>NC_088379.1:86965000-87590000 GCF_037993035.2 Macaca fascicularis
GATTCCACAGAAATAGGGCTAGCAAAGAGATCCACGAAATACAGATGTAACTCTGTGAGATGAATTAACAGAACACTAAGCAGTTTCTCAGAAAGCTTCTTTCCAGATTTCATCTGAGGATATTTCCTTTTTCACCATAGCCCCCTATGGGCTTCCAAATATCACTTTGCCAATTCCACAAGAACTGTCTTAGCGAAAGGCTTCTTGAGGGGAAAGCTGTAACTCTGTGAGCTCATTTCACAGAACACAAAGAAGTTTCTCAGAAAGCTTCTTTCTCTTAGTTTTCGGAGGATATTTCCTTTGGCCCTATAGTCTTCAAAGGGATCCGAAATATCTGTTCTCAGATTCCACAGAAATAAGGCTAGCAAAGAGATCCACGAAATATAGATGTAACTCTGTGAGATGAATTAACAGAACACTAAGCAGTTTCTCAGAAAGCCTCTTTCCAGATTTCATCTGAGGATATTTCCTTTTTCACCATAGCCCTCTATGGGCTTCCAAATATCACTTTGCCAATTCCACAAGAACTGTCTTAGCGAAAGGCTTCTTGAGGGGAAAGCTGTAACTCTGTGAGATGATTTCACAGAACACAAAGAAGTTTCTCAGAAAGCTTCTTTCTCTTAGTTATCGGAGGATATTTCCTTTGGCCCTATAGTCTTCAAAGGGATCCGAAATATCTGTTCTCAGATTCCACAGAAATAAGGCTAGCCAAGTGATCCACAAAATACAGATGTAACTCTGTGAGATGAATTAACAGAACACTAAGCAGTTTCTCAGAAAGCTTCTTTCCAGATTTCATCTGAGGATATTTCCTTTTTCACCATAGCCCTCTATGGGCTTCCAAATATCACTTGGCCAATTCCACAAGAACTGTCTTAGCGAAAGGCTTCTTGTGGGGAAAGCTGTAACTCTCTGAGATGATTTCACAGAACACAAAGAAGTTTCTCAGAAAGCTTCTTTCTCTTAGTTTTCCGAGGATATTTCCTTTGGCCCTATAGTCTTCAAAGGGATCAGAAATATCTGTTCTCAGATTCCACAGAAATAAGGCTAGCAAAGAGATCCACGAAAAATAGATATAACTCTGTGAGATGAATTAACAGAACACTAAGCAGTTTCTCAGAAAGCTTCTTTCCAGATTTCATCTGAGGATATTTCCTTTTTCACCATAGCCCTCTATGGGCTTCCAAATATGACTTTGCCAATTCCACAAGAACTGTCTTAGCGAAAGGCTTCTTGAGGGGAAAGATGTAACTCTGTGAGATGATTTCACAGAACACAAAGAAGTTTCTGAGAAAGCTTCTTTCTCTTAGTTATCGGAGGATATTTCCTTTGGCCCTATAGTCTTCAAAGGGATCCGAAATATCTGTTCTCAGATTCCACAGAAATAAGGCTAGCCAAGTGATCCACGAAATACAGATGTAACTCTGTGAGATGAATTAACAGAACACTAAGCAATTTCTCAGAAAGCTTCTTTCCAGATTTCATCGGAGGATATTTCCTTTTTCACCATAGCCCTCTATGGGCTTCCAAATATCACTTTGCCAATTCCACAAGAACTGTCTTAGAGAAAGGCTTCTTGTGGGGAAAGCTGTAACTCTCTGAGATGATTTCACAGAACACAAAGAAGTTTCTCAGAAAGCTTCTTTCTCTTAGTTTTGCGAGGATATTTCCTTTGGCCCTATAGTCTTCAAAGGGATCCGAAATATCTGTTCTCAGATTCCACAGAAATAAGGCTAGCAAAGAGATCCACGAAAAATAGATATAACTCTGTGAGATGAATTAACAGAACACTAAGCAGTTTCTCAGAAAGCTTCTTTCCAGATTTCATCTGAGAATATTTCCTTTTTCACCATAGCCCTCTATGGGCTTCCAAATATCACTTTGCCAATTCCACAAGAACTGTCTTAGCGAAAGGCTTCTTGAGGGGAAAGCTGTAACTCTGTGAGCTCATTTCACAGAACACAAAGAAGTTTCTCAGAAAGCTTCATTCTCTTAGTTATCGGAGGATATTTCCTTTGGCCCTATAGTCTTCAAAGGGATCCGAAATATCTGTTCTCAGATTCCACAGAAATAAGGCTAGCCACGTGATCCACGAAATACAGATGTAACTCTGTGAGATGAATTAACAGAACACGAAGCAGTTTCTCAGAAAGCTTCTTTCCAGATTTCATCGGAGGATATTTCCTTTTTCACCATAGCCCTCTATGGGCTTCCAAATATCACTTTGCCAATTCCACAAGAACTGTCTTAGCGAAAGGCTTCTTGAGGGGAAAGCTGTAACTCTGTGAGATGATTACATAGAACACAAAGAAATTTCTCACAAAGCTTCTTTCTCTTTGTTTTCGGAGTATATTTCCTTTGGCCCTATAGTCTTCAAAGGGATCCGAAATATCTGTTCTCAGATTCCACAGAAATAAGGCTAGCAAAGAGATCCACGAAATACAGATGTCACTCTGTGAGATGAATTAACAGAACACTTAGCAGTTTCTCAGAAAGCTTCTTTCCAGATTTCATCGGAGGATATTTCCTTTTTCACCATAGCCCTCTAGGAGCTTCCAAATATCACTTTGCAAATTCCACAAGAACTGTCTTAGTGAAAGGCTTCTTGAGGGGAAAGCTGTAACTCTGTGAGCTCATTTCACAGAACACAAAGAAGTTTCTCAGAAAGCTTCTTGCTCTTAGTTTTCGGAGGATATTTCCTTTGGCCCTATAGTCTTCAGAGGGATCCGAAATATCTGTTCTCAGATTCCACAGAAATAAGGCTAGCAAAGAGATCAACGAAATACAGATGTAACTCTGTGAGTGGAAGTCACACATCACAGAGCAGTTTCTCAGAAAGCTTCTTTCCAGATTTCATCTGAGGATATTTCCTTTTTCACCATAGCCCTCTATGGGCTTCCAAATATCAGTTTGCCAATTCCACAAGAACTGTCTTAGCGAAAGGCTTCTTGAGGGGAAAGCTGTAACTCTGTGAGATGATTTCACAGAACACAAAGAAGTTTCTCAGAAAGCTTCTTTCTCTTTGTTATCGGAGGATATTTCCTTTAGCCCTATAGTCTTCAAAGGATCCGAAATATCTGTTCTCAGATTCCACAGAAATAAGGCTAGCAAAGAGATCCACGAAATATAGAAGTAACTCTGTGAGATGAATTAACAGAACACTAAGCAGTTTCTCAGAAAGCTTCTTTCCAGATTTCATCTGAGGATATTTCCTTTTTCAACATAGCCCTCTATGGGCTTCCAAATATCACTTTGCCAATTCCACAAGAACTGTCTTAGCGAAAGGCTTCTTAAGGGGAAAGCTGTAACTCTGTGAGCTCATTTCACAGAACACAAAGAAGTTTCTCAGAAAGCTTCTTTCTCTTAGTTATCGGAGGATATTTCCTTTGGCCCTATAGTCTTCAAAGGGATCCGAAATATCTGTTCTCAGATTCCACAGAAATAAGGCTAGCCAAGTGATCCACGAAATACAGATGTAACTCTGTGAGATGAATTAACAGAACACTAAGCAGTTTCTCAGAAAGCTTCTTTCAAGATTTCATCTGAGGATATTTCCTTTTTCACCATAGCCCTCTATGGGCTTCCAAATATCACTTTGCCAATTCCACAAGATCTGTCTTAGCGAAAGGCTTCTTGAGTGGACAGCTGTAACTCTGTGAGATGATTACATAGAACACAAAGAAATTTCTCACAAAGCTTCTTTATCTTTGTTATCGGAGGATATTTCCTTTGGCCCTATAGTCTTCAAAGGGATCCGAAATGTCTGTTCTCAGATTCCACAGAAATAAGGCTAGCAAAGAGATCCACGAAATACAGATGTAACTCTGTGAGATGAATTAACAGAACACTAAGCAGTTTCTCAGAAAGCTTCTTTCCAGATTTGATCGGAGGATATTTCCTTTTTCACCATAGCCCTCTATGGGCTTCCAAATATCACTTGGCCAATTCCACAAGAACTGTCTTAGCGAAAGGCTTCTTGAGGGGAAAGCTGTAACTCTGTGAGCTCATTTCACAGAACACAAAGAAGTTTCTCAGAAAGCTTCTTTCTCTTAGTTTTCGGAGGATATTTCCTTTGGCCCTATAGTCTTCAAAGGGATCCGAAATATCTGTTCTCAGATTCCACAGAAATAAGGCTAGCAAAGAGATCCACAAAATATAGATGTAACTCTGTGAGATGAATTAACAGAACACTAAGCAGTTTCTCAGAAAGCTTCTTTCCAGATTTCATCTGAGGATATTTCCTTTTTCACCATAGCCCTCTATGGGCTTCCAAATATCACTTTGCCAATTCCACAAGAACTGTCTTAGCGAAAGGCTTCTTGAGGGGAAAGCTGTAACTCTGTGAGATGATTTCACAGAACACAAAGAAGTTTCTCAGAAATCTTCTTTCTCTTAGTTATCGGAGGATATTTCCTTTGGCCCTATAGTCTTCAAAGGGATCCGAAATATCTGTTCTCAGATTCCACAGAAATAAGGCTAGCTAAGTGATCAACGAAATACAGATGTAACTCTGTGAGATGAACTAACAGAACACTAAGCAGTTTCTCAGAAAGCTTCTTTCCAGTTTTCATCTGAGGATATTTCCTTTTTCACCATAGCCCTCTATGGGCTTCCAAATATCACTTTGCCAATTCCACAAGAACTGTCTTAGCGAAAGGCTTCTTGAGGAGAAAGCTGTAACTCTGTGAGATGATTACATAGAACACAAAGAAATTTCTCACAAAGCTTCTTTCTCTTTGTTATCGGAGGATATTTCCTTTGGCCCTATAGTCTTCAAAGGGATCCGAAATATCTGTTCTCAGATTCCACAGAAATAAGGCTAGCAAAGAGATCCACGAAATACAGATGTAACTCTGTGAGATGAATTAACAGAACACTAAGCAGTTTCTCAGAAAGCTTCTTTCCACATTTGATCGGAGGATATTTCCTTTTTCACCATAGCCCTCTATGGGCTTCCAAATATCACTTTGCCAATTCCACAAGAACTGTCTTAGCGAAAGGCTTCTTGAGGGGAAAGCTGTAACTCTGTGAGATGATTTCACAGAACACAAAGAAGTTTCTCAGAAAGCTTCTTTCTCTTAGTTATCGGAGGATATTTCCTTTGGCCCTATAGTCTTCAAAGGGATCCGAAATATCTGTTCTCAGATTCCACAGAAATAAGGCTAGCAAAGAGATCCACGAAATATAGATGTAACTCTGTGAGATGAATTAACAGAACACTAAGCAGTTTCTCAGAAAGCTTCTTTCCAGATTTCATCTGAGGATATTTCCTTTTTCACCATAGCCCTCTATGGGCTTCCAAATATCACTTTGCCAATTCCACAAGAACTGTCTTAGCAAAAGACTTCTTGAGGGGAAAGCTGTAACTCTGTGAGATGATTTCACAGAACACAAAGAGGTTTCTCAGAAAGCTTCTTTCTCTTAGTTATCAGAGGATATTTCCTGCGGCCCTATAGTCTTCAAAGGGATCCGAAATATCTGTTCTCAGATTCCACAGAAATAGGGCTAGCAAAGAGATCCACGAAATACAGATGTAACTCTGTGAGATGAATTAACAGAACACTAAGCAGTTTCTCAGAAAGCTTCTTTCCAGATTTCATCTGAGGATATTTCCTTTTTCACCATAGCCCCCTATGGGCTTCCAAATATCACTTTGCCAATTCCACAAGAACTGTCTTAGCGAAAGGCTTCTTGAGGGGAAAGCTGTAACTCTGTGAGCTCATTTCACAGAACACAAAGAAGTTTCTCAGAAAGCTTCTTTCTCTTAGTTTTCGGAGGATATTTCCTTTGGCCCTATAGTCTTCAAAGGGATCCGAAATATCTGTTCTCAGATTCCACAGAAATAAGGCTAGCAAAGAGATCCACGAAATATAGATGTAACTCTGTGAGATGAATTAACAGAACACTAAGCAGTTTCTCAGAAAGCTTCTTTCCAGATTTCATCTGAGGATATTTCCTTTTTCACCATAGCCCTCTATGGGCTTCCAAATATCACTTTGCCAATTCCACAAGAACTGTCTTAGCGAAAGGCTTCTTGAGGGGAAAGCTGTAACTCTGTGAGATGATTTCACAGAACACAAAGAAGTTTCTCAGAAAGCTTCTTTCTCTTAGTTATCGGAGGATATTTCCTTTGGCCCTATAGTCTTCAAAGGGATCCGAAATATCTGTTCTCAGATTCCACAGAAATAAGGCTAGCCAAGTGATCCACAAAATACAGATGTAACTCTGTGAGATGAATTAACAGAACACTAAGCAGTTTCTCAGAAAGCTTCTTTCCAGATTTCATCTGAGGATATTTCCTTTTTCACCATAGCCCTCTATGGGCTTCCAAATATCACTTGGCCAATTCCACAAGAACTGTCTTAGCGAAAGGCTTCTTGTGGGGAAAGCTGTAACTCTCTGAGATGATTTCACAGAACACAAAGAAGTTTCTCAGAAAGCTTCTTTCTCTTAGTTTTCCGAGGATATTTCCTTTGGCCCTATAGTCTTCAAAGGGATCAGAAATATCTGTTCTCAGATTCCACAGAAATAAGGCTAGCAAAGAGATCCACGAAAAATAGATATAACTCTGTGAGATGAATTAACAGAACACTAAGCAGTTTCTCAGAAAGCTTCTTTCCAGATTTCATCTGAGGATATTTCCTTTTTCACCATAGCCCTCTATGGGCTTCCAAATATGACTTTGCCAATTCCACAAGAACTGTCTTAGCGAAAGGCTTCTTGAGGGGAAAGATGTAACTCTGTGAGATGATTTCACAGAACACAAAGAAGTTTCTGAGAAAGCTTCTTTCTCTTAGTTATCGGAGGATATTTCCTTTGGCCCTATAGTCTTCAAAGGGATCCGAAATATCTGTTCTCAGATTCCACAGAAATAAGGCTAGCCAAGTGATCCACGAAATACAGATGTAACTCTGTGAGATGAATTAACAGAACACTAAGCAATTTCTCAGAAAGCTTCTTTCCAGATTTCATCGGAGGATATTTCCTTTTTCACCATAGCCCTCTATGGGCTTCCAAATATCACTTTGCCAATTCCACAAGAACTGTCTTAGAGAAAGGCTTCTTGTGGGGAAAGCTGTAACTCTCTGAGATGATTTCACAGAACACAAAGAAGTTTCTCAGAAAGCTTCTTTCTCTTAGTTTTGCGAGGATATTTCCTTTGGCCCTATAGTCTTCAAAGGGATCCGAAATATCTGTTCTCAGATTCCACAGAAATAAGGCTAGCAAAGAGATCCACGAAAAATAGATATAACTCTGTGAGATGAATTAACAGAACACTAAGCAGTTTCTCAGAAAGCTTCTTTCCAGATTTCATCTGAGGATATTTCCTTTTTCACCATAGCCCTCTATGGGCTTCCAAATATCACTTTGCCAATTCCACAAGAACTGTCTTAGCGAAAGGCTTCTTGAGGGGAAAGCTGTAACTCTGTGAGCTCATTTCACAGAACACAAAGAAGTTTCTCAGAAAGCTTCATTCTCTTAGTTATCGGAGGATATTTCCTTTGGCCCTATAGTCTTCAAAGGGATCCGAAATATCTGTTCTCAGATTCCACAGAAATAAGGCTAGCCACGTGATCCACGAAATACAGATGTAACTCTGTGAGATGAATTAACAGAACACGAAGCAGTTTCTCAGAAAGCTTCTTTCCAGATTTCATCGGAGGATATTTCCTTTTTCACCATAGCCCTCTATGGGCTTCCAAATATCACTTTGCCAATTCCACAAGAACTGTCTTAGCGAAAGGCTTCTTGAGGGGAAAGCTGTAACTCTGTGAGATGATTACATAGAACACAAAGAAATTTCTCACAAAGCTTCTTTCTCTTTGTTTTCGGAGTATATTTCCTTTGGCCCTATAGTCTTCAAAGGGATCCGAAATATCTGTTCTCAGATTCCACAGAAATAAGGCTAGCAAAGAGATCCACGAAATACAGATGTCACTCTGTGAGATGAATTAACAGAACACTTAGCAGTTTCTCAGAAAGCTTCTTTCCAGATTTCATCGGAGGATATTTCCTTTTTCACCATAGCCCTCTAGGAGCTTCTAAATATCACTTTGCAAATTCCACAAGAACTGTCTTAGCGAAAGGCTTCTTGAGGGGAAAGCTGTAACTCTGTGAGCTCATTTCACAGAACACAAAGAAGTTTCTCAGAAAGCTTCTTGCTCTTAGTTTTCGGAGGATATTTCCTTTGGCCCTATAGTCTTCAAAGGGATCCGAAATATCTGTTCTCAGATTCCACAGAAATAAGGCTAGCAAAGAGATCAACGAAATACAGATGTAACCCTGTGAGTGGAAGTCACACATCACAGAGCAGTTTCTCAGAAAGCTTCTTTCCAGATTTCATCTGAGGATATTTCCTTTTTCACCATAGCCCTCTACGGGCTTCCAAATATCACTTTGCCAATTCCACAAGAACTGTCTTAGCGAAAGGCTTCTTGAGGGGTAAGCTGTAACTCTGTGAGATGATTTCATAGAACACAAAGAAGTTTCTCAGACCGCTTCTTTCTCTTAGTTATCGGAGGATATTTCCTTTGGCCCTATAGTCTTCAAAGGGATCCGAAATATCTGTTCTCAGATTCCACAGAAATAAGGCTAGCAAAGAGATCCACGAAATACAGATGTAACTCTGTGAGATGAATTAACAGAACACTAAGCAGTTTCTCAGAAAGCTTCTTTCCAGATTTCATCTGAGGATATTTCCTTTTTCACCATAGTACTCTATGGGCTTCCAAATATCACTTTGCCAATTTCACAAGAACTGTCTTAGCGAAAGGCTTCTTGAGGGGAAAGCTGTAACTCTGTGAGATGATTTCACAGAACACAAAGAAGTTTCTCAGAAAGCTTCTTTCTCTTAGTTATCGGAGGATATTTCCTTTGGCCCTATAGTCTTCAAAGGGATCCGAAATATCTGTTCTCAGATTCCACAGAAATAAGGCTAGCCAAGTGATCCACAAAATACAGATGTAACTCTGTGAGATGAATTAACAGAACACTAAGCAGTTTCTCAGAAAGCTTCTTTCCAGATTTCATCTGAGGATATTTCCTTTTTACCATAGCCCTCTATGGGCTTCCAAATATCACTTGGCCAATTCCACAAGAACTGTCTTAGCGAAAGGCTTCTTGTGGGGAAAGCTGTAACTCTCTGAGATGATTTCACAGAACACAAAGAAGTTTCTCAGAAAGCTTCTTTCTCTTAGTTTTCCGAGGATATTTCCTTTGGCCCTATAGTCTTCAAAGGGATCAGAAATATCTGTTCTCAGATTCCACAGAAATAAGGCTAGCAAAGAGATCCACGAAAAAAAGATATAACTCTGTGAGATGAATTAACAGAACACTAAGCAGTTTCTCAGAAAGCCTCTTTCCAGATTTCATCTGAGGATATTTCCTTTTTCACCATAGCCCTCTATGGGCTTCCAAATATGACTTTGCCAATTCCACAAGAACTGTCTTAGCGAAAGGCTTCTTGAGGGGAAAGATGTAACTCTGTGAGATGATTTCACAGAACACAAAGAAGTTTCTGAGAAAGCTTCTTTCTCTTAGTTATCGGAGGATATTTCCTTTGGCCCTATAGTCTTCAAAGGGATCCGAAATATCTGTTCTCAGATTCCACAAAATAAGGCTAGCCAAGTGATCCACGAAATGCAGATGTAACTCTGTGAGATGAATTAACAGAACACTAAGCAATTTCTCAGAAAGCTTCTTTCCAGATTTCATCGGAGGATATTTCCTTTTTCACCATAGCCCTCTATGGGCTTCCAAATATCACTTTGCCAATTCCACAAGAACTGTCTTAGAGAAAGGCTTCTTGTGGGGAAAGCTGTAACTCTCTGAGATGATTTCACAGAACACAAAGAAGTTTCTCAGAAAGCTTCTTTCTCTTAGTTTTGCGAGGATATTTCCTTTGGCCCTATAGTCTTCAAAGGGATCCGAAATATCTGTTCTCAGATTCCACAGAAATAAGGCTAGCAAAGAGATCCACGAAAAATAGATATAACTCTGTGAGATGAATTAACAGAACACTAAGCAGTTTCTCAGAAAGCTTCTTTCCAGATTTCATCTGAGGATATTTCCTTTTTCACCATAGCCCTCTATGGGCTTCCAAATATCACTTTGCCAATTCCACAAGAACTGTCTTAGCGAAAGGCTTCTTGAGGGGAAAGCTGTAACTCTGTGAGCTCATTTCACAGAACACAAAGAAGTTTCTCAGAAAGCTTCATTCTCTTAGTTATCGGAGGATATTTCCTTTGGCCCTATAGTCTTCAAAGGGATCCGAAATATCTGTTCTCAGATTCCACAGAAATAAGGCTAGCCACGTGATCCACGAAATACAGATGTAACTCTGTGAGATGAATTAACAGAACACGAAGCAGTTTCTCAGAAAGCTTCTTTCCAGACTTCATCGGAGGATATTTCCTTTTTCACCATAGCCCTCTATGGGCTTCCAAATATCACTTTGCCAATTCCACAAGAACTGTCTTAGCGAAAGGCTTCTTGAGGGGAAAGCTGTAACTCTGTGAGATGATTACATAGAACACAAAGAAATTTCTCACAAAGCTTCTTTCTCTTTGTTTTCGGAGTATATTTCCTTTGGCCCTATAGTCTTCAAAGGGATCCGAAATATCTGTTCTCAGATTCAACAGAAATAAGGCTAGCAAAGAGATCCACGAAATACAGATGTCACTCTGTGAGATGAATTAACAGAACACTTAGCAGTTTCTCAGAAAGCTTCTTTCCAGATTTCATCGGAGGATATTTCCTTTTTCACCATAGCCCTCTAGGAGCTTCTAAATATCACTTTGCAAATTCCACAAGAACTGTCTTAGCGAAAGGCTTCTTGAGGGGAAAGCTGTAACTCTGTGAGCTCATTTCACAGAACACAAAGAAGTTTCTCAGAAAGCTTCTTGCTCTTAGTTTTCGGAGGATATTTCCTTTGGCCCTATAGTCTTCAAAGGGATCCGAAATATCTGTTCTCAGATTCCACAGAAATAAGGCTAGCAAAGAGATCCACGAAATACAGATGTAACCCTGTGAGTGGAAGTCACACATCACAGAGCAGTTTCTCAGAAAGCTTCTTTCCAGATTTCATCTGAGGATATTTCCTTTTTCACCATAGCCCTCTATGGGCTTCCAAATATCACTTTGCCAATTCCACAAGAACTGTCTTAGCGAAAGGCTTCTTGAGGGGAAAGCTGTAACTCTGTGAGATGATTTCACAGAACACAAAGAAGTTTCTCAGAAAGCTTCTTTCTCTTTATTATCGGAGGATATTTCCTTTGGCCCTATAGTCTTCAAAGGGATCCGAAATATCTGTTCTCAGATTCCACAGAAATAAGGCTAGCAAAGAGATCCACGAAATACAGATGTAACTCTGTGAGATGAATTAACAGAACACTAAGCAGTTCCTCAGAAAGCTTCTTTCCAGATTTCATCTGAGGATATTTCCTTTTTCACCATAGCCCTCTATGAGCTTCCAAATATCACTTTGCCAATTCCAGAAGAACTGTCTTAGCGAAAGGCTTCTTGAGGGGAAAGGTGTAACTCTGTGAGATGATTTCACAGAACACAAAGAAGTTTCTCAGAAAGCTTCTTTCTCTTAGTTATCGGAGGATATTTCCTTTGGCCCTATAGTCTTCAAAGGGATCCGAAATATCTGTTCTCAGATTCCACAGAAATAAGGCTAGCAAAGAGATCCACGAAATACAGATGTAACTCTGTGAGATGAATTAACAGAACACTAAGCAGTTTCTCAGAAAGCTTCTTTCCAGATTTCATCGGAGGATATTTCCTTTTTCACCATAGCCCTCTATGGGCTTCCAAATATCACTTTGCCAATTCCACAAGAACTGTCTTAGCGAAAGGCTTGTTGAGGGGAAAGCTGTAACTCTGTGAGCTCATTTCACAGAACACAAAGAAGTTTCTCAGAAAGCTTCTTTCTCTTAGTTATCGGAGGATATTTCCTTTGGCCCTATAGTCTTCAAAGGGATCCGAAATATCTGTTCTCAGATTCCACAGAAATAAGGCGAGCAAAGAGATCCACGAAATATAGAAGTAACTCTGTGAGATGAATTAACAGAACACTAAGCAGTTTCTCAGAAAGCTTCTTTCCAGATTTCATCGAAGGATATTTCCTTTTTCACCATAGCCCTCTATGGGCTTCCAAATATCACTTTGCCAATTCCACAGGAACTGTCTTAGCGAAAGGCTTCTTGAGGGGAAAGCTGTAACTCTGTGAGCTCATTTCACAGAACACAAAGAAGTTTCTCAGAAAGCTTCTTTCTCTTAGTTATCGGAGGATATCTCCTTTGGCCCTATAGTCTTCAAAGGGATCCGAAATATCTGTTCTCAGATTCCACAGAAATAAGGCTAGCAAAGAGATCCACGAAATACAGATGTAACTCTGTGAGATGAATTAACAGAACACTAAGCAGTTTCTCAGAAAGCTTCTTTCCAGATTTGATCGGAGGATATTTCCTTTTTCACCATAGCCCTCTATGGGCTTCCAAATATCACTTTGCCAATTCCACAAGAACTGTCTTAGCGAAAGGCTTCTTGAGGGGAAAGCTGTAACTCTGTGAGATGATTTCGCAGAACACAAAGAAGTTTCTCAGAAAGCTTCTTTCTCTTAGTTTTCGGAGGATATTTCCTTTGGCCCTATAGTCTTCAAAGGGATCCGAAATATCTGTTCTCAGATTCCACAGAAATAAGGTGAGCAAGGAGATCCACGAAATATAGAAGTAACTCTGTGAGATGAAATAACAGAACACTAAGGAGTTTCTCAGAAAGCTTCTTTCCAGATTTCATCGGAGGATATTTCCTTTTTCACCATAGCCCTCTATGGGCTTCCAAATATCACTTTGCCAATTCCACAAGAACTGTCTTAGCGAAAGGCTTCTTGAGGGGAAAGCTGTAACTCTGTGAGGTGATTACATAGAACACAAAGAAATTTCTCACAAAGCTTCTTTCTCTTTGTTATCGGAGGATATTTCCTTTGGCCCTATAGTCTTCAAAGGGATCCGAAAGGTCTGTTCTCAGATTCCACAGAAATAAGGCTAGCAAAGAGATCCACGAAATACAGATGTAACTCTGTGAGATGAATTAACAGAACACTAAGCAGTTTCTCAGAAAGCTTCTTTCCAGATTTGATCGGAGGATATTTCCTTTTTCACCATAGCCCTCTATGGGCTTCCAAATATCACTTTGCCAATTCCACAAGAACTGTCTTAGCGAAAGGCTTCTTGAGGGGAAAGCTGTAACTCTGTGAGATGATTTCACAGAACACAAAGAAGTTTCTCAGAAAGCTTCTTTCTCTTAGTTTTCGGAGGATATTTCCTTTGGCCCTATAGTCTTCAAAGGGATCCGAAATATCTGTTCTCAGATTCCACAGAAATAAGGCTAGCAAAGAGATCCACGAAATATAGATGTAACTCTGTGAGATGAATTAACAGAACACTAAGCAGTTTCTCAGAAAGCTTCTTTCCAGATTTCATCTGAGGATATTTCCTTTTTCACCAGAGCCCTCTATGGGCTTCCACATATCACTTTGCCAATTCCACAAGAACTGTCTTAGCAAAAGACTTCTTGAGGGGAAAGCTGTAACTCTGTGAGATGATTTCACAGAACACAAAGAGGTTTCTCAGAAAGCTTCTTTCTCTTAGTTATCAGTGGATATTTCCTGTGGCCCTATAGTCTTCTAGGGATCCGAAATATCTGTTTTCAGATTCCACAGAAATAGGGCTAGAAAAGAGATCCACGAAATACAGATGTAACTCTGTGAGATGAATTAACAGAACACTAAGCAGTTTCTCAGAAAGCTTCTTTCCAGATTTCATCTGAGGATATTTCCTTTTTCACCATAGCCCTCTATGGGCTTCCAAATATCACTTTGCCAATTCCACAAGAACTGTCTTAGCGAAAGGCTTCTTGAGGGGAAAGCTGTAACTCTGTGAGCTCATTTCACAGAACACAAAGAAGTTTCTCAGAAAGCTTCTTTCTCTTAGTTTTCGGAGGATATTTCCTTTGGCCTTATAGTCTTCAAAGGGATCCGAAATATCTGTTCTCAGATTACACAGAAATAAGGCTAGCAAAGAGATCCACGAAATACAGATGTAACTCTGTGAGATGAATTAACAGAACACTAAGCAGTCTCTCAGAAAGCTTCTTTCAAGATTTCAAATGAGGATATTTCCTTTTTCAACATAGCCCTCTATGGGCTTCCAAAGATCACTTTGCCAATTCCACAAGAACTGTCTTACCGAAAGGCTTCTTGAGGGGAAAGCTGTAACTCTGTGAGATGATTTCACAGAACACAAAGAAGTTTCTCAGAAAGCTTCTTTCTCTTAGTTATCGGAGGATATTTCCTTTGGCCCTATAGTCTTCAAAGGGATCCGAAATATCTGTTCTCAGATTCCACAGAAATAAGGCTAGCTAAGTGATCCACGAAATACAGATGTAACTCTGTGAGATGAACTAACAGAACACTAAGCAGTTTCTCAGAAAGCTTCTTTCCAGATTTCATCTGAGGATATTTCCTTTTTCACCATAGCCCTCTATGGGCTTCCAAATATCACTTTGCCAATTCCACAAGAACTGTCTTAGCGAAAGGCTTCTTGAGGGGAAAGCTGTAACTCTGTGAGATGATTACATAGAACACAAAGAAATTTCTTACAAAGCTTCTTTCTCTTTGATATCGGAGGATATTTCCTTTGGCCCTATAGTCTTCAAAGGGATCCGAAAGGTCTGTTCTCAGATTCCACAGAAATAAGGCTAGCAAAGAGATCCACGAAATACAGATGTAACTCTGTGAGATGAATTAACAGAACACTAACCAGTTTCTCAGAAAGCTTCTTTCCAGATTTGATCGGAGGATATTTCCTTTTTCACCATAGCCCTCTATGGGCTTCCAAATATCACTTTGCCAATTCCACAAGAACTGTCTTAGCGAAAGGCTTCTTGAGGGGAAAGCTGTAACTCTGTGAGCTCATTTCACAGAACACAAAGAAGTTTCTCAGAAAGCTTCTTTCTCTTAGTTATCGGAGGATATCTCCTTTGGCCCTATAGTCTTCAAAGGGATCCGAAATATCTGTTCTCAGATTCCACAGAAATAAGGCTAGCAAAGAGATCCACGAAATACAGATGTAACTCTGTGAGATGAATTAACAGAACACTAAGCAGTTTCTCAGAAAGCTTCTTTCCAGATTTCATCTGAGGATATTTCCTTTTGCACCATAGCCCTCTATGGGCTTCCAAATATCACTTGGCCAATTCCACAAGAACTGTCTTAGCGAAAGGCTTCTTGAGGGGAAAGCTGTAACTCTGTGAGATGATTTCACAGAACACAAAGAGGTTTCTCAGAAAGCTTCTTTCTCTTAGTTATCAGTGGATATTTCCTGTGGCCCTATAGTCTTCTAGGGATCCGAAATATCTGTTTTCAGATTCCACAGAAATAGGGCTAGAAAAGAGATCCACGAAATACAGATGTAACTCTGTGAGATGAATTAACAGAACACTAAGCAGTTTCTCAGAAAGCTTCTTTCCAGATTTCATCTGAGGATATTTCCTTTTTCACCATAGCCCTCTATGGGCTTCCAAATATCACTTTGCCAATTCCACAAGAACTGTCTTAGCGAAAGGCTTCTTGAGGGGAAAGCTGTAACTCTGTGAGCTCATTTCACAGAACACAAAGAAGTTTCTCAGAAAGCTTCTTTCTCTTAGTTTTCGGAGGATATTTCCTTTGGCCTTATAGTCTTCAAAGGGATCCGAAATATCTGTTCTCAGATTACACAGAAATAAGGCTAGCAAAGAGATCCACGAAATACAGATGTAACTCTGTGAGATGAATTAACAGAACACTAAGCAGTTTCTCAGAAAGCTTCTTTCAAGATTTCAAATGAGGATATTTCCTTTTTCAACATAGCCCTCTATGGGCTTCCAAATATCACTTTGCCAATTCCACAAGAACTGTCTTACCGAAAGGCTTCTTGAGGGGAAAGCTGTAACTCTGTGAGATGATTTCACAGAACACAAAGAAGTTTCTCAGAAAGCTTCTTTCTCTTAGTTATCGGAGGATATTTCCTTTGGCCCTATAGTCTTCAAAGGGATCCGAAATATCTGTTCTCAGATTCCACAGAAATAAGGCTAGCTAAGTGATCCACGAAATACAGATGTAACTCTGTGAGATGAACTAACAGAACACTAAGCAGTTTCTCAGAAAGCTTCTTTCCAGATTTCATCTGAGGATATTTCCTTTTTCACCATAGCCCTCTATGGGCTTCCAAATATCACTTTGCCAATTCCACAAGAACTGTCTTAGCGAAAGGCTTCTTGAGGGGAAAGCTGTAACTCTGTGAGATGATTACATAGAACACAAAGAAATTTCTTACAAAGCTTCTTTCTCTTTGATATCGGAGGATATTTCCTTTGGCCCTATAGTCTTCAAAGGGATCCGAAAGGTCTGTTCTCAGATTCCACAGAAATAAGGCTAGCAAAGAGATCCACGAAATACAGATGTAACTCTGTGAGATGAATTAACAGAACACTAACCAGTTTCTCAGAAAGCTTCTTTCCAGATTTGATCGGAGGATATTTCCTTTTTCACCATAGCCCTCTATGGGCTTCCAAATATCACTTTGCCAATTCCACAAGAACTGTCTTAGCGAAAGGCTTCTTGAGGGGAAAGCTGTAACTCTGTGAGCTCATTTCACAGAACACAAAGAAGTTTCTCAGAAAGCTTCTTTCTCTTAGTTATCGGAGGATATCTCCTTTGGCCCTATAGTCTTCAAAGGGATCCGAAATATCTGTTCTCAGATTCCACAGAAATAAGGCTAGCAAAGAGATCCACGAAATACAGATGTAACTCTGTGAGATGAATTAACAGAACACTAAGCAGTTTCTCAGAAAGCTTCTTTCCAGATTTCATCTGAGGATATTTCCTTTTGCACCATAGCCCTCTATGGGCTTCCAAATATCACTTGGCCAATTCCACAAGAACTGTCTTAGCGAAAGGCTTCTTGAGGGGAAAGCTGTAACTCTGTGAGATGATTTCACAGAACACAAAGAAGTTTCTCAGAAAGCTTCTTTCTCTTAGTTATCGGAGGATATTTCCTTTGGCCCTATAGTCTTCAAAGGGATCCGAAATATCTGTTCTCAGATTCCACAGAAATAAGGCTAGCAAAGAGATCCACGAAATACAGATGTAACTCTGTGAGATGAATTAACAGAACACTAAGCAGTTTCTCAGAAAGCTTCTTTCCAGATTTGATCGGAGGATATTTCCTTTTTCACCATAGCCCTCTATGGGCTTCCAAATATCACTTTGCCAATTCCACAAGAACTGTCTTAGCGAAAGGCTTCTTGAGGGGAAAGGTGTAACTCTGTGAGATGATTTCACAGAACACAAAGAAGTTTCTCAGAAAGCTTCTTTCTCTTAGTTATCGGAGGATATTTCCTTTGGCCCTATAGTCTTCAAAGGGATCCGAAATATCTGTTCTCAGATTCCACAGAAATAAGGCTAGCAAAGAGATCCACGAAATACAGATGTAACTCTGTGAGATGAATTAACAGAACACTAAGCAGTTTCTCAGAAAGCTTCTTTCCAGATTTCATCGGAGGATATTTCCTTTTTCACCATAGCCCTCTATGGGCTTCCAAATATCACTTTGCCAATTCCACAAGAACTGTCTTAGCGAAAGGCTTCTTGAGGGGAAAGCTGTAACTCTGTGAGCTCATTTCACAGAACACAAAGAAGTTTCTCAGAACGCTTCTTTCCCTTGTTATCGGAGGATATTTCCTTTGGCCCTATAGTCTTCAAAGGGATCCGAAATATCTGTTCTCAGATTCCACAGAAATAAGGCGAGCAAAGAGATCCACGAAATATAGAAGTAACTCTGTGAGATGAATTAACAGAACACTAAGCAGTTTCTCAGAAAGCTTCTTTCCAGATTTCATCGAAGGATATTTCCTTTTTCACCATAGCCCTCTATGGGCTTCCAAATATCACTTTGCCAATTCCACAGGAACTGTCTTAGCGAAAGGCTTCTTGAGGGGAAAGCTGTAACTCTGTGAGCTCATTTCACAGAACACAAAGAAGTTTCTCAGAAAGCTTCTTTCTCTTAGTTATCGGAGGATATCTCCTTTGGCCCTATAGTCTTCAAAGGGATCCGAAATATCTGTTCTCAGATTCCACAGAAATAAGGCTAGCAAAGAGATCCACGAAATACAGATGTAACTCTGTGAGACGAATTAACAGAACACTAAGCAGTTTCTCAGAAAGCTTCTTTCCAGATTTCATCTGAGGATATTTCCTTTTTCACCATAGCCCTCTATGGGCTTCCAAATATCACTTTGCCAATTCCACAAGAACTGTCTTAGCGAAAGGCTTCTTGAGGGGAAAGCTGTAACTCTGTGAGCTCATTTCACAGAACACAAAGAAGTTTCTCAGAAAGCTTCTTTCTCTTTGTTATCGGAGGATATTTCCTTTGGCCCTATAGTCTTCAAAGGGATCCGAAATATCTGTTCTCAGATTCCACAGAAATAAGGTGAGCAAGGAGATCCACGTAATATAGAAGTAACTCTGTGAGATGAAATAACAGAACACTAAGGAGTTTCTCAGAAAGCTTCTTTCCAGATTTCATCGGAGGATATTTCCTTTTTCACCATAGCCCTCTATGGGCTTCCAAATATCACTTTGCCAATTCCACAAGAACTGTCTTAGCGAAAGGCTTCTTGAGGGGAAAGCTGTAACTCTGTGAGGTGATTACATAGAACACAAAGAAATTTCTCACAAAGCTTCTTTCTCTTTGTTATCGGAGGATATTTCCTTTGGCCCTATAGTCTTCAAAGGGATCCGAAAGGTCTGTTCTCAGATTCCACAGAAATAAGGCTAGCAAAGAGATCCACGAAATACAGATGTAACTCTGTGAGATGAATTAACAGAACACTAAGCAGTTTCTCAGACAGCTTCTTTCCAGATTTGATCGGAGGATATTTCCTTTTTCACCATAGCCCTCTATGGGCTTCCAAATATCACTTTGCCAATTCCACAAGAACTGTCTTAGCGAAAGGCTTCTTGAGGGGAAAGCTGTAACTCTGTGAGGTGATTTCACAGAACACAAAGAAGTTTCTCAGAAAGCTTCTTTCTCTTAGTTATCGGAGGATATTTCCTTTGGCCCTATAGTCTTCAAAGGGATCCGAAATATCTGTTCTCAGATTCCACAGAAATAAGGCTAGCCAAGTGATCCACGAAATACAGATGTAACTCTGTGAGATGAATTAACAGAACACTAAGCAGTTTCTCAGAAAGCTTCTTTCCAGATTTGATCGGAGGATATTTCCTTTTTCACCATAGCCCTCTATGGGCTTCCAAATATCACTTTGCCAATTCCACAAAATCTGTCTTAGCGAAAGGCTTTTTGAGTGGAAAGCTGTAACTCTGTGAGATGATTACATAGAACACAAAGAAATATCTCACAAAGCTTCTTTCTCTTTGTTATCGGAGGATATTTCCTTTGGCCCTATAGTCTTCAAAGGGATCCGAAATGTCTGTTCTCAGATTCCACAGAAATAAGGCTAGCAAAGAGATCCACGAAATACAGATGTAACTCTGTGAGATGAATTAACAGAACACTAACCAGTTTCTCAGAAAGCTTCTTTCCAGATTTGATCGGAGGATATTTCCTTTTTCACCATAGCCCTCTATGGGCTTCCAAATATCACTTTGCCAATTCCACAAGAACTGTCTTAGCGAAAGGCTTCTTGAGGGGAAAGCTGTAACTCTGTGAGCTCATTTCACAGAACACAAAGAAGTTTCTCAGAACGCTTCTTTCTCTTAGTTATCGGAGGATATCTCCTTTGCCCCTATAGTCTTCAAAGGGATCCGAAATATCTGTTCTCAGATTCCACAGAAATAAGGCTAACAAAGAGATCCACGAAATACAGATGTAACTCTGTGAGATGAATTAACAGAACACTAAGCAGTTTCTCAGAAAGCTTCTTTCCAGATTTCATCTGAGGATATTTCCTTTTTCACCATAGCCCTCTATGGGCTTCCAAATATCACTTGGCAAATTCCGCAAGAACTGTCTTAGCGAAAGGCTTCTCGAGGGGAAAGCTGTAACTCTGTGAGATGATTTCACAGAACACAAACAAGTTTCTCAGAAAGCTTCTTTCTCTTAGTTATCGGAGGATATTTCCTTTGGCCCTATAGTCTTCAAAGGGATCCGAAATATCTGTTCTCAGATTCCACAGAAATAAGGCTAGCAAAGAGATCCACGAAATACAGATGTAACTCTGTGAGATGAATTAACAGAACACTAAGCAGTTTCTCAGAAAGCTTCTTTCCAGATTTCATCGGAGGATATTTCCTTTTTCACCATAGCCCTCTATGGGCTTCCAAATATCACTTTGCCAATTCCACAAGAACTGTCTTAGCGAAAGGCTTCTTGAGGGGAAAGCTGTAACTCTGTGAGCTCATTTCACAGAACACAAAGAAGTTTCTCAGAAAGCTTCTTTCTCTTAGTTATCGGAGGATATTTCCTTTGGCCCTATAGTCTTCAAAGGGATCCGAAATATCTGTTCTCAGATTCCACAGAAATAAGGCGAGCAAAGAGATCCACGAAATATAGAAGTAACTCTGTGAGATGAATTAACAGAACACTAAGCAGTTTCTCAGAAAGCTTCTTTCCAGATTTCATCGAAGGATATTTCCTTTTTCACCATAGCCCTCTATGGGCTTCAAAATATCACTTTGCCAATTCCACAGGAACTGTCTTAGCGAAAGGCTTCTTGAGGGGAAAGCTGTAACTCTGTGAGCTCATTTCACAGAACACAAAGAAGTTTCTCAGAAAGCTTCTTTCTCTTAGTTATCGGAGGATATCTCCTTTGGCCCTATAGTCTTCAAAGGGATCCGAAATATCTGTTCTCAGATTCCACAGAAATAAGGCTAGCAAAGAGATCCAAGAAATACAGATGTAACTCTGTGAGATGAATTAACAGAACACTAAGCAGTTTCTCAGAAAGCTTCTTTCCAGATTTCATCTGAGGATATTTCCTTTTTCACCATAGCCCTCTATGGACTTCCAAATATCACTTGGCCAATTCCACAAGAACTGTCTTAGCGAAAGGCTTCTTGAGGGGAAAGCTGTAACTCTGTGAGCTCATTTCACAGAACACAAAGAAGTTTCTCAGAAAGCTTCTTTCTCTTTGTTATCGGAGGATATTTCCTTTGGCCCTATAGTCTTCAAAGGGATCCGAAATATCTGTTCTCAGATTCCACAGAAATAAGGTGAGCAAGGAGATCCACGAAATATAGAAGTAACTCTGTGAGATGAGATAACGGAACACTAAGTAGTTTCTCAGAAAGCTTCTTTCCAGATTTCATCGAAGGATATTTCCTTTTTCACCATAGCCCTCTATGGGCTTCCAAATATCACTTTGCCAATTCCACAAGAACTGTCTTAGCGAAAGGCTTCTTGAGGGGAAAGCTGTAACTCTGTGAGGTGATTACATAGAACACAAAGAAATTTCTCAGAAAGCTTCTTTCTCTTTGTTATCGGAGGATATTTCCTTTGGCCCTATAGTCTTCAAAGGGATCCGAAAGGTCTGTTCTCAGATTCCACAGAAATAAGGCTAGCAAAGAGATCCACGAAATACAGATGTGACTCTGTGAGATGAATTAACAGAACACTAAGCAGTTTCTCAGAAAGCTTCTTTCCAGATTTGATCGGAGGATATTTCCTTTTTCACCATAGCCCTCTATGGGCTTCCAAATATCACTTTGCCAATTCCACAAGAACTGTCTTAGCGAAAGGTTCTTGAGGGGAAAGCTGTAACTCTGTGAGATGATTTCACAGAACACAAAGAAGTTTCTCAGAAAGCTTCTTTCTCTTAGTTTTCGGAGGATATTTCCTTTGGCCCTATAGTCTTCAAAGGGATCCGAAATATCTGTTGTCAGATTCCACAGAAAGAAGGCTAGCAAAGAGATCCAGGAAATAAAGATGTAACTCTGTGAGATGAATTAACAGAACACTAAGCAGTTTCTCAGAAAGCTTCTTTCCAGATTTCATCTGAGGATATTTCCTTTTTCACCAGAGCCTCTATGGGCTTCCAAATATCACTTTGCCAATTCCACAAGAACTGTCTTAGCAAAAGACTTCTTGAGGGGAAAGCTGTAACTCTGTGAGATGATTTCACAGAACACAAAGAGGTTTCTCAGAAAGCTTCTTTCTCTTAGTTATCAGAGGATATTTCCTGTGGCCCTATAGTCTTCAAAGGGATCCGGAATATCTGTTTTCAGATTCCACAGAAATAGGGCTAGAAAAGAGATCCACGAAATACAGATGTAACTCTGTGAGATGAATTAACAGAACACTAAGCAGTTTCTCAGAAAGCTTCTTTCCAGATTTCATCTGAGGATATTTCCTTTTTCACCATAGCCCTCTATGGGCTTCCAAATATCACTTTGCCAATTCCACAAGAACTGTCTTAGCGAAAGGCTTCTTGAGGGGAAAGCTGTAACTCTGTGAGCTCATTTCACAGAACACAAAGAAGTTTCTCAGAAAGCTTCTTTCTCTTTGTTATCGGAGGATATTTCCTTTGGCCCTATAGTCTTCAAAGGGATCCGAAAGGTCTGTTCTCAGATTCCACAGAAATAAGGCTAGCAAAGAGATCCACGAAATACAGATGTAACTCTGTGAGATGAATTAACAGAACACTAAGCAGTTTCTCAGAAAGCTTCTTTCCAGATTTGATCGGAGGATATTTCCTTTTTCACCATAGCCCTCTATGGGCTTCCAAATATCACTTTGCCAATTCCACAAGAACTGTCTTAGCGAAAGGCTTCTTGAGGGGAAAGCTGTAACTCTGTGAGCTCATTTCACAGAACACAAAGAAGTTTCTCAGAAAGCTTCTTTCTCTTAGTTATCGGAGGATATCTCCTTTGGCCCTATAGTCTTCAAAGGGATCCGAAATATCTGTTCTCAGATTCCACAGAAATAAGGCTAGCAAAGAGATCCACGAAATACAGATGTAACTCTGTGAGATGAATTAACAGAACACTAAGCAGTTTCTCAGAAAGCTTCTTTCCAGATTTCATCTGAGGATATTTCCTTTTTCACCATAGCCCTCTATGGGCTTCCAAATATCACTTGGCCAATTCCACAAGAACTGTCTTAGCGAAAGGCTTCTTGAGGGGAAAGCTGTAACTCTGTGAGATGATTTCACAGAACACAAAGAAGTTTCTCAGAAAGCTTCTTTCTCTTTGTTATCGGAGGATATTTCCTTTGGCCCTATAGTCTTCAAAGGGATCCGAAATATCTGTTCTCAGATTCCACAGAAATAAGGCTAGCAAAGAGATCCACGAAATACAGATGTAACTCTGTGAGATGAATTAACAGAACACTAAGCAGTTTCTCAGAAAGCTTCTTTCCAGATTTGATCGGAGGATATTTCCTTTTTCACCATAGCCCTCTATGGGCTTCCAAATATCACTTTGCCAATTCCACAAGAGCTGTCTTAGCGAAAGGCTTCTTGAGGGGAAAGCTGTAACTCTGTGAGCTCATTTCACAGAACACAAAGAAGTTTCTCAGAAAGCTTCTTTCTCTTAGTTATCGGAGGATATTTCCTTTGGCCCTATAGTCTTCAAAGGGATCCGAAATATCTGTTCTCAGATTCCACAGAAATAAGGCGAGCAAAGAGATCCACGAAATATAGAAGTAACTCTGTGAGATGAATTAACAGAACACTAAGCAGTTTCTCAGAAAGCTTCTTTCCAGATTTCATCGGAGGAGATTTCCTTTTTCACCATAGCCCTCTATGGGCTTCCAAATATCACTTTGCCAATTCCACAGGAACTGTCTTAGCGAAAGGCTTCTTGAGGGGAAAGCTGTAACTCTGTGAGATGATTTCACAGAACACAAAGAAGTTTCTCTGAAAGCTTCTTTCTCTTAGTTATCGGAGGATATTTCCTTTGGCCCTATAGTCTTCAAAGGGATCCGAAATATCTGTTCTCAGATTCCACAGATATAAGGCTAGCCAAGTGATCCACGAAATACAGATGTAACTCTGTGAGATGAATTAACAGAACACTAAGCAGTTTCTCAGAAAGCTTCTTTCCAGATTTCATCTGAGGATATTTCCTTTTTCACCATAGCCCTCTATGGGCTTCCAAATATCACTTTGCCAATTCC
This sequence comes from Macaca fascicularis, assembly GCF_037993035.2. Lineage (NCBI taxonomy): Eukaryota > Metazoa > Chordata > Mammalia > Primates > Cercopithecidae > Macaca > Macaca fascicularis. The sequence continues at coordinate 86,989,180 of NC_088379.1, forward strand.
ACAAGATCTGTCTTAGCGAAAGGCTTTTTGAGTGGAAAGCTGTAACTCTGTGAGATGATTACATAGAACACAAAGAAATTTCTAACAAAGCTTCTTTCTCTTTGTTATCGGAGGATATTTCCTTTGGCCCTATAGTCTTCAAAGGGATCCGAAATGTCTGTTCTCAGATTCCACAGAAATAAGGCTAGCAAAGAGATCCACGAAATACAGATGTAACTCTGTGAGATGAATTAACAGAACACTAAACAGTTTCTCAGAAAGCTTCTTTCCAGATTTGATCGGAGGATATTTCCTTTTTCACCATAGCCCTCTATGGGCTTCCAAATATCACTTTGCCAATTCCACAAGAACTGTCTTAGCGAAAGGCTTCTTGAGGGGAAAGCTGTAACTCTGTGAGCTCATTTCACAGAACACAAAGAAGTTTCTCAGAACGCTTCTTTCTCTTAGTTATCGGAGGATATCTCCTTTGCCCCTATAGTCTTCAAAGGGATCCGAAATATCTGTTCTCAGATTCCACAGAAATAAGGCTAGCAAAGAGATCCACGAAATACAGATGTAACTCTGTGAGATGAATTAACAGAACACTAAGCAGTTTCTCAGAAAGCTTCTTTCCAGATTTCATCTGAGGATATTTCCTTTTTCACCATAGCCCTCTATGGGCTTCCAAATATCACTTGGCAAATTCCACAAGAACTGTCTTAGCGAAAGGCTTCTTGAGGGGAAAGCTGTAACTCTGTGAGATGATTTCACAGAACACAAAGAAGTTTCTCAGAAAGCTTCTTTCTCTTAGTTATCGGAGGATATTTCCTTTGGCCCTATAGTCTTCAAAGGGATCCGAAATATCTGTTCTCAGATTCCACAGAAATAAGGTGAGCTAAGAGATCTACGAAATATAGAAGTAACTCTGTGAGATGAATTAACAGAACACTAAGCAGTTTCTCAGAAAGCTTCTTTCCAGATTTCATCTGAGGATATTTCCTTTTTCAACATAGCCCTCTATGGGCTTCCAAATATCACTTTGCCAATTCCACAAGATCTGTCTTAGCGAAAGGCTTCTTGAGTGGAAAGCTGTAACTCTGTGAGATGATTACATAGAACACAAAGAAATTTCTCACAAAGCTTCTTTCTCTTTGTTATCGGAGGATATTTCCTTTGGCCCTATAGTCTTCAAAGGGATCCGAAAAGTCTGTTCTCAGATTCCACAGAAATAAGGCTAGCAAAGAGATCCACGAAATACAGATGTAACTCTGTGAGATGAATTAACAGAACACTAAGCAGTTTCTCAGAAAGCTTCTTTCCAGATTTGATCGGAGGATATTTCCTTTTTCACCATAGCCCTCTACGGGCTTCCAAATATCACTTTGCCAATTCCACAAGAACTGTCTTAGCGAAAGGCTTCTTGAGGGGAAAGCTGTAACTCTGTGAGCTCATTTCACAGAACACAAAGAAGTTTCTCAGAAAGCTTCTTTCTCTTAGTTATCGGAGGATATCTCCTTTGGCCCTATAGTCTTCAAAGGGATCCGAAATATCTGTTCTCAGATTCCACAGAAATAAGGCTAGCAAAGAGATCCACGAAATACAGATGTAACTCTGTGAGATGAATTAACAGAACACTAAGCAGTTTCTCAGAAAGCTTCTTTCCAGATTTCATCTGAGGATATTTCCTTTTTCACCATAGCCCTCTATGGGCTTCCAAATATCACTTTGCCAATTCCACAAGAACTGTCTTAGCGAAAGGCTTCTTGAGGGGAAAGCTGTAACTCTGTGAGATGATTTCACAGAACACAAAGAAGTTTCTCAGAAAGCTTCTTTCTCTTTGTTATCGGAGGATATTTCCTTTGGCCCTATAGTCTTCAAAGGGATCCGAAATATCTGTTCTCAGATTCCACAGAAATAAGGTGAGCAAGGAAATCCCCGAAATATAGAAGTAACTCTGTGAGATGAATTAACAGAACACTAAGCAGTTTCTCAGAAAGCTTCTTTCCAGATTTCATCTGAGGATATTTCCTTTTTCACCATAGCCCTCTATGGGCTTACAAATATCACTTTGCCAATTCCACAAGAACTGTCTTAGCGAAAGGCTCCTTGAGGGGAAAGCTGTAACTCTGTGAGATGATTTCACAGAACACAAAGAAGTTTCTCAGAAAGCTTCTTTCTCTTAGTTATCGGAGGATATTTCCTTTGGCCCTATAGTCTTCAAAGGGATCCGAAATATCTGTTCTCAGATTCCACAGAAATAAGGCTAGCAAAGAGATCCACGAAATACAGATGTAACACTGTGAGATGAATTAACAGAACACTAAGCAGTTTCTCAGAAAGCTTCTTTCCAGATTTCATCTGAGGATATTTCCTTTTTCACCATAGCCCTCTATGGGCTTCCAAATATCACTTTTCCAATTCCACAAGATCTGTCTTAGCGAAAGGCTTTTTGAGTGGAAAGCTGTAACTCTGTGAGATGATTACATAGAACACAAAGAAATTTCTAACAAAGCTTCTTTCTCTTTGTTATCGGAGGATATTTCCTTTGGCCCTATAGTCTTCAAAGGGATCCGAAATGTCTGTTCTCAGATTCCACAGAAATAAGGCTAGCAAAGAGATCCACGAAATACAGATGTAACTCTGTGAGATGAATTAACAGAACACTAAACAGTTTCTCAGAAAGCTTCTTTCCAGATTTGATCGGAGGATATTTCCTTTTTCACCATAGCCCTCTATGGGCTTCCAAATATCACTTTGCCAATTCCACAAGAACTGTCTTAGCGAAAGGCTTCTTGAGGGGAAAGCTGTAACTCTGTGAGCTCATTTCACAGAACACAAAGAAGTTTCTCAGAACGCTTCTTTCTCTTAGTTATCGGAGGATATCTCCTTTGCCCCTATAGTCTTCAAAGGGATCCGAAATATCTGTTCTCAGATTCCACAGAAATAAGGCTAGCAAAGAGATCCACGAAATACAGATGTAACTCTGTGAGATGAATTAACAGAACACTAAGCAGTTTCTCAGAAAGCTTCTTTCCAGATTTCATCTGAGGATATTTCCTTTTTCACCATAGCCCTCTATGGGCTTCCAAATATCACTTGGCAAATTCCACAAGAACTGTCTTAGCGAAAGGCTTCTTGAGGGGAAAGCTGTAACTCTGTGAGATGATTTCACAGAACACAAAGAAGTTTCTCAGAAAGCTTCTTTCTCTTAGTTATCGGAGGATATTTCCTTTGGCCCTATAGTCTTCAAAGGGATCCGAAATATCTGTTCTCAGATTCCACAGAAATAAGGTGAGCTAAGAGATCCACGAAATATAGAAGTAACTCTGTGAGATGAATTAACAGAACACTAAGCAGTTTCTCAGAAAGCTTCTTTCCAGATTTCATCTGAGGATATTTCCTTTTTCAACATAGCCCTCTATGGGCTTCCAAATATCACTTTGCCAATTCCACAAGATCTGTCTTAGCGAAAGGCTTCTTGAGTGGAAAGCTGTAACTCTGTGAGATGATTACATAGAACACAAAGAAATTTCTCACAAAGCTTCTTTCTCTTTGTTATCGGAGGATATTTCCTTTGGCCCTATAGTCTTCAAAGGGATCCGAAAAGTCTGTTCTCAGATTCCACAGAAATAAGGCTAGCAAAGAGATCCACGAAATACAGATGTAACTCTGTGAGATGAATTAACAGAACACTAAGCAGTTTCTCAGAAAGCTTCTTTCCAGATTTGATCGGAGGATATTTCCTTTTTCACCATAGCCCTCTATGGGCTTCCAAATATCACTTTGCCAATTCCACAAGAACTGTCTTAGCGAAAGGCTTCTTGAGGGGAAAGCTGTAACTCTGTGAGCTCATTTCACAGAACACAAAGAAGTTTCTCAGAAAGCTTCTTTCTCTTAGTTATCGGAGGATATCTCCTTTGGCCCTATAGTCTTCAAAGGGATCCGAAATATCTGTTCTCAGATTCCACAGAAATAAGGCTAGCAAAGAGATCCACGAAATACAGATGTAACTCTGTGAGATGAATTAACAGAACACTAAGCAGTTTCTCAGAAAGCTTCTTTCCAGATTTCATCTGAGGATATTTCCTTTTTCACCATAGCCCTCTATGGGCTTCCAAATATCACTTTGCCAATTCCACAAGAACTGTCTTAGCGAAAGGCTTCTTGAGGGGAAAGCTGTAACTCTGTGAGATGATTTCACAGAACACAAAGAAGTTTCTCAGAAAGCTTCTTTCTCTTTGTTATCGGAGGATATTTCCTTTGGCCCTATAGTCTTCAAAGGGATCCGAAATATCTGTTCTCAGATTCCACAGAAATAAGGTGAGCAAGGAAATCCCCGAAATATAGAAGTAACTCTGTGAGATGAATTAACAGAACACTAAGCAGTTTCTCAGAAAGCTTCTTTCCAGATTTCATCTGAGGATATTTCCTTTTTCACCATAGCCCTCTATGGGCTTACAAATATCACTTTGCCAATTCCACAAGAACTGTCTTAGCGAAAGGCTCCTTGAGGGGAAAGCTGTAACTCTGTGAGATGATTTCACAGAACACAAAGAAGTTTCTCAGAAAGCTTCTTTCTCTTAGTTATCGGGGGATATTTCCTCTGGCCCTATAGTCTTCAAAGGGATCCGAAATATCTGTTCTCAGATTCCACAGAAATAAGGCTAGCTAAGTGATCCACGAAATACAGATGTAACTCTGTGAGATGAATTAACGGAACACTAAGCAGTTTCTCAGAAAGCTTCTTTCCAGATTTCATCTGAGGATATTTCCTTTTTCACCATAGCCCTCTATGGGCTTCCAAATATCACTTTGCCAATTCCACAAGAACTGTCTTAGCGAAAGGCTTCTTGAGGGGAAAGCTGTAACTCTGTGAGGTGATTACATAGAACACAAAGAAATTTCTCACAAAGCTTCTTTCTCTTTGTTATCGGAGGATATTTCCTTTGGCCCTATAGTCTTCAAAGGGATCCGAAATATCTGTACTCAGATTCCACAGAAATAAGGCTAGCAAAGAGATCCACGAAATACAGATGTAACTCTGTGAGATGAATTAACAGAACACTAAGCAGTTTCTCAGAAAGCTTCTTTCCACATTTGATCGGAGGGTATTTCCTTTTTCAACATAGCCCTCTATGGGCTTCCAAATATCACTTTGCCTATTCCACAAGAACTGTCTTAGCGAAAGGCTTCTTGAGGGGAAAGCTGTAACTCTGTGAGCTCATTTCACAGAACACAAAGAAGTTTCTCAGAAAGCTTCTTTCTCTTAGTTATCGGAGGATATCTCCTTTGGCCCTATAGTCTTCAAAGGGATCCGAAATATCTGTTCTCAGATTCCACAGAAATAAGGCTAGCAAAGAGATCCACGAAATACAGATGTAACTCTGTGAGATGAATTAACAGAACACTAAGCAGTTTCTCAGAAAGCTTCTTTCCAGATTTCATCTGAGGATATTTCCTTTTTCACCATAGCCCTCTATGGGCTTCCAAATATCACTTTGCCAATTCCACAAGAACTGTCTTAGCGAAAGGCTTCTTGAGGGGAAAGCTGTAACTCTGTGAGATGATTTCACAGAACACAAAGAAGTTTCTCAGAAAGCTTCTTTCTCTTTGTTATCGGAGGATATTTCCTTTGGCCCTATAGTCTTCTAAGGGATCCGAAATATCTGTTCTCAGATTCCACAGAAATAAGGTGAGCAAGGAGATCCACGAAATATAGAAGTAACTCTGTGAGATGAATTAACAGAACACTAAGCAGTTTCTCAGAAAGCTTCTTTCCAGATTTCATCTGAGGATATTTCCTTTTTCACCATAGCCCTCTATGGGCTTCCAAATATCACTTTGCCAATTCCACAAGAACTGTCTTAGCGAAAGGCTTCTTGAGGGGAAAGCTGTAACTCTGTGAGATGATTTCACAGAACACAAAGAAGTTTCTCAGAAAGCTTCTTTCTCTTAGTTATCGGAGGATATTTCCTTTGGCCCTATAGTCTTCAAAGGGATCCGAAATATCTGTTCTCAGATTCCACAGAAATAAGGCTAGCAAAGAGATCCACGAAATACAGATGTAACTCTGTGAGATGAATTAACGGAACACTAAGCAGTTTCTCAGAAACTTCTTTCCAGATTTCATCGGAGATATTTCCTTTTTCACCATAGCCCTCTATGGGCTTCCAAATATCACTTTGCCAATTCCACAAGAACTGTCTTAGCGAAAGGCTTCTTGAGGGGAAAGCTGTAACTCTGTGAGATGATTTCACAGAACACAAAGAAGTTTCTCAGAAAGCTTCTTTCTCTTTATTATCGGAGGATATTTCCTTTGGCCCTATAGTCTTCAAAGGGATCCGAAATATCTGTTCTCAGATTCCACAGAAATAAGGCTAGCAAAGAGATCCACGAAATACAGATGTAACTCTGTGAGATGAATTAACAGAACACTAAGCAGTTTCTCAGAAAGCTTCTTTCCAGATTTCATCGGAGGATATTTCCTTTTTCACCATAGCCCTCTATGAGCTTCCAAATATCACTTTGCCAATTCCACAAGAACTGTCTTAGCGAAAGGCTTCTTGAGGGGAAAGCTGTAACTCTGTGAGATGATTTCACAGAACACAAAGAAGTTTCTCAGAAAGCTTCTTTCTCTTAGTTATCGGAGGATATTTCCTTTGGCCCTATAGTCTTCAACGGGATCCGAAATATCTGTTCTCAGATTCCACAGAAATAAGGCTAGCAAAGAGATCCACGAAATACAGATGTAACTCTGTGAGATGAATTAACAGAACACTAAGCAGTTTCTCAGAAAGCTTCTTTCCAGATTTCATCGGAGGATATTTCCTTTTTCACCATAGCCCTCTATGGGCTTCCAAATATCACTTTGCCAATTCCACAAGAACTGTCTTAGCGAAAGGCTTCTTGAGGGGAAAGCTGTAACTCTGTGAGATGATTTCACAGAACACAAAGAGGTTTCTCAGAAAGCTGCTTTCTCTTAGTTATCAGAGGATATTTCCTGTGGCCCTATAGTCTTCAAGGGATCCGAAATATCTGTTCTCAGATTCCACAGAAATAGGGCTAGCAAAGAGATCCACGAAATAAAGATGTAACTCTGTGAGATGAATTAACAGAACACTAAGCAGTTTCTCAGAAAGCTTCTTTCCAGATTTCATCTGAGGATATTTCCTTTTTCACCATAGCCCTCTATGGGCTTCCAAATATCACTTTGCCAATTCCACAAGAACTGTCTTAGCGAAAGGCTTCTTGAGGGGAAAGCTGTAACTCTGTGAGATGATTACATAGAACACAAAGAAATTTCTCACAAAGCTTCTTTCTCTTTGTTATCGGAGGATATTTCCTTTGGCCCTATAGTCTTCAAAGGGATCCGAAATATCTGTACTCAGATTCCACAGAAATAAGGCTAGCAAAGAGATCCACGAAATACAGATGTAACTCTGTGAGATGAATTAACGGAACACTAAGCAGTTTCTCAGAAACTTCTTTCCAGATTTCATCGGAGGATATTTCCTTTTTCACCATAGCCCTCTATGGGCTTCCAAATATCACTTGGCAAATTCCACAAGAACTGTCTTAGCGAAAGGCTTCTTGAGGGGAAAGCTGTAACTCTGTGAGATGATTTCACAGAACACAAAGAAGTTTCTCAGAAAGCTTCTTTCTCTTAGTTATCGGAGGATATTTCCTTTGGCCCTATAGTCTTCAAAGGGATCCGAAATATCTGTTCTCAGATTCCACAGAAATAAGGTGAGCTAAGAGATCCACGAAATACAGATGTAACTCTGTGAGATGAATTAACAGAACACTAAACAGTTTCTCAGAAAGCTTCTTTCCAGATTTGATCGGAGGATATTTCCTTTTTCACCATAGCCCTCTATGGGCTTCCAAATATCACTTTGCCAATTCCACAAGAACTGTCTTAGCGAAAGGCTTCTTGAGGGGAAAGCTGTAACTCTGTGAGCTCATTTCACAGAACACAAAGAAGTTTCTCAGAACGCTTCTTTCTCTTAGTTATCGGAGGATATCTCCTTTGCCCCTATAGTCTTCAAAGGGATCCGAAATATCTGTTCTCAGATTCCACAGAAATAAGGCTAGCAAAGAGATCCACGAAATACAGATGTAACTCTGTGAGATGAATTAACAGAACACTAAGCAGTTTCTCAGAAAGCTTCTTTCCAGATTTCATCTGAGGATATTTCCTTTTTCACCATAGCCCTCTATGGGCTTCCAAATATCACTTGGCAAATTCCACAAGAACTGTCTTAGCGAAAGGCTTCTTGAGGGGAAAGCTGTAACTCTGTGAGATGATTTCACAGAACACAAAGAAGTTTCTCAGAAAGCTTCTTTCTCTTAGTTATCGGAGGATATTTCCTTTGGCCCTATAGTCTTCAAAGGGATCCGAAATATCTGTTCTCAGATTCCACAGAAATAAGGTGAGCTAAGAGATCTACGAAATATAGAAGTAACTCTGTGAGATGAATTAACAGAACACTAAGCAGTTTCTCAGAAAGCTTCTTTCCAGATTTCATCTGAGGATATTTCCTTTTTCAACATAGCCCTCTATGGGCTTCCAAATATCACTTTGCCAATTCCACAAGATCTGTCTTAGCGAAAGGCTTCTTGAGTGGAAAGCTGTAACTCTGTGAGATGATTACATAGAACACAAAGAAATTTCTCACAAAGCTTCTTTCTCTTTGTTATCGGAGGATATTTCCTTTGGCCCTATAGTCTTCAAAGGGATCCGAAAAGTCTGTTCTCAGATTCCACAGAAATAAGGCTAGCAAAGAGATCCACGAAATACAGATGTAACTCTGTGAGATGAATTAACAGAACACTAAGCAGTTTCTCAGAAAGCTTCTTTCCAGATTTGATCGGAGGATATTTCCTTTTTCACCATAGCCCTCTATGGGCTTCCAAATATCACTTTGCCAATTCCACAAGAACTGTCTTAGCGAAAGGCTTCTTGAGGGGAAAGCTGTAACTCTGTGAGCTCATTTCACAGAACACAAAGAAGTTTCTCAGAAAGCTTCTTTCTCTTAGTTATCGGAGGATATCTCCTTTGGCCCTATAGTCTTCAAAGGGATCCGAAATATCTGTTCTCAGATTCCACAGAAATAAGGCTAGCAAAGAGATCCACGAAATACAGATGTAACTCTGTGAGATGAATTAACAGAACACTAAGCAGTTTCTCAGAAAGCTTCTTTCCAGATTTCATCTGAGGATATTTCCTTTTTCACCATAGCCCTCTATGGGCTTCCAAATATCACTTTGCCAATTCCACAAGAACTGTCTTAGCGAAAGGCTTCTTGAGGGGAAAGCTGTAACTCTGTGAGATGATTTCACAGAACACAAAGAAGTTTCTCAGAAAGCTTCTTTCTCTTTGTTATCGGAGGATATTTCCTTTGGCCCTATAGTCTTCAAAGGGATCCGAAATATCTGTTCTCAGATTCCACAGAAATAAGGTGAGCAAGGAAATCCCCGAAATATAGAAGTAACTCTGTGAGATGAATTAACAGAACACTAAGCAGTTTCTCAGAAAGCTTCTTTCCAGATTTCATCTGAGGATATTTCCTTTTTCACCATAGCCCTCTATGGGCTTACAAATATCACTTTGCCAATTCCACAAGAACTGTCTTAGCGAAAGGCTCCTTGAGGGGAAAGCTGTAACTCTGTGAGATGATTTCACAGAACACAAAGAAGTTTCTCAGAAAGCTTCTTTCTCTTAGTTATCGGAGGATATTTCCTTTGGCCCTATAGTCTTCAAAGGGATCCGAAATATCTGTTCTCAGATTCCACAGAAATAAGGCTAGCAAAGAGATCCACGAAATACAGATGTAACACTGTGAGATGAATTAACAGAACACTAAGCAGTTTCTCAGAAAGCTTCTTTCCAGATTTCATCTGAGGATATTTCCTTTTTCACCATAGCCCTCTATGGGCTTCCAAATATCACTTTTCCAATTCCACAAGATCTGTCTTAGCGAAAGGCTTTTTGAGTGGAAAGCTGTAACTCTGTGAGATGATTACATAGAACACAAAGAAATTTCTAACAAAGCTTCTTTCTCTTTGTTATCGGAGGATATTTCCTTTGGCCCTATAGTCTTCAAAGGGATCCGAAATGTCTGTTCTCAGATTCCACAGAAATAAGGCTAGCAAAGAGATCCACGAAATACAGATGTAACTCTGTGAGATGAATTAACAGAACACTAAACAGTTTCTCAGAAAGCTTCTTTCCAGATTTGATCGGAGGATATTTCCTTTTTCACCATAGCCCTCTATGGGCTTCCAAATATCACTTTGCCAATTCCACAAGAACTGTCTTAGCGAAAGGCTTCTTGAGGGGAAAGCTGTAACTCTGTGAGCTCATTTCACAGAACACAAAGAAGTTTCTCAGAACGCTTCTTTCTCTTAGTTATCGGAGGATATCTCCTTTGCCCCTATAGTCTTCAAAGGGATCCGAAATATCTGTTCTCAGATTCCACAGAAATAAGGCTAGCAAAGAGATCCACGAAATACAGATGTAACTCTGTGAGATGAATTAACAGAACACTAAGCAGTTTCTCAGAAAGCTTCTTTCCAGATTTCATCTGAGGATATTTCCTTTTTCACCATAGCCCTCTATGGGCTTCCAAATATCACTTGGCAAATTCCACAAGAACTGTCTTAGCGAAAGGCTTCTTGAGGGGAAAGCTGTAACTCTGTGAGATGATTTCACAGAACACAAAGAAGTTTCTCAGAAAGCTTCTTTCTCTTAGTTATCGGAGGATATTTCCTTTGGCCCTATAGTCTTCAAAGGGATCCGAAATATCTGTTCTCAGATTCCACAGAAATAAGGTGAGCTAAGAGATCCACGAAATATAGAAGTAACTCTGTGAGATGAATTAACAGAACACTAAGCAGTTTCTCAGAAAGCTTCTTTCCAGATTTCATCTGAGGATATTTCCTTTTTCAACATAGCCCTCTATGGGCTTCCAAATATCACTTTGCCAATTCCACAAGATCTGTCTTAGCGAAAGGCTTCTTGAGTGGAAAGCTGTAACTCTGTGAGATGATTACATAGAACACAAAGAAATTTCTCACAAAGCTTCTTTCTCTTTGTTATCGGAGGATATTTCCTTTGGCCCTATAGTCTTCAAAGGGATCCGAAAAGTCTGTTCTCAGATTCCACAGAAATAAGGCTAGCAAAGAGATCCACGAAATACAGATGTAACTCTGTGAGATGAATTAACAGAACACTAAGCAGTTTCTCAGAAAGCTTCTTTCCAGATTTGATCGGAGGATATTTCCTTTTTCACCATAGCCCTCTATGGGCTTCCAAATATCACTTTGCCAATTCCACAAGAACTGTCTTAGCGAAAGGCTTCTTGAGGGGAAAGCTGTAACTCTGTGAGCTCATTTCACAGAACACAAAGAAGTTTCTCAGAAAGCTTCTTTCTCTTAGTTATCGGAGGATATCTCCTTTGGCCCTATAGTCTTCAAAGGGATCCGAAATATCTGTTCTCAGATTCCACAGAAATAAGGCTAGCAAAGAGATCCACGAAATACAGATGTAACTCTGTGAGATGAATTAACAGAACACTAAGCAGTTTCTCAGAAAGCTTCTTTCCAGATTTCATCTGAGGATATTTCCTTTTTCACCATAGCCCTCTATGGGCTTCCAAATATCACTTTGCCAATTCCACAAGAACTGTCTTAGCGAAAGGCTTCTTGAGGGGAAAGCTGTAACTCTGTGAGATGATTTCACAGAACACAAAGAAGTTTCTCAGAAAGCTTCTTTCTCTTTGTTATCGGAGGATATTTCCTTTGGCCCTATAGTCTTCAAAGGGATCCGAAATATCTGTTCTCAGATTCCACAGAAATAAGGTGAGCAAGGAAATCCCCGAAATATAGAAGTAACTCTGTGAGATGAATTAACAGAACACTAAGCAGTTTCTCAGAAAGCTTCTTTCCAGATTTCATCTGAGGATATTTCCTTTTTCACCATAGCCCTCTATGGGCTTACAAATATCACTTTGCCAATTCCACAAGAACTGTCTTAGCGAAAGGCTCCTTGAGGGGAAAGCTGTAACTCTGTGAGATGATTTCACAGAACACAAAGAAGTTTCTCAGAAAGCTTCTTTCTCTTAGTTATCGGGGGATATTTCCTCTGGCCCTATAGTCTTCAAAGGGATCCGAAATATCTGTTCTCAGATTCCACAGAAATAAGGCTAGCTAAGTGATCCACGAAATACAGATGTAACTCTGTGAGATGAATTAACGGAACACTAAGCAGTTTCTCAGAAAGCTTCTTTCCAGATTTCATCTGAGGATATTTCCTTTTTCACCATAGCCCTCTATGGGCTTCCAAATATCACTTTGCCAATTCCACAAGAACTGTCTTAGCGAAAGGCTTCTTGAGGGGAAAGCTGTAACTCTGTGAGGTGATTACATAGAACACAAAGAAATTTCTCACAAAGCTTCTTTCTCTTTGTTATCGGAGGATATTTCCTTTGGCCCTATAGTCTTCAAAGGGATCCGAAATATCTGTACTCAGATTCCACAGAAATAAGGCTAGCAAAGAGATCCACGAAATACAGATGTAACTCTGTGAGATGAATTAACAGAACACTAAGCAGTTTCTCAGAAAGCTTCTTTCCACATTTGATCGGAGGGTATTTCCTTTTTCAACATAGCCCTCTATGGGCTTCCAAATATCACTTTGCCTATTCCACAAGAACTGTCTTAGCGAAAGGCTTCTTGAGGGGAAAGCTGTAACTCTGTGAGCTCATTTCACAGAACACAAAGAAGTTTCTCAGAAAGCTTCTTTCTCTTAGTTATCGGAGGATATCTCCTTTGGCCCTATAGTCTTCAAAGGGATCCGAAATATCTGTTCTCAGATTCCACAGAAATAAGGCTAGCAAAGAGATCCACGAAATACAGATGTAACTCTGTGAGATGAATTAACAGAACACTAAGCAGTTTCTCAGAAAGCTTCTTTCCAGATTTCATCTGAGGATATTTCCTTTTTCACCATAGCCCTCTATGGGCTTCCAAATATCACTTTGCCAATTCCACAAGAACTGTCTTAGCGAAAGGCTTCTTGAGGGGAAAGCTGTAACTCTGTGAGATGATTTCACAGAACACAAAGAAGTTTCTCAGAAAGCTTCTTTCTCTTTGTTATCGGAGGATATTTCCTTTGGCCCTATAGTCTTCTAAGGGATCCGAAATATCTGTTCTCAGATTCCACAGAAATAAGGTGAGCAAGGAGATCCACGAAATATAGAAGTAACTCTGTGAGATGAATTAACAGAACACTAAGCAGTTTCTCAGAAAGCTTCTTTCCAGATTTCATCTGAGGATATTTCCTTTTTCACCATAGCCCTCTATGGGCTTCCAAATATCACTTTGCCAATTCCACAAGAACTGTCTTAGCGAAAGGCTTCTTGAGGGGAAAGCTGTAACTCTGTGAGATGATTTCACAGAACACAAAGAAGTTTCTCAGAAAGCTTCTTTCTCTTAGTTATCGGAGGATATTTCCTTTGGCCCTATAGTCTTCAAAGGGATCCGAAATATCTGTTCTCAGATTCCACAGAAATAAGGCTAGCAAAGAGATCCACGAAATACAGATGTAACTCTGTGAGATGAATTAACGGAACACTAAGCAGTTTCTCAGAAACTTCTTTCCAGATTTCATCGGAGATATTTCCTTTTTCACCATAGCCCTCTATGGGCTTCCAAATATCACTTTGCCAATTCCACAAGAACTGTCTTAGCGAAAGGCTTCTTGAGGGGAAAGCTGTAACTCTGTGAGATGATTTCACAGAACACAAAGAAGTTTCTCAGAAAGCTTCTTTCTCTTTATTATCGGAGGATATTTCCTTTGGCCCTATAGTCTTCAAAGGGATCCGAAATATCTGTTCTCAGATTCCACAGAAATAAGGCTAGCAAAGAGATCCACGAAATACAGATGTAACTCTGTGAGATGAATTAACAGAACACTAAGCAGTTTCTCAGAAAGCTTCTTTCCAGATTTCATCGGAGGATATTTCCTTTTTCACCATAGCCCTCTATGAGCTTCCAAATATCACTTTGCCAATTCCACAAGAACTGTCTTAGCGAAAGGCTTCTTGAGGGGAAAGCTGTAACTCTGTGAGATGATTTCACAGAACACAAAGAAGTTTCTCAGAAAGCTTCTTTCTCTTAGTTATCGGAGGATATTTCCTTTGGCCCTATAGTCTTCAACGGGATCCGAAATATCTGTTCTCAGATTCCACAGAAATAAGGCTAGCAAAGAGATCCACGAAATACAGATGTAACTCTGTGAGATGAATTAACAGAACACTAAGCAGTTTCTCAGAAAGCTTCTTTCCAGATTTCATCGGAGGATATTTCCTTTTTCACCATAGCCCTCTATGGGCTTCCAAATATCACTTTGCCAATTCCACAAGAACTGTCTTAGCGAAAGGCTTCTTGAGGGGAAAGCTGTAACTCTGTGAGATGATTTCACAGAACACAAAGAGGTTTCTCAGAAAGCTGCTTTCTCTTAGTTATCAGAGGATATTTCCTGTGGCCCTATAGTCTTCAAGGGATCCGAAATATCTGTTCTCAGATTCCACAGAAATAGGGCTAGCAAAGAGATCCACGAAATAAAGATGTAACTCTGTGAGATGAATTAACAGAACACTAAGCAGTTTCTCAGAAAGCTTCTTTCCAGATTTCATCTGAGGATATTTCCTTTTTCACCATAGCCCTCTATGGGCTTCCAAATATCACTTTGCCAATTCCACAAGAACTGTCTTAGCGAAAGGCTTCTTGAGGGGAAAGCTGTAACTCTGTGAGATGATTACATAGAACACAAAGAAATTTCTCACAAAGCTTCTTTCTCTTTGTTATCGGAGGATATTTCCTTTGGCCCTATAGTCTTCAAAGGGATCCGAAATATCTGTACTCAGATTCCACAGAAATAAGGCTAGCAAAGAGATCCACGAAATACAGATGTAACTCTGTGAGATGAATTAACGGAACACTAAGCAGTTTCTCAGAAACTTCTTTCCAGATTTCATCGGAGGATATTTCCTTTTTCACCATAGCCCTCTATGGGCTTCCAAATATCACTTTGCCAATTCCACAAGAACTGTCTTAGCGAAAGGCTTCTTGAGGGGAAAGCTGTAACTCTGTGAGATGATTTCACAGAACACAAAGAAGTTTCTCAGAAAGCTTCTTTCTCTTTATTATCGGAGGATATTTCCTTTGGCCCTATAGTCTTCAAAGGGATCCGAAATATCTGTTCTCAGATTCCACAGAAATAAGGCTAGCAAAGAGATCCACGAAATACAGATGTAACTCTGTGAGATGAATTAACAGAACACTAAGCAGTTTCTCAGAAAGCTTCTTTCCAGATTTCATCGGAGGATATTTCCTTTTTCACCATAGCCCTCTATGAGCTTCCAAATATCACTTTGCCAATTCCACAAGAACTGTCTTAGCGAAAGGCTTCTTGAGGGGAAAGCTGTAACTCTGTGAGATGATTTCACAGAACACAAAGAAGTTTCTCAGAAAGCTTCTTTCTCTTAGTTATCGGAGGATATTTCCTTTGGCCCTATAGTCTTCAACGGGATCCGAAATATCTGTTCTCAGATTCCACAGAAATAAGGCTAGCAAAGAGATCCACGAAATACAGATGTAACTCTGTGAGATGAATTAACAGAACACTAAGCAGTTTCTCAGAAAGCTTCTTTCCAGATTTCATCGGAGGATATTTCCTTTTTCACCATAGCCCTCTATGGGCTTCCAAATATCACTTTGCCAATTCCACAAGAACTGTCTTAGCGAAAGGCTTCTTGAGGGGAAAGCTGTAACTCTGTGAGATGATTTCACAGAACACAAAGAGGTTTCTCAGAAAGCTTCTTTCTCTTAGTTATCAGAGGATATTTCCTGTGGCCCTATAGTCTTCAAGGGATCCGAAATATCTGTTCTCAGATTCCACAGAAATAGGGCTAGCAAAGAGATCCACGAAATAAAGATGTAACTCTGTGAGATGAATTAACAGAACACTAAGCAGTTTCTCAGAAAGCTTCTTTCCAGATTTCATCTGAGGATATTTCCTTTTTCACCATAGCCCTCTATGGGCTTCCAAATATCACTTTGCCAATTCCACAAGAACTGTTTTAGCGAAAGGCTTCTTGAGGGGAAAGCTGTAACTCTGTGAGATGATTACATAGAACACAAAGAAATTTCTCACAAAGCTTCTTTCTCTTTGTTATCGGAGGATATTTCCTTTGGCCCTACAGTCTTCAAAGGGATCCGAAATATCTGTACTCAGATTCCACAGAAATAAGGCTAGCAAAGAGATCCACGAAATACAGATGTAACTCTGTGAGGTGAATTAACAGAACACTAAGCAGTTTCTCAGAAAGCTTCTTTCCACATTTGATCGGAGGATATTTCCTTTTTCACCATAGCCCTCTATGGGCTTCCAAATATCACTTTGCCAAATCCACAAGAACTGTCTTAGCGAAAGGCTTCTTGAGGGGAAAGCTGTAACTCTGTGAGCTCATTTCACAGAACACAAAGAAGTTTCTCAGAAAGCTTCTTTCTCTTAGTTATCGGAGGATATCTCCTTTGGCCCTATAGTCTTCAAAGGGATCCGAAATATCTGTTCTCAGATTCCAGAGAAATAAGGCTAGCAAAGAGATCCACGAAATACAGATGTAACTCTGTGAGATGAATTAACAGAACACTAAGCAGTTTCTCAGAAAGCTTCTTTCCAGATTTCATCTGAGGATATTTCCTTTTTCAACATAGCCCTCTATGGGCTTCCAAATATCACTTTGCCAATTCCACAAGAACTGTCTTAGCGAAAGGCTTCTTGAGGGGAAAGCTGTAACTCCGTGAGCTCATTTCACAGAACACAAAGAAGTTTCTCAGAAAGCTTCTTTCCCTTAGTTATCGGAGGATATTTCCTTTAGCCCTATAGTCTTCAAAGGATCCGAAATATCTGTTCTCAGATTCCACAGAAATAAGGCTAGGAAAGAGATCCACGAAATACAGAAGTAACTCTGTGAGATGAATTAACAGAACACTAAGCAGTTTCTCAGAAAGCTTCTTTCCAGATTTCATCTGAGGATATTTCCTTTTTCACCATAGCCCTCTATGGGCTTCCAAATATCACTTTGCCAATTCCACAAGAACTGTCTTAGCGAAAGGCTTCTTGAGAAGAAAGCTGTAACTCTGTGAGATGATTTCACAGAACACAAAGAAGTTCTCAGAAAGCTTCTTTCTCTTAGTTATCGGAGGATATTTCCTTTGGCCCTATAGTCTTCAAAGGGATCCGAAATATCTGTTCTCAGATTCCACAGAAATAAGGCTAGCCAAGTGATCCACGAAATACAGATGTAACTCTGTGAGATGAATTAACAGAACACTAAGCAGTTTCTCAGAAAGCTTCTTTCCAGATTTCATCTGAGGATATTTCCTTTTTCACCATAGCCCTCTATGGGCTTCGAAATATCACTTTGCCAATTCCACAAGATCTGTCTTAGCGAAAGGCTTCTTGAGTGGAAAGCTGTAACTCTGTGACATGATTACATAGAACAAAAAGAAATTTCTCACAAAGATTCTTTCTCTTTGTTATCGGAGGATATTTCCTTTGGCCCTATAGTCTTCAAAGGGATCCGAAAGGTCTGTTCTCAGATTCCACGGAAATAAGGCTAGCAAAGAGATCCACGAAATACAGATGTAAATCTGTGAGATGAATTAACAGAACACTAAGCAGTTTCTCAGAAAGCTTCTTTCCAGATTTCATCGGAGGATATTTCCTTTTTCACCATAGCCCTCTATGGGCTTCCAAATATCACTTTGCCAATTCCACAAGAACTGTCTTAGCAAAAGGCTTCTTGAGGGGAAAGCTGTAACTCTGTGAGCTCATTTCACAGAACACAAAGAAGTTTCTCAGAAAGCTTCTTTCTCTTAGTTTTCGGAGGATATTTCCTTTGGCCCTATTGTATTCAAAGGGATCCGAAATATCTGTTCTCAGATTCCACAGAAATAAGGCTAGCAAAGAGATCCACGAAATATAGATGTAACTCTGTGAGATGAATTAACAGAACACTAAGCAGTTTCTCAGAAAGCTTCTTTCCAGATTTCATCTGAGGATATTTCCTTTTTCAACATAGCCCTCTATGGGCTTCCAAATATCACTTTGCCAATTCCACAAGAACTGTCTTAGCGAAAGGCTTCTTGAGGGGAAAGCTGTAACTCTGTGAGATGATTTCACAGAACACAAAGAAGTTTCTCAGAAAGCTTCTTTCTCTTAGTTATCGGAGGATATTTCCTTTGGCCCTATAGTCTTCAAAGGGATCCGAAATATCTGTTCTCAGATTCCACAGAAATAAGGCTAGCTAAGTGATCCACGAAATACAGATGTAACTCTGTGAGATGAACTAACAGAACACTAAGCAGTTTCTCAGAAAGCTTCTTTCCAGATTTCATCTGAGGATATTTCCTTTTTCACCATAGCCCTCTATGGGCTTCCAAATATCACTTTGCCAATTCCACAAGAACTGTCTTAGCGAAAGGCTTCTTGAGGGGAAAGCTGTAACTCTGTGAGCTCATTTCACAGAACACAAAGAAGTTTCTCAGAAATCTTCTTTCTCTTAGTTATCGGAGGATATTTCCTTTGGCCCTATAGTCTTCAAAGGGATCCGAAATATCTGTTCTCAGATTCCACAGAAATAAGGCTAGCAAAGAGATCCACGAAATATAGATGTAACTCTGTGAGATGAATTAACAGAACACTAAGCAGTTTCTCAGAAAGCTTCTTTCCAGATTTGATCGGAGGATATTTCCTTTTTCAACATAGCCCTCTATGGGCTTCCAAATATCACTTTGCCAATTCCACAAGAACTGTCTTAGCGAAAGGCTTCTTGAGGGGAAAGCTGTAACTCTGTGAGCTCATTTCACAGAACACAAAGAAGTTTCTGAGAAAGCTTCTTTCTCTTAGTTATCCGAGGATATTTCCTTTGGCCCTATAGTCTTCAAAGGGATCCGAAATATCTGTTCTCAGATTCCACAGAAATAAGGCGAGCAAAGAGATCCAACAAATATAGAAGTAACTCTGTGAGATGAATTAACAGAACACTAAGCAGTTTCTCAGAAAGCTTCTTTCCAGATTTCATCGGAGGATATTTCCTTTTTCACCATAGCCCTCTATGGGCTTCCAAATATCACTTTGCTAATTCCAAAGGAACTGTCTTAGCGAAAGGCTTCTTGAGGGGAAAGCTGTAACTCTGTGAGATGATTTCACAGAACACAAAGAAGTTTCTCAGAAAGCTTCTTTCTCTTTATTATCGGAGGATATTTCCTTTGGCCCTATAGTCTTCAAAGGGATCCGAAATATCTGTTCTCAGATTCCACAGAAATAAGGCAAGCAAAGAGATCCACGAAATACAGATGTAACTCTGTGAGATGAATTAACAGAACACTAAGCAGTTTCTCAGAAAGCTTCTTTCCAGATTTCATCTGAGGATATTTCCTTTTTCACCATAGCCCTCTATGAGCTTCCAAATATCACTTTGCCAATTCCAAAAGAACTGTCTTAGCGAAAGGCTTCTTTAGGGGAAAGCTGTAACTCTGTGAGATGATTTCACAAAACACAAAGAAGTTTCTCAGAAAGCTTCTTTCTCTTAGTTATCGGAGGATATTTCCTTTGGCCCTATAGTCTTCAAAGGGATCCGAAATATCTGTTCTCAGATTCCACAGAAATAAGGCTAGCAAAGAGATCCACGAAATACAGATGTAACTCTGTGAGATGAATTAACAGAACACTAAGCAGTTTCTCAGAAAGCTTCTTTCCAGATTTCATCGGAGGATATTTCCTTTTTCACCATAGCCCTCTATGGGCTTCCAAATATCACTTTGCCAATTCCACAAGAACTGTCTTAGCGAAAGGCTTCTTGAGGGGAAAGCTGTAACTCTGTGAGCTCATTTCACAGAACACAAAGAAGTTTCTCAGAAAGCTTCTTTCTCTTAGTTATCCGAGGATATCTCCTTTGGCCCTATAGTCTTCAAAGGGATCCGAAATATCTGTTCTCAGATTCCACAGAAATGAGGTGAACAAGGAGATCCACGAAATATAGAAGTAACTCTGTGAGATGAATTAACGGAACACTAAGCAGTTTCTCAGAAAGCTTCTTTCCAGATTTCATCTGAGGATATTTCCTTTTTCACCATAGCCCTCTATGGGCTTCCAAATATCACTTTGCCAATTCCACAAGAACTGTCTTAGCGAAAGGCTTCTTGAGGGGAAAGCTGTAACTCTGTGAGATGATTTCACAGAACACAAAGAAGTTTCTCAGAAAGCTTCTTTCTCTTAGTTATCGGAGGATATTTCCTTTGGCCCTATAGTCTTCAAAGGGATCCGAAATATCTGTTCTCACATTCCACAGAAATAAGGCTAGCCAAGTGATCCACGAAATACAGATGTAACTCTGTGAGATGAATTAACAGAACACTAAGCAGTTTCTCAGAAAGCTTCTTTCCAGATTTGATCGGAGGATATTTCCTTTTTCACCATAGCCCTCTATGGGCTTCCAAATATCACTTTGCCAATTCCACAAGAACTGTCTTAGCGAAAGGCTTCTTGAGGGGAAAGCTGTAACTCTGTGAGATGATTTCACAGAACACAAAGAAGTTTCTCAGAAAGCTTCTTTCTCTTAGTTATCGGAGGATATTTCCTTTGGCCCTATAGTCTTCAACGGGATCCGAAATATCTGTTCTCAGATTCCACAGAAATAAGGCTAGCAAAGAGATCCACGAAATACAGATGTAACTCTGTGAGATGAATTAACAGAACACTAAGCAGTTTCTCAGAAAGCTTCTTTCCAGATTTCATCGGAGGATATTTCCTTTTTCACCATAGCCCTCTATGAGCTTCCAAATATCACTTTGCCAATTCCACAAGAACTGTCTTAGCGAAAGGCTTCTTGAGGGGAAAGCTGTAACTCTGTGAGATGATTTCACAGAACACAAAGAAGTTTCTCAGAAAGCTTCTTTCTCTTAGTTATCGGAGGATATTTCCTTTGGCC
The DNA here is from genome assembly GCF_037993035.2 of Macaca fascicularis. NCBI lineage: Eukaryota > Metazoa > Chordata > Mammalia > Primates > Cercopithecidae > Macaca > Macaca fascicularis. The sequence continues at coordinate 87,010,221 of NC_088379.1, forward strand.
CTATAGTCTTCAACGGGATCCGAAATATCTGTTCTCAGATTCCACAGAAATAAGGCTAGCAAAGAGATCCACGAAATACAGATGTAACTCTGTGAGATGAATTAACAGAACACTAAGCAGTTTCTCAGAAAGCTTCTTTCCAGATTTCATCGGAGGATATTTCCTTTTTCACCATAGCCCTCTATGAGCTTCCAAATATCACTTTGCCAATTCCACAAGAACTGTCTTAGCGAAAGGCTTCTTGAGGGGAAAGCTGTAACTCTGTGAGATGATTTCACAGAACACAAAGAAGTTTCTCAGAAAGCTTCTTTCTCTTAGTTATCGGAGGATATTTCCTTTGGCCCTATAGTCTTCAACGGGATCCGAAATATCTGTTCTCAGATTCCACAGAAATAAGGCTAGCAAAGAGATCCACGAAATACAGATGTAACTCTGTGAGATGAATTAACAGAACACTAAGCAGTTTCTCAGAAAGCTTCTTTCCAGATTTCATCGGAGGATATTTCCTTTTTCACCATAGCCCTCTATGGGCTTCCAAATATCACTTTGCCAATTCCACAAGAACTGTCTTAGCGAAAGGCTTCTTGAGGGGAAAGCTGTAACTCTGTGAGATGATTTCACAGAACACAAAGAGGTTTCTCAGAAAGCTTCTTTCTCTTAGTTATCAGAGGATATTTCCTGTGGCCCTATAGTCTTCAAGGGATCCGAAATATCTGTTCTCAGATTCCACAGAAATAGGGCTAGCAAAGAGATCCACGAAATAAAGATGTAACTCTGTGAGATGAATTAACAGAACACTAAGCAGTTTCTCAGAAAGCTTCTTTCCAGATTTCATCTGAGGATATTTCCTTTTTCACCATAGCCCTCTATGGGCTTCCAAATATCACTTTGCCAATTCCACAAGAACTGTTTTAGCGAAAGGCTTCTTGAGGGGAAAGCTGTAACTCTGTGAGATGATTACATAGAACACAAAGAAATTTCTCACAAAGCTTCTTTCTCTTTGTTATCGGAGGATATTTCCTTTGGCCCTACAGTCTTCAAAGGGATCCGAAATATCTGTACTCAGATTCCACAGAAATAAGGCTAGCAAAGAGATCCACGAAATACAGATGTAACTCTGTGAGGTGAATTAACAGAACACTAAGCAGTTTCTCAGAAAGCTTCTTTCCACATTTGATCGGAGGATATTTCCTTTTTCACCATAGCCCTCTATGGGCTTCCAAATATCACTTTGCCAAATCCACAAGAACTGTCTTAGCGAAAGGCTTCTTGAGGGGAAAGCTGTAACTCTGTGAGCTCATTTCACAGAACACAAAGAAGTTTCTCAGAAAGCTTCTTTCTCTTAGTTATCGGAGGATATCTCCTTTGGCCCTATAGTCTTCAAAGGGATCCGAAATATCTGTTCTCAGATTCCAGAGAAATAAGGCTAGCAAAGAGATCCACGAAATACAGATGTAACTCTGTGAGATGAATTAACAGAACACTAAGCAGTTTCTCAGAAAGCTTCTTTCCAGATTTCATCTGAGGATATTTCCTTTTTCAACATAGCCCTCTATGGGCTTCCAAATATCACTTTGCCAATTCCACAAGAACTGTCTTAGCGAAAGGCTTCTTGAGGGGAAAGCTGTAACTCCGTGAGCTCATTTCACAGAACACAAAGAAGTTTCTCAGAAAGCTTCTTTCCCTTAGTTATCGGAGGATATTTCCTTTAGCCCTATAGTCTTCAAAGGATCCGAAATATCTGTTCTCAGATTCCACAGAAATAAGGCTAGGAAAGAGATCCACGAAATACAGAAGTAACTCTGTGAGATGAATTAACAGAACACTAAGCAGTTTCTCAGAAAGCTTCTTTCCAGATTTCATCTGAGGATATTTCCTTTTTCACCATAGCCCTCTATGGGCTTCCAAATATCACTTTGCCAATTCCACAAGAACTGTCTTAGCGAAAGGCTTCTTGAGAAGAAAGCTGTAACTCTGTGAGATGATTTCACAGAACACAAAGAAGTTCTCAGAAAGCTTCTTTCTCTTAGTTATCGGAGGATATTTCCTTTGGCCCTATAGTCTTCAAAGGGATCCGAAATATCTGTTCTCAGATTCCACAGAAATAAGGCTAGCCAAGTGATCCACGAAATACAGATGTAACTCTGTGAGATGAATTAACAGAACACTAAGCAGTTTCTCAGAAAGCTTCTTTCCAGATTTCATCTGAGGATATTTCCTTTTTCACCATAGCCCTCTATGGGCTTCGAAATATCACTTTGCCAATTCCACAAGATCTGTCTTAGCGAAAGGCTTCTTGAGTGGAAAGCTGTAACTCTGTGACATGATTACATAGAACAAAAAGAAATTTCTCACAAAGATTCTTTCTCTTTGTTATCGGAGGATATTTCCTTTGGCCCTATAGTCTTCAAAGGGATCCGAAAGGTCTGTTCTCAGATTCCACGGAAATAAGGCTAGCAAAGAGATCCACGAAATACAGATGTAAATCTGTGAGATGAATTAACAGAACACTAAGCAGTTTCTCAGAAAGCTTCTTTCCAGATTTCATCGGAGGATATTTCCTTTTTCACCATAGCCCTCTATGGGCTTCCAAATATCACTTTGCCAATTCCACAAGAACTGTCTTAGCAAAAGGCTTCTTGAGGGGAAAGCTGTAACTCTGTGAGCTCATTTCACAGAACACAAAGAAGTTTCTCAGAAAGCTTCTTTCTCTTAGTTTTCGGAGGATATTTCCTTTGGCCCTATTGTATTCAAAGGGATCCGAAATATCTGTTCTCAGATTCCACAGAAATAAGGCTAGCAAAGAGATCCACGAAATATAGATGTAACTCTGTGAGATGAATTAACAGAACACTAAGCAGTTTCTCAGAAAGCTTCTTTCCAGATTTCATCTGAGGATATTTCCTTTTTCAACATAGCCCTCTATGGGCTTCCAAATATCACTTTGCCAATTCCACAAGAACTGTCTTAGCGAAAGGCTTCTTGAGGGGAAAGCTGTAACTCTGTGAGATGATTTCACAGAACACAAAGAAGTTTCTCAGAAAGCTTCTTTCTCTTAGTTATCGGAGGATATTTCCTTTGGCCCTATAGTCTTCAAAGGGATCCGAAATATCTGTTCTCAGATTCCACAGAAATAAGGCTAGCTAAGTGATCCACGAAATACAGATGTAACTCTGTGAGATGAACTAACAGAACACTAAGCAGTTTCTCAGAAAGCTTCTTTCCAGATTTCATCTGAGGATATTTCCTTTTTCACCATAGCCCTCTATGGGCTTCCAAATATCACTTTGCCAATTCCACAAGAACTGTCTTAGCGAAAGGCTTCTTGAGGGGAAAGCTGTAACTCTGTGAGCTCATTTCACAGAACACAAAGAAGTTTCTCAGAAATCTTCTTTCTCTTAGTTATCGGAGGATATTTCCTTTGGCCCTATAGTCTTCAAAGGGATCCGAAATATCTGTTCTCAGATTCCACAGAAATAAGGCTAGCAAAGAGATCCACGAAATATAGATGTAACTCTGTGAGATGAATTAACAGAACACTAAGCAGTTTCTCAGAAAGCTTCTTTCCAGATTTGATCGGAGGATATTTCCTTTTTCAACATAGCCCTCTATGGGCTTCCAAATATCACTTTGCCAATTCCACAAGAACTGTCTTAGCGAAAGGCTTCTTGAGGGGAAAGCTGTAACTCTGTGAGCTCATTTCACAGAACACAAAGAAGTTTCTGAGAAAGCTTCTTTCTCTTAGTTATCCGAGGATATTTCCTTTGGCCCTATAGTCTTCAAAGGGATCCGAAATATCTGTTCTCAGATTCCACAGAAATAAGGCGAGCAAAGAGATCCAACAAATATAGAAGTAACTCTGTGAGATGAATTAACAGAACACTAAGCAGTTTCTCAGAAAGCTTCTTTCCAGATTTCATCGGAGGATATTTCCTTTTTCACCATAGCCCTCTATGGGCTTCCAAATATCACTTTGCTAATTCCAAAGGAACTGTCTTAGCGAAAGGCTTCTTGAGGGGAAAGCTGTAACTCTGTGAGATGATTTCACAGAACACAAAGAAGTTTCTCAGAAAGCTTCTTTCTCTTTATTATCGGAGGATATTTCCTTTGGCCCTATAGTCTTCAAAGGGATCCGAAATATCTGTTCTCAGATTCCACAGAAATAAGGCAAGCAAAGAGATCCACGAAATACAGATGTAACTCTGTGAGATGAATTAACAGAACACTAAGCAGTTTCTCAGAAAGCTTCTTTCCAGATTTCATCTGAGGATATTTCCTTTTTCACCATAGCCCTCTATGGGCTTCCAAATATCACTTTGCCAATTCTCAAGAACTGTCTTAGCGAAAGGCTTCTTGAGGGGAAAGCTGTAACTCTGTGAGATGATTACATAGAACACAAAAAAATTTCTCACAAAGCTTCTTTCGCTTTGTTATCGGAGGATATTTCCTTTGGCCCTATAGTCTTCAAAGGGATCCGAAATATCTGTTCTCAGATTCCACAGAAATAAGGCTAGCAAAGAGATCCACGAAATACAGATGTAACTCTGTGAGATGAATTAACAGAACACTAAGCAGTTTCTCAGAAAGCTTCTTTCCACATTTGATCGGAGGTTATTTCCTTTTTCACCATAGCCCTCTATGGGCTTCCAAATATCACTTTGCCAATTCCACAAGAACTGTCTTAGCGAAAGGCTTCTTGAGGGGAAAGCTGTAACTCTGTGAGCTCATTTCACAGAACACAAAGAAGTTTCTCAGAAAGCTTCTTTCTCTTAGTTATCGGAGGATATTTCCTTTGGCCCTATAGTCTTCAAAGGGATCCGAAATATCTGTTCTCAGATTCCACAGAAATAAGGCTAGGAAAGAGATCCACGAAATACCGATGTAACTCTGTGAGATGAATTAACAGAACACTAAGCAGTTTCTCAGAAAGCTTCTTTCCAGATTTCATCGGAGGATATTTCCTTTTTCACCATAGCCCTCTATGGGCTTCCAAATATCACTTTGCCAATTCCACAAGAACTGTCTTAGCGAAAGGCTTCTTGAGGGGAAAGCTGTAACTCTGTGAGCTCATTTCACAGAACACAAAGAAGTTTCTCAGAAAGCTTCTTTCTCTTAGTTATCGGAGGATATTTCCTTTGGCCCTATAGTCCTCAAAGGGATCCGAAATATCTGTTCTCAGATTCCACAGAAATAAGGCGAGCAAAGAGATCCACGAAATATAGAGGTAACTCTGTGAGATGAATTAACAGAACACTAAGCAGTTTCTCAGAAAGCTTCTTTCCAGATTTCATCTGAGGATATTTCCTTTTTCACCATAGCCCTCTATGGGCTTCCAAATATCACTTTGCCAATTCCACAGGAACTGTCTTAGCGAAAGGCTTCTTGAGGGGAAAGCTGTAACTCTGTGAGATGATTTCACAGAACACAAAGAAGTTTCTCAGAAAGCTTCTTTCTCTTAGTTATCGGAGGATATTTCCTTTGGCCCTATAGTCTTCAAAGGGATCCGAAATATCTGTTTTCATATTCCACAGAAATAAGGCTAGCCAAGTGATCCACGAAATACAGATGTAACTCTGTGAGATGAATTAACAGAACACTAAGCAGTTTCTCAGAAAGCTTCTTTCCAGATTTCATCTGAGGATATTTCCTTTTTCACCATAGCCCTCTACGGGCTTCCAAATATCACTTGGCCAATTCCACAAGAACTGTCTTAGCGAAAGGCTTCTTGAGGGGAAAGCTGTAACTCTGTGAGATGATTTCACAGAACACAAAGAAGTTTCTCAGAAAGCTTCTTTCTCTTTGTTATCGGAGGATATTTCCTTTGGCCCTATAGTCTTCAAAGGGATCCGAAATATCTGTTCTCAGATTCCACAGAAATAAGGCGAGCAAAGAGATCCACGAAATATAGATGTAACTCTGTGAGATGAATTAACAGAACACTAAGCAGTTTCTCAGAAAGCTTCTTTCCAGATTTCATCGGAGGATATTTCCTTTTTCACCATAGCCCTCTATGGGCTTCCAAATATCACTTTGCCAATTCCACAAGAACTGTCTTAGCGAAAGGCTTCTTGAGGGGAAAGCTGTAACTCTGTGAGATGATTTCACAGAACACAAAGAAGTTTCTCAGAAAGCTTCTTTCTCTTAGTTATCGGAGGATATTTCCTTTGGCCCTATAGTCTTCAAAGGGATCCGAAATATCTGTTCTCAGATTCCACAGAAATAAGGCTAGCAAAGAGATCCACGAAATACAGATGTAACTCTGTGAGATGAATTAACAGAACACTAAGCAGTTTCTCAGAAAGCTTCTTTCCACATTTCATCTGAGGATATTTCCTTTTTCACCATAGCCCTCTATGGGCTTCCAAATATCACTTTGCCAATTCCACAAGAACTGTCTTAGCGAAAGGCTTCTTGCGGGGAAAGCTGTAACTCTGTGAGATGATTTCACAGAACACAAAGAAGTTTCACAGAAAGCTTCTTTCTCTTTATTATCGGAGGATATTTCCTTTGGCCCTATAGTCTTCAAAGGGATCCGAAATATCTGTTCTCAGATTCCACAGAAATAAGGCTAGCAAAGAGATCCACGAAATACAGATGTAACTCTGTGAGATGAATTAACAGAACACTAAGCAGTTTCTCAGAGAGCTTCTTTCCAGATTTGATCGGAGGATATTTCCTTTTTCACCATAGCCCTCTATGGGCTTCCAAATATCACTTTGCCAATTCCACAAGAACTGTCTTAGCGAAAGGCTTCTTGAGGGGAAAGCTGTAACTCTGTGAGCTCATTTCACAGAACACAAAGAAGTTTCTCAGAAAGCTTCTTTCTCTTAGTTTTCGGAGGATATTTCCTTTGGCCCTATAGTCTTCAAAGGGATCCGAAATATCTGTTCTCAGATTCCACAGAAATAAGGCTAGCAAAGAGATCCACGAAATATAGATGTAACTCTGTGAGATGAATTAACAGAACACTAAGCAGTTTCTCAGAAAGCTTCTTTCCAGATTTCATCTGAGGATATTTCCTTTTTCAACATAGCCCTCTATGGGCTTCCAAATATCACTTTGCCAATTCCACAAGAACTGTCTTAGCGAAAGGCTTCTTGAGGGGAAAGCTGTAACTCTGTGAGATGATTTCACAGAACACAAAGAAGTTTCTCAGAAAGCTTCTTTCTCTTAGTTATCGGAGGATATTTCCTTTGGCCCTATAGTCTTCAAAGGGATCCGAAATATCTGTTCTCAGATTCCACAGAAATAAGGCTAGCTAAGTGATCCACGAAATACAGATGTAACTCTGTGAGATGAACTAACAGAACACTAAGCAGTTTCTCAGAAAGCTTCTTTCCAGATTTCATCTGAGGATATTTCCTTTTTCACCATAGCCCTCTATGGGCTTCCAAATATCACTTTGCCAATTCCACAAGAACTGTCTTAGCGAAAGGCTTCTTGAGGGGAAAGCTGTAACTCTGTTAGATGATTTCACAGAACACAAAGAAGTTTCTCAGAAAGCTTCTTTCTCTTTATTATCGGAGGATATTTCCTTTGACCCTATAGTCTTCAAAGGGATCCGAAATATCTGTTCTCAGATTCCACAGAAATAAGGCTAGCAAAGAGATCCACGAAATACAGAGGTAACTCTGTGAGATGAATTAACAGAACACTAAGCAGTTTCTCAGAAAGCTTCTTTCCAGATTTGATCGGAGGATATTTCCTTTTTCACCATAGCCCTCTATGGGCTTCCAAATATCACTTTGCCAATTCCACAAGAACTGTCTTAGCGAAAGGCTTCTTGAGGGGAAAGCTGTAACTCTGTGAGCTCATTTCACAGAACACAAAGAAGTTTCTCAGAAAGCTTCTTTCTCTTAGTTATCGGAGGATATTTCCTCTGGCCCTATAGTCTTCAAAGGGATCCGAAATATCTGTTCTCAGATTCCACAGAAATAAGGCGAGCAAAGAGATCCACGAAATATAGAAGTAACTCTGTGAGATGAATTAACAGAACACTAAGCAGTTTCTCAGAAAGCTTCTTTCCAGATTTCATCGGAGGATATTTCCTTTTTCACCATAGCCCTCTATGGGCTTCCAAATATCACTTTGCCAATTCCACAGGAACTGTCTTAGCGAAAGGCTTCTTGAGGGGAAAGCTGTAACTCTGTGAGATGATTTCACAGAACACAAAGAAGTTTCTCAGAAAGCTTCTTTCTCTTAGTTATCGGAGGATATTTCCTTTGGCCCTATAGTCTTCAATGGGATCCGAAATATCTGCTCTCAGATTCCACAGAAATAAGGCTAGCAAAGAGATCAACGAAATACAGATGTAACTCTGTGAGTGGAAGTCACACATCACAGAGCAGTTTCTCAGAAAGCTTCTTTCCAGATTTCATCTGAGGATATTTCCTTTTTCACCATAGCCCTCTATGGGCTTCCAAATATCACTTTGCCAATTCCACAAGAACTGTCTTAGCGAAAGGCTTCTTGTGGGGAAAGCTGTAACTCTGTGAGCTCATTTCACAGAACACAAAGAAGTTTCTCAGAACGCTTCTTTCTCTTAGTTTTCTGAGGATATTTCCTTTGGCCCTACAGTCTTCAAAGGGATCCGAAATATCTGTTCTCAGATTCCACAGAAATAAGGCAAGCGAAGTGATCCACGAAATACAGATGTAACTCTGTGAGATGAATTAACAGAACACTAAGCAGTTTCTCAGAAAGCTTCTTCCCAGATTTCATCTGAGGATATTACCTTTTTCACCATAGCCCTCTATGGGCTTCCAAATATCACTTTGCCACTTCCACAAGAACTGTCTTAGAGAAAGGCTTCTTGAGGGGAAAGCTGTAACTCTCTGAGATGATTTCACAGAACACAAAGAAGTTTCTCAGAAAGCTTCTTTCTCTTAGTTTTCGGAGGATATTTCCTTTGGCCCTATAGTCTTCAAAGGGATCCGAAATATCTGTTCTCAGATTCCACAGAAATAGGGCTAGCAAAGAGATCCACGAAATATAGATGTAACTCTGTGAGATGAATTAACAGAACACTAAGCAGTTTCTCAGAAAGCTTCTTTCCAGTTTTCATCGGAGGATATTTCCTTTTTCAACATAGCCCTCTATGGGCTTCCAAATATCACTTTGCCAATTCCACAAGAACTGTCTTAGCGAAAGGCTTCTTGAGGAGAAAGCTGTAACTCTGTGAGCTCATTTCACAGAACACAAAGAAGTTTCTCAGAAAGCTTCTTTCTCTTAGTTATCGGAGGATATTTCCTCTGGCCCTATAGTCTTCAAAGGGATCCGAAATATCTGTTCTCAGATTCCACAGAAATAAGGCGAGCAAAGAGATCCACGAAATATAGAAGTAACTCTGTGAGATGAATTAACAGAACACTAAGCAGTTTCTCAGAAAGCTTCTTTCCACATTTCATCTGAGGATATTTCCTTTTTCACCATAGCCCTCTATGGGCTTCCAAATATCACTTTGCCAATTCCACAAGAACTGTCTTAGCGAAAGGCTTCTTGCGGGGAAAGCTGTAACTCTGTGAGATGATTTCACAGAACACAAAGAAGTTTCACAGAAAGCTTCTTTCTCTTTATTATCGGAGGATATTTCCTTTGGCCCTATAGTCTTCAAAGGGATCCGAAATATCTGTTCTCAGATTCCACAGAAATAAGGCTAGCAAAGAGATCCACGAAATACAGATGTAACTCTGTGAGATGAATTAACAGAACACTAAGCAGTTTCTCAGAAAGCTTCTTTCCAGATTTGATCGGAGGATATTTCCTTTTTCACCATAGCCCTCTATGGGCTTCCAAATATCACTTTGCCAATTCCACAAGAACTGTCTTAGCGAAAGGCTTCTTGAGGGGAAAGCTGTAACTCTGTGAGCTCATTTCACAGAACACAAAGAAGTTTCTCAGAAAGCTTCTTTCCAGATTTCATCTGAGGATATTTCCTTTTTCAACATAGCCCTCTATGGGCTTCCAAATATTACTTTGCCAATTCCACAAGAACTGTCTTAGCGAAAGGCTTCTTGAGGGGAAAGCTGTAACTCTGTGAGATGATTTCACAGAACACAAAGAAGTTTCTCAGAAAGCTTCTTTCTCTTAGTTATCGGAGGATATTTCCTTTGGCCCTATAGTCTTCAAAGGGATCCGAAATATCTGTTCTCAGATTCCACAGAAATAAGGCTAGCTAAGTGATCCACGAAATACAGATGTAACTCTGTGAGATGAACTAACAGAACACTAAGCAGTTTCTCAGAAAGCTTCTTTCCAGATTTCATCTGAGGATATTTCCTTTTTCACCATAGCCCTCTATGGGCTTCCAAATATCACTTTGCCAATTCCACAAGAACTGCCTTAGCGAAAGGCTTCTTGAGGGGAAAGCTGTAACTCTGTTAGATGATTTCACAGAACACAAAGAAGTTTCTCAGAAAGCTTCTTTCTCTTTATTATCGGAGGATATTTCCTTTGACCCTATAGTCTTCAAAGGGATCCGAAATATCTGTTCTCAGATTCCACAGAAATAAGGCTAGCAAAGAGATCCACGAAATACAGAGGTAACTCTGTGAGATGAATTAACAGAACACTAAGCAGTTTCTCAGAAAGCTTCTTTCCAGATTTGATCGGAGGATATTTCCTTTTTCACCATAGCCCTCTATGGGCTTCCAAATATCACTTTGCCAATTCCACAAGAACTGTCTTAGCGAAAGGCTTCTTGAGGGGAAAGCTGTAACTCTGTGAGCTCATTTCACAGAACACAAAGAAGTTTCTCAGAAAGCTTCTTTCTCTTAGTTATCGGAGGATATTTCCTCTGGCCCTATAGTCTTCAAAGGGATCCGAAATATCTGTTCTCAGATTCCACAGAAATAAGGCGAGCAAAGAGATCCACGAAATATAGAAGTAACTCTGTGAGATGAATTAACAGAACACTAAGCAGTTTCTCAGAAAGCTTCTTTCCAGATTTCATCGGAGGATATTTCCTTTTTCACCATAGCCCTCTATGGGCTTCCAAATATCACTTTGCCAATTCCACAGGAACTGTCTTAGCGAAAGGCTTCTTGAGGGGAAAGCTGTAACTCTGTGAGATGATTTCACAGAACACAAAGAAGTTTCTCAGAAAGCTTCTTTCTCTTAGTTATCGGAGGATATTTCCTTTGGCCCTATAGTCTTCAAAGGGATCCGAAATATCTGTTCTCAGATTCCACAGAAATAAGGATAGCCAAGTGATCCACGAAATACAGATGTAACTCTGTGAGATGAATTAATAGAACACTAAGCAGTTTCTCAGAAAGCTTCTTTCCAGATTTCATCTGAGGATATTTACTTTTTCACCATAGACCTCTATGGGCTTCCAAATATCACTTGGCCAATTCCACCAGAACTGTCTTAGCGAAAGGCTTCTTGAGGGGAAAGCTGTAACTCTGTGAGATGATTACATAGAACACAAAGAAATTTCTCACAAAGCTTCTTTCTCTTTGTTATCGGAGGATATTTCCTTTGGCCCTATAGTCTTCAATGGGATCCGAAATATCTGCTCTCAGATTCCACAGAAATAAGGCTAGCAAAGAGATCAACGAAATACAGATGTAACTCTGTGAGTGGAAGTCACACATCACAGAGCAGTTTCTCAGAAAGCTTCTTTCCAGATTTCATCTGAGGATATTTCCTTTTTCACCATAGCCCTCTATGGGCTTCCAAATATCACTTTGCCAATTCCACAAGAACTGTCTTAGCGAAAGGCTTCTTGTGGGGAAAGCTGTAACTCTGTGAGCTCATTTCACAGAACACAAAGAAGTTTCTCAGAACGCTTCTTTCTCTTAGTTTTCGGAGGATATTTCCTTTGGCCCTATAGTCTTCAAAGGGATCCGAAATATCTGTTCTCAGATTCCACAGAAATAAGGCAAGCGAAGTGATCCACGAAATACAGATGTAACTCTGTGAGATGAATTAACAGAACACTAAGCAGTTTCTCAGAAAGCTTCTTCCCAGATTTCATCTGAGGATATTACCTTTTTCACCATAGCCCTCTATGGGCTTCCAAATATCACTTTGCCACTTCCACAAGAACTGTCTTAGAGAAAGGCTTCTTGAGGGGAAAGCTGTAACTCTCTGAGATGATTTCACAGAACACAAAGAAGTTTCTCAGAAAGCTTCTTTCTCTTAGTTTTCGGAGGATATTTCCTTTGGCCCTATAGTCTTCAAAGGGATCCGAAATATCTGTTCTCAGATTCCACAGAAATAGGGCTAGCAAAGAGATCCACGAAATATAGATGTAACTCTGTGAGATGAATTAACAGAACACTAAGCAGTTTCTCAGAAAGCTTCTTTCCAGTTTTCATCGGAGGATATTTCCTTTTTCAACATAGCCCTCTATGGGCTTCCAAATATCACTTTGCCAATTCCACAAGAACTGTCTTAGCGAAAGGCTTCTTGAGGAGAAAGCTGTAACTCTGTGAGCTCATTTCACAGAACACAAAGAAGTTTCTCAGAAAGCTTCTTTCTCTTAGTTATCGGAGGATATTTCCTCTGGCCCTATAGTCTTCAAAGGGATCCGAAATATCTGTTCTCAGATTCCACAGAAATAAGGCGAGCAAAGAGATCCACGAAATATAGAAGTAACTCTGTGAGATGAATTAACAGAACACTAAGCAGTTTCTCAGAAAGCTTCTTTCCAGATTCCATCGGAGGATATTTCCTTTTTCACCATAGCCCTCTATGGGCTTCCAAATATCACTTTGCCAATTCCACAGGAACTGTCTTAGCGAAAGGCTTCTTGAGGGGAAAGCTGTAACTCTGTGAGATGATTTCACAGAACACAAAGAAGTTTCTCAGAAAGCTTCTTTCTCTTAGTTATCGGAGGATATTTCCTTTGGCCCTATAGTCTTCAAAGGGATCCGAAATATCTGTTCTCAGATTCCACAGAAATAAGGATAGCCAAGTGATCCACGAAATACAGATGTAACTCTGTGAGATGAATTAATAGAACACTAAGCAGTTTCTCAGAAAGCTTCTTTCCAGATTTCATCTGAGGATATTTACTTTTTCACCATAGCCCTCTATGGGCTTCCAAATATCACTTGGCCAATTCCACCAGAACTGTCTTAGCGAAAGGCTTCTTGAGGGGAAAGCTGTAACTCTGTGAGATGATTACATAGAACACAAAGAAATTTCTCACAAAGCTTCTTTCTCTTTGTTATCGGAGGATATTTCCTTTGGCCCTATAGTCTTCAATGGGATCCGAAATATCTGCTCTCAGATTTCACAGAAATAAGTCTAGCAAAGAGATCAACGAAATACAGATGTAACTCTGTCAGTGGAAGTCACACATCACAGAGCAGTTTCTCAGAAAGCTTCTTTCCAGATTTCATCTGAGGATATTACCTTTTTCACCATAGCCCTCTATGGGCTTCCAAATATCACTTTGCCACTTCCACAAGAACTGTCTTAGAGAAAGGCTTCTTGAGGGGAAAGCTGTAACTCTCTGAGATGATTTCACAGAACACAAAGAAGTTTCTCAGAAAGCTTCTTTCTCTTAGTTTTCGGAGGATATTTCCTTTGGCCCTATAGTCTTCAAAGGGATCCGAAATATCTGTTCTCAGATTCCACAGAAATAAGGCTAGCAAAGAGATCCACGAAATATAGATGTAACTCTGTGAGATGAATTAACAGAACACTAAGCAGTTTCTCAGAAAGCTTCTTTCCAGTTTTCAACGGAGGATATTTCCTTTTTCACCATAGCCCTCTATGGGCTTCCAAATATCACTTTGCCAATTCCACAAGAACTGTCTTAGAGAAAGGCTTCTTGAGGGGAAAGCTGTATCTCTGTGAGATGATTTCACAGAACACAAAGAAGTTTCTCAGAAAGCTTCTTTTTCTTTGTTATCGGAGGATATTTCCTTTGGCCCTATAGTCTTCAAAGGGATCCGAAATATCTGTTCTCAGATTCCAGAGAAATAAGGCTAGCAAAGAGATCCACGAAATACAGATGTAACTCTGTGAGATGAATTAACGGAACACTAAGCAGTTTCTCAGAAAGCTTCTTTCCAGATTTCATCGGAGGATATTTCCTTTTTCACCATAGCCCTCTATGAGCTTCCAAATATCACTTTGCAAATTCCACAAGAACTGTCTTAGCGAAAGGCTTCTTGAGGGGAAAGCTGTAACTCTGTGAGCTCATTTCACAGAACACAAAGAAGTTTCTCAGAAAGCTTCTATCTCTTAGTTTTCGGAGGATATTTCCTTTGGCCCTATAGTCTTCAAAGGGATCCGAAATATCTGTTCTCAGATTCCACAGAAATAAGGCTAGCAATGAGATCCACGAAATATAGATGTAACTCTGTGAGATGAATTAACAGAACACTAAGCAGTTTCTCAGAAAGCTTCTTTCCAGATTTCATCGGAGGATATTTCCTTTTTCACCATAGCCCTCTATGGGCTTCCAAATATCACTTTGCCAATTCCACAAGAACTGTCTTAGCGAAAGGCTTCTTGAGGGGAAAGCTGTAACTCTGTGAGATGATTTCACAGAACACAAAGAAGTTTCTCAGAAAGCCTCTTTCTCTTAGTTATCGGAGGATATTTCCTTTGGCCCTATAGTCTTCAAAGGGATCCGAAATATCTGTTCTCAGATTCCACAGAAATAAGGCTAGCCAAGTGATCCACGAAATACAGATGTAACTCTGTGAGATGAATTAATAGATCACTAAGCAGTTTCTCAGAAAGCTTCTTTCCAGATTTCATCTGAGGATATTTCCTTTTTCACCATAGCCCTCTATGGGCTTCCAAATATCACTTTTCCAATTCCACCAGAACTGTCTTAGCGAAAGGCTTCTTGAGGGGAAAGCTGTAACTCTGTGAGATGATTACATAGAACACAAAGAAATTTCTCACAAAGCTTCTTTCTCTTTGTTATCGGAGGATATTTCCTTTGGCCCTATAGTCTTCAAAGGGATCCGAAATATCTGCTCTCAGATTCCACAGAAATAAGGCTAGCAAGGAGATCAACGAAATACAGATGTAACTCTGTGAGTGGAAGTCACACATCACAGAGCAGTTTCTCAGAAAGCTTCTTTCCAGATTTCATCTGAGGATATTTCCTTTTTCACCATAGCCCTCTATGGGCTTCCAAATATCACTTTGCCAATTCCACAAGAACTGTCTTAGCGAAAGGCTTCTTGTGGCGAAAGCTGTAACTCTGTGAGCTCATTTCACAGAACACAAAGAAGTTTCTCAGAACGCTTCTTTCTCTTAGTTTTCGGAGGATATTTCCTTTGGCCCTATTGTCTTCAAAGGGATCCGAAATATCTGTTCTCAGATTCCACAGAAATAAGGCAAGCGAAGTGATCCACGAAATACAGATGTAACTCTGTGAGATGAATTAACAGAACACTAAGCAGTTTCTCAGAAAGCTTCTTCCCAGATTTCATCTGAGGATATTACCTTTTTCACCATAGCCCTCTATGGGCTTCCAAATATCACTTTGCCACTTCCACAAGAACTGTCTTAGAGAAAGGCTTCTTGAGGGGAAAGCTGTAACTCTCTGAGATGATTTCACAGAACACAAAGAAGTTTCTCAGAAAGCTTCTTTCTCTTAGTTTTCGGAGGATATTTCCTTTGGCCCTATAGTCTTCAAAGGGATCCGAAATATCTGTTCTCAGATTCCACAGAAATAGGGCTAGCAAAGAGATCCACGAAATATAGATGTAACTCTGTGAGATGAATTAACAGAACACTAAGCAGTTTCTCAGAAAGCTTCTTTCCAATTTTCATCGGAGGATATTTCCTTTTTCAACATAGCCCTCTATGGGCTTCCAAATATCACTTTGCCAATTCCACAAGAACTGTCTTAGCGAAAGGCTTCTTGAGGGGAAAGCTGTAACTCTGTGAGATGATTTCACAGAACACAAAGAAGTTTCTCGGAAAGCTTCTTTTTCTTTGTTATCGGAGGATATTTCCTTTGGCCCTATAGTCTTCAAAGGGATCCGAAATATCTGTTCTCAGATTCCACAGAAATAAGGCTAGCAAAGAGATCCACGAAATACAGATGTAACTCTGTGAGATGAATTAACAGAACACTAAGCAGTTTCTCAGAAAGCTTCTTTCCAGATTTCATCGGAGGATATTTCCTTTTTCACCATAGCCCTCTATGAGCTTCCAAATATCACTTTGCAAATTCCACAAGAACTGTCTTAGCGAAAGGCTTCTTGAGGGGAAAGCTGTAACTCTGTGAGCTCATTTCACAGAACACAAAGAAGTTTCTCAGAAAGCTTCTATCTCTTAGTTTTCGGAGGATATTTCCTTTGGCCCTATAGTCTTCAAAGGGATCCGAAATATCTGTTCTCAGATTCCACAGAAATAAGGCTAGCAAAGAGATCCACGAAATATAGATGTAACTCTGTGAGATGAATTAACAGAACACTAAGCAGTTTCTCAGAAAGCTTCTTTCCAGATTTCATCAGAGGATATTTCCTTTTTCACCATAGCCCTCTATGGGCTCCAAATATCACTTTGCCAATTCCACAAGAACTGTCTTAGCGAAAGGTTTCTTGAGGGTTAAGCTGTAACTCTGTGAGATGATTTCACAGAACACAAAGAAGTTTGTCAGAAAGCTTCTTTCTCTTAGTTATCGGAGGATATTTCCTTTGGCCCTATAGTCTTCAAAGGGATCCGAAATATGTGTTTTCAGATTCCACAGAAATAAGGCTAGCAAAGAGATCCACGAAATACAGATGTAACTCTGTGAGATGAATTAACAGAACACTAAGCAGTTTCTCAGAAAGCTTCTTTCCAGATTTCATCTGAGGATATTTCCTTTTTCACCTTAGCCCTCTAAGGGCTTCCAAATATCACTTTGCCAATTCCACAAGAACTGTCTTAGCGAAAGGCTTCTTGAGGGAAAAGCTGTAACTCTGTGAGATGATTTCACAGAACACAAAGAAGTTTCTCAGAAAGCTTCTTTCTCTTAGTTATCGGAGGATATTTCCTTTGGCCCTATAGTCTTCAAAGGGATCCGAAATACCTGTTCTCAGATTCCACAGAAATAAGGCTAGCAAAGAGATCAACGAAATACAGATGTAACTCTGTGAGTGGAAGTCACACATCGCAGAGCAGTTTCTCAGAAAGCTTCTTTCCATATTTCATCTGAGGATATTTCCTTTTTCACCATAGCCCTCTATGGGCTTCCAAATATCACTTTGCCAATTCCACAAGAACTGTCTTAGCAAAAGACTTCTTGAGGGGAAAGCTGTAACTCTGTGAGATGATTTCACAGAACACAAAGAGGTTTCTCAGAAAGCTTCTTTCTCTTAGTTATCAGAGGATATTTCCTGTGGCCCTATAGTCTTCAAAGGGATCCGAAATATCTGTTCTCAGATTCCACAGAAATAGGGCTAGCAAAGAGATCCACGAAATACAGATGTAACTCTGTGAGATGAATTAACAGAACACTAAGCAGTTTCTCAGAAAGCTTCTTTCCACATTTCATCTGAGGATATTTCCTTTTTCACCATAGCCCTCTATGGGCTTCCAAATATCACTTTGCCAATTCCACAAGAACTGTCTTACCGAAAGGCTTCTTGAGGGGAAAGCTGTAACTCTGTGAGCTCATTTCACAGAACACAAAGAAGTTTCTCAGAAAGCTTCTTTCTCTTAGTTTTCGGAGGATATTTCCTTTGGCCCTATAGTCTTCAAAGGGATCCGAAATATCTGTTCTCAGATCCCACAGAAATAAGGCTAGCAAAGAGATCCACGAAATATAGATGTAACTCTGTGAGATGAATTAACAGAACACTAAGCAGTTTCTCAGAAAGCTTCTTTCCAGATTTCATCTGAGGATATTTCCTTTTTCAACATAGCCCTCTATGGGCTTCCAAATATCTCTTGGCCAATTCCACAAGAACTCTCTTAGCGAAAGGCTTCTTGAGGGGAAAGCTGTAACTCTGTGAGATGATTTCACAGAACACAAAGAAGTTTCTCAGAAAGCTTCTTTCTCTTAGTTATCGGAGGATATTTCCTTTGGCCCTATAGTCTTCAAAGGGATCCGAAATATCTGTTCTCAGATTCCACTGAAATAAGGCTAGCCAAGTGATCCACGAAATACAGATGTAACTCTGTGAGATGAATTAACAGAACACTAAGCAGTTTCTCAGAAAGCTTCTTTCCAGATTTCATCTGAGGATATTTCCTTTTTCACCATAGCCCTCTATGGGCTTCCAAATATCACTTGGCCAATTCCACAAGAACTGTCTTAGCGAAAGGCTTCTTGAGGGGAAAGCTGTAACTCTGTGAGATGATTACATAGAACACAAAGAAATTTCTCACAAAGTTTCTTTCTCTTTGTTATCGGAGGATATTTCCTTTGGCCCTATAGTCTTCAAAGGGATCCGAAATATCTGCTCTCAGATTCCACAGAAATAAGGCTAGCAAAGAGATCAACGAAATACAGATGTAACTCTGTGAGTGGAAGTCACACATCACAGAACAGTTTCTCAGAAAGCTTCTTTCCAGATTTCATCTGAGGATATTTCCTTTTTCACCATAGCCCTCTATGGGCTTCCAATTATCACTTTGCCAATTCCACAAGAACTCTCTTAGCGAAAGGCTTCTTGAGGGGAAAGCTGTAACTCTGTGAGCTGATTTCACAGAACACAAAGAAGTTTCTCAGAAAGCTTCTTTTTCTTTGTTATCGGAGGATATTTCCTTTGGCCCTATAGTCTTCAAAGGGATCCAAAATATCTGTTCTCAGATTCCACAGAAATAAGGCTAGCAAAGAGATCCACGAAATACAGATGTAACTCTGTGAGATGAATTAACAGAACACTAAGCAGTTTCTCAGAAAGCTTCTTTCCAGATTTCATCGGAGGATATTTCCTTTTTCACCATAGCCCTCTATGAGCTTCCAAATATCACTTTGCAAATTCCACAAGAACTGTCTTAGCGAAAGGCTTCTTGAGGGGAAAGCTGTAACTCTGTGAGCTCATTTCACAGAACACAAAGAAGTTTCTCAGAAAGCTTCTATCTCTTAGTTTTCGGAGGATATTTCCTTTGGCCCTATAGTCTTCAAAGGGATCCGAAATATCTGTTCTCAGATTCCACAGAAATAAGGCTAGCAAAGAGATCCACGAAATATAGATGTAACTCTGTGAGATGAATTAACAGACCACTAAGCAGTTTCTCAGAAAGCTTCTTTCCAGATTTCATCGGAGGATATTTCCTTTTTCACCATAGCCCTCTATGGGCTTCCAAATATCACTTTGCCAATTCCACAAGAACTGTCTTAGCGAAAGGCTTCTTGAGGGGAATGCTGTAACTCTGTGAGATGATTTCACAGAATACAAAGAAGTTTCTCAGAAAGCTTCTTTCTCTTAGTTATCGGAGGATATTTCCTTTGGCCCTATAGTCTTCAAAGGGATCCGAAATATCTGTTTTCAGATTCCACAGAAATAACGCTAGCAAAGAGATCCACGAAATACAGATGTAACTCTGTGAGATGAATTAACAGAACACTAAGCAGTTTCTCAGAAAGCTTCTTTCCAGATTTCATCTGAGGATATTTCCTTTTTCACCATAGCCCTCTAAGGGCTTCCAAATATCACTTTGCCAATTCCACAAGAACTGTCTTAGCGAAAGGCTTCTTGAGGGAAAAGCTGTAACTCTGTGAGATGATTTCACAGAACACAAAGAAGTTTCTCAGAAAGCTTCTTTCTCTTAGTTATCGGAGGATATTTCCTTTGGCCCTATAGTCTTCAAAGGGATCCGAAATATCTGTTCTCAGATTCCACAGAAATAAGGCTAGCAAAGAGATCAACGAAATACAGATGTAACTCTGTGAGTGGAAGTCACACATCACAGAGCAGTTTCTCAGAAAGCTTCTTTCCAGATGTCATCTGAGGATAGTTCCTTTTTCACCATAGCCCTCTATGGGCTTCCAAATATCACTTTGCCAATTCCACAAGAACTGTCTTAGCGAAAGGCTTCTTGAGGGGTAAGCTGTATCTCTGTGAGATGATTTCATAGAACACCCAGAAGTTTCTCAGAACGCTTCTTTCTCTTAGTTATCGGAGGATATTTCCTTTGGCCCTATAGTCTTCAAAGGGATCCGAAGTATCTGTTCTCAGATTCCACAGAAATAAGGCTAGCAAAGAGATCCACGAAATACAGATGTAACTCTGTGAGATGAATTAACAGAACACTAAGCAGTTTCTCATTAAGCTTCTTTCCAGATTTCATCTGAGGATATTTCCTTTTTCACCATAGCCCTCTATGGGCTTCCAAATATCACTTTGCCAATTCCACAAGAACTGTCTTAGCGAAAGGCTTCTTGAGGGGAAAGCTGTAACTCTGTGAGATGATTACATAGAACAAAAAGAAATTTCTCACAAAGCTTCTTTCTCTTTGTTATCGGAGGATATTTCCTTTGGCCCTATAGTCTTCAACGGGATCCGAAATATCTGTTCTCAGATTCCACAGAAATAAGGCTAGCAAAGAGATCCACGAAATACAGATGTAACTCTGTGAGATGAATTAACAGAACACTAAGCAGTTTCTCAGAAAGCTTCTTTCCAGATTTCATCTGAGGATATTTCCTTTTTCACCATAGCCCTCTATGGGCTTCCAAATATCACTTTGCCAATTCCACAAGAACTGTCTTAGCGAAAGGCTTCTTGAGGGGAAAGCTGTAACTCTGTGAAATCATTTCACAGAACACAAAGAAGTTTCTCAGAAAGCTTCTTTCTCTTAGTTATCGGAGGATATTTCCTTTGGCCCTATAGTCTTTAAAGGGATCCGAAATATCTGTTCTCAGATTCCACAGAAATAAGGCTAGCAAAGAGATCCACGAAATATAGAAGAAACTCTGTGAGATGAATTAACAGAACACTAAGCAGTTTCTCAGAAAGCTTCTTTCCAGATTTCATCTGAGGATATTTCCTTTTTCACCATAGCCCTCTATGGGCTTCCAAATATCACTTTGCCAATCCCACAGGAACTGTCTTAGCGAAAGGCTTCTTGAGGGGAAAGCTGTAACTCTGTGAGATGATTCCACAGAACACAAAGAAGTTTCTCAGAAAGCTTCTTTCTCTTAGTTATCGGAGGATATTTCCTTTGGCCCTATAGTCTTCAAAGGGATCCGAAATATCTGTTCTCAGATTCCACAGAAATAAGGCTAGCCAAGTGATCCCCGAAATACAGATGTAACTCTGTGAGATGAATTAACAGAACACTAAGCAGTTTCTCAGAAAGCTTCTTTCCAGATTTCATCTGAGGATATTTCCTTTTTCACCATAGCCCTCTATGGGCTTCCAAATATCACTTTGCCAATTCCACAAGAACTGTCTTAGCGAAAGGCTTCTTGAGGGGAAAGATGTAACTCTGTGAGATGATTTCACAGAACACAAAGAAGTTTCTCAGAAAGCTTCTTTCTCTTAGTTATCGGAGGATATTTCCTTTGGCCCTATAGTCTTCAAAGGGATCCGAAATATCTGTTCTCAGATTCCACAGAAATAAGGCTAGCAAAGAGATCCACGAAATACAGATGTAACTCTGTGAGATGAATTAACAGAACACTAAGCAGTTTCTCAGAAAGCTTCTTTCCAGATTTCATCTGAGGATTTTTCCTTTTTCACCATAGCCCTCTATGGACTTCCAAATATCACTTGGCCAATTCCACAAGAACTGTCTTAGCGAAAGGCTTCTTGAGGGGAAAGCTGTAACTCTGTGAGATGATTACATAGAACACAAAGAAATTTCTCACAAAGCTTCTTTCTCTTTGTTATCAGAGGATATTTCCTTTGGCCCTATAGTCTTCAAAGGGATCCGAAATATCTGCTCTCAGATTCCACAGAAATAAGGCTAGCAAAGAGATCAACGAAATACAGATGTAACTCTGTGAGTGGAAGTCACACATCACAGAGCAGTTTCTCAGAAAGCTTCTTTCCAGATTTCATCTGAGGATATTTCCTTTTTCACCATAGCCCTCTATGGGCTTCCAAATATCACTTTGCCAATTCCACAAGAACTGTCTTAGCGAAAGGCTTCTTGAGGGGAAAGCTGTAACTCTGTGAGCTCATTTCACAGAACACAAAGAAGTTTCTCAGAACGCTTCTTTCTCTTAGTTTTCGGAGGATATTTCCTTTGGCCCTATAGTCTTCCAAGGGATCCGAAATATCTGTTCTCAGATTCCACAGAAATAAGGCTAGCCAAGTGATCCACGAAAT
This sequence comes from Macaca fascicularis, assembly GCF_037993035.2. Taxonomy (NCBI): domain Eukaryota; kingdom Metazoa; phylum Chordata; class Mammalia; order Primates; family Cercopithecidae; genus Macaca; species Macaca fascicularis. The sequence goes on from NC_088379.1 coordinate 87,032,417, forward strand.
ACAGATGTAACTCTGTGAGATGAATTAACAGAACACTAAGCAGTTTCTCAGAAAGCTTCTTTCCAGATTTCATCTGAGGATATTACCTTTTTCACCATAGCCCTCTATGGGCTTCCAAATATCACTTTGCCACTTCCACAAGAACTGTCTTAGAGAAAGGCTTCTTGAGGGGAAAGCTGTAACTCTCTGAGATGATTTCACAGAACACAAAGAAGATTCTCAGAAAGCTTCTTTCTCTTAGTTTTCGGAGGATATTTCCTTTGGCCCTATAGTCTTCAAAGGGATCCGAAATATCTGTTCTCAGATTACACAGAAATAAGGCTAGCAAAGAGATCCACGAAATATAGTTGTAACTCTGTGAGATGAATTAACAGAACACTAAGCAGTTTCTCAGAAAGCTTCTTTCCAGTTTTCATCGGAGGATATTTCCTTTTTCACCATAGCCCTCTATAGGCTTCCAAATATCACTTTGCCAATTCCACAAGAACTGTCTTAGCGAAAGGCTTCTTGAGGGGAACGCTGTAACTCTTTGAGATGATTTCACAGAACACAAAGAAGTTTCTCAGAAAGCTTCTTTTTCTTTGTTATCGGAGGATATTTCCTTTGGCCCTATAGTCTTCAAAGGGATCCGAAATATCTGTTCTCAGATTCCACAGAAATAAGGCTAGCAAAGAGATCCACGAAATACAGATGTAACTCTGTGAGATGAATTAACAGAACACTAAGCAGTTTCTCAGAAAGCTTCTTTCCAGATTTCATCGGAGGATATTTCCTTTTTCACCATAGCCCTCTATGAGCTTCCAAATATCACTTTGCAAATTCCACAAGAACTGTCTTAGCGAAAGGCTTCTTGAGGGGAAAGCTGTAACTCTGTGAGCTCATTTCACAGAACACAAAGAAGTTTCTCAGAAAGCTTCTATCTCTTAGTTTTCGGAGGATATTTCCTTTGACCCTATAGTCTTCAAAGGGATCCGAAATATCTGTTCTCAGATTCCACAGAAATAAGGCTAGCAAAGAGATCCACGAAATATAGATGTAACTCTGTGAGATGAATTAACAGAACACTAAGCAGTTTCTCAGAAAGCTTCTTTCCAGATTTCATCGGAGGATATTTCCTTTTTCACCATAGCCCTCTATGGGCTTCCAAATATCACTTTGCCAATTCCGCAAGAACTGTCTTAGCGAAAGGCTTCTTGAGGGGAAAGCTGTAACTCTGTGAGATGATTTCACAGAACACAAAGAAGTTTCTCAGAAAGCTTCTTTCTCTTAGTTATCGGAGGATATTTCCTTTGGCCCTATAGTCTTCAAAGGGATCCGAAATATCTGTTTTCAGATTCCACAGAAATAAGGCTAGCAAAGAGATCCACGAAATACAGATGTAACTCTGTGAGATGAATTAACAGAACACTAAGCAGTTTCTCAGAAAGCTTCTTTCCAGATTTCATCTGAGGATATTTCCTTTTTCACCATAGCCCTCTAAGGGCTTCCAAATATCACTTTGCCAATTCCACAAGAACTGTCTTAGCGAAAGGCTTCTTGAGGGAAAAGCTGTAACTCTGTGAGATGATTTCACAGAACACAAAGAAGTTTCTCAGAAAGCTTCTTTCTCTTAGTTATCGGAGGATATTTCCTTTGGCCCTATAGTCTTCAAAGGGATCCGAAATATCTGTTCTCAGATTCCACAGAAATAAGGCTAGCAAAGAGATCAACGAAATACAGATGTAACTCTGTGAGTGGAAGTCACACATCACAGAGCAGTTTCTCAGAAAGCTTCTTTCCAGATTTCATCGGAGGATATTTCCTTTTTCACCATAGCCCTCTATGGGCTTCCAAATATCACTTTGCCAATTCCACAAGAACTGTCTTAGCGAAAGGCTTCTTGAGGGGTAAGCTGTAACTCTGTGAGATGATTTCATAGAACACAAAGAAGTTTCTCAGAACGCTTCTTTCTCTTAGTTATCGGAGGATATTTCCTTTGGCCCTATAGTCTTCAAAGGGATCCGAAATATCTGTTCTCAGATTCCACAGAAATAAGGCTAGCAAAGAGATACACGAAATACAGATGTAACTCTGTGAGATGAATTAACAGAACACTAAGCAGTTTCTCAGAAAGCTTCTTTCCAGATTTCATCTGAGGATATTTCCTTTTTCACCATAGTCCTCTATGGGCTTCCAAATATCACTTTGCCAATTCCACAAGAACTGTCTTAGCGAAAGTCTTCTTGAGGGGAAAGCTGTACCTCTGTGAGATGATTTCATAGAACACAAAGAAGTTTCTCAGAACGCTTCTTTCTCTTAGTTATCGGAGGATATTTCCTTTGGCCCTATAGTCTTCAAAGGGATCCGAAATATCTGTTCTCAGATTCCACAGAAATAAGGCTAGAAAAGAGATACACGAAATACAGATGTAACTCTGTGAGATGAATTAACAGAACACCAAGCAGTTTCTCAGAAAGCTTCTTTCCAGATTTCATCGGAGGATATTTCCTTTTTCACCATAGCCCTCTATGGGCTTCCAAATATCAGTTTGCCAACTCCACAAGAACTGTCTTAGCGAAAGGCTTCTTGAGGGGAAAGATGTAACTCTGTGAGATGATTTCACAGAACACAAAGAAGTTTCTCAGAAAGCTTCTTTTTCTTAGTAATCGGAGGATATTTCCTTTGGCCCTATCGTCTTCAAAGGGATCCGAAATATCTGTTCTCAGATTCCACAGAAATAAGGCTAGCAAAGAGATCCACGAAATACAGATGTAACTCTGTGAGTGGAAGTCACACAACACAGAGCAGTTTCTCAGAAAGCTTCTTTCCAGATTTCATCTGAGGATATTTCCTTTTTCACCATAGCCCTCTATGGGCTTCCAAATATCACTTTGCCAATTCCACAAGAACTGTCTTAGCGAAAGGCTTCTTGAGGGGTAAGCTGTAACTCTGTGAGATGATTTCATAGAACACAAAGAAGTTTCTCAGAACGCTTCTTTCTCTTAGTTATCGGAGGATATTTCCTTTGGCCCTATAGTCTTCAAAGGGATCCGAAATATCTGTTCTCAGATTCCACAGAAATAAGGCTAGCAAAGACATCCACGAAATACAGATGTAACTCTGTGAGATCAATTAACAGAACACTAAGGAGTTTCTCAGAAAGCTTCTTTCCAGATTTCATCTGAGGATATTTCCTTTTTCACCATAGTCCTCTATGGGCTTCGAAATATCACTTTGCCAATTCCACAAGAACTGTCTTAGCGAAAGGCTTCTTGAGGGGAAAGCTGTAACTCTGTGAGATGATTTCACAGAACACAAAGAAGTTTCTCAGAAAGCTTCTTTCTCTTAGTTTTCGGAGGATATTTCCTTTGGCCCTATAGTCTTCAAACGAATCCGAAATATCTCTTCTCAGATTCCACAGAAATAAGGCTAGAAAAGAGATCCACGAAATATAGATGTAACTCTGCGAGATGAATTAACAGAACACTAAGCAGTTTCTCAGAAAGCTTCTTTCCAGATTTCATCGGAGGATATTTCCTGTTTCACCATAGCCCTCTATGGGCTTCCAAATATCACTTTGCCAATTCCACAAGAACTGTCTTAGCGAAAGGCTTCTTGAGGGGAAAGATGTAACTCTGTGAGATGATTTCACAGAACACAAAGAAGTTTCACAGAAAGCCTCTTTCTCTTAGTTATCGGAGGATATTTCCTTTGGCCCTATAGTCTTCAAAGGGATCCGAAATATCTGGTTTCAGATTCCACAGAAATAAGGCTAGCAAAGAGATCCACGAAATACAGATGTAACTCTGTGAGATGAATTAACAGAACACTAAGCAGTTTCTCAGAAAGCTTCTTTCCAGATTTGATCGGAGGATATTTCCTTTTTCACCATAGCCCTATATGGGCTTCCAAATATCACTTTGCTAATTCCACAAGAACTGTCTTAGCGAAAGGCTTCTTGAGGGAAAAGCTGTAACTCTGTGAGATGATTTCACAGAACACAAAGAAGTTTCTCAGAAAGCTTCTTTCTCTTTGTTATCGGAGGATATTTCCTTTGGCCCTATAGTCTTCAAAGGGATCCGAAATATCTGTTCTCAGATTCCACAGAAAGAAGGCTAGCAAAGAGATCAACGAAATACAGATGTAACTCTGTGAGTGGAAGTCACACATCACAGAGCAGTTTCTCAGAAGGCTTCTTTCCAGATTTCATCTGAGGTTATTTCCTTTTTCACCATAGCCCTCTATGGGCTTCCAAATATCCCTTTGCCAATTCCACAAGAACTGTCTTAGCGAAAGGCTTCTTGAGGGGTAAGCTGTAACTCTGTGAGATGATTTCATAGAACACCAAGAAGTTTCTCAGAACGCTTCTTTCTCTTAGTTATCGGAGGATATTTCCTTTGGCCCTATAGTCTTCAAAGGGATCCGAAATATCTGTTCTCAGATTCCACAGAAATAAGGCTAGAAAAGAGATCCACGAAATATAGATGTAACTCTGTGAGATGAATTAAAAGAACACTAAGCAGTTTCTCAGAAAGCTTCTTTCCAGATTTCATCGGAGGATATTTCCTTTTTCACCATAGCCCTCTATGGGCTTCCAAATATCACATTGCCAATTCCACAAGAACTGTCTTAGCGAAAGGCTTCTTGAGGGGAAAGCTGTAACTCTGTGAGATGATTTCACAGAACACAAAGAAGTTTCTCAGAAAGCTTCTTTCTCTTAGTTATCGGAGGATATATCCTTTGGCCCTATAGTCTTCAAAGGGATCCGAAATATCTGTTCTCAGATTCCACAGAAATAAGGCTAGTCAAGTGATCCACGAAATACAGATATAACTCTGTGAGATGAATTAACAGAACACTAAGCAGTTTCTCAGAAAGCTTCTTTCCAGATTTCATCTGAGGATATTTCCTTTTTCACCATAGCCCTCTATGGGCTTCCAAATATCACTTGGCCAATTCCACAAGAACTGTCTTAGCGAAAGGCTTCTTGAGGGGAAAGCTGTAACTCTGTGAGATGATTACATAGAACACAAAGAAATTTCTCACAAAGCTTCTTTCTCTTTGTATTCGGAGTATATTTCCTTTGGCCCTATAGTCTTCAAAGGGATCCGAAATATCTGTTCTCAGATTCCACAGAAATAAGGCTAGCAAAGAGATCCACGAAATACAGATGTAACTCTGTGAGATGAATTAACAGAACGCTAAGCAGTTTCTCAGAAAGCTTCATTCTGATTTCATCGGAGGATATTTCCTTTTTCACCATAGCCCTCTAGGAGCTTCCAAATATCACTTTGCAAATTCCACAAGAACTGTCTTAGCGAAAGGCTTCTTGAGGGGAAAGCTGTAACTCTGTGAGCTCATTTCACAGAACACAAAGAAGTTTCTCAGAAAGCTTCTTTCTCTTAGTTTTCGGAGGATATTTCCTATGGCCCTATAGTCTTCAAAGGGATCCGAAATATCTGTTCTCAGATTCCACAGAAAGAAGGCTAGCAAAGAGATCCACGAAATATAGATGTAACTCTGTGAGATGAATTAACAGAACACTAAGCAGTTTCTCAGAAAGCTTCTTTCCAGATTTCATCGGAGGATATTTCCTTTTTCACCATAGCCCTCTATGGGCTTCCAAATATCACTTTGCCAATTCCACAAGAACTGTCTTAGCGAAAGGCTTCTTGAGGGGAAAGCTGTAACTCTGTGAGATGATTTCACAGAACACAAAGAAGTTTCTCAGAAAGCTTCTTTCTCTTAGTTATCGGAGGATATTTCCTTTGGCCCTATAGTCTTCAAAGGGATCCGAAATATCTGGTTTCAGATTCCACAGAAATAAGGCTAGCAAAGAGATCCACGAAATACAGATGTAACTCTGTGAGATGAATTAACAGAACACTAAGCAGTTTCTCAGAAAGCTTCTTTCCAGATTTGATCGGAGGATATTTCCTTTTTCACCATAGCCCTCTATGGGCTTCCAAATATCACTTTGCTAATTCCACAAGAACTGTCTTAGCGAAAGGCTTCTTGAGGGAAAAGCTGTAACTCTGTGAGATGATTTCACAGAACACAAAGAAGTTTCTCAGAAAGCTTCTTTCTCTTTGTTATCGGAGGATATTTCCTTTGGCCCTATAGTCTTCAAAGGGATCCGAAATATCTGTTCTCAGATTCCACAGAAATAAGGCTAGCAAAGAGATCAACGAAATACAGATGTAACTCTGTGAGTGGAAGTCACACATCACAGAGCAGTTTCTCAGAAAGCTTCTTTCCAGATTTCATCTCAGGATATTTCCTTTTTCACCATAGCCCTCTATGGGCTTCCAAATATCACTTTGCCAATTCCACAAGAACTGTCTTAGCGAAAGGCTTCTTGAGGGGTAAGCTGTAACTCTGTGAGATGATTTCATAGAACACCAAGAAGTTTCTCAGAACGCTTCTTTCTCTTAGTTATCGGAGGATATTTCCTTTGGCCCTATAGTCTTCAAAGGGATCCGAAATATCTGTTCTCAGATTCCACAGAAATAAGCCTAGCAAAGAGATCCACGAAATACAGATGTAACTCTGTGAGATGAATTAACAGAACACTGAGCAGTTTCTCAGAAAGCTTCTTTCCAGATTTCATCTGAGGATATTTCCTTTTTCACCATAGCCCTCTAAGGGCTTCCAAATATCACTTTGCCAATTCCACAAGAACTGTCTTAGCGAAAGGCTTCTTGAGGGGAAAGCTGTAACTCTGTGAGATGATTTCACAGAACACAAAGAGGTTTCTCAGAAAGCTTCTTTCTCTTAGTTATCGGAGGATATTTCCTTTGGCCCTATAGTCTTCAACGGGATCCGAAATATCTGTTCTCAGATTCCACAGAAATAAGGCTAGCCAAGTGATCCACGAAATACAGATGTAACTCTGTGAGATGAATTAACAGAACACTAAGCAGTTTCTCAGAAAGCTTCTTTCCAGATTTCATCTGAGGATATTTCCTTTTTCACCATAGCCCTCTATGGGCTTCCAAATATCACTTTGCCAATTCCACAAGAACTGTCTTAGCGAAAGGCTTCTTGAGGGGAAAGCTGTAACTCTGTGAGATGATTACATAGAACACAAAGAAATTTCTCAGAAAGCTTCTTTCTCTTTGTTATCGGAGGATATTTCCTTTGGCCCTATAGTCTTCAAAGGGATCCGAAATATCTGTTCTCAGATTCCACAGAAATAAGGCGAGCAAAGAGATCCACGAAATATAGAAGTAACTCTGTGAGATGAATTAACAGAACACTAAGCAGTTTCTCAGAAAGCTTCTTTCCAGATTTCATCGGAGGATATTTCCTTTTTCACCATAGCCCTCTATGGGCTTCCAAATATCACTTTGCCAATTCCACAGGAACTGTCTTAGCGAAAGGCTTCTTGAGGGGAAAGCTGTAACTCTGTGAGATGATTTCACAGAACACAAAGAAGTTTCTCAGAAAGCTTCTTTCTCTTAGTTATCGGAGGATATATCCTTTGGCCCTATAGTCTTCAAAGGGATCCGAAATATCTGTTCTCAGATTCCACAGAAATAAGGCTAGTCAAGTGATCCACGAAATATAGATGTAACTCTGTGAGATGAATTAACAGAACACTAAGCAGTTTCTCAGAAAGCTTCTTTCCAGATTTCATCTGAGGATATTTCCTTTTTCACCATAGCCCTCTATGGGCTTCCAAATATCACTTTGCCAATTCCACAAGAACTGTCTTAGCGAAAGACTTCTTTAGGGGAAAGCTGTAACTCTGTGACATGATTACGTAGAATACAAAGAAATTTCTCACAAAGCTTCTTTCTCTTTGTTATCGGAGGATATTTCCTTTGGCCCTATAGTCTTCAAAGGGATCCGAAATATCTGTTCTCAGATTCCACAGAAATAAGGCTAGCAAAGACATCCACGAAATACAGATGTAACTCTGTGAGATGAATTAAGGAACACTAAGCAGTTTCTCAGAAAGCAACTTTTCAGATTTCATCTGAGGATATTTCCTTTTTCACCATAGCCCTCTATGGGCTTCCAAATATCACTTTGCCAATTCCACAAGAACTGTCTTAGCGAAAGGCTTCTTGAGGGGAAAGCTGTAACTCTGTGAGATGATTTCACAGAACACAAAGAAGTTTCTCAGAAAGCTTCTTTCTCTTAGTTTTCGGAGGATATTTCCTTTGGCCCTATAGTCTTCAAAGGGATCAGAAATATCTGTTCTCAGATTCCACAGAAATAAGGCAAGCAAAGAGACCCACGAAATATAGATGTAACTCTGTGAGATGAATTAACAGAACACTAAGCAGTTTCTCAGAAAGCTTCTTTCCAGATTTCATCTGAGGATATTTCCTTTTTCATCATAGCCCTCTATGGGCTTCCAAATATCACTTTGCCAATTCCACAAGAACTGTCTTAGAGAAAGGCTTCTTGAGGGGAAAGCTGTAACTCTCTGAGCTGATTTCACAGAACACAAAGAAGTTTCTCAGAAAGCTTCTTTCTCTTAGTTTTCGGAGGGTATTTCCTTTGGCCCTATAGTCTTCAAATGGATCAGAAATATCTGTTCTCAGATTCCACAGAAATAAGGCTAGCAAAGAGATCCACGAAATATAGATATAACTCTGTGAGATGAATTAACAGAACACTAAGCAGTTTCTCAGAAAGCTTCTTTCCAGTTTTCATCTGAGGATATTTCCTTTTTCACCATAGCCCTCTATGGGCTTCCAAATATCACTTTGCCAATTCCACAAGAACTGTCTTAGCGAAAGGCTTCTTGAGGGGAAAGCTGTAACTCTGTGAGATGATTTCACAGAACACAAAGAAGTTTCTCAGAAAGCTTCTTTCTCTTAGTTATCGGAGGATATTTCCTTTGGCCCTATAGTCTTCAAAGGGATCCGAAATATCTGTTCTCAGATTCCACAGAAATAAGGCTAGCCAAGTGATCCACGAAATACGGATATAACTCTGTGAGATGAATTAACAGAACACTAAGCAGTTTCTCAGAAAGCTTCTTTCCAGATTTCATCTGAGGATATTTCCTTTTTCACCATAGCCCTCTATGGGCTTCCAAATATCACTTGGCCTATTCCACAAGAACTGTCTTAGCGAAAGGCTTCTTGAGGGGAAAGCTGTAACTCTGTGAGATGATTACATAGAACACAAAGAAATTTCTCACAAAGCTTCTTTCTCTTTGTTTTCGGAGTATATTTCCTTTGGCCCTATAGTCTTCAAAGGGATCCGAAATATCTGTTCTCAGATTCCACAGAAATAAGGCTAGCAAAGAGATCCACGAAATACAGATGTAACTCTGTGAGATGAATTAACAGAACACTAAGCAGTTTCTCAGCAAGCTTCATTCTGATTTCATCGGAGGATATTTCCTTTTTCACCATAGTCCTCTAGGAGCTTCCAAATATCACTTGCAAATTCCACAAGAACTGTCTTAGCGAAAGGCTTCTTGAGGGGAAAGCTGTAACTCTGTGAGCTCATTTCACAGAACACAAAGAAGTTTCTCAGAAATCTTCTTTCTCTTAGTTTTCGGAGGATATTTCCTATGGCCCTATAATCTTCAAAGGGATCCGAAATATCTGTTCTCAGATTCCACAGAAATAAGGCTAGCAAAGAGATCCACGAAATATAGATGTAACTCTGTGAGATGAATTAACAGAACACTAAGCAGTTTCTCAGAAAGCTTCTTTCCAGATTTCATCTGAGGATATTTCCTTTTTCACCATAGCCCTCTATGGGCTTCCAAATATCACTTTGCCAATTCCACAAGAACTGTCTTAGCGAAAGGCTTCTTGAGGGGAAAGCTGTAACTCTGTGAGATGATTTCACAGAACACAAAGAAGTTTCTCAGAAAGCTTCTTTCTCTTAGTTATCGGAGGATATTTCCTTTGGCCCTATAGTCTTCTAAGGGATCCGAAATATCTGGTTTCAGATTCCACAGAAATAAGGCTAGCAAAGAGATCCACGAAATACAGATGTAACTCTGTGAGATGAATTAACAGAACACTAAGCAGTTTCTCAGAAAGCTTCTTTCCAGATTTCATCGGAGGATATTTCCTTTTTCACCATAGCCCTCTATGGGCTTCCAAATATCACTTTGCCAATTCCACAAGAACTGTCGTAGCGAAAGGCTTCTTGAGGGAAAAGCTGTAAATCTGTGAGATGATTTCACAGAACACAAAGAAGTTTCTCAGAAAGCTTCTTTCTCTTTGTTATCGGAGGATATTTCCTTTGGCCCTATAGTCTTCAAAGGGATCCGAAATATCTGTTCTCAGATTCCACAGAAATAAGGCTAGCAAAGAGATCAACGAAATACAGATGTAACTCTGTGAGTGGAAGTCACACATCACAGAGCAGTTTCTCAGAAAGCTTCTTTCCAGATTTCATCTGAGGATATTTCCTTTTTCACCATAGCCCTCTATGGGCTTCCAAATATCACTTTGCCAATTCCACAAGAACTGTCTTAGCGAAAGGCTTCTTGAGGCGTAAGCTGTAACTCTGTGAGATGATTTCATAGAACACCAAGAAGTTTCTCAGAACGCTTCTTTCTCTTAGTTATCGGAGGATATTTCCTTTGGCCCTATAGTCTTCAAAGGGATCCGAAATATCTGTTCTCAGATTCCACAGAAATAAGCCGAGCAAAGAGATCCACGAAATACAGATGTAACTCTGTGAGATGAATTAACAGAACACTGAGCAGTTTCTCAGAAAGCTTCTTTCCAGATTTCATCTGAGGATATTTCCTTTTTCACCATAGCCCTCTAAGGGCTTCCAAATATCACTTTGCCAATTCCACAAGAACTGTCTTAGCGAAAGGCTTCTTGAGGGGAAAGCTGTAACTCTGTGAGATGATTTCACAGAACACAAAGAAGTTTCTCAGAAAGCTTCTTTCTCTTAGTTATCGGAGGATATTTCCTTTGGCCCTATAGTTTTCAAAGGGATCCGAAATATCTGGTTTCAGATTCCACAGAAATAAGGCTAGCAAAGAGATCCACGAAATACAGATGTAACTCTGTGAGATGAATTAACAGAACACTAAGCAGTTTCTCAGAAAGCTTCTTTCCAGATTTGATCGGAGGATATTTCCTTTTTCACCATAGCCCTCTATGGGCTTCCAAATATCACTTTGCTAATTCCACAAGAACTGTCTTAGCGAAAGGCTTCTTGAGGGAAAAGCTGTAACTCTGTGAGATGATTTCACAGAACACAAAGAAGTTTCTCAGAAAGCTTCTTTCTCTTTGTTATCGGAGGATATTTCCTTTGGCCCTATAGTCTTCAAAGGGATCCGAAATATCTGTTCTCAGATTCCACAGAAATAAGCCTAGCAAAGAGATCAACGAAATACAGATGTAACTCTGTGAGATGAATTAACAGAACACTGAGCAGTTTCTCAGAAAGCTTCTTTCCAGATTTCATCTGAGGATATTTCCTTTTTCACCATAGCCCTCTAAGGGCTTCCAAATATCACTTTGCCAATTCCACAAGAACTGTCTTAGCGAAAGGCTTCTTGAGGGGAAAGCTGTAACTCTGTGAGATGATTTCACAGAACACAAAGAAGTTTCTCAGAAAGCTTCTTTCTCTTAGTTATCGGAGGATATTTCCTTTGGCCCTATAGTCTTCAACGGAATCCGAAATATCTGTTCTCAGATTCCACAGAAATAAGGCTAGCCAAGTGATCCACGAAATACAGATGTAACTCTGTGAGATGAATTAACAGAACACTAAGCAGTTTCTCAGAAAGCTTCTTTCCAGATTTCATCTGAGGATATTTCCTTTTTCACCATAGCCCTCTATGGGCTTCCAAATATCACTTTGCCAATTCCACAAGAACTGTCTTAGCGAAAGGCTTCTTGAGGGGAAAGCTGTAACTCTGTGAGATGATTACATAGAACACAAAGAAATTTCTCAGAAAGCTTCTTTCTCTTAGTTATCGGAGGATATTTCCTTTGGCCCTATAGTCTTCAAAGGGATCCGAAATATCTGTTCTCAGATTCCACAGAAATAAGGCGAGCAAAGAGATCCACGAAATATAGAAGTAACTCTGTGAGATGAATTAACAGAACACTAAGCAGTTTCTCAGAAAGCTTCTTTCCAGATTTCATCTGAGGATATTTCCTTTTTCACCATAGCCCTCTATGGGCTTCCAAATATCACTTTGCCAATTCCACAGGAACTGTCTTAGCGAAAGGCTTCTTGAGGGGAAAGCTGTAACTCTGTGAGATGATTTCACAGAACACAAAGAAGTTTCTCAGAAAGCTTCTTTCTCTTAGTTATCGGAGGATATATCCTTTGGCCCTATAGTCTTCAAAGGGATCCGAAATATCTGTTCTCAGATTCCACAGAAATAAGGCTAGTCAAGTGATCCACGAAATATAGATGTAACTCTGTGAGATGAATTAACAGAACACTAAGCAGTTTCTCAGAAAGCTTCTTTCCAGATTCTATCTGAGGATATTTCCTTTTTCACCATAGCCCTCTATGGGCTTCCAAATATCACTTTGCCAATTCCACAAGAACTGTCTTAGCGAAATACTTCTTTAGGGGAAAGCTGTAACTCTGTGAGATGATTACATAGAACACAAAGAAATTTCTCACAAAGCTTCTTTCTCTTTGTTATCGGAGGATATTTCCTTTGGCCCTATAGTCTTCAAAGGGATCCGAAATATCTGTTCTCAGATTCCACAGAAATAAGGCTAGCAAAGAGATCCACGAAATACAGATGTAACTCTGTGAGATGAATTAAGGAACACTAAGCAGTTTCTCAGAAAGCAACTTTTCAGATTTCATCTGAGGATATTTCCTTTTTCACCATAGCCCTCTATGGGCTTCCAAATATCACTTTGCCAATTCCACAAGACCTGTCTTAGCGAAAGGCTTCTTGAGGGGAAAGCTGTAACTCTGTGAGATGATTTCACAGAACACAAAGAAGTTTCTCAGAAAGCTTCTTTCTCTTAGTTATCGGAGGATATTTCCTTTGGCCCTATAGTCTTCAAAGGGATCCGAAATATCTGTTCTCAGATTCCACAGAAATAAGGCTAGCAAAGAGACCCACGAAATATAGATGTAACTCTGTGAGATGAATTAACAGAACACTAAGCAGTTTCTCAGAAAGCTTCTTTCCAGATTTCATCGGAGGATATTTCCTTTTTCATCATAGCCCTCTATGGGCTTCCAAATATCACTTTGCCAATTCCACAAGAACTGTCTTAGAGAAAGGCTTCTTGAGGGGAAAGCTGTAACTCTCTGAGATGATTTCACAGAACACAAAGAAGTTTCTCAGAAAGCTTCTTTCTCTTAGTTTTCGGAGGATATTTCCTTTGGCCCTATAGTCTTCAAATGGATCAGAAATATCTGTTCTCAGATTCCACAGAAATAAGGCTAGCAAAGAGATCCACGAAATATAGATATAACTCTGTGAGATGAATTAACAGAACACTAAGCAGTTTCTCAGAGAGCTTCTTTCCAGTTTTCATCTGAGGATATTTCCTTTTTCACCATAGCCCTCTATGGGCTTCCAAATATCACTTTGCCAATTCCACAAGAACTGTCTTAGCGAAAGGCTTCCTGAGGGGAAAGCTGTAACTCTGTGAGATGATTTCACAGAACACAAAGAAGTTTCTCAGAAAGCTTCTTTCTCTTAGTTATCGGAGGATATTTCCTTTGGCCCTATAGTCTTCAAAGGGATCCGAAATATCTGTTCTCAGATTCCACAGAAATAAGGCTAGCCAAGTGATCCACGAAATACAGATATAACTCTGTGAGATGAATTAACAGAACACTAAGCAGTTTCTCAGAAAGCTTCTTTCGAGATTTCATCTGAGGATATTTCCTTTTTCACCATAGCCCTCTATGGGCTTCCAAATATCACTTGGCCAATTCCACAAGAACTGTCTTAGCGAAAGGCTTCTTGAGGGGAAATCTGTAACTCTGTGAGATGATTACATAGAACACAAAGAAATTTCTCACAAAGCTTCTTTCTCTTTGTTTTCGGAGTATATTTCCTTTGGCCCTATAGTCTTCAAAGGGATCCGAAATATCTGTTCTCAGATTCCACAGAAATAAGGCTAGCAAAGAGATCCACGAAATACAGATGTAACTCTGTGAGATGAATTAACAGAACACTAAGCAGTTTCTCAGAAAGCTTCATTCTGATTTCATCGGAGGATATTTCCTTTTTCACCATAGTCCTCTAGGAGCTTCCAAATATCACTTCCAAATTCCACAAGAACTGTCTTAGCGAAAGGCTTCTTGAGGGTAAAGCTGTAACTCTGTGAGCTCATTTCACAGAACACAAAGAAGTTTCTCAGAAAGCTTCTTTCTCTTAGTTTTCGGAGGATATTTCCTATGGCCCTATAGTCTTCAAAGGGATCCGAAATATCTGTTCTCAGATTCCACAGAAATAAGGCTAGCAAAGAGATCCACGAAATATAGATGTAACTCTGTGAGATGAATTAACAGAACACTAAGCAGTTTCTCAGAAAGCTTCTTTCCAGATTTCATCGGAGGATATTTCCTTTTTCACCATAGCCCTCTATGGGCTTCCAAATATCACTTTGCCAATTCCACAAGAACTGTCTTAGCGAAAGGCTTCTTGAGGGGAAAGCTGTAACTCTGTGAGATGATTTCACAGAACACAAAGAAGTTTCTCAGAAAGCTTCTTTCTCTTTGTTATCGGAGGATATTTCCTTTGGCCCTATAGTCTTCAAAGGGATCCGAAATATCTGTTCTCAGATTCCACAGAAATAAGGCTAGCAAAGAGATCAACGAAATACAGATGTAACTCTGTGAGTGGAAGTCACACATCACAGAGCAGTTTCTCAGAAAGCTTCTTTCCAGATTTCATCTGAGGATATTTCCTTTTTCACCATAGCCCTCTATGGGCTTCCAAATATCACTTTGCCAATTCCACAAGAACTGTCTTAGCGAAAGGCTTCTTGAGGGGTAAGCTGTAACTCTGTGAGATGATTTCATAGAACACCAAGAAGTTTCTCAGAACGCTTCTTTCTCTCAGTTATCGGAGGATATTTCCTTTGGCCCTATAGTCTTCAAAGGGATCCGAAATATCTGTTCTCAGATTCCACAGAAATAAGCCTAGCAAAGAGATCCACGAAATACAGATGTAACTCTGTGAGATGAATTAACAGAACACTGAGCAGTTTCTCAGAAAGCTTCTTTCCAGATTTCATCTGAGGATATTTCCTTT
Source organism: Macaca fascicularis (assembly GCF_037993035.2). NCBI lineage: Eukaryota > Metazoa > Chordata > Mammalia > Primates > Cercopithecidae > Macaca > Macaca fascicularis. The sequence continues at coordinate 87,047,592 of NC_088379.1, forward strand.
TTCACCATAGCCCTCTAAGGGCTTCCAAATATCACTTTGCCAATTCCACAAGAACTGTCTTAGCGAAAGGCTTCTTGAGGGGAAAGCTGTAACTCTGTGAGATGATTTCACAGAACACAAAGAAGTTTCTCAGAAAGCTTCTTTCTCTTAGTTATCGGAGGATATTTCCTTTGGCCCTATAGTCTTCAAAGGGATCCGAAATATCTGTTGTCAGATTCCACAGAAATAAGGCTAGCAAAGAGATCAACGAAATACAGATGTAACTCTGTGAGATGAATTAACAGAACACTAAGCAGTTTCTCAGAAAGCTTCTTTCCAGATTTCATCGGAGGATATTTCCTTTTTCACCATAGCCCTCTATGGGCTTCCAAATATCACTTTGCCAATTCCACAGGAACTGTCTTAGCGAAAGGCTTCTTGAGGGGAAAGCTGTAACTCTGTGAGATGATTTCACAGAACACAAAGAAGTTTCTCAGAAAGCTTCTTTCTCTTAGTTATCGGAGGATATTTCCTTTGGCCCTATAGTCTTCAAAGGGATCCGAAATATCTGTTCTCAGATTCCACAGAAATAAGGCTAGCCAAGTGATCCACGAAATACAGATGTAACTCTGTGAGATGAATTAACAGAACACTAAGCAGTTTCTCAGAAAGCTTCTTTCCAGATTTCATCTGAGGATATTTCCTTTTTCACCATACCCTCTACGGGCTTCCAAATATCACTTTGCCAATTCCACAAGATCTGTCTTAGCGAAAGGCTTCTTGAGTGGAAAGCTGTAACTCTGTGAGATTATTACATAGAACACAAAGAAATTTCTGACAAAGCTTCTTTCTCTTTGTTATCGGAGGATATTTCCTTTGGCCCTATAGTCTTCAAAGGGATTCGAAATGTCTGTTCTCAGATTCCACAGAAATAAGGCTAGCAAAGAGATCCACGAAATACAGATGTAACTCTGTGAGATGAATTAACAGAACACTAAGCAGTTTCTCAGAAAGCTTCTTTCCAGATTTCATCTGAGGATATTTCCTTTTTCACCATAGCCCTCTATGGGCCTCCAAATATCACTTGGCCAATTCCACAAGAACTGTCTTAGCGAAAGGCTTCTTGAGGGGAAAGCTGTAACTCTGTGAGATGATTTCACAGAACACAAAGAAGTTTCTCAGAAATCTTCTTTCTCTTAGTTATCGGAGGATATTTCCTTTGGCCCTATAGTCTTCAAAGGGATCCGAAATATCTGTTCTCAGATTCCACAGAAATAAGGCTAGCCAAGTGATCCACGAAATACAGATGTAACTCTGTGAGATGAATTAACAGAACACTAAGCAGTTTCTCAGAAAGCTTCTTTCCAGATTTCATCTGAGGATATTTCCTTTTTCACCATAGCCCTCTATGGGCTTACAAATATCACTTTGCCAATTCCACAAGATCTGTCTTAGCGAAAGGCTTCTTGAGCGGAAAGCTGTAACTCTGTGAGATGATTACACAGAACACAAAGAAATTTCTCACAAAGCTTCTTTCTCTTTGTTATCGGAGGATATTTCCTTTGGCCCTATAGTCTTCAAAGGGATTCGAAATGTCTGTTCTCAGATTCCACAGAAATAAGGCTAGCAAAGAGATCCACGAAATACAGATGTAACTCTGTGAGATGAATTAACAGAACACTAAGCAGTTTCTCAGAAAGCTTCTTTCCAGATTTGATCAGAGGATATTTCCTTTTTCACCATAGCCCTCTTTGGGCTTCCAAATATCACTTTGCCAATTCCACAAGAACTATCTTAGCGAAAGGCTTCTTGAGGGGAAAGCTGTAACTCTGTGAGATGATTTCACAGAACACAAAGAAGTTTCTCAGAAAGCTTCTTTCTCTTTGTTATCGGAGGATATTTCCTTTGGCCCTATAGTCTTCAAAGGGATCCGAAATATCTGTTGTCAGATTCCACAGAAATAAGGCTAGCAAAGAGATCCACGAAATACAGATGTAACTCTGTGAGATGAATTAACAGAACACTAAGCAGTTTCTCAGAAAGCTTCTTTCCAGATTTGATCGGAGGATATTTCCTTCTTCACCATAGCCCTCTATGGGCTTCTAAATATCACTTTGCCAATTTCACAAGAACTGTCTTAGCGAAAGGCTTCTTGAGGGGAAAGCTGTAACTCTTTGAGCTCATTTCAGAGAACACAAAGAAGTTTCTCAGAAAGCTTCTTTCTCTTAGTTATCGGAGGATATTTCCTTTGGCCCTATAGTCTTCAAAGGGATCCGAAATATCTGTTCTCAGATTCCACAGAAATAAGGCGAGCAAAGAGATCCACGAAATATAGAAGTAACTCTGTGAGATGAATTAACAGAACACTAAGCAGTTTCTCAGAAAGCTTCTTTCCAGATTTCATCGGAGGATATTTCCTTTTTCACCACAGCCCTCTATGGGCTTCCAAATATCACTTTGCCAATTCCACAGGAACTGTCTTAGCGAAAGGCTTCTTGAGGGGAAAGCTGTAACTCTGTGAGATGATTTCACAGAACACAAAGAAGTTTCTCAGAAAGCTTCTTTCTCTTAGTTATCGGAGGATATTTCCTTTGGCCCTATAGTCTTCAAAGGGATCCGAAATATCTGTTCTCAGATTCCACAGAAATAAGGCTAGCCAAGTGATCCACGAAATACAGATGTAACTCTGTGAGATGAATTAACAGAACACTAAGCAGTTTCTCAGAAAGCTTCTTTCCAGATTTCATCTGAGGATATTTCCTTTTTCACCATAGCCCTCTATGGGCTTCCAAATATCACTTTGCCAGTTCCACAAGATCTGTCTTAGCGAAAGGCTTCTTGAGTGGAAAACTGTAACTCTGTGAGATTATTACATAGAACACAAAGAAATTTCTGACAAAGCTTCTTTCTCTTTGTTATCGGAGGATATTTCCTTTGGCCCTATAGTCTTCAAAGGGATTCGAAATGTCTGTTCTCAGATTCCACAGAAATAAGGCTAGCAAAGAGATCCACGAAATACAGATGTAACTCTGTGAGATGAATTAACAGAACACTAAGCAGTTTCTCAGAAAGCTTCTTTCCAGATTTGATCAGAGGATATTTCCTTTTTCACCATAGCCCTCTAGGGGCTTCCAAATATCACTTTGCCAATTCCACAAGAACTGTCTTAGCGAAAGGCTTCTTGAGGGGAAAGCTGTAACTCTGAGAGCTCATTTCACAGAACACAAAGAAGTTTCTCAGAAAGCTTCTTTCTCTTAGTTATCGGAGGATATATCCTTTGGCCCTATAGTCTTCAAAGGGATCCGAAATATCTGTTCTCAGATTCCAGATAAATAAGGCTAGCAAAGAGATCCACGAAATACAGATGTAACTCTGTGAGATGAATTAACAGAACACTAAGCAGTTTCTCAGAAAGCTTCTTTCCAGATTTCATCTGAGGATATTTCCTTTTTCACCATAGCCCTCTATGGGCTTCCAAATATCACTTGGCCAATTCCACAAGAACTGTCTTAGCAAAAGGCTTCTTGAGGGGAAAGCTGTAACTCTGTGAGATGATTTCACAGAACACAAAGAAGTTTCTCAGAAAGCTTCTTTCTCTTTGTTATCGGAGGATATTTCCTTTGGCCCTATAGTCTTCAAAGGGATCCGAAATATCTGTTCTCAGATTCCACAGAAATAAGGCTAGCAAAGAGATCCACGAAATATAGAAGTAACTCTGTGAGATGAATTAACAGAACACTAAGCAGTTTCTCAGAAAGCTTCTTTCCAGATTTCATCTGAGGATATTTCCTTTTTCACCATAGCCCTCTATGGGCTTCCAAATATCACTTTGCCAATTCCACAAGAACTGTCTTAGCGAAAGGCTTCTTGAGGGGAAAGCTGTAACTCTGTGAGCTCATTTCACAGAACACAAAGAAATTTCTCAGAAAGCTTCTTTCTCTTAGTTATCGGAGGATATTTCCTTTGGCCCAGTAGTCTTCAAAGGGATCCGAAATATCTGTTGTCAGATTCCACAGAAATAAGGCTAGCAAAGAGATCCACGAAATACAGATGTAACCCTGTGAGATGAATTAACAGAACACTAAGCAGTTTCTCAGAAAGCTTCTTTCCAGATTTCATCGGAGGATATTTCCTTTTTCACCATAGCCCTCTATGGGCTTCCAAATATCACTTTGCCAATTCCACAAGAACTGTCTTAGCGAAAGGCTTCTTGAGGGGAAAGCTGTAACTCAGTGAGCTCATTTCACAGAACACAAAGAAGTTTCTCAGAAAGCTTCTTTCTCTTAGTTATCGGAGGATATTTCCTTTGGCCCTTTAGTCTTCAAAGGGTTCCGAAATATCTGTTCTCAGATTCCACAGAAATAAGGCGAGCAAAGAGATCCACGAAATATAGAAGTAACTCTGTGAGATGAATTAACAGAACACTAAGCAGTTTCTCAGAAAGCTTCTTTCCAGATTTCATCTGAGGATATTTCCTTTTTCACCATAGCCCTCTATGGGCTTCCAAATATCACTTTACCAGTTCCACAAGATCTGTCTTAGCGAAAGGCTTCTTGAGTGGAAAGCTGTAACTCTGTGAGATTATTACATAGAACACAAAGAAATTTCTGACAAAGCTTCTTTCTCTTTGTTATCGGAGGATATTTCCTTTGGCCCTATAGTCTTCAAAGGGATTCGAAATGTCTGTTCTCAGATTCCACAGAAATAAGGCTAGCAAAGAGATCCACGAAATACAGATGTAACTCTGTGAGATGAATTAACAGAACACTAAGCAGTTTCTCAGAAAGCTTCTTTCCAGATTTGATCAGAGGATATTTCCTTTTTCACCATAGCCCTCTAGGGGCTTCCAAATATCACTTTGCCAATTCCACAAGAACTGTCTTAGCGAAAGGCTTCTTGAGGGGAAAGCTGTAACTCTGAGAGCTCATTTCACAGAACACAAAGAAGTTTCTCAGAAAGCTTCTTTCTCTTAGTTATCGGAGGATATATCCTTTGGCCCTATAGTCTTCAAAGGGATCCGAAATATCTGTTCTCAGATTCCAGATAAATAAGGCTAGCAAAGAGATCCACGAAATACAGATGTAACTCTGTGAGATGAATTAACAGAACACTAAGCAGTTTCTCAGAAAGCTTCTTTCCAGATTTCATCTGAGGATATTTCCTTTTTCACCATAGCCCTCTATGGGCTTCCAAATATCACTTGGCCAATTCCACAAGAACTGTCTTAGCAAAAGGCTTCTTGAGGGGAAAGCTGTAACTCTGTGAGATGATTTCACAGAACACAAAGAAGTTTCTCAGAAAGCTTCTTTCTCTTTGTTATCGGAGGATATTTCCTTTGGCCCTATAGTCTTCAAAGGGATCCGAAATATCTGTTGTCAGATTCCACAGAAATAAGGCTAGCAAAGAGATCCACGAAATATAGAAGTAACTCTGTGAGATGAATTAACAGAACACTAAGCAGTTTCTCAGAAAGCTTCTTTCCAGATTTCATCTGAGGATATTTCCTTTTTCACCATAGCCCTCTATGGGCTTCCAAATATCACTTTGCCAATTCCACAAGAACTGTCTTAGCGAAAGGCTTCTTGAGGGGAAAGCTGTAACTCTGTGAGCTAATTTCACAGAACACAAAGAAATTTCTCAGAAAGCTTCTTTCTCTTAGTTATCGGAGGATATTTCCTTTGGCCCAGTAGTCTTCAAAGGGATCCGAAATATCTGTTGTCAGATTCCACAGAAATAAGGCTAGCAAAGAGATCCACGAAATACAGATGTAACCCTGTGAGATGAATTAACAGAACACTAAGCAGTTTCTCAGAAAGCTTCTTTCCAGATTTCATCGGAGGATATTTCCTTTTTCACCATAGCCCTCTATGGGCTTCCAAATATCACTTTGCCAATTCCACAAGAACTGTCTTAGCGAAAGGCTTCTTGAGGGGAAAGCTGTAACTCAGTGAGCTCATTTCACAGAACACAAAGAAGTTTCTCAGAAAGCTTCTTTCTCTTAGTTATCGGAGGATATTTCCTTTGGCCCTTTAGTCTTCAAAGGGTTCCGAAATATCTGTTCTCAGATTCCACAGAAATAAGGCGAGCAAAGAGATCCACGAAATATAGAAGTAACTCTGTGAGATGAATTAACAGAACAATAAGCAGTTTCTCAGAAAGCTTCTTTCCAGATTTCATCGGAGGATATTTCCTTTTTCACCATAGCCCTCTATGGGCTTCCAAATATCACTTTGCCAATTCCACAGGAACTGTCTTAGGGAAAGGCTTCTTGAGGGGAAAGCTGTAACTCTGTGAGATGATTTCACAGAACACAAAGAAGTTTCTCAGAAAGCTTCTTTCTCTTAGTTATCGGAGGATATTTCCTTTGGCCCTATAGTCTTCAAAGGGAACCGAAATATCTGTTCTCAGATTCCACAGAAATAAGGCTAGCCAAGTGATCCACGAAATACAGATGTAACACTGTGAGATGAATTAACAGAACACTAAGCAGTTTCTCAGAAAGCTTCTTTCCAGATTTCATCTGAGGATATTTCCTTTTTCACCATAGCCCTCTATGGGCTTCCAAATATCACTTTGCCAATTCCACAAGAACTGTCTTAGCAAAAGACTTCTTGAGGGGAAAGCTGTAACTCTGTGAGATGATTTCACAGAACACAAAGAGGTTTCTCAGAAAGCTTCTTTCTCTTAGTTATCAGAGGATATTTCCTGTGGCCCTATAGTCTTAAAGGGATCCGAAATATCTGTTCTCAGATTCCACAGAAATAGGGCTAGCAAAGAGATCCACGAAATACAGATGTAACTCTGTGAGATGAATTAACAGAACACTAAGCAGTTTCTGAGAAAGCTTCTTTCCAGATTTCATCTGAGGATATTTCCTTTTTCACCATAGCCCTCCATGGGCTTCCAAATATCACTTTGCCAATTCAACAAGAACTGTCTCAGCGAAAGGTTTCTTGAGGGGAAAGCTGTAACTCTTTGAGCTCATTTCACAGAACACAAAGAAGTTTCTCAGAAAGCTTCTTTCTCTTAGTTATCGGAGGATATTTCCTTTGGCCCTATAGTCTTCAAAGGGATCCGAAATATCTGTTCTCAGATTCCACAGAAATAAGGCTAGCAAAGAGATCCACGAAATATAGATGTAACTCTGTGAGATGAATTAACAGAACACTAAGCAGTTTCTCAGAAAGCTTCTTTCCAGATTTCATCTGAGGATATTTCCTTTTTCACCATAGCCCTCTATGGGCTTCCAAATATCATTTGGCCAATTCCACAAGAACTGTCTTAGCGAAAGGCTTCTTGAGGGGAAAGCTGTAACTCTGTGAGATGATTTCACAGAACACAAAGAAGTTTCTCAGAAAGCTTCTTTCTCTTAGTTATCGGAGGATATTTCCTTTGGCCCTATAGTCTTCAAAGGGATCCGAAATATCTGTTCTCAGATTCCACAGAAATAAGGCTAGCAAAGAGATCCACGAAATACAGATGTAACTCTGTGAGATGAATTAACAGAACACTAAGCAGTTTCTCAGAAAGCTTCTTTCCAGATTTCATCGCAGGATATTTCCTTTTTCACCATAGCCCTCTATGGGCTTCCAAATATCACTTTGCCAATACCACAAGAACTGTCTTAGCGAAAGGCTTCTTGAGGGGAAAGCTGTAACTCTGTGAGCTCATTTCACAGAACACAAAGAAGTTTCTCAGAAAGCTTCTTTCTCTTAGTTATCAGAGGATATTTCCTTTGGCCCTATAGTCTTCAAAGGGATCCGAAATATCTGTTGTCAGATTCCACAGAAAGAAGGCAAGCAAACAGATCCACGAAATATAGATGTAATTCTGTGAGATGAATTAACAGAACACTAAGCAGTTTCTCAGAAAGCTTCTTTCCAGATTTCATCTGAGGATATTTCCTTTTTCACCATAGCCCTCTATGGGCTTCCAAATATCACTTGGCCAATTCCACAAGAACTGTCTTAGCGAAAGGCTTCTTGAGGGGAAAGCTGTAACTCTGTGAGATGATTTCGCAGAACACAAAGAAGTTTCTCAGAAAGCTTCTTTCTCTTAGTTATCGGAGGATATTTCCTTTAGCCCTATAGTCTTCAAAGGGATCCGAAATATCGGTTCTCAGATTCCACAGAAATAAGGCTAGCCAAGTGATCCACGAAATACAGATGTAACTCTGTGAGATGAATTAACAGAACACTAACCAGTTTCTCAGAAAGCTTCTTTCCAGATTTCATCTGACGATATTTCCTTTTTCACCATAGCCCTCTATGGGCTTCCAAATATCACTTTGCCAATTCCACAAGAACTGTCTTAGCGAAAGGCTTCTTGAGGGGAAAGCTGTAACTCTGTGAGATGATTACATTGAACACAAAAAGTTTCTCACAAAGCTTCCTTTTCTTTGTTATCGGAGGATATTTCCTTTGGCCCTATAGTCTTCAAAGGGATCCGAAATATCTGTTCTCAGATTCCACAGAAATAAGGCTAGCAAAGAGATCCACGAAATACAGATGTAACTCTGTGAGATGAATTAACAGAACACTAAGCAGTTTCTCAGAAAGCTTCTTTCCAGATTTCATCGGAGGATATTTCCTTTTTCACCATAGCCCTCTATGGGCTTCCAAATATCACTTTGCCAATTCCACAAGAACTGTCTTAGCGAAAGGCTTCTTGAGGGGAAAGCTGTAACTCTGTGAGCTCATTTCACAGAACACAAAGAAGTTTCTCAGAAAGCTTCTTTCTCTTAGTTATCAGAGGATATTTCCTTTGGCCCTATAGTCTTCAAAGGGATCCGAAATATCTGTTGTCAGATTCCACAGAAATAAGGCAAGCAAACAGATCCACGAAATATAGATGTAATTCTGTGAGATGAATTAACAGAACACTAAGCAGTTTCTCAGAAAGCTTCTTTCCAGATTTCATCTGAGGATATTTCCTTTTTCACCGTAGCCCTCTATGGGCTTCCAAATATCACTTGGCCAATTCCACAAGAACTGTCTTAGCGAAAGGCTTCTTGAGGGGAAAGCTGTAACTCTGTGAGATGATTTCACAGAACACAAAGAAGTTTCTCAGAAAGCTTCTTTCTCTTAGTTATCGGAGGATATTTCCTTTAGCCCTATAGTCTTCAAAGGGATCCGAAATATCTGTTCTCAGATTCCACAGAAATAAGGCTAGCCAAGTGATCCACGAAATACAGATGTAACTCTGTGAGATGAATTAACAGAACACTAACCAGTTTCTCAGAAAGCTTCTTTCCAGATTTCATCTGACGATATTTCCTTTTTCACCATAGCCCTCTATGGGCTTCCAAATATCACTTTGCCAATTCCACAAGAACTGTCTTAGCGAAAGGCTTCTTGAGGGGAAAGCTGTAACTCTGTGAGATGATTACATTGAACACAAAGAAGTTTCTCACAAAGCTTCCTTTTCTTTGTTATCGGAGGATATTTCCTTTGGCCCTATAGTCTTCAAAGGGATCCGAAATATCTGTTCTCAGATTCCACAGAAATAAGGCTAGCAAAGAGATCCACGAAATACAGATGTAACTCTGTGAGATGAATTAACAGAACACTAAGCAGTTTCTCAGAAAGCTTCTTTCCAGATTTCATCGGAGGATATTTCCTTTTTCACCATAGCCCTCTATGGGCTTCCAAATATCACTTTGCCAATTCCACAAGAACTGTCTTAGCGAAAGGCTTCTTGAGGGGAAAGCTGTAACTCTGTGAGATGATTTCACAGAACACAAAGAAATTTCTCAGAAAGCTTCTTTCTCTTAGTTATCGGAGGATATTTCCGTTGGCCCTATAGTCTTCAAAGGGATCCGAAATATCTGTTTTCAGATTCCACAGAAATAAGGCTAGCAAAGAGATCCACGAAATACAGATGTAACTCTGTGAGATGAATTAACAGAACACTAAGCAGTTTCTCAGAAAGCTTCTTTCCAGATTTCATCTGAGGATATTTCCTTTTTCACCATAGCCCTCTATGGGCTTCCAAATATCACTTTGCCAATTCCACAAGAACTGTCTTAGCGAAAGGCTTCTTGAGGGGAAAGCTGTAACTCTGTGAGATGATTTCACAGAACACAAAGAAGTTTCTCAGAAAGCTTCTTTCTCTTAGTTATCGGAGGATATTTCCTTTGGCCCTATAGTCTTCAAAGGGATCCGAAATATCTGTTCTCAGACTCCACAGAAATAAGGCTTGCAAAGAGATCCACGAAATACAGATGTAACTCTGTGAGATGAATTAACAGAACACTAAGCAGTTTCTCAGAAAGCTTCTTTCCAGATTTCATCTGAGGATATTTCCTTTTTCACCATAGCCCTCTATGGGCTTCCAAATATCACTTTGCCAATTCCACAAGAACTGTCTTAGCGAAAGGCTTCTTGAGGGGAAAGCTGTAACTCTGTGAGATGATTTCACAGAACACAAAGAAGTTTCTCAGAAAGCTTCTTTCTCTTTGTTACCGGAGGATATTTCCTTTGGCCCTATAGTTTTCAAAGGGATCCGAAATATCTGTTCTCAGATTCCACAGAAATAAGGCGAGCAAAGAGATCCACGAAATATAGAAGTAACACTGTGAGATGAATTAACAGAACACTAAGCAGTTTCTCAGAAAGCTTCTTTCCAGATTTCATCGGAGGATATTTCCTTTTTCACCATAGCCCTCTATGGGCTTCCAAATATCACTTTGCCAATTCCACAAGAACTGTCTTAGCGAAAGGCTTCTTGAGGGGAAAACTGTAACTCTGTGAGATGATTTCACAGAACACAAAGAAGTTTCTCAGAAAGCTTCTTTCTCTTAGTTATCGGAGGATATTTCCTTTGGCCCTGTAGTCTTCAAAGGGATCCGAAATTTCTGTTCTCAGATTCCACAGAAATAAGGCTAGCAAAGAGATCCACGACATACAGATGTAACTCTGTGAGATGAATTAACAGAACACTAAGCAGTTTCTCAGAAACTTCTTTCCAGATTTCGTCTGAGGATATTTCCTTTTTCACCATAGCCCTCTATGGGCTTCCTAATATCACTTTGCCAATTCCACAAGAACTGTCTTAGCGAAAGGCTTCTTGAGGGGAAAGCTGTAACTCTGTGAGCTCATTTCACAGAACACAAAGAAGTTTCTCAGAAAGCTTCTTTCTCTTAGTTATCGGAGGATATTTCCTTTGGCCCTATAGTCTTCAAAGGGATCCGAAATATCTCTTCTCAGATTCCACAGAAATAAGGCTAGCAAAGAGATCCACGAAATATAGATATAACTCTGTGAGATGAATTAAGAGAACACTAAGCAGTTTCTCAGAAAGCTTCTTTCCAGATTTCATCTGAGGATATTTCCTTTTTCACCATAGCCCTCTAGTGGCTTCCAAATATCACTTTGCCAATTCCACAAGAACTGTCTTAGCAAAAGACTTCTTGAGGGGAAAGCTGTAACTCTGTGAGATGATTTCACAGAACACAAAGAGGTTTCTCAGAAAGCTTCTTTCTCTTAGTTATCGGAGGATATTTCCTGTGGCCCTATAGTCTTCAAAGGGATCCGAAATATCTGTTCTCAGATTCCACAGAAATAAGGCTAGCAAAGAGATCAACGAAATACAGATGTAACTCTGTGAGTGGAAGTCACACATCACAGAGCAGTTTCTCAGAAAGCTTCTTTCCAGATTTCATCTGAGGATATTTCCTTTTTCACCATAGCCCTCTATGGGCTTCCAAATATCACTTTGCCAATTCCACAAGAACTGTCTTAGCGAAAGGCTTCTTGAGGGGAAAGCTGTAACTCTGTGAGCTCATTTCACAGAACACAAAGAAGTTTCTCAGAAAGCTTCTTTCTCTTAGTTATCGGAGGATATTTCCTTTGGCCCTATAGTCTTCAAAGGGATCCGAAATATCTGTTCTCAGATTCCACAGAAATAAGGCTAGCAAAGAGATCCACGAAATATAGATGTAACTCTGTGAGATGAATTAACAGAACACTAAGCAGTTTCTCAGAAATCTTCTTTCCAGATTTCATCGGAGGATATTTCCTTTTTCACCATAGCCCTCTATGGGCTTCCAAATATCACTTTGCCAATTCCACAAGAACTGTCTTAGCGAAAGGCTTCTTAAGGGGAAAGCTGTAACTCTGTGAGATGATTTCACAGAACACAAAGAAGTTTCTCAGAAAGCTTCTTTCTCTTTGTTATCGGAGGATATTTCCTTTGGCCCTATAGTCTTCAAAGGGATCCGAAATATCTGTTCTCAGATTCCACAGAAATAAGGCTAGCAAAGAGATCCACGAAATATAGAAGTAACTCTGTGAGATGAATTAAAAGAACACTAAGCAGTTTCTCAGAAAGCTTCTTTCCAGATTTCATCTGAGGATATTTCCTTTTTCACCATAGCCCTCTATGGGCTTCCAAATATCACTTTGCCAATTCCCCAAGAACTGTCTTAGCGAAAGGCTTCTTGAGGGGAAAGCTGTAACTCTGTGAGCTCATTTCACAGAACACAAAGAAGTTTCTCAGAAAGCTTCTTTCTCTTAGTTATCGGAGGATATTTCCTTTGGCCCTATAGTCTTCATAGGGATCCGAAATATCTGTTGTCAGATTCCACAGAAATAAGGCTAGCAAAGAGATCCACGAAATACAGATGTAACTCTGTGAGATGAATTAACAGAACACTAAGCAGTTTCTCAGAAACTTCTTTCCAGATTTCCTCGGAGGATATTTCCTTTTTCACCATAGCCCTCTATGGGCTTCCAAATATCACTTTGCCAATTCCACAAGAACTGTCTTACCGAAAGGTTTCTTGAGGGGAAAGCTGTAACTCTGTGAGATGATTTCACAGAACACAAAGAAGTTTCTCAGAAAGCTTCTTTCTCTTTGTTATCGGAGGATATTTCCTTTGGCCCTATAGTCTTCAAAGGGATCCGAAATATATATTCTCAGATTCCACAGTAATAAGGCTAGCAAAGAGATCCACGAAATACAGATGTAACTCTGTGAGATGAATTAACAGAACACTAAGCAGTTTCTCGGAAAGCTTCTTTCCAGATTTCATCTGAGGATATTTCCTTTTTCACCATAGCCCTCTATGGGCTTCCAAATATCACTTTGCCAATTTCACAAGAACTGTCTTAGCGAAAGGCTTCTTGAGGGGAAAGCTGTAACTCTGTGAGATGATTTCACAGAACACAAAGAAGTTTCTCAGAAAGCTTCTTTCTCTTAGTTATCGGAGGATATTTCCTTTGGCCCTATAGTCTTCAAAGGGATCCGAAATATCTGTTCTCAGATTCCACAGAAATAAGGCTAGCCAAGTGATCCACGAAATACAGATGTAACTCTGTGAGATGAATTAACAGAACACTAAGCAGTTTCTCAGAAAGCTTCTTTCCAGATTTCATCTGAGGATATTTCCTTTTTCACCATAGCCCTCTATGGGCTTCCAAATATCACTTTGCCAATTCCACAAGAACTGTCTTAGCGAAAGGCTTCTTGAGGGGAAATCTGTAACTCTGTGAGCTCATTTCACAGAACACAAAGAAGTTTCTCAGAAAGCTTCTTTCTCTTAGTTATCGGAGGATATCTCCTTTGGCCCTATAGTCTTCAAAGGGATCCGAAATATCTGTTCTCAGATTCCAGAGAAATAAGGCTAGCAAAGAGATCCACGAAATACAGATGTAACTCTGTGAGATGAATTAACAGAACACTAAGCAGTTTCTCAGAAAGCTTCTTTCCAGATTTCATCTGAGGATATTTCCTTTTTCACCGTAGCCCTCTATGGGCTTCCAAATATCACTTGGCCAATTCCACAAGAACTGTCTTAGCGAAAGGCTTCTTGAGGGGAAAGCTGTAACTCTGTGAGATGATTTCACAGAACACAAAGAAGTTTCCCAGAAAGCTTCTTTCTCTTTGTTATCGGAGGATATTTCCTTTGGCCCTATAGTCTTCAAAGGGATCCGAAATATCTGTTCTCAGATTCCACAGAAATAGGGCTAGCAAAGAAATCAACGAAATACAGATGTAACTCTGTGAGTGGAAGTCACACATCACAGAGCAGTTTCTCACAAAGCTTCTTTCCAGATTTCATCTGAGGATATTTCCTTTTTCACCATAGCCCTCTATGGGCTTCCAAATATCACTTTGCCAATTCCACAAGAACTGTCTTAGCGAAAGGCTTCTTGAGGGGAAAGCTGTAACTCTGTGAGCTCATTTCACAGAACACAAAGAAGTTTCTCAGAACGCTTCTTTCCCTTGTTATCGGAGGATATTTCTTTTGGCCCTATAGTCTTCAAAGGGATCCGAAATATCTGTTCTCAGATTCCACAGAAATAAGGCTAGCAAAGAGATCCACGAAATACAGATGTAACTCTGTGAGATGAATTAACAGAACACTAAGCAGTTTCTCAGAAAGCTTCTTTCCAGATTTCATCGGAGGATATTTCCTTTTTCACCATAACCCTCTATGGGCTTCCAAATATCACTTTGCCAATTCCACAAGAACTGTCTTAGCGAAAGGCTTCTTGAGGGGAAAGCTGTAACTCTGTGAGATGATTTCAGAGAACACAAAGAAGTTTCTCAGAAAGCTTCTTTCTCTTTGTTATCGGAGGATATTTCCTTTGGCCCTATAGTCTTCAAAGGGATCCGAAATATCTGTTCTCAGATTCCACAGAAATAAGGCTAGCAAAGAGATCCACGAAATATAGATGTAACTCTGTGAGATGAATTAACAGAACACTAAGCAGTTGCTCAGAAATCTTCTTTCCAGATTTCATCGGAGGATATTTCCTTTTTCACCATAGCCCTCTATGGGCTTCCAAATATCACTTTGCCAATTCCACAAGAACTGTCTTAGCGAAAGGCTTCTTGAGGGGAAAGCTGTAACTCTGTGAGATGATTTCACAGAACACAAAGAAGTTTCTCAGAAAGCTTCTTTCTCTTTGTTATCGGAGGATATTTCCTTTGGCCCTATAGTCTTCAAAGGGATCCGAAATATCTGTTCTCAGATTCCACAGAAATAAGGCTAGCAAAGAGATCCACGAAATATAGAAGTAACTCTGTGAGATGAATTAAAAGAACACTAAGCAGTTTCTCAGAAAGCTTCTTTCCAGATTTCATCTGAGGATATTTCCTTTTTCACCATAGCCCTCTATGGGCTTCCAAATATCACTTTGCCAATTCCCCAAGAACTGTCTTAGCGAAAGGCTTCTTGAGGGGAAAGCTGTAACTCTGTGAGCTCATTTCACAGAACACAAAGAAGTTTCTCAGAAAGCTTCTTTCTCTTAGTTATCGGAGGATATTTCCTTTGGCCCTATAGTCTTCAAAGGGATCCGAAATATCTGTTGTCAGATTCCACAGAAATAAGGCTAGCAAAGAGATCCACGAAATACAGATGTAACTCTGTGAGATGAATTAACAGAACACTAAGCAGTTTCTCAGAAACTTCTTTCCAGATTTCCTCCGAGGATATTTCCTTTTTCACCATAGCCCTCTATGGGCTTCCAAATATCACTTTGCCAATTCCACAAGAACTGTCTTACCGAAAGGTTTCTTGAGGGGAAAGCTGTAACTCTGTGAGATGATTTCACAGAACACAAAGAAGTTTCTCAGAAAGCTTCTTTCTCTTTGTTATCGGAGGATATTTCCTTTGGCCCTATAGTCTTCAAAGGGATCCGAAATATATATTCTCAGATTCCACAGTAATAAGGCTAGCAAAGAGATCCACGAAATACAGATGTAACTCTGTGAGATGAATTAACAGAACACTAAGCAGTTTCTCGGAAAGCTTCTTTCCAGATTTCATCTGAGGATATTTCCTTTTTCACCATAGCCCTCTATGGGCTTCCAAATATCACTTTGCCAATTTCACAAGAACTGTCTTAGCGAAAGGCTTCTTGAGGGGAAAGCTGTAACTCTGTGAGATGATTTCACAGAACACAAAGAAGTTTCTCAGAAAGCTTCTTTCTCTTAGTTATCGGAGGATATTTCCTTTGGCCCTATAGTCTTCAAAGGGATCCGAAATATCTGTTCTCAGATTCCACAGAAATAAGGCTAGCCAAGTGATCCACGAAATACAGATGTAACTCTGTGAGATGAATTAACAGAACACTAAGCAGTTTCTCAGAAAGCTTCTTTCCAGATTTCATCTGAGGATATTTCCTTTTTCACCATAGCCCTCTATGGGCTTCCAAATATCACTTTGCCAATTCCACAAGAACTGTCTTAGCGAAAGGCTTCTTTAGGGGAAATCTGTAACTCTGTGAGCTCATTTCACAGAACACAAAGAAGCTTCTCAGAAAGCTTCTTTCTCTTAGTTATCGGAGGATATCTCCTTTGGCCCTATAGTCTTCAAAGGGATCCGAAATATCTGTTCTCAGATTCCACAGAAATAAGCCTACCAAAGAGATCCACGAAATACAGATGTAACTCTGTGAGATGAATTAACAGAACACTAAGCAGTTTCTCAGAAAGCTTCTTTCCAGATTTCATCTGAGGATATTTCCTTTTTCACCATAGCCCTCTATGGGCTTCCAAATATCACTTGGCCAATTCCACAAGAACTGTCTTAGCGAAAGGCTTCTTGAGGGGAAAGCTGTAACTCTGTGAGATGATTTCACAGAACACAAAGAAGTTTCCCAGAAAGCTTCTTTCTCTTTGTTATCGGAGGATATTTCCTTTGGCCCTATAGTCTTCAAAGGGATCCGAAATATCTGTTCTCAGATTCCACAGAAATAGGGCTAGCAAAGAGATCAACGAAATACAGATGTAACTCTGTGAGTGGAAGTCACACATCACAGAGCAGTTTCTCACAAAGCTTCTTTCCAGATTTCATCTGAGGATATTTCCTTTTTCACCATAGCCCTCTATGGGCTTCCAAATATCACTTTGCCAATTCCACAAGAACTGTCTTAGCGAAAGGCTTCTTGAGGGGAAAGCTGTAACTCTGTGAGCTCATTTCACAGAACACAAAGAAGTTTCTCAGAACGCTTCTTTCCCTTGTTATCGGAGGATATTTCTTTTGGCCCTATAGTCTTCAAAGGGATCCGAAATATCTGTTCTCAGATTCCACAGAAATAAGGCTAGCAAAGAGATCCACGAAATACAGATGTAACTCTGTGAGATGAATTAACAGAACACTAAGCAGTTTCTCAGAAAGCTTCTTTCCAGATTTCATCGGAGGATATTTCCTTTTTCACCGTAGCCCTCTAGTGGCTTCCAAATATCACTTTGCCAATTCCACAAGAACTGTCTTAGCGAAAGGCTTCTTGAGGGGAAAGCTGTAACTCTGTGAGATGATTTCAGAGAACACAAAGAAGTTTCTCAGAAAGCTTCTTTCTCTTTGTTATCGGAGGATATTTCCTTTGGCCCTATAGTCTTCAAAGGGATCCGAAATATCTGTTCTCAGATTCCACAGAAATAAGGCTAGCAAAGAGATCCACGAAATATAGATGTAACTCTGTGAGATGAATTAACAGAACACTAAGCAGTTTCTCAGAAAGCTTCTTTCCAGATTTCATCGGAGGATATTTCCTTTTTCACCATAGCCCTCTATGGGCTTCCAAATATCACTTTGCCAATTCCATAAGAACTGTCTTAGCAAAAGACTTCTTGAGGGGAAAGCTGTAACTCTGTGAGATGATTTCACAGAACACAAAGAGGTTTCTCACAAAGTTTCTTTCTCTTAGTTATCGGAGGATATTTCCTGTGGCCGTATAGTCTTCAAAGGGATCCGAAATATCTGTTCTCAGATTCCACAGAAATAGGGCTAGCAAAGAGATCAACGAAATACAGATGTAACTCTGTGAGTGGAAGTCACACATCACAGAGCAGTTTCTCACAAAGCTTCTTTCCAGATTTCATCTGAGGATATTTCCTTTTCACCATAGCCCTCTATGGGCTTCCAAATATCACTTTGCCAATTCCACAAGAACTGTCTTAGCGAAAGGCTTCTTGAGGGGAAAGCTGTAACTCTGTGAGCTCATTTCACAGAACACAAAGAAGTTTCTCAGAACGCTTCTTTCCCTTGTTATCGGAGGATATTTCCTTTGGCCCTATAGTCTTCAAAGGGATCCGAAATATCTGTTCTCAGATTCCACAGAAATAAAGCTAGCAAAGAGATCCACGAAATATAGAAGTAACTCTGTGAGATGAATTAACAGAACACTAAGAAGTTTCTCAGAAAGCTTCTCTCCAGATTTCATCGGAGGATATTTCCTTTTTCACCATAGCCCTCTATGGGCTTCCAAATATCACTTTGCCAATTCCACAAGAACTGTGTTAGCGAAAGGCTTCTTGAGGGGAAAGCTGTAACTCTGTGAGATGATTTCACACAACACAAAGAAGTCTCTCAGAAAGCTTCTTTCTCTTAGTTATCGGAGGATATTTCCTTTGGCCCTATAGTCTTCAAAGGGATCCGAAATATCTGTTCTCAGATTCCACAGAAATAAGGCTAGCAAAGAGATCCACGAAATACAGATGTAACTCTGTGAGATGAATTAACAGAACACTAAGCAGTTTCTCAGAAAGCTTCTTTCCAGATTTCATCGGAGGATATTTCCTTTTTCACCGTAGCCCTCTATGGGCTTCCAAATATCACTTTGCCAATTCCACAAGAACTGTCTTAGCGAAAGGCTTCTGGAGGGGAAAGCTGTAACTCTGTGAGATGATTTCACAGAACACAAAGAAGTTTCCCAGAAAGCTTCTTTCTCTTTGTTATCGGAGGATATTTCCTTTGGCCCTATAGTCTTCAAAGGGATCCGAAATATCTGTTCTCAGATTCCACAGAAATGGGGCTAGCAAAGAGATCAACGAAATACAGATGTAACTCTGTGAGTGGAAGTCACACATCACAGAGCAGTTTCTCACAAAGCTTCTTTCCAGATTTCATCTGAGGATATTTCCTTTTTCACCATAGCCCTCTATGGGCTTCCAAATATCACTTTGCCAATTCCACAAGAACTGTCTTAGCGAAAGGCTTCTTGAGGGGAAAGCTGTAACTCTGTGAGCTCATTTCACAGAACACAAAGAAGTTTCTCAGAACGCTTCTTTCCCTTGTTATCGGAGGATATTTCTTTTGGCCCTATAGTCTTCAAAGGGATCCGAAATATCTGTTCTCAGATTCCACAGAAATAAGGCTAGCAAAGAGATCCACGAAATACAGATGTAACTCTGTGAGATGAATTAACAGAACACTAAGCAGTTTCTCAGAAAGCTTCTTTCCAGATTTCATCGGAGGATATTTCCTTTTTCACCGTAGCCCTCTAGTGGCTTCCAAATATCACTTTGCCAATTCCACAAGAACTGTCTTAGCGAAAGGCTTCTTGAGGGGAAAGCTGTAACTCTGTGAGATGATTTCAGAGAACACAAAGAAGTTTCTCAGAAAGCTTCTTTCTCTTTGTTATCGGAGGATATTTCCTTTGGCCCTATAGTCTTCAAAGGGATCCGAAATATCTGTTCTCAGATTCCACAGAAATAAGGCTAGCAAAGAGATCCACGAAATATAGATGTAACTCTGTGAGATGAATTAACAGAACACTAAGCAGTTTCTCAGAAAGCTTCTTTCCAGATTTCATCGGAGGATATTTCCTTTTTCACCATAGCCCTCTATGGGCTTCCAAATATCACTTTGCCAATTCCATAAGAACTGTCTTAGCAAAAGACTTCTTGAGGGGAAAGCTGTAACTCTGTGAGATGATTTCACAGAACACAAAGAGGTTTCTCACAAAGTTTCTTTCTCTTAGTTATCGGAGGATATTTCCTGTGGCCGTATAGTCTTCAAAGGGATCCGAAATATCTGTTCTCAGATTCCACAGAAATAGGGCTAGCAAAGAGATCAACGAAATACAGATGTAACTCTGTGAGTGGAAGTCACACATCACAGAGCAGTTTCTCACAAAGCTTCTTTCCAGATTTCATCTGAGGATATTTCCTTTTCACCATAGCCCTCTATGGGCTTCCAAATATCACTTTGCCAATTCCACAAGAACTGTCTTAGCGAAAGGCTTCTTGAGGGGAAAGCTGTAACTCTGTGAGCTCATTTCACAGAACACAAAGAAGTTTCTCAGAACGCTTCTTTCCCTTGTTATCGGAGGATATTTCCTTTGGCCCTATAGTCTTCAAAGGGATCCGAAATATCTGTTCTCAGATTCCACAGAAATAAAGCTAGCAAAGAGATCCACGAAATATAGAAGTAACTCTGTGAGATGAATTAACAGAACACTAAGAAGTTTCTCAGAAAGCTTCTCTCCAGATTTCATCGGAGGATATTTCCTTTTTCACCATAGCCCTCTATGGGCTTCCAAATATCACTTTGCCAATTCCACAAGAACTGTGTTAGCGAAAGGCTTCTTGAGGGGAAAGCTGTAACTCTGTGAGATGATTTCACACAACACAAAGAAGTCTCTCAGAAAGCTTCTTTCTCTTAGTTATCGGAGGATATTTCCTTTGGCCCTATAGTCTTCAAAGGGATCCGAAATATCTGTTCTCAGATTCCACAGAAATAAGGCTAGCAAAGAGATCCACGAAATACAGATGTAACTCTGTGAGATGAATTAACAGAACACTAAGCAGTTTCTCAGAAAGCTTCTTTCCAGATTTCATCGGAGGATATTTCCTTTTTCACCATAGCCCTCTATGGGCTTCCAAATATCACTTTGCCAATTCCACAAGAACTGTCTTAGCGAAAGGCTTCTTGAGGGGAAAGCTGTAACTCTGTGAGATGATTTCACAGAACACAAAGAAGTTTCTCAGAAAGCTTCTTTCTCTTAGTTATCGGAGGATATTTCCTTTGGCCCTATAGTCTTCAAAGGGATCCGAAATATCTGTTCTCAGATTCCACAGAAATAAGGCTAGCAAAGAGATCCACGAAATACAGATGTAACTCTGTGAGATGAATTAACAGAACACTAAGCAGTTTCTCAGAAAGCTTCTTTCCAGATTTCATCTGAGGATATTTCCTTTTTCACCATAGCCCTCTATGGGCTTCCAAATATCACTTTGCCAATTCCACAAGAACTGTCTTAGCGAAAGGTTTCTTGAGGGGAAAGCTGTAACTCTGTGAGATGATTTCACAGAACACAAAGAAGTTTCTCAGAACGCTTCTTTCTCTTAGTTATCGGAGGATATTTCCTTTGGCCCTATAGTCTTCAAAGGGATCCGAAATATCTGTTCTCAGATTCCACAGAAATAAGGCTAGCAAAGAGATCCACGAAATACAGATGTAACTCTGTGAGATGAATTAACAGAACACTAAGCAGTTTCTCAGAGCGCTTCTTTCCAGATTTCATCTGAGGATATTTCCTTTTTCACCATAGCCCTCTATGGGCTTCCAAATATCACTTTGCCAATTCCACAAGAACTGTCTTAGCGAAAGGCTTCTTGAGGGGAAAGCTGTAACTCTGTGAGATGATTTCACAGAACACAAAGAAGTTTCTCAGAAAGCTTCTTTCTCTTAGTTATCGGAGGATATTTCCTTTGGCCCTATAGTCTTCAAAGGGATCCGAAATATCTGTTCTCAGATTCCACAGAAATAAGGCTAGCAAAGAGATCCACGAAATACAGATGTAACTCTGTGAGATGAATTAACAGAACACTAAGCAGTTTCTCAGAAAGCTTCTTTCCAGATTTCATCTGAGGATATTTCCTTTTTCACCATAGCCCTCTATGGGCTTCCAAATATCACTTTGCCAATTCCACAAGAACTGTCTTAGCGAAAGGCTTCTTGAGGGGAAAGCTGTAACTCTGTGAGATGATTTCACAGAACACAAAGAAGTTTCTCAGAACGCTTCTTTCTCTTAGTTATCGGAGGATATTTCCTTTGGCCCTATAGTCTTCAAAGGGATCCGAAATATCTGTTCTCAGATTCCACAGAAATAAGGCTAGCAAAGAGATCCACGAAATACAGATGTAACTCTGTGAGATGAATTAACAGAACACTAAGCAGTTTCTCAGAGCGCTTCTTTCCAGATTTCATCTGAGGATATTTCCTTTTTCACCATAGCCCTCTATGGGCTTCCAAATATCACTTTGCCAATTCCACAAGAACTGTCTTAGCGAAAGGCTTCTTGAGGGGAAAGCTGTAACTCTGTGAGATGATTTCACAGAACACAAAGAAGTTTCTCAGAAATCTTCTTTCTCTTAGTTATCGGAGGATATTTCCTTTGGCCCTATAGTCTTCAAAGGGATCCGAAATATCTGTTCTCAGATTCCACAGAAATAAGGCTAGCAAAGAGATCCACGAAATACAAATGTAACTCTGTGAGATGAATTAACAGAACACTAAGCAGTTTCTCAGAAAGCTTCTTTCCAGATTTCATCTGAGGATATTTCCTTTTTCACCATAGCCCTCTATGGGCTTCCAAATATCACTCTGCCAATTCCACAAGAACTGTCTTAGCGAAAGGCTTCTTGAGTGGAAAGCTGTAACTCTGTGAGCTCATTTCACGGAACACAAAGAAGTTTCTCAGAAAGCTTCTTTCTCTTAGTTATCGGAGGATATCTCCTTTGGCCCTATAGTCTTCAAATGGATCCGAAATATCTGTTCTCAGATTCCACAGAAATAAGGCTAGCAAAGAGATCCACGAAATACAGATGTAACTCTGTGAGATGAATTAACAGAACACTAAGCAGTTTCTCAGAAAGCTTCTTTCCAGATTTGATCGGAGGATATTTCCTTTTTCACCATAGCCCTCTATGGGCTTCCAAATATCACTTTGCCAATTCCACAAGAACTGTCTTAGCGAAAGGCTTCTTGAGGGGAAAGCTGTAACTCTGTGAGCTCATTTCACAGAACACAAAGAAGTTTCTCAGAAAGCTTCTTTCTCTTAGTTATCGGAGGATATCTCCTTTGGCCCTCTAGTCTTCAAAGGGATCCGAAATATCTGTTCTCAGATTCCACAGAAATAAGGCTGGCAAAGAGATCTACGAAATACAGATGTAACTCTGTGAGATGAATTAACAGAACACTAAGCCGTTTCTCAGAAAGCTTCTTTCCAGATTTCATCTGAGGATATTTCCTTTTTCACCAGAGCCCTCTATGGGCTTCCAAATATCACTTGGCCAATTCCACAAGAACTGTCTTAGCGAAAGGCTTCTTGAGGGGAAAGCTGTAACTCTGTGAGATGATTTCACAGAACACAAAGAAGTTTCTCAGAAAGCTTCTTTCTCTTTGTTATCGGAGGATATTTCCTTTGGCCCTATAGTCTTCAAAGGGTTCCGAAATATCTGTTCTCAGATTCCACAGAAATAAGGCGAGCAAAGAGATCCACGAAATATAGAAGTAACTCTGTGAGATGAATTAACAGAACACTAAGCAGTTTCTCAGAAAGCTTCTTTCCAGATTTCATCGGAGGATATTCCCTTTTTCACCATAGCCCTCTATGGGCTTCCAAATATCACTTTGCCAATTCCACAAGAACTGTCTTAGCGAAAGGCTTCTTGAGGGGAAAGCTGTAACTCTGTGAGATGATTTCACAGAACACAAAGAAGTTTCTCAGAAAGCTTCTTTTTCTTTGGTATCGGAGGATATTTCCTTTGGCCCTATAGTCTTCAAAGGGATCCGAAATATCTGTTCTCAGATTCCACAGAAATAAGGCTAGCAAAGAAATCCACGAAATACAGATGTAACTCTGTGAGATGAATTAACAGAACACTAAGCAGTTTCTCAGAAAGCTTCTTTCCAGATTTCATCTGAGGATATTTCCTTTTTCACCATAGCCCTCTATGGGCTTCCAAATATCACTTTGCCAACTCCACAAGAACTGCCTTAGCGAAAGGCTTCTTGAGGGGAAAGCTGTAACTCTGTGAGCTCATTTCACAGGACACAAAGAAGTTTCTCAGAAAGCTTCTTTCTCTTAGTTTTCGGAGGATATTTCCTTTGGCCCTATAGTCTTCAAAGGGATCCGAAATATCTGTTCTCAGATTCCACAGAAATAAGGCTAGCAAAGAGATCCACGAAATATAGATGTAACTCTGTGAGATTAATTAACAGAACACTAAGCAGTTTCTCAGAAAGCTTCCTTCCAGATTTCCTCGGAGGATATTTCCTTTTTCACCATAGCCCTCTATGGGCTTCCAAATATCACTTTGCCAATTCCACAAGAACTGTCTTAGCGAAAGGCTTCTTGAGGGGAAAGCTGTAACTCTGTGAGATGATTTCACAGAACACAAAGAAGTTTCTCAGAAAGCTTCTTTCTCTTAGTTATCGGAGGATATTTCCGTTGGCCCTATAGTCTTCAAAGGGATCCGAAATATCTGTTTTCAGATTCCACAGAAATAAGGCTAGCAAAGAGATCCACGAAATACAGATGTAACTCTGTGAGATGAATTAACAGAACACTAAGCAGTTTCTCAGAAAGCTTCTTTCCAGATTTCATCTGAGGATATTTCCTTTTTCACCATAGCCCTCTATGGGCTTCCAAATATCACTTTGCCAATTCCACAAGAACTGTCTTAGCGAAAGGTTTCTTGAGGGGAAAGCTGTAACTCTGTGAGATGATTTCACAGAACACAAAGAAGTTTCTCAGAACGCTTCTTTCTCTTAGTTATCGGAGGATATTTCCTTTGGCCCTATAGTCTTCAAAGGGATCCGAAATATCTGTTCTCAGATTCCACAGAAATAAGCCTACCAAAGAGATCCACGAAATACAGATGTAACTCTGTGAGATGAATAGACAGATCACTGAGCAGTTTCTCAGAAAGCTTCTCCTCAGATTTCATCTGAGGATATTTCCTTTTTCACCATAGCCCTCTATGGGCTTCCAAATATCACT
The DNA here is from genome assembly GCF_037993035.2 of Macaca fascicularis. Classification (NCBI taxonomy): domain Eukaryota; kingdom Metazoa; phylum Chordata; class Mammalia; order Primates; family Cercopithecidae; genus Macaca; species Macaca fascicularis. Next base: position 87,072,311 of record NC_088379.1, read on the forward strand.
TTGCCAATTCCACAAGAACTGTCTTAGCGAAAGGCTTCTTGAGGGGAAAGCTGTAACTCTGTGAGATGATTTCACAGAACACAAAGAAGTTTCTCAGAAAGCTTCTTTCTCTTAGTTATCGGAGGATATTTCCTTTGGCCCTATAGTCTTCAAAGGGATCCGAAATATCTGTTCTCAGATTCCACAGAAATAGGCTAGCCAAGTGATCCACGAAATACAGATGTAACTCTGTGAGATGAATTAACAGAACACTAACCAGTTTCTCAGAAAGCTTCTTTCCAGATTTCATCTGAGGATATTTCCTTTTTCACCATAGCCCTCTATGGGCTTCCAAATATCACTTTGCCAATTCCACAAGAACTGTCTTAGCGAAAGGCTTCTTGAGTGGAAAGCTGTAACTCTGTGAGATGATTACATAGAACACAAAGAAATTTCTCACAAAGCTTCTTTCTCTTTGTTATCGGAGGATATTTCCTTTGGCCCTATAGTCTTCAAAGGGATCCGAAATATCTGTTCTCAGATTCCACAGAAATAAGGCTAGCAAAGAGATCCACGAAATACAGATGTAACTCTGTGAGATGAATTAACAGAACACTAAGCAGTTTCTCAGAAAGCTTCTTTCCAGATTTCATCGGAGGATATTTCCTTTTTCACCATAGCCCTCTATGGGCTTCCAAATATCACTTTGCCAATTCCACAAGAACTGTCTTAGCGAAAGGCTTCTTGAGGGGAAAGCTGTAACTCTGTGAGCTCATTTCACGGAACACAAAGAAGTTTCTCAGAAAGCTTCTTTCTCTTAGTTATCGGAGGATATCTCCTTTGGCCCTATAGTCTTCAAAGGGATCCGAAATATCTGTTCTCAGATTCCACAGAAATAAGGCTAGCAAAGAGATCCACGAAATACAGATGTAACTCTGTGAGATGAATTAACAGAACACTAAGCAGTTTCTCAGAAAGCTTCTTTCCAGATTTCATCGGAGGATATTTCCTTTTTCACCATAGCCCTCTATGGGCTTCCAAATATCACTTGGCCAATTCCACAAGAACTGTCCTAGCGAAAGGCTTCTTGAGGGGAAAGCTGTAACTCTGTGAGATGATTTCACAGAACACAAAGAAGTTTCTCAGAAAGCTTCTTTCTCTTAATTATCGGAGGATATTTCCTTTGGCCCTATAGTCTTCAAAGGGATCCGAAATATCTGTTCTCAGATTCCACAGAAATAAGGCTAGCAAAGAGATCCACGAAATACAGATGTAACTCTGTGAGATGAATTAACAGAACACTAAGCAGTTTCTCAGAAAGCTTCTTTCCAGATTTCATCGGAGGATATTTCCTTTTTCACCATAGCCCTCTATGAGCTTCCAAATATCACTTTGCCAATTCCACAAGAACTGTCTTAGCGAAAGGCTTCTTGAGGGGAAAGCTGTAACACTGTGAGATGATTTCACAGAACACAAAGAAGTTTCTCAGAAAGCTTCTTTCTCTTAGTTATCGGAGGATATTTCCTTTGGCCCTATAGTCTTCAAAGGGATCCGAAATATCTGTTCTCAGATTCCACAGAAATAAGTCGTGCAAAGAGATCCACGAAATATAGAAGTAACTCTGTGAGATGAATTAACAGAACACTAAGCAGTTTCTCAGAAAGCTTCTTTCCAGATTTGATCGGAGGATATTTCCTTTTTCACCATAGCCCTCTATGGGCTTCCAAATATCACTTTGCCAATTCCACAAGAACTGTCTTAGCGAAAGGCTTCTTGAGGGGAAAGCTGTAACTCTGTGAGATGATTTCACAGAACACAAAGAAGTTTTTCAGAAAGCTTCTTTCTCTTTGTTATCGGAGAATATTTCCTTTGGCCCTATAGTCTTCAAAGGGATCCGAAATATCTGTTCTCAGATTCCACAGAAATAAGGCTAGCAAAGAGATCCACGAAATATAGATGTAACTCTGTGAGATGAATTAACAGAACACTATGCAGTTTCTCAGAAAGCTTCTTTCCAGATTTCATCTGAGGATATTTCCTTTTTCACCATAGCCCTCTATGGGCTTCCAAATATCACTTTGCCAATTCCACAAGAACTGTCTTAGCAAAAGACTTCTTGAGGGGAAAGCTGTAACTCTGTGAGATGATTTCACAGAACACAAATAGGTTTCTCAGAAAGCTTCTTTCTCTTAGTTATCGGAGGATATTTCCTGTGGCCCTATAGTCTTCAAAGGGATCCGAAATATCTGTTCTCAGATTCCACAGAAATAGGGCTAGCAAAGAGATCAACGAAATACAGATGTAACTCTGTGAGTGGAAGTCACACATCACAGAGCAGTTTCTCACAAAGCTTCTTTCCAGATTTCATCTGAGGATATTTCCTTTTTCACCATAGCCCTCTATGGGCTTCCAAATATCACTTTGCCAATTCCACGAGAACTGTCTTAGCGAAAGGCTTCTTGGGGGGAAAGCTGTAACTCTTTGAGCTCATTTCACAGAACACAAAGAAGTTTCTCAGAATGCTTCTTTCTCTTAGTTTTCGGAGGATATTTCCTTTGGCCCTATAGTCTTCAAAGGGATCCGAAATATCTGTTCTCAGATTCCACAGAAATAAGGCTAGCAAAGAGATCCACGAAATATAGATGTAACTCTGTGAGATGAATTAACAGAACACTAAGCAGTTTCTCAGAAAGCTTCTTTCCAGATTTCATCGGAGGATATTTCCTTTTTCACCATAGCCCTCTATGGGCTTCCAAATATCACTTTGCCAATTCCACAAGAACTGTCTTAGCGAAAGGCTTCTTGAGGGGAAAGCTGTAACTCTGTGAGATGATTTCACAGAACACAAAGAAGTTTCTCAGAAAGCTTGTTTCTCTTAGTTTTCGGAGGATATTTCCTTTGGTCCTATAGTCTTCAAAGGGATCCGAAATATCTGTTCTCAGATTCCACAGAAATAAGGCTAGCCAAGTGATCCACGAAATACAGATGTAAATCTGTGAGATGAATTAACAGAACACTAAGCAGTTTCTCAGAAAGCTTTTTTCCAGATTTCATCTGAGGATATTTCCTTTTTCACCATAGCCCTCTATGGGCTTCCAAATATCACTTGGCCAATTCCACAAGAACTGTCTTAGCGAAAGGCTTCTTGAGGGGAAAGCTGTAACTCTGTGAGATGATTACATAGAACACAAAGAATTCTCTCACAAAGCTTCTTTCTCTTTGTTATCGGAGGATATTTCCTTTGGCCCTATACTCTTCAAAGGGATCCGAAATATCTGTTCTCAGATTCCACAGAAATAAGGCTAGCAAAGAGATCAACGAAATACAGATGTAACTCTGTGAGTGGAAGTTACACATCACAGAGCAGTGTCTCAGAAAGCTTCTTTCCAGATTTCTTCTGAGGATATTTCCTTTTTCACCGTAGTCCTCTATGGGCTTCCAAATATCACTTTGCCAATTCCACAAGATCTGTCTTAGCGAAAGGATTCTTGAGGGGAAAGCTGTAACTCTCTGAGATGATTTCACAGAACACAAAGAAGTTTCTCAGAAAGCTTCTTTCTCTTAATTTTCGGAGGATATTTCCTTTGGCCCTATAGACTTCAAAGGGATCCGAAATATCTTTTCTCAGATTCCACAGAAATAAGGCTAGCAAAGAGATCCACGAAATACAGATGTAACTCTGTGAGATGAATTAACAGAACACTAAGCAGTTTCTCAGAAAGCTTCTTTCCAGATTTCATCTGAGGATATTTCCTTTTTCACCATAGCCCTCTATGGGCTTCCAAATATCACTTGGCCAATTCCACAGGAACTATCTTAGCGAAAGGCTTCTAGAGGGGAAAGCTGTAACTCTGTGAGATGATTTCACAGAACACAAAGAAGTTTCTCAGAAAGCTTCTTTCTCTTTGTTATCGGAGGATATTTCCTTTGGCCCTATAGTCTTCAAAGGGATCCGAAATATCTGTTCTCAGATTCCACAGAAATAAGGCGAGCAAAGAGATCCACGAAATATAGAAGTAACTCTGTGAGATGAACTAACAGAACACTAAGCAGTTTCTCAGAAAGCTTCTTTCCAGATTTCATCGGAGGATATTCTCTTTTTCACCATATCCCTCTATGGGCTTCCAAATATCACTTTGCCAATTCCACAAGAACTGTCTTAGCGAAAGGCTGCTTGAGGGGAAAGCTGTAACTCTGTGAGATGATTTCACAGAACACAAAGAAGTTTCTCAGAAAGCTTCTTTCTCTTAGTTATCGGAGGATATTTCCTTTGGCCCTATAGTCTTCAAAGGGATCCGAAATATCTGTTCTCAGATTCCACAGAAATAAGCCTAGCAAAGAGATCCACGAAATACAGATGTAAGTCTGTGAGATGAATTAACAGAACACTGAGCAGTTTCTCAGAAAGCTTCTTTCCAGATTTCATCTGAGGATATTTCCTTTTTCACCATAGCCCTCTATGGGCTTCCAAATATCACTTTGCCAATTCCACAAGAACTGTCTTTGCGAAAGGCTTCTTGAATGGAAAGCTGTAACTCTGTGAGATGATTACATAGAACACAAAGAAATTTCTCACAAAGCTTCTTTCTCTTTGTTATCAGAGGATATTTCCTTTGGCCCTATAGTGTTCAAAGGGATCCGAAATATCTGTTCTCAGATTCCACAGAAATAAGGCTAGCAAAGAGATCCAGGAAATACAGATGTAACTCTGTGAGATGAATTAACAGAACACTAAGCAGTTTCTCAGAAAGCTTCTTTCCAGATTTGATCGGAGGATATTTCCTTTTTCACCATAGCCCTCTAGGGGCTTCCAAATATCACTTTGCCAATTCCACAAGAACTGTCTTAGCGAAAGGCTTCTTGAGGGGAAAGCTGTAACTCTGTGAGCTCATTTCACAGAACACAAAGAAGTTTCTCAGAAAGCTTCTTTCTCTTAGTTATCGGAGGATATCTCCTTTGTCCCTATAGTCTTCAAAGGGATCCGAAATATCTGTTCTCAGATTCCACAGAAATAAGGCTAGCAAAGAGATCCACGAAATACAGATGTAACTCTGTGAGATGAATTAACAGAACACTAAGCAGTTTCTCAGAAAGCTTCTTTCCAGATTTCATCGGAGGATATTTCCTTTTTCACCATAGCCCTCTATGGGCTTCCAAATATCACTTGGCCAATTCCACAAGAACTGTCCTAGCGAAAGGCTTCTTGAGGGGAAAGCTGTAACTCTGTGAGATGATTTCACAGAACACAAAGAAGTTTCTCAGAAAGCTTCTTTCTCTTAGTTATCGGAGGATATTTCCTTTGGCCCTATAGTCTTCAAAGGGATCCGAAATATCTGTTCTCAGATTCCACAGAAATAAGGCTAGCAAAGAGATCCACGAAATACAGATGTAACTCTGTGAGATGAATTAACAGAACACTAAGCAGTTTCTCAGAAAGCTTCTTTCCAGATTTGATCGGAGGATATTTCCTTTTTCACCATAGCCCTCTATGAGCTTCCAAATATCACTTTGCCAATTCCACAAGAACTGTCTTAGCGAAAGGCTTCTTGAGGGGAAAGCTGTAACACTGTGAGATGATTTCACAGAACACAAAGAAGTTTCTCAGAAAGCTTCTTTCTCTTAGTTATCGGAGGATATTTCCTTTGGCCCTATAGTCTTCAAAGGGATCCGAAATATCTGTTCTCAGATTCCACAGAAATAAGGCTAGCAAAGAGATCCACGAAATACAGATGTAACTCTGTGAGATGAATTAACAGAACACTATGCAGTTTCTCAGAAAGCTTCTTTCCAGATTTCATCTGAGGATATTTCCTTTTTCACCATAGCCCTCTATGGGCTTCCAAATATCACTTTGCCAATTCCACAAGAACTGTCTTAGCAAAAGACTTCTTGAGGGGAAAGCTGTAACTCTGTGAGATGATTTCACAGAACACAAATAGGTTTCTCAGAAAGCTTCTTTCTCTTAGTTATCGGAGGATATTTCCTGTGGCCCTATAGTCTTCAAAGGGATCCGAAATATCTGTTCTCAGATTCCACAGAAATAGGGCTAGCAAAGAGATCAACGAAATACAGATGTAACTCTGTGAGTGGAAGTCACACATCACAGAGCAGTTTCTCACAAAGCTTCTTTCCAGATTTCATCTGAGGATATTTCCTTTTTCACCATAGCCCTCTATGGGCTTCCAAATATCACTTTGCCAATTCCACGAGAACTGTCTTAGCGAAAGGCTTCTTGGGGGGAAAGCTGTAACTCTTTGAGCTCATTTCACAGAACACAAAGAAGTTTCTCAGAATGCTTCTTTCTCTTAGTTTTCGGAGGATATTTCCTTTGGCCCTATAGTCTTCAAAGGGATCCGAAATATCTGTTCTCAGATTCCACAGAAATAAGGCTAGCAAAGAGATCCACGAAATATAGATGTAACTCTGTGAGATGAATTAACAGAACACTAAGCAGTTTCTCAGAAAGCTTCTTTCCAGATTTCATCGGAGGATATTTCCTTTTTCACCATAGCCCTCTATGGGCTTCCAAATATCACTTTGCCAATTCCACAAGAACTGTCTTAGCGAAAGGCTTCTTGAGGGGAAAGCTGTAACTCTGTGAGATGATTTCACAGAACACAAAGAAGTTTCTCAGAAAGCTTGTTTCTCTTAGTTTTCGGAGGATATTTCCTTTGGTCCTATAGTCTTCAAAGGGATCCGAAATATCTGTTCTCAGATTCCACAGAAATAAGGCTAGCCAAGTGATCCACGAAATACAGATGTAAATCTGTGAGATGAATTAACAGAACACTAAGCAGTTTCTCAGAAAGCTTTTTTCCAGATTTCATCTGAGGATATTTCCTTTTTCACCATAGCCCTCTATGGGCTTCCAAATATCACTTGGCCAATTCCACAAGAACTGTCTTAGCGAAAGGCTTCTTGAGGGGAAAGCTGTAACTCTGTGAGATGATTACATAGAACACAAAGAATTCTCTCACAAAGCTTCTTTCTCTTTGTTATCGGAGGATATTTCCTTTGGCCCTATACTCTTCAAAGGGATCCGAAATATCTGTTCTCAGATTCCACAGAAATAAGGCTAGCAAAGAGATCAACGAAATACAGATGTAACTCTGTGAGTGGAAGTTACACATCACAGAGCAGTGTCTCAGAAAGCTTCTTTCCAGATTTCTTCTGAGGATATTTCCTTTTTCACCGTAGTCCTCTATGGGCTTCCAAATATCACTTTGCCAATTCCACAAGATCTGTCTTAGCGAAAGGATTCTTGAGGGGAAAGCTGTAACTCTCTGAGATGATTTCACAGAACACAAAGAAGTTTCTCAGAAAGCTTCTTTCTCTTAATTTTCGGAGGATATTTCCTTTGGCCCTATAGACTTCAAAGGGATCCGAAATATCTTTTCTCAGATTCCACAGAAATAAGGCTAGCAAAGAGATCCACGAAATACAGATGTAACTCTGTGAGATGAATTAACAGAACACTAAGCAGTTTCTCAGAAAGCTTCTTTCCAGATTTCATCTGAGGATATTTCCTTTTTCACCATAGCCCTCTATGGGCTTCCAAATATCACTTGGCCAATTCCACAGGAACTATCTTAGCGAAAGGCTTCTAGAGGGGAAAGCTGTAACTCTGTGAGATGATTTCACAGAACACAAAGAAGTTTCTCAGAAAGCTTCTTTCTCTTTGTTATCGGAGGATATTTCCTTTGGCCCTATAGTCTTCAAAGGGATCCGAAATATCTGTTCTCAGATTCCACAGAAATAAGGCGAGCAAAGAGATCCACGAAATATAGAAGTAACTCTGTGAGATGAACTAACAGAACACTAAGCAGTTTCTCAGAAAGCTTCTTTCCAGATTTCATCGGAGGATATTCTCTTTTTCACCATATCCCTCTATGGGCTTCCAAATATCACTTTGCCAATTCCACAAGAACTGTCTTAGCGAAAGGCTGCTTGAGGGGAAAGCTGTAACTCTGTGAGATGATTTCACAGAACACAAAGAAGTTTCTCAGAAAGCTTCTTTCTCTTAGTTATCGGAGGATATTTCCTTTGGCCCTATAGTCTTCAAAGGGATCCGAAATATCTGTTCTCAGATTCCACAGAAATAAGCCTAGCAAAGAGATCCACGAAATACAGATGTAAGTCTGTGAGATGAATTAACAGAACACTGAGCAGTTTCTCAGAAAGCTTCTTTCCAGATTTCATCTGAGGATATTTCCTTTTTCACCATAGCCCTCTATGGGCTTCCAAATATCACTTTGCCAATTCCACAAGAACTGTCTTTGCGAAAGGCTTCTTGAATGGAAAGCTGTAACTCTGTGAGATGATTACATAGAACACAAAGAAATTTCTCACAAAGCTTCTTTCTCTTTGTTATCAGAGGATATTTCCTTTGGCCCTATAGTGTTCAAAGGGATCCGAAATATCTGTTCTCAGATTCCACAGAAATAAGGCTAGCAAAGAGATCCAGGAAATACAGATGTAACTCTGTGAGATGAATTAACAGAACACTAAGCAGTTTCTCAGAAAGCTTCTTTCCAGATTTGATCGGAGGATATTTCCTTTTTCACCATAGCCCTCTAGGGGCTTCCAAATATCACTTTGCCAATTCCACAAGAACTGTCTTAGCGAAAGGCTTCTTGAGGGGAAAGCTGTAACTCTGTGAGCTCATTTCACAGAACACAAAGAAGTTTCTCAGAAAGCTTCTTTCTCTTAGTTATCGGAGGATATCTCCTTTGTCCCTATAGTCTTCAAAGGGATCCGAAATATCTGTTCTCAGATTCCACAGAAATAAGGCTAGCAAAGAGATCCACGAAATACAGATGTAACTCTGTGAGATGAATTAACAGAACACTAAGCAGTTTCTCAGAAAGCTTCTTTCCAGATTTCATCGGAGGATATTTCCTTTTTCACCATAGCCCTCTATGGGCTTCCAAATATCACTTGGCCAATTCCACAAGAACTGTCCTAGCGAAAGGCTTCTTGAGGGGAAAGCTGTAACTCTGTGAGATGATTTCACAGAACACAAAGAAGTTTCTCAGAAAGCTTCTTTCTCTTAGTTATCGGAGGATATTTCCTTTGGCCCTATAGTCTTCAAAGGGATCCGAAATATCTGTTCTCAGATTCCACAGAAATAAGGCTAGCAAAGAGATCCACGAAATACAGATGTAACTCTGTGAGATGAATTAACAGAACACTAAGCAGTTTCTCAGAAAGCTTCTTTCCAGATTTCATCGGAGGATATTTCCTTTTTCACCATAGCCCTCTATGAGCTTCCAAATATCACTTTGCCAATTCCACAAGAACTGTCTTAGCGAAAGGCTTCTTGAGGGGAAAGCTGTAACACTGTGAGATGATTTCACAGAACACAAAGAAGTTTCTCAGAAAGCTTCTTTCTCTTAGTTATCGGAGGATATTTCCTTTGGCCCTATAGTCTTCAAAGGGATCCGAAATATCTGTTCTCAGATTCCACAGAAATAAGGCTAGCAAAGAGATCCACGAAATACAGATGTAACTCTGTGAGATGAATTAACAGAACACTATGCAGTTTCTCAGAAAGCTTCTTTCCAGATTTCATCTGAGGATATTTCCTTTTTCACCATAGCCCTCTATGGGCTTCCAAATATCACTTTGCCAATTCCACAAGAACTGTCTTAGCAAAAGACTTCTTGAGGGGAAAGCTGTAACTCTGTGAGATGATTTCACAGAACACAAATAGGTTTCTCAGAAAGCTTCTTTCTCTTAGTTATCGGAGGATATTTCCTGTGGCCCTATAGTCTTCAAAGGGATCCGAAATATCTGTTCTCAGATTCCACAGAAATAGGGCTAGCAAAGAGATCAACGAAATACAGATGTAACTCTGTGAGTGGAAGTCACACATCACAGAGCAGTTTCTCACAAAGCTTCTTTCCAGATTTCATCTGAGGATATTTCCTTTTTCACCATAGCCCTCTATGGGCTTCCAAATATCACTTTGCCAATTCCACGAGAACTGTCTTAGCGAAAGGCTTCTTGGGGGGAAAGCTGTAACTCTTTGAGCTCATTTCACAGAACACAAAGAAGTTTCTCAGAATGCTTCTTTCTCTTAGTTTTCGGAGGATATTTCCTTTGGCCCTATAGTCTTCAAAGGGATCCGAAATATCTGTTCTCAGATTCCACAGAAATAAGGCTAGCAAAGAGATCCACGAAATATAGATGTAACTCTGTGAGATGAATTAACAGAACACTAAGCAGTTTCTCAGAAAGCTTCTTTCCAGATTTCATCGGAGGATATTTCCTTTTTCACCATAGCCCTCTATGGGCTTCCAAATATCACTTTGCCAATTCCACAAGAACTGTCTTAGCGAAAGGCTTCTTGAGGGGAAAGCTGTAACTCTGTGAGATGATTTCACAGAACACAAAGAAGTTTCTCAGAAAGCTTGTTTCTCTTAGTTTTCGGAGGATATTTCCTTTGGTCCTATAGTCTTCAAAGGGATCCGAAATATCTGTTCTCAGATTCCACAGAAATAAGGCTAGCCAAGTGATCCACGAAATACAGATGTAAATCTGTGAGATGAATTAACAGAACACTAAGCAGTTTCTCAGAAAGCTTTTTTCCAGATTTCATCTGAGGATATTTCCTTTTTCACCATAGCCCTCTATGGGCTTCCAAATATCACTTGGCCAATTCCACAAGAACTGTCTTAGCGAAAGGCTTCTTGAGGGGAAAGCTGTAACTCTGTGAGATGATTACATAGAACACAAAGAATTCTCTCACAAAGCTTCTTTCTCTTTGTTATCGGAGGATATTTCCTTTGGCCCTATAGTCTTCAAAGGGATCCGAAATATCTGTTCTCAGATTCCACAGAAATAAGGCTAGCAAAGAGATCAACGAAATACAGATGTAACTCTGTGAGTGGAAGTTACACATCACAGAGCAGTGTCTCAGAAAGCTTCTTTCCAGATTTCATCTGAGGATATTTCCTTTTTCACCGTAGTCCTCTATGGGCTTCCAAATATCACTTTGCCAATTCCACAAGATCTGTCTTAGCGAAAGGATTCTTGAGGGGAAAGCTGTAACTCTCTGAGATGATTTCACAGAACACAAAGAAGTTTCTCAGAAAGCTTCTTTCTCTTAATTTTCGGAGGATATTTCCTTTGGCCCTATAGACTTCAAAGGGATCCGAAATATCTTTTCTCAGATTCCACAGAAATAAGGCTAGCAAAGAGATCCACGAAATACAGATGTAACTCTGTGAGATGAATTAACAGAACACTAAGCAGTTTCTCAGAAAGCTTCTTTCCAGATTTCATCTGAGGATATTTCCTTTTTCACCATAGCCCTCTATGGGCTTCCAAATATCACTTGGCCAATTCCACAAGAACTATCTTAGCGAAAGGCTTCTAGAGGGGAAAGCTGTAACTCTGTGAGATGATTTCACAGAACACAAAGAAGTTTCTCAGAAAGCTTCTTTCTCTTTGTTATCGGAGGATATTTCCTTTGGCCCTATAGTCTTCAAAGGGATCCGAAATATCTGTTCTCAGATTCCACAGAAATAAGGCTAGCAAAGAGATCCACGAAATAGAGATGTAACTCTGTGAGATGAATTAACAGAACACTAAGCAGTTTCTCAGAAAGCTTCTTTCCAGATTTCATCGGAGGATATTCTCTTTTTCACCATATCCCTCTATGGGCTTCCAAATATCACTTTGCCAATTCCACAAGAACTGTCTTAGCGAAAGGCTGCTTGAGGGGAAAGCTGTAACTCTGTGAGATGATTTCACAGAACACAAAGAAGTTTCTCAGAAAGCTTCTTTCTCTTAGTTATCGGAGGATATTTCCTTTGGCCCTATAGTCTTCAAAGGGATCCGAAATATCTGTTCTCAGATTCCACAGAAATAAGCCTAGCAAAGAGATCCACGAAATACAGATGTAAGTCTGTGAGATGAATTAACAGAACACTGAGCAGTTTCTCAGAAAGCTTCTTTCCAGATTTCATCTGAGGATATTTCCTTTTTCACCATAGCCCTCTATGGGCTTTCAAATATCACTTTGCCAATTCCACAAGAACTGTCTTTGCGAAAGGCTTCTTGAATGGAAAGCTGTAACTCTGTGAGATGATTACATAGAACACAAAGAAATTTCTCACAAAGCTTCTTTCTCTTTGTTATCAGAGGATATTTCCTTTGGCCCTATAGTCTTCAAAGGGATCCGAAATATCTGTTCTCAGATTCCACAGAAATAAGGCTAGCAAAGAGATCCAGGAAATACAGATGTAACTCTGTGAGATGAATTAACAGAACACTAAGCAGTTTCTCAGAAAGCTTCTTTCCAGATTTGATCGGAGGATATTTCCTTTTTCACCATAGCCCTCTAGGGGCTTCCAAATATCACTTTGCCAATTCCACAAGAACTGTCTTAGCGAAAGGCTTCTTGAGGGGAAAGCTGTAACTCTGTGAGCTCATTTCACAGAACACAAAGAAGTTTCTCAGAAAGCTTCTTTCTCTTAGTTATCGGAGGATATCTCCTTTGTCCCTATAGTCTTCAAAGGGATCCGAAATATCTGTTCTCACATTCCACAGAAATAAGGCTAGCAAAGAGATCCACGAAATACAGATGTAACTCTGTGAGATGAATTAACAGAACACTAAGCAGTTTCTCAGAAAGCTTCTTTCCAGATTTCATCGGAGGATATTTCCTTTTTCACCATAGCCCTCTATGGGCTTCCAAATATCACTTGGCCAATTCCACAAGAACTGTCCTAGCGAAAGGCTTCTTGAGGGGAAAGCTGTAACTCTGTGAGATGATTTCACAGAACACAAAGAAGTTTCTCAGAAAGCTTCTTTCTCTTAGTTATCGGAGGATATTTCCTTTGGCCCTATAGTCTTCAAAGGGTTCCGAAATATCTGTTCTCAGATTCCACAGAAATAAGGCTAGCAAAGAGATCCACGAAATACAGATGTAACTCTGTGAGATGAATTAACAGAACACTAAGCAGTTTCTCAGAAAGCTTCTTTCCAGATTTCATCGGAGGATATTTCCTTTTTCACCATAGCCCTCTATGAGCTTCCAAATATCACTTTGCCAATTCCACAAGAACTGTCTTAGCGAAAGGCTTCTTGAGGGGAAAGCTGTAACACTGTGAGATGATTTCACTGAACACAAAGAAGTTTCTCAGAAAGCTTCTTTCTCTTAGTTATCGGAGGATATTTCCTTTGGCCCTATAGTCTTCAAAGGGATCCGAAATATCTGTTCTCAGATTCCACAGAAATAAGGCTAGCAAAGAGATCCACGAAATACAGATGTAACTCTGTGAGATGAATTAACAGAACACTAAGCAGTTTCTCAGAAAGCTTCTTTCCAGATTTCATCTGAGGATATTTCCTTTTTCACCATAGCCCTCTATGGGCTTCCATATATCACTTTGCCAATTCCACAAGAACTGTCTTAGCGAAAGGCTTCTTGAGGGGAAAGCTGTAACTCTGTGAGATGATTTCACAGAACACAAAGAAGTTTCTCAGAAAGCTTCTTTCTCTTTGTTATCGGAGAATATTTCCTTTGGCCCTATAGTCTTCAAAGGGATCCGAAATATCTGTTCTCAGATTCCACAGAAATAAGGCTAGCAAAGAGATCCACGAAATATAGATGTAACTCTGTGAGATGAATTAACAGAACACTATGCAGTTTCTCAGAAAGCTTCTTTCCAGATTTCATCTGAGGATATTTCCTTTTTCACCATAGCCCTCTATGGGCTTCCAAATATCACTTTGCCAATTCCACAAGAACTGTCTTAGCAAAAGACTTCTTGAGGGGAAAGCTGTAACTCTGTGAGATGATTTCACAGAACACAAATAGGTTTCTCAGAAAGCTTCTTTCTCTTAGTTATCGGAGGATATTTCCTTTGGCCCTATAGTCTTCAAAGGGATCCGAAATATCTGTTCTCAGATTCCACAGAAATAGGGCTAGCAAAGAGATCAACGAAATACAGATGTAACTCTGTGAGTGGAAGTCACACATCACAGAGCAGTTTCTCACAAAGCTTCTTTCCAGATTTCATCTGAGGATATTTCCTTTTTCACCATAGCCCTCTATGGGCTTCCAAATATCACTTTGCCAATTCCACGAGAACTGTCTTAGCGAAAGGCTTCTTGGGGGGAAAGCTGTAACTCTTTGAGCTCATTTCACAGAACACAAAGAAGTTTCTCAGAATGCTTCTTTCTCTTAGTTTTCGGAGGATATTTCCTTTGGCCCTATAGTCTTCAAAGGGATCCGAAATATCTGTTCTCAGATTCCACAGAAATAAGGCTAGCAAAGAGATCCACGAAATATAGATGTAACTCTGTGAGATGAATTAACAGAACACTAAGCAGTTTCTCAGAAAGCTTCTTTCCAGATTTCATCGGAGGATATTTCCTTTTTCACCATAGCCCTCTATGGGCTTCCAAATATCACTTTGCCAATTCCACAAGAACTGTCTTAGCGAAAGGCTTCTTGAGGGGAAAGCTGTAACTCTGTGAGATGATTTCACAGAACACAAAGAAGTTTCTCAGAAAGCTTGTTTCTCTTAGTTTTCGGAGGATATTTCCTTTGGTCCTATAGTCTTCAAAGGGATCCGAAATATCTGTTCTCAGATTCCACAGAAATAAGGCTAGCCAAGTGATCCACGAAATACAGATGTAAATCTGTGAGATGAATTAACAGAACACTAAGCAGTTTCTCAGAAAGCTTTTTTCCAGATTTCATCTGAGGATATTTCCTTTTTCACCATAGCCCTCTATGGGCTTCCAAATATCACTTGGCCAATTCCACAAGAACTGTCTTAGCGAAAGGCTTCTTGAGGGGAAAGCTGTAACTCTGTGAGATGATTACATAGAACACAAAGAATTCTCTCACAAAGCTTCTTTCTCTTTGTTATCGGAGGATATTTCCTTTGGCCCTATAGTCTTCAAAGGGATCCGAAATATCTGTTCTCAGATTCCACAGAAATAAGGCTAGCAAAGAGATCAACGAAATACAGATGTAACTCTGTGAGTGGAAGTTACACATCACAGAGCAGTGTCTCAGAAAGCTTCTTTCCAGATTTCATCTGAGGATATTTCCTTTTTCACCGTAGTCCTCTATGGGCTTCCAAATATCACTTTGCCAATTCCACAAGATCTGTCTTAGCGAAAGGATTCTTGAGGGGAAAGCTGTAACTCTCTGAGATGATTTCACAGAACACAAAGAAGTTTCTCAGAAAGCTTCTTTCTCTTAGTTTTCGGAGGATATTTCCTTTGGCCCTATAGACTTCAAAGGGATCCGAAATATCTGTTCTCAGATTCCACAGAAATAAGGCTAGCAAAGAGATCGACGAAATATAGATGTAACTCTGTGAGATGAATTAACAGAACACTAAGCAGTTTCTCAGAAAGCTTCTTTCCAGATTTCATCGGAGGATATTTCCTTTATGACCATAGCCCTCTATGGGCTTCCAAATATCACTTTGCCAATTCCACAAGAACTGTCTTAGCGAAAGGCTTCTTGAGGGGAAAGCTGTAACTCTGTGAGATGATTTCACAGAACACAAAGAAGTTTCTCAGAAAGCTTCTTTCTCTTAGTTCTCGGAGGATATTTCCTTTGGCCCTATAGTCTTCAAAGGGATCCGAAATATAAGTTTTCAGATTCCACAGAAATAAGGCTAGCAAAGAGATCCACGAAATACAGATGTAACTCTGTGAGATGAATTAACAGAACACTAAGCAGTTTCTCAGAAAGCTTCTTTCCAGATTTCTTCTGAGGATATTTCCTTTTTCACCATAGGCCTCTATGGGCTTCCAAATATCACTTTGCCAATTCCACAAGTACTGTCTTAGCAAAAGACTTCTTGAGGGGAAAGCTGTAACTCTGTGAGATGATTTCACAGAACACAAAAGGTTTCTCAGAAAGCTTCTTTCTCTTAGTTATCGGAGGATATTTCCTGTGGCCCTATAGTGTTCAAAGGGATCCGAAATATCTGTTCTCAGATTCCACAGAAATAAGGCTAGCAAAGAGATCCACGAAATAGAGATGTAACTCTGTGAGATGAATTAACAGAACACTAAGCAGTTTCTCACAAACCTTCTTTCCAGTTTTCATCGGAGGATATTTCCTTTTTGACCATAGCCCTCTATGGGCTTCCAAATATCACTTTGCCAATTCCACAAGAACTGTCTTAGCGAAAGGCTTCTTGAGGGGAAAGCTGTAACTCTGTGAGATGATTTCACAGAACACAAAGAAGTTTCTCAGAAAGCTTCTTTCTCTTTGTTATCGGAGGATATTTCCTTTGGCCCTATAGTCTTCAAAGGGATCCGAAATATCTGTTCTCAGATTCCACAGAAATAAGGCTAGCAAAGAGATCCACGAAATACAGATGTAACTCTGTGAGATGAATTAACAGAACACTAAGCAGTTTCTCAGAAAGCTTCTTTCCAGATTTCTTCTGAGGATATTTCCTTTTTCACCATAGGCCTCTATGGGCTTCCAAATATCACTTTGCCAATTCCACAAGTACTGTCTTAGCAAAAGACTTCTTGAGGGGAAAGCTGTAACTCTGTGAGATGATTTCACAGACACAAAAGGTTTCTCAGAAAGCTTCTTTCTCTTAGTTATCGGAGGATATTTCCTGTGGCCCTATAGTGTTCAAAGGGATCCGAAATATCTGTTCTCAGATTCCACAGAAATAAGGCTAGCAAAGAGATCCACGAAATAGAGATGTAACTCTGTGAGATGAATTAACAGAACACTAAGCAGTTTCTCACAAACCTTCTTTCCAGTTTTCATCGGAGGATATTTCCTTTTTGACCATAGCCCTCTATGGGCTTCCAAATATCACTTTGCCAATTCCACAAGAACTGTCTTAGCGAAAGGCTTCTTGAGGGGAAAGCTGTAACTCTGTGAGATGATTTCACAGAACACAAAGAAGTTTCTCAGAAAGCTTCTTTCTCTTAGTTATCGGAGGATATTTCCTTTGGCCCTATAGTCTTCAAAGGGATCCGAAATATCTGTTCTCAGATTCCACAGAAATAAGGCTAGCAAAGAGATCCACGAAATACAGATGTAACTCTGTGAGATGAATTAACAGAACACTAAGCAGTTTCTCAGAAAGCTTCTTTCCAGATTTCATCGGAGGATATTTCCTTTTTCACCATAGCCCTCTATGGGCTTCCAAATATCACTTTGCCAATTCCACAAGAACTGTCTTAGCGAAAGGCTTCTTGAGGGGAAAGCTGTAACTCTGTGAGATGATTTCACACAACACAAAGAAGTTTCTCAGAAAGCTTCTTTCTCTTAGTTATCGGAGGATATTTCCTTTGGCCCTATAGTCTTCAAAGGGATCCGAAATATCTGTTGTCAGATTCCACAGAAAGAAGGCTAGCAAAGAGATTCAGGAAATAAAGATGTAACTCTGTGAGATGAATTAACAGAACACTAAGCAGTTTCTCAGAAAGCTTCTTTCCAGATTTCATCGGAGGATATTTCCTTTTTCACCATAGCCCTCTAGGGGCTTCCAAATATCACTTGGCCAATTCCACAAGAACTGTCTTAGCGAAAGGCTTCTTGAGGGGAAAGCTGTAACTCTGTGAGATGATTTCACAGAACAGAAAGAAGTTTCTCAGAAAGCTTCTTTCCCTTGTTATCGGAGGATATTTCCTTTGGCCCTATAGTCTTCAAAGGGATCCGAAATATCTGTTCTCAGATTCCACAGAAATAAGGCTAGCAAAGAGATCCACGAAATATAGAAATAACTCTGTGAGATGAATTAACAGAACACTAAGCAGTTTCTCAGAAAGCTTCTTTCCGGACTTCATCGGAGGATATTTCCTTTTTCACCATAGCCCTCTATGGGCTTCCAAATATCACTTTGCCAATTCCACAAGAACTCTCTTAGCGAAAGGCTTCTTGAGGGGAAAGCTGTAACTCTGTGAGATGATTTCACAGAACACAAAGAAGTTTCTCAGAAAGCTTCTTTCTCTTTGTTATCGGAGGATATTTCCTTTGGCCCTATAGTCTTCAAAGGGATCCGAAATATCTGTTCTCAGATTCCACAGAAATAAGGCTAGCAAAGAGATCCACGAAATATAGATGTAACTCTGTGAGATGAATTAACAGAACACTAAGCAGTTTCTCAGAGAGCTTCTTTCCAGATTTCATCTGAGGATATTTCCTTTTTCACCATAGCCCTCTATGGGCTTCCAAATATCACTTTGCCAATTCCACAAGAACTGTCTTAGCAAAAGACTTCTTGAGGGGAAAGCTGTAACTCTGTGAGATGATTTCACAGAACACAAAGAGGTTTCTCAGAAAGCTTCTTTCTCTTAGTTATCGGAGGATATTTCCTGTGGCCCTATAGTCTTCAAAGGGATCAGAAATATCTGATCTCAGATTCCACAGAAATATGGCTAGCAAAGAGATCAACGAAATACAGATGTAAATCTGTGAGTGGAAGTCACACATCACAGAGCAGTTTCTCACAAAGATTCTTTCCAGATTTCATCTGAGGATATTTCCTTTTTCATCATAGCCCTCTAAGGGCTTCCAAATATCACTTTGCCAATTCCACAAGAACTGTCTTAGCGAAAGGCTTCTTGAGGGGAAAGCTGTAACCCTTTGAGCTCATTTCACAGAACACAAAGAAGTTCCTCAGAACGCTTCTTTCTCTTAGTTATCGGAGGATATTTCCTTTGGCCCTATAGTCTTCAAAGGGATCCGAAATATCTGTTCTCAGATTCCACAGAAATAAGGCTAGCAAAGAGATCCACGAAATACAGATGTAACTCTGTGAGATGAATTAACAGAACACTAAGCAGTTTCTCAGAAAGCTTCTTTCCAGATTTCATCTGAGGATATTTCCTTTTTCACCATAGTCCTCTATGGGCTTCCAAATATCACTTTGCCAATTCCACAAGAACTGTCTTAGCGAAAGGCTTCTTGAGGGGAAAGCTGTAACTCTCTGAAATGATTTCACAGAACACAAAGAAGTTTCTCAGAAAGCTTCTTTCTCTTAGTTTTCGGAGGATATTTCCTTGGGCCCTGTAGTCTTCAAAGGGATCCGAAATATCTGTTCTCAGATTCCACAGAAATAAGGCTAGCAAAGAGATCCACGAAATATAGATGTAACTCTGTAAGATGAATTAACAGAACACTAAGCAGTTTCTCAGAAACCTTCTTTCCAATTTTCATCGGAGGATATTTCCTTTTTCACCATAGCCCTCTATGGGCTTCCAAATATCACTTTGCCAATTCCACAAGAACTGTCTTAGCAAAAGACTTCTTGAGGGGAAAGCTGTAACTCTGTGAGATGATTTCACAGAACACAAATAGGTTTCTCAGAAAGCTTCTTTCTCTTAGTTATCGGAGGATATTTCCTGTGGCCCTATAGTCTTCAAAGGGATCCGAAATATCTGTTCTCAGATTGCACAGAAATAGGGCTAGCAAAGAGATCAACGAAATACAGATGTAACTCTGTGAGTGGAAGTCACACATCACAGAGCAGTTTCTCACAAAGCTTCTTTCCAGATTTCATCGGAGGATATTTCCTTTTTCACCATAGCCCTCTATGGGCTTCCAAATATCACTTTGCCAATTCCACGAGAACTGTCTTAGCGAAAGGCTTCTTGAGGGGAAAGCTGTAACTCTTTGAGCTCATTTCACAGAACACAAAGAAGTTTCTCAGAATGCTTCTTTCTCTTAGTTTTCGGAGGATATTTCCTTTGGCCCTATAGTCTTCAAAGGGATCCGAAATATCTGTTCTCAGATTCCACAGAAATAAGGCTAGCAAAGAGATCCACGAAATAGAGATGTAACTCTGTGAGATGAATTAACAGAACACTAAGCAGTTTCTCAGAAAGCTTCTTTCCAGATTTCATCGGAGGATATTTCCTTTTTCACCATAGCCCTCTATGGGCTTCCAAATATCACTTTGCCAATTACACAAGAACTGTCTTAGCGAAAGGCTTCTTGAGGGGAAAGCTGTAACTCTGTGAGATGATTTCACAGAACACAAAGAAGTTTCTCAGAAAGCTTGTTTCTCTTAGTTTTCGGAGGATATTTCCTTTGGTCCTATAGTCTTCAAAGGGATCCGAAATATCTGTTCTCAGATTCCACAGAAATAAGGTTAGCCAAGTGATCCACGAAATACAGATGTAACTCTGTGAGATGAATTAACAGAATACTAAGCAGTTTCTCAGAAAGCTTCTTTCCAGATTTCATCTGAGGATATTTCCTTTTTCACCATAGCCCTCTATGGGCTTCCAAATATCACTTGGCCAATTCCACAAGAACTGTCTTAGCGAAAGGCTTCTTGAGGGGAAAGCTGTAACTCTGTGAGATGATTACATAGAACACAAAGAAATCTCTCACAAAGCTTCTTTCTCTTTGTTATCGGAGGATATTTCCTTTGGCCCTATAGTCTTCAAAGGGATCCGAAATATCTGTTCTCAGATTCCACAGAAATAAGGCTAGCAAAGAGATCAACGAAATACAGATGTAACTCTGTGAGTGGAAGTTACACATCACAGAGCAGTTTCTCAGAAAGCTTCTTTCCAGATTTCATCGGAGGATATTTCCTTTTTCACCATAGCCCTCTATGGGCTTCCAAATATCACTTTGCCAATTCCACAAGAACAGTCTTAGCGAAAGGCTTCTAGAGGGGAGAGCTGTAACTCTGTGAGATGATTTCATAGAACACAAAGAAGTTTCTCAGAACGTTTCTTTCTCTTAGTTATCGGAGGATATTTCCTTTGGCCCTATAATCTTCAAAGGGATACGAAATATCTGTTCTCAGATTCCACAGAAATAAGGCTAGCAAAGAGATCCACGATATACAGATGTAACTCTGTGAGATGAATTAACAGAACACTAAGCAGTGTCTCAGAAAGCTTCTTTCCAGATTTCATCTGAGGATATTTCCTTTTTCACCGTAGTCCTCTATGGGCTTCCAAATATCACTTTGCCAATTCCACAAGATCTGTCTTAGCGAAAGGATTCTTGAGGGGAAAGCTGTAACTCTGTGAGATGATTTCACAGAACACAAAGAGGTTTCTCAGAAAGCTTCTTTCTCTTAGTTATCGGAGGATATTTCCTGTGGCCCTATAGTGTTCAAAGGGATCCGAAATATCTGTTCTCAGATTCCACAGAAATAAGGCTAGCAAAGAGATCCACGAAATAGAGATGTAACTCTGTGAGATGAATTAACAGAACACTAAGCAGTTTCTCAGAAACCTTCTTTCCAGTTTTCATCGGAGGATATTTCCTTTTTGACCATAGCCCTCTATGGGCTTCCAAATATCACTTTGCCAATTCCACAAGAACTGTCTTAGCGAAAGGCTTCTTGAGGGGAAAGCTGTAACTCTGTGAGATGATTTCACAGAACACAAAGAAGTTTCTCAGAAAGCTTCTTTCTCTTTGTTATCGGAGGATATTTCCTTTGGCCCTATAGTCTTCAAAGGGATCCGAAATATCTGTTCTCAGATTCCACAGAAATAAGGCTAGCAAAGAGATCCACGAAATACAGATGTAACTCTGTGAGATGAATTAACAGAACACTAAGCAGTTTCTCAGAAAGCTTCTTTCCAGATTTCATCGGAGGATATTTCCTTTTTCACCGTAGCCCTCTATGGGCTTCCAAATATCACTTTGCCAATTCCACAAGAACTGTCTTAGCGAAAGTCTTCTTGAGGGGAAAGCTCTAACTCTGTGAGATGATTTCACAGAACACAAAGAAGTTTCTCAGAAAGCTTCTTTCTCTTAGTTATCGGAGGATATTTCCTTTGGCCCTATAGTCTTCAAAGGGATCCGAAATATCTGTTGTCAGATTCCACAGAAAGAAGGCTAGCAAAGAGATCCAGGAAATAAAGATGTAACTCTGTGAGATGAATTAACAGAACACTAAGCAGTTTCTCAGAAAGCTTCTTTCCAGATTTCATCGGAGGATATTTCCTTTTTCACCATAGCCCTCTAGGGGCTTCCAAATATCACTTGGCCAATTCCACAAGAACTGTGTAGCGAAAGGCTTCTTGAGGGGAAAGCTGTAACTCTGTGAGATGATTTCACAGAACAGAAAGAAGTTTCTCAGAAAGCTTCTTTCCCTTGTTATCGGAGGATATTTCCTTTGGCCCTATAGTCTTCAAAGGGATCCGAAATATCTGTTCTCAGATTCCACAGAAATAAGGCTAGCAAAGAGATCCACGAAATATAGAAATAACTCTGTGAGATGAATTAACAGAACACTAAGCAGTTTCTCAGAAAGCTTCTTTCCAGACTTCATCGGAGGATATTTCCTTTTTCACCATAGCCCTCTATGGGCTTCCAAATATCACTTTGCCAATTCCACAAGAACTCTCTTAGCGAAAGGCTTCTTGAGGGGAAAGCTGTAACTCTGTGAGATGATTTCACAGAACACAAAGAAGTTTCTCAGAAAGCTTCTTTCTCTTTGTTATCGGAGGATATTTCCTTTGGCCCTATAGTCTTCAAAGGGATCCGAAATATCTGTTCTCAGATTCCACAGAAATAAGGCTAGCAAAGAGATCCACGAAATATAGATGTAACTCTGTGAGATGAATTAACAGAACACTAAGCAGTTTCTCAGAGAGCTTCTTTCCAGATTTCATCTGAGGATATTTCCTTTTTCACCATAGCCCTCTATGGGCTTCCAAATATCACTTTGCCAATTCCACAAGAACTGTCTTAGCAAAAGACTTCTTGAGGGGAAAGCTGTAACTCTGTGAGATGATTTCACAGAACACAAAGAGGTTTCTCAGAAAGCTTCTTTCTCTTAGTTATCGGAGGATATTTCCTGTGGCCCTATAGTCTTCAAAGGGATCCGAAATATCTTTTCTCAGATTCCACAGAAATAAGGATAGCAAAGAGATCAACGAAATACAGATGTAAATCTGTGAGTGGAAGTCACACATCACAGAGCAGTTTCTCACAAAGATTCTTTCCAGATTTCATCTGAGGATATTTCCTTTTTCACCATAGCCCTCTAAGGGCTTCCAAATATCACTTTGCCAATTCCACAAGAACTGTCTTAGCGAAAGGCTTCTTGAGGGGAAAGCTGTAACCCTTTGAGCTCATTTCACAGAACACAAAGAAGTTCCTCAGAACGCTTCTTTCTCTTAGTTATCGGAGGATATTTCCTTTGGCCCTATAGTCTTCAAAGGGATCCGAAATATCTGTTCTCAGATTCCACAGAAATAAGGCTAGCAAAGAGATCCACGAAATACAGATGTAACTCTGTGAGATGAATTAACAGAACACTAAGCAGTTTCTCAGAAAGCTTCTTTCCAGATTTCATCTGAGGATATTTCCTTTTTCACCATAGTCCTCTATGGGCTTCCAAATATCACTTTGCCAATTCCACAAGAACTGTCTTAGCGAAAGGCTTCTTGAGGGGAAAGCTGTAACTCTCTGAAATGATTTCGCAGAACACAAAGAAGTTTCTCAGAAAGCTTCTTTCTCTTAGTTTTCGGAGGATATTTCCTTGGGCCCTGTAGTCTTCAAAGGGATCCGAAGTATCTGTTCTCAGATTCCACAGAAATAAGGCTAGCAAAGAGATCCCCGAAATATAGATGTAACTCTGTGAGATGAATTAACAGAACACTAAGCAGTTTCTCAGAAAGCTTCTTTCCAGTTTTCATCGGAGGATATTTCCTTTTTCACCATAGCCCTATATGGGCTTCCAAATATCACTTTGCCAATTCCACAAGAACTGCCTTAGCGAAAGGCTTCTTGAGGGGAAAGCTGTAACTCTGTGAGATGATTTCACAGAACACAAAGAAGTTTCTCAGAAAGCTTCTTTTTCTTTGTTATCGGAGGACATTTCCTTTGGCCCTATAGTCTTCAAAGGGATCCGAAATATCTGTGCTCAGATTCCACAGAAATAAGCCTAGCAAAGAGATCCACGAAATACAGATGTAACTCTGTGAGATGAATTAACAGACCACTGAGCAGTTTCTCAGAAAGCTTCTTTCCAGATTTCATCTGAGGATATTTCCTTTTTCACCATAGACCTCTAAGGGCTTCCAAATATCACTTTGCCAATTCCACAAGAACTGTCTTAGCGAAAGGCTTCTTGAGGGGAAAGCTGTAACTCTTTGAGATGATTTCACAGAACACAAAGAAGTTTCTCAGAAAGCTTCCTTCTCTTAGTTATCGGAGGATATTTCCTTTGGCCCTATAGTCTTCAAAGGGATCCGAAATATCTGTTCTCAGATTCCACAGAAATAAGGCTAGCCAAGTGATCCACGAAATACAGATGTAACTCTGTGAGATGAATTAACAGAACACTAAGCAGTTTCTCAGAAAGCTTCTTTCCAGATTTCATTTGAGGATATTTCCTTTTTCACCATAGCCCTCTATGGGCTTACAAATATCACTTGGCCAATTCCACAAGAACTGTCTTAGCGAACGGCTTCTTGAAGGGAAAGCTGTAACTCTGTGAGCTCATTTCACAGAACACAAAGAAGTTTCTCAGAAAGCTTCTTTCTCTTAGTTTTCGGAGGATATTTCCTTTGGCCCTATAGTCTTCAAAGGGATCCGAAATATCTGTTCTCCGATTCCACAGAAATAAGGCTAGCAAAGAGATCCACGAAATATAGATGTAACTCTGTGAGATGAATTAACAGAACACTAAGCAGTTTCTCAGAAAGCTTCTTTCCAGATTTCCTCGGAGGATATTTCCTTTTTCACCATAGCCCTCTATGGGCTTCCAAATATCACTTTGCCAATTCCACAAGAACTGTCTTAGCGAAAGGCTTCTTGAGGGGAAAGCTGTACATCTGTGAGATTATTTCACAGAACACAAAGAAGTTTCTCAGAAAGATTCTTTCTGTTAGTTATCGGAGGATATTTCAGTTGGCCCTATAGTCTTCAAAGGGATCCGAAATATCTGTTTTCAGATTCCACAGAAATAAGGCTAGCAAAGAGATCCACGAAATACAGATGTAACTCTGTGAGATGAATTAACAGAACACTAAGCAGTTTCTCAGAAAGCTTCTTTCCAGATTTCATCTGAGGATATTTCCTTTTTCACCATAGCCCTCTATGGGCTTCCAAATATCACTTTGCCAATTCCACAAGAACTGTCTTAGCGAAAGGCTTCTTGAGGGGAAAGCTGTAACTCTGTGAGATGATTTCACAGAACACAAAGAAGTTTCTCAGAAAGATTCTTTCTCTTAGTTATCGTAGGATATTTCCTTTGGCCCTATAGTCTTCAAAGGGATCCGAAATATCTGTTCTCAGATTCCACAGAAATAAGGCTAGCCAAGTGATCCACGAAATAGAGATGTAACTCTGTGAGGTGAATTAACAGAACACTAAGCAGTTTCTCAGAAAGCTTCTTTCCAGATTTCATCTGAGGATATTTCCTTTTTCACCATAGCCCTCTATGGGCTTCCAAATATCACTTTGCCAATTCCACAAGAACTGTCTTAGCGAAAGGCTTCTTGAGGGGAAAGCTGTAACTCTGTCAGCTCATTTCACAGAACACAAAGAAGTTTCTCAGAAAGCTTCTTTCTCTTAGTTTTCGGAGGATATTTCCTTTGGTCCTATAGTCTTCAAAGGGATCCGAAATATCTGTTCTCAGATCCCACAGAAATAAGGCTAGCAAAGAGATCCACGAAATATAGATGTAACTCTGTGAGATGAATTAACAGAACACTAAGCAGTTTCTCAGAAAGCTTCTTTCCAGATTTCATCGGAGGATATTTCCTTTTTCACCGTAGCCCTCTATGGGCTTCCAAATATCACTTTGCCAATTCCACAAGAACTGTCTTAGCGAAAGGCTTCTTGAGGGGAAAGCTGTAACTCTGTGAGATGATTTCACAGAACACAAAGAAGTTTCTCAGAAAGCTTCTTTCTCTTAGTTATCGGAGGATATTTCCATTGGCCCTATAGTCTTCAAAGGGATCCGAAATATCTGTTCTCAGATTCCACAGAAATAAGGCTAGCAAAGAGATCCACGAAATACAGATGTAACACTGTGAGATGAATTAACAGAACACTAAGCAGTTTCTCAGAAAGCTTCTTTCCAGATTTCATCGGAGGATATTTCCTTTTTCACCATAGCCCTCTATGGGCTTCCAAATATCACTTGGCCAATTCCACAAGAACTGTCCTAGCGAAAAGCTTCTTGAGGGGAAAGCTGTAACTCTGTGAGATGATTTCACAGAACACAAAGAAGTTTCTCAGAAAGCTTCTTTCTCTTAGTTTTCGGAGGATATTTACTTTGGCCCTATAGTCTTCAAAGGGATCCGAAATATCTGTTCTCAGATTCCACAGAAATAAGGCTAGCAAAGAGATCCACGAAATACAGATGTAACTCTGTGAGATGAATTAACAGAACACTAAGCAGTTTCTCAGAAAGCTTCTTTCCAGATTTCATCGGAGGATATTTCCTTTTTCACCATAGCCCTCTATGGGCTTCCAAATATCACTTTGCCAATTCCACAAGAACTGTCTTGGCGAAAGGCTTCTTGAGGGGAAAGCTGTAACTCTGTGAGATGATTTCACAGAACACAAAGAAGTTTCTCAGAAAGCTTCTTTCTCTTAGTTATCGGAGGATATTTCCTTTGGCCCTATAGTCTTCAAAGGGATCCGAAATATCTGTTCTCAGATTCCACAGAAATAAGGCTAGCAAAGAGATCCACGAAATACAGATGTAACTCTGTGAGATGAATTAACAGAACACTAAGCAGTTTCTCAGAAAACTTCTTTCCAGATTTGATCGGAGGATATTTCCTTTTTCACCATAGCCCTCTATGGGCTTCCAAATATCACTTTGCCAATTCCACAAGAACTGTCTTAGCGAAAGGCTTCTTGAGGGGAAAGCTGTAACTCTGTGAGATGATTTCACAGAACACAAAGAAGTTTCTCCGAAAGCTTCTTTCTCTTTGTTATCGGAGGATATTTCCTTTGGCCCTATAGTCTTCAAAGGGATCCGAAATATCTGTTCTCAGATTCCACAGAAATAAGGCTAGCAAAGAGATCCACGAAATATAGATGTAACTCTGTGAGATGAATTAACAGAACACTATGCAGTTTCTCCGAAAGCTTCTTTCCAGATTTCATCTGAGGATATTTCCTTTTTCACCCTAGCCCTCTATGGGCTTCCAAATATCACTTTGGGAATTCCACAAGAACTGTCTTAGCAAAAGACTTCTTGAGGGGAAAGCTGTAACTCTGTGAGATGATTTCACAGAACACAAATAGGTTTCTCAGAAAGCTTCTTTCTCTTAGTTATCGGAGGATATTTCCTGTGGTCCTATAGTCTTCAAAGGGATCCGAAATATCTGTTCTCAGATTCCACAGAAATAGGGCTAGCAGAGAGATCAACGAAATACACATGTAACTCTGTGAGTGGAAGTCACACATCACAGAGCAGTTTCTCACAAAGCTTCTTTCCAGATTTCATCTGAGGATATTTCCTTTTTCACCTTAGCCCTCTATGGGCTTCCAAATATCACTTTGCCAATTCCACGAGAACTGTCTTAGCGAAAGGCTTCTTGAGGGGAAAGCTGTAACTCTTTGATCTCATTTCACAGAACACAAAGAAGTTTCTCAGAATGCTTCTTTCTCTTAGTTTTCGGAGGATATTTCCTTTGGCCCTATAGTCTTCAAAGGGATCCGAAATATCTGTTCTCAGATTCCACAGAAATAAGGCTAGCAAAGAGATCCACGAAATATAGATGTAACTCTGTGAGATGAATTAACAGAACACTAAGCAGTTTCTCAGAAAGCTTCTTTCCAGATTTCATCGGAGGATATTTCCTTTTTCACCATAGCCCTCTATGGGCTTCCAAATATCACTTTGCCAATTACACAAGAACTGTCTTAGCGAAAGGCTTCTTGAGGGGAAAGCTGTAACTCTGTGAGATGATTTCACAGAACACAAAGAAGTTTCTCAGAAAGCTTCTTTCTCTTAGTTTTCGGAGGATATTTCCTTTGGTCCTATAGTCTTCAAAGGGATCCGAAATATCTGTTCTCAGATTCCACAGAAATAAGGCTAGCCAAGTGATCCACGAAATACAGATGTAACTCTGTGAGATGAATTAACAGAACACTAAGCAGTTTCTCAGAAAGCTTCTTTCCTGATTTCATCTGAGGATATTTCCTTTTTCACCATAGCCCTCTATGGGCTTCCAAATATCACTTGGCCAATTCCACAAGAACTGTCTTAGCGAAAGGCTTCTTGAGGGGAAAGCTGTAACTCTGTGAGATGATTACATAGAACACAAAGAAATCTCTCACAAAGCTTCTTTCTCTTTGTTATCGGAGGATATTTCCTTTTGCCCTATAGTCTTCAAAGGGATCCGAAATATCTGTTCTCAGATTCCACAGAAATAAGGCTAGCAAAGAGATCAACGAAATACAGATGTAACTCTGTGAGTGGAAGTTACACATCACAGAGCAGTTTCTCAGAAAGCTTCTTTCCAGATTTCATCGGAGGATATTTCCTTTTTCACCATAGCCCTCTATGGGCTTCCAAATATCACTTTGCCAATTCCACAAGAACTGTCTTAGCGAAAGGCTTCTAGAGGGGAGAGCTGTAACTCTGTGAGATGATTTCATAGAACACAAAGAAGTTTCTCAGAAAGCTTCTTTCTCTTAGTTATCGGAGGATATTTCCTTTGGCCCTATAGTCTTCAAAGGGATACGAAATATCTGTTCTCAGATTCCACAGAAATAAGGCTAGCAAAGAGATCCACGATATACAGATGTAACTCTGTGAGATGAATTAACAGAACACTAAGCAGTGTCTCAGAAAGCTTCTTTCCAGATTTCATCTGAGGATATTTCCTTTTTCACCGTAGTCCTCTATGGGCTTCCAAATATCACTTTGCCAATTCCACAAGATCTGTCTTAGCGAAAGGATTCTTGAGGGGAAAGCTGTAACTCTCTGAGATGATTTCAGAGAACACAAAGAAGTTTCTCAGAAAGCTTCTTTCTCTTAGTTTTCGGAGGATATTTCCTTTGGCCCTATAGACTTCAAAGGGATCCGAAATATCTGTTCTCAGATTCCACAGAAATAAGGCTAGCAAAGAGATCGACGAAATATAGATGTAACTCTGTGAGATGAATTAACAGAACACTAAGCAGTTTCTCAGAAAGCTTCTTTCCAGATTTCATCGGAGGATATTTCCTTTTTGACCATAGCCCTCTATGGGCTTCCAAATATCACTTTGCCAATTCCACAAGAACTGTCTTAGCGAAAGGCTTCTTGAGGGGAAAGCTGTAACTCTGTGAGATGATTTCACAGAACACAAAGAAGTTTCTCAGAAAGCTTCTTTCTCTTTATTATCGGAGGTATTTCCTTTGGCCCTATAGTCTTCAAAGGGATCCGAAATATCTGTTCTCAGATCCCACAGAAATAAGGCTAGCAAAGAGATCCACGAAATATAGATGTAACTCTGTGAGATGAATTAACAGAACACTAAGCAGTTTCTCAGAAAGCTTCTTTCAGATTTCATCTGAGGATATTTCGTTTTTCACCATAGCCATCTATGGGCTTCCAAATATCACTTTGCCAATTCCACAAGAACTGTCTTAGCGAAAGACTTCTTGAGGGGAAAGCTGTAACTCTGTGAGATGATTTCACAGAACACAAAGAAGTTTCTCAGAAAGCTTCTTTCTCTTTGTTATCGGAGGATATTTCCTTTGGCCCTATAGTCTTCAAAGGGATCCGAAATATCTGTTGTCAGATTCCACAGAAATAAGGCTATACAAGTGATCCACGAAATACAGATGTAACTCTGTGAGATGAATTAGCAGAACACTAAGCAGTTTCTCAGAAAGCTTCTTTCCAGATTTCATCTGAGGATATTTCCTTTTTCACCATAGCCCTCTATGGGCTTCCAAATATCACTTTGCCGATTCCACAAGAACTGTCTTAGCGAAAGGCTTCTTGAGGGGAAAGCTGTAACTCTGTGAGATGATTACATAAAACACAAAGAAATTTCTCACAAAGCTTCTTTCTCTTTGTTATCGGAGGATATTTCCTTTGGCCCTATAGTCTTCAAAGGGATCCGAAATATCTGTTGTCAGATTCCACAGAAATAAGGCTAGGAAAGAGATCCACGAAATACAGATGTAACTCTGTGAGATGAATTAACAGAACACTAAGCAGTTTCTCAGAAAGCTTCTTTCCAGATTTCATCGGAGGATATTTCCTTTTTCACCATAGCCCTCTATGGGCTTCCAAATATCACTTTGCCAATTCCACAAGAACTGTCTTAGCGAAAGGCTTCTTGAGGGGAAAGCTGTAACTCTGTGAGCTCATTTCACAGAACACAAAGAAGTTTCTCAGAAAGCTTCTTTCTCTTAGTTTTCGGAGGATAATTCCTTTGGCCCTATAGTCTTCAAAGGGATCCGAAATATCTGTTCTCAGATTCCACAGAAACAAGGCTAGCAAAGAGATCCACGAAATATAGATGTAACTCTGTGAGATGAATTAACAGAACACTAAACAGTCTCTAAGAAAGCTTCTTTCCAGATTTCATCTGAGGATATTTCCTTTTTCACCATAGCCCTCTATGGGCTTCCAAATATCACTTTGCCAATTCCACAAGAACTGTCTTAGCAAAAGTCTTCTTGAGGGGAAAGCTGTAACTCTGTGAGATGATTTCACAGAACACAAAGAGGTTTCTCAGAAAGCTTCTTTCTCTTAGTTATCGGAGGATATTTCCTGTGGCCCTATAGTCTTCAAAGGGATCCGAAATATCTTTTCTCGGATTCCACAGAAATAAGGCTAGCAAAGAGATCAACGAAATACAGATGTAAATCTGTGAGTGGAAGTCACACATCACAGAGCAGTTTCTCAGAAAGCTTCTTTCCAGATTTCATCTGAGGATATTTCCTTTTTCACCATAGCCCTCTAAGGGCTTCCAAATATCATTTTGCCAATTCCACAAGAACTGTCTTTGCGAAAGGCTTCTTGAGGGGAAAGCTGTAACCCTTTGAGCTCATTTCACAGAACACAAAGAAGTTCCTCAGAACGCTTCTTTCTCTTAGTTATCGGAGGATATTTCCTTTGGCCCTATAGTCTTCAAAGGGATCCGAAATATCTGTTCTCAGATTCCACAGAAATAAGGCTAGCAAAGAGATCCACGAAATACAGATGTAACTCTGTGAGATGAATTAACAGAACACTAAGCAGTTTCTCAGAAAGCTTCTTTCCAGATTTCATCTGAGGATATTTCCTTTTTCACCATAGTCCTCTATGGGCTTCCAAATATCACTTTGCCAATTCCACAAGAACTGTCTTAGCGAAAGGCTTCTTGAGGGGAAAGCTGTAACTCTCTGAAATGATTTCACAGAACACAAAGAAGTTTCTCAGAAAGCTTCTTTCTCTTAGTTTTCGGAGGATATTTCCTTGGGCCCTGTAGTCTTCAAAGGGATCCGAAATATCTGTTCTCAGATTCCACAGAAATAAGGCTAGCAAAGAGATCCACGAAATATAGATGTAACCCTGTGAGATGAATTAACAGAACACTAAGCAGTTTCTCAGAAAGCTTCTTTCCAGTTTCCATCGGAGGATATTTCCTTTTTCACCATCGCCCTCTATGGGCTTCCAAATATCACTTTGCCAATTCCACAAGAACTGTCTTAGCGAAAGGCTTCTTGAGGGGAAAGCTGTAACTCTGTGAGATGATTTCACAGAACACAAAGAAGTTTCTCAGAAAGCTTCTTTTTCTTTGTTATCGGAGGACATTTCCTTTGGCCCTATAGTCTTCAAAGGGATCCGAAATATCTGTGCTCAGATTCCACAGAAATAAGCCTAGCAAAGAGATCCACGAAATACAGATGTAACTCTGTGAGATGAATTAACAGAACACTAAGCAGTTTCTCAGAGAGCTTCTTTCCAGATTTCATCTGAGGATATTTCCTTTTTCACCATAGCCCTCTATGGGCTTCCAAATATCACTTTGCCAATTCCACAAGAACTGTCTTAGCAAAAGACTTCTTGAGGGGAAAGCTGTAACTCTGTGAGATGATTTCACAGAACACAAAGAGGTTTCTCAGAAAGCTTCTTTCTCTTAGTTATCGGAGGATATTTCCTGTGGCCCTATAGTCTTCAAAGGGATCCGAAATATCTTTTCTCAGATTCCACAGAAATAAGGCTAGCAAAGAGATCAACGAAATACAGATGTAAATCTGTGAGTGGAAGTCACACATCACAGAGCAGTTTCTCACAAAGATTCTTTCCAGATTTCATCTGAGGATATTTCCTTTTTCACCATAGCCGTCTAAGGGCTTCCAAATATCACTTTGCCAATTCCACAAGAACTGTCTTAGCGAAAGGCTTCTTGAGGGGAAAGCTGTAACCCTTTGAGCTCATTTCACAGAACACAAAGAAGTTCCTCAGAACGCTTCTTTCTCTTAGTTATCGGAGGATATTTCCTTTGGCCCTATAGTCTTCAAAGGGATCCGAAATATCTGTTCTCAGATTCCACAGAAATAAGGCTAGCAAAGAGATCCACGAAATACAGATGTAACTCTGTGAGATGAATTAACAGAACACTAAGCAGTTTCTCAGAAAGCTTCTTTCCAGATTTCATCTGAGGATATTTCCTTTTTCACCATAGTCCTCTATGGGCTTCCAAATATCACTTTGCCAATTCCACAAGAACTGTCTTAGCGAAAGGCTTCTTGAGGGGAAAGCTGTAACTCTGTGAGATGATTTCACAGAACACAAAGAAGTTTCTCAGAAAGCTTCTTTTTCTTTGTTATCGGAGGACATTTCCTTTAGCCCTATAGTCTTCAAAGGGATCCGAAATATCTGTGCTCAGATTCCACAGAAATAAGCCTAGCAAAGAGATCCACGAAATACAGATGTAACTCTGTGAGATGAATTAACAGAACACTGAGCAGTTTCTCAGAAAGCTTCTTTCCAGATTTCCTCGGAGAATATTTCCTTTTTCACCATAGCCCTCTATGGGCTTCCAAATATCACTTTGCCAATTCCACAAGAACTGTCTTAGCGAAAGGCTTCTTGAGGGGCAAGCTGTAACTCTGTGAGATGATTTCACAGAACACAAAGAAGTTTCTCAGAAAGATTCTTTCTGTTAGTTATCGGAGGATATTTCCGTTGGCCCTATAGTCTTCAAAGGGATCCGAAATATCTGTTTTCAGATTCCACAGAAATAAGGCTAGCAAAGAGATCCACGAAATACAGATGTAACTCTGTGAGATGAATTAACAGAACACTAAGCAGTTTCTCAGAAAGCTTCTTTCCAGATTTCATCTGAGGATATTTCCTTTTTCACCATAGCCCTCTATGGGCTTCCAAATATCACTTTGCCAATTCCACAAGAACTGTCTTAGCGAAAGGCTTCTTGAGGGGAAAGCTGTAACTCTGTGAGATGATTTCACAGAACACAAAGTAGTTTCTCAGAAAGATTCTTTCTCTTAGTTATCGGAGGATATTTCCTTTGGCCCTATAGTCTTCAAAGGGATCCGAAATATCTGTTCTCAGATTCCACAGAAATAAGGCTAGCAAAGAGATCCACGAAATACAGATGTAACTCTGTGAGATGAATTAACAGAACACTAAACAGTCTCTAAGAAAGCTTCTTTCCAGATTTCATCTGAGGATATTTCCTTTTTCACCATAGCCCTCTATGGGCTTCCAAATATCACTTTGCCAATTCCACAAGAACTGTCTTAGCAAAAGTCTTCTTGAGGGGAAAGCTGTAACTCTGTGAGATGATTTCACAGAACACAAAGAGGTTTCTCAGAAAGCTTCTTTCTCTTAGTTATCGGAGGATATTTCCTGTGGCCCTATAGTCTTCAAAGGGATCCGAAATATCTTTTCTCGGATTCCACAGAAATAAGGCTAGCAAAGAGATCAACGAAATACAGATGTAAATCTGTGAGTGGAAGTCACACATCACAGAGCAGTTTCTCAGAAAGCTTCTTTCCAGATTTCATCTGAGGATATTTCCTTTTTCACCATAGCCCTCTAAGGGCTTCCAAATATCATTTTGCCAATTCCACAAGAACTGTCTTTGCGAAAGGCTTCTTGAGGGGAAAGCTGTAACCCTTTGAGCTCATTTCACAGAACACAAAGAAGTTCCTCAGAACGCTTCTTTCTCTTAGTTATCGGAGGATATTTCCTTTGGCCCTATAGTCTTCAAAGGGATCCGAAATATCTGTTCTCAGATTCCACAGAAATAAGGCTAGCAAAGAGATCCACGAAATACAGATGTAACTCTGTGAGATGAATTAACAGAACACTAAGCAGTTTCTCAGAAAGCTTCTTTCCAGATTTCATCTGAGGATATTTCCTTTTTCACCATAGTCCTCTATGGGCTTCCAAATATCACTTTGCCAATTCCACAAGAACTGTCTTAGCGAAAGGCTTCTTGAGGGGAAAGCTGTAACTCTCTGAAATGATTTCACAGAACACAAAGAAGTTTCTCAGAAAGCTTCTTTCTCTTAGTTTTCGGAGGATATTTCCTTGGGCCCTGTAGTCTTCAAAGGGATCCGAAATATCTGTTCTCAGATTCCACAGAAATAAGGCTAGCAAAGAGATCCACGAAATATAGATGTAACCCTGTGAGATGAATTAACAGAACACTAAGCAGTTTCTCAGAAAGCTTCTTTCCAGTTTCCATCGGAGGATATTTCCTTTTTCACCATCGCCCTCTATGGGCTTCCAAATATCACTTTGCCAATTCCACAAGAACTGTCTTAGCGAAAGGCTTCTTGAGGGGAAAGCTGTAACTCTGTGAGATGATTTCACAGAACACAAAGAAGTTTCTCAGAAAGCTTCTTTTTCTTTGTTATCGGAGGACATTTCCTTTGGCCCTATAGTCTTCAAAGGGATCCGAAATATCTGTGCTCAGATTCCACAGAAATAAGCCTAGCAAAGAGATCCACGAAATACAGATGTAACTCTGTGAGATGAATTAACAGAACACTAAGCAGTTTCTCAGAGAGCTTCTTTCCAGATTTCCTCGGAGGATATTTCCTTTTTCACCATAGCCCTCTATGGGCTTCCAAATATCACTTTGCCAATTCCACAAGAACTGTCTTAGCAAAAGACTTCTTGAGGGGAAAGCTGTAACTCTGTGAGATGATTTCACAGAACACAAAGAGGTTTCTCAGAAAGCTTCTTTCTCTTAGTTATCGGAGGATATTTCCTGTGGCCCTATAGTCTTCAAAGGGATCCGAAATATCTTTTCTCAGATTCCACAGAAATAAGGCTAGCAAAGAGATCAACGAAATACAGATGTAAATCTGTGAGTGGAAGTCACACATCACAGAGCAGTTTCTCACAAAGATTCTTTCCAGATTTCATCTGAGGATATTTCCTTTTTCACCATAGCCGTCTAAGGGCTTCCAAATATCACTTTGCCAATTCCACAAGAACTGTCTTAGCGAAAGGCTTCTTGAGGGGAAAGCTGTAACCCTTTGAGCTCATTTCACAGAACACAAAGAAGTTCCTCAGAACGCTTCTTTCTCTTAGTTATCGGAGGATATTTCCTTTGGCCCTATAGTCTTCAAAGGGATCCGAAATATCTGTTCTCAGATTCCACAGAAATAAGGCTAGCAAAGAGATCCACGAAATACAGATGTAACTCTGTGAGATGAATTAACAGAACACTAAGCAGTTTCTCAGAAAGCTTCTTTCCAGATTTCATCTGAGGATATTTCCTTTTTCACCATAGTCCTCTATGGGCTTCCAAATATCACTTTGCCAATTCCACAAGAACTGTCTTAGCGAAAGGCTTCTTGAGGGGAAAGCTGTAACTCTGTGAGATGATTTCACAGAACACAAAGAAGTTTCTCAGAAAGCTTCTTTTTCTTTGTTATCGGAGGACATTTCCTTTAGCCCTATAGTCTTCAAAGGGATCCGAAATATCTGTGCTCAGATTCCACAGAAATAAGCCTAGCAAAGAGATCCACGAAATACAGATGTAACTCTGTGAGATGAATTAACAGAACACTGAGCAGTTTCTCAGAAAGCTTCTTTCCAGATTTCCTCGGAGAATATTTCCTTTTTCACCATAGCCCTCTATGGGCTTCCAAATATCACTTTGCCAATTCCACAAGAACTGTCTTAGCGAAAGGCTTCTTGAGGGGCAAGCTGTAACTCTGTGAGATGATTTCACAGAACACAAAGAAGTTTCTCAGAAAGATTCTTTCTGTTAGTTATCGGAGGATATTTCCGTTGGCCCTATAGTCTTCAAAGGGATCCGAAATATCTGTTTTCAGATTCCACAGAAATAAGGCTAGCAAAGAGATCCACGAAATACAGATGTAACTCTGTGAGATGAATTAACAGAACACTAAGCAGTTTCTCAGAAGCTTCTTTCCAGATTTCATCTGAGGATATTTCCTTTTTCACCATAGCCCTCTATGGGCTTCCAAATATCACTTTGCCAATTCCACAAGAACTGTCTTAGCGAAAGGCTTCTTGAGGGGAAAGCTGTAACTCTGTGAGATGATTTCACAGAACACAAAGAAGTTTCTCAGAAAGATTCTTTCTCTTAGTTATCGGAGGATATTTCCTTTGGCCCTATAGTCTTCAAAGGGATCCGAAATATCTGTTCTCAGATTCCACAGAAATAAGGCTAGCAAAGAGATCCACGAAATACAGATGTAACTCTGTGAGATGAATTAACAGAACACTAAGCAGTTTCTCAGAAAGCTTCTTTCAGATTTCATCTGAGGATATTTCGTTTTTCACCATAGCCATCTATGGGCTTCCAAATATCACTTTGCCAATTCCACAAGAACTGTCTTAGCGAAAGGCTTCTTGAGGGGAAAGCTGTAACTCTGTGAGATGATTTCACAGAACACAAAGAAGTTTCTCAGAAAGCTTCTTTCTCTTTGTTATCGGAGGATATTTCCTTTGGCCCTATAGTCTTCAAAGGGATCCGAAATATCTGTTGTCAGATTCCACAGAAATAAGGCTATACAAGTGATCCACGAAATACAGATGTAACTCTGTGAGATGAATTAGCAGAACACTAAGCAGTTTCTCAGAAAGCTTCTTTCCAGATTTCATCTGAGGATATTTCCTTTTTCACCATAGCCCTCTATGGGCTTCCAAATATCACTTTCCCGATTCCACAAGAACTGTCTTAGCGAAAGGCTTCTTGAGGGGAAAGCTGTAACTCTGTGAGATGATTACATAAAACACAAAGAAATTTCTCACAAAGCTTCTTTCTCTTTGTTATCGGAGGATATTTCCTTTGGCCCTATAGTCTTCAAAGGGATCCGAAATATCTGTTGTCAGATTCCACAGAAATAAGGCTAGGAAAGAGATCCACGAAATACAGATGTAACTCTGTGAGATGAATTAACAGAACACTAAGCAGTTTCTCAGAAAGCTTCTTTCCAGATTTCATCGGAGGATATTTCCTTTTTCACCATAGCCCTCTATGGGCTTCCAAATATCACTTTGCCAATTCCACAAGAACTGTCTTAGCGAAAGGCTTCTTGAGGGGAAAGCTGTAACTCTGTGAGCTCATTTCACAGAACACAAAGAAGTTTCTCAGAAAGCTTCTTTCTCTTAGTTTTCGGAGGATAATTCCTTTGGCCCTATAGTCTTCAAAGGGATCCGAAATATCTGTTCTCAGATTCCACAGAAACAAGGCTAGCAAAGAGATCCACGAAATATAGATGTAACTCTGTGAGATGAATTAACAGAACACTAAGCAGTTTCTCAGAGAGCTTCTTTCCAGATTTCATCTGAGGATATTTCCTTTTTCACCATAGCCCTCTATGGGCTTCCAAATATCACTTTGCCAATTCCACAAGAACTGTCTTAGCAAAAGTCTTCTTGAGGGGAAAGCTGTAACTCTGTGAGATGATTTCACAGAACACAAAGAGGTTTCTCAGAAAGCTTCTTTCTCTTAGTTATCGGAGGATATTTCCTGTGGCCCTATAGTCTTCAAAGGGATCCGAAATATCTTTTCTCGGATTCCACAGAAATAAGGCTAGCAAAGAGATCAACGAAATACAGATGTAAATCTGTGAGTGGAAGTCACACATCACAGAGCAGTTTCTCAGAAAGCTTCTTTCCAGATTTCATCTGAGGATATTTCCTTTTTCACCATAGCCCTCTAAGGGCTTCCAAATATCATTTTGCCAATTCCACAAGAACTGTCTTTGCGAAAGGCTTCTTGAGGGGAAAGCTGTAACCCTTTGAGCTCATTTCACAGAACACAAAGAAGTTCCTCAGAACGCTTCTTTCTCTTAGTTATCGGAGGATATTTCCTTTGGCCCTATAGTCTTCAAAGGGATCCGAAATATCTGTTCTCAGATTCCACAGAAATAAGGCTAGCAAAGAGATCCACGAAATACAGATGTAACTCTGTGAGATGAATTAACAGAACACTAAGCAGTTTCTCAGAAAGCTTCTTTCCAGATTTCATCTGAGGATATTTCCTTTTTCACCATAGTCCTCTATGGGCTTCCAAATATCA
Organism: Macaca fascicularis; assembly: GCF_037993035.2. Taxonomy (NCBI): domain Eukaryota; kingdom Metazoa; phylum Chordata; class Mammalia; order Primates; family Cercopithecidae; genus Macaca; species Macaca fascicularis. The sequence continues at coordinate 87,110,714 of NC_088379.1, forward strand.
CTTTGCCAATTCCACAAGAACTGTCTTAGCGAAAGGCTTCTTGAGGGGAAAGCTGTAACTCTCTGAAATGATTTCACAGAACACAAAGAAGTTTCTCAGAAAGCTTCTTTCTCTTAGTTTTCGGAGGATATTTCCTTGGGCCCTGTAGTCTTCAAAGGGATCCGAAATATCTGTTCTCAGATTCCACAGAAATAAGGCTAGCAAAGAGATCCACGAAATATAGATGTAACCCTGTGAGATGAATTAACAGAACACTAAGCAGTTTCTCAGAAAGCTTCTTTCCAGTTTCCATCGGAGGATATTTCCTTTTTCACCATCGCCCTCTATGGGCTTCCAAATATCACTTTGCCAATTCCACAAGAACTGTCTTAGCGAAAGGCTTCTTGAGGGGAAAGCTGTAACTCTGTGAGATGATTTCACAGAACACAAAGAAGTTTCTCAGAAAGCTTCTTTTTCTTTGTTATCGGAGGACATTTCCTTTGGCCCTATAGTCTTCAAAGGGATCCGAAATATCTGTGCTCAGATTCCACAGAAATAAGCCTAGCAAAGAGATCCACGAAATACAGATGTAACTCTGTGAGATGAATTAACAGAACACTAAGCAGTTTCTCAGAGAGCTTCTTTCCAGATTTCATCTGAGGATATTTCCTTTTTCACCATAGCCCTCTATGGGCTTCCAAATATCACTTTGCCAATTCCACAAGAACTGTCTTAGCAAAAGACTTCTTGAGGGGAAAGCTGTAACTCTGTGAGATGATTTCACAGAACACAAAGAGGTTTCTCAGAAAGCTTCTTTCTCTTAGTTATCGGAGGATATTTCCTGTGGCCCTATAGTCTTCAAAGGGATCCGAAATATCTTTTCTCAGATTCCACAGAAATAAGGCTAGCAAAGAGATCAACGAAATACAGATGTAAATCTGTGAGTGGAAGTCACACATCACAGAGCAGTTTCTCACAAAGATTCTTTCCAGATTTCATCTGAGGATATTTCCTTTTTCACCATAGCCGTCTAAGGGCTTCCAAATATCACTTTGCCAATTCCACAAGAACTGTCTTAGCGAAAGGCTTCTTGAGGGGAAAGCTGTAACCCTTTGAGCTCATTTCACAGAACACAAAGAAGTTCCTCAGAACGCTTCTTTCTCTTAGTTATCGGAGGATATTTCCTTTGGCCCTATAGTCTTCAAAGGGATCCGAAATATCTGTTCTCAGATTCCACAGAAATAAGGCTAGCAAAGAGATCCACGAAATACAGATGTAACTCTGTGAGATGAATTAACAGAACACTAAGCAGTTTCTCAGAAAGCTTCTTTCCAGATTTCATCTGAGGATATTTCCTTTTTCACCATAGTCCTCTATGGGCTTCCAAATATCACTTTGCCAATTCCACAAGAACTGTCTTAGCGAAAGGCTTCTTGAGGGGAAAGCTGTAACTCTCTGAAATGATTTCACAGAACACAAAGAAGTTTCTCAGAAAGCTTCTTTCTCTTAGTTTTCGGAGGATATTTCCTTGGGCCCTGTAGTCTTCAAAGGGATCCGAAATATCTGTTCTCAGATTCCACAGAAATAAGGCTAGCAAAGAGATCCACGAAATATATATGTAACCCTGTGAGATGAATTAACAGAACACTAAGCAGTTTCTCAGAAAGCTTCTTTCCAGTTTTCATCGGAGGATATTTCCTTTTTCACCATAGCCCTCTATGGGCTTCCAAATATCACTTTGCCAATTCCACAAGAACTGTCTTAGCGAAAGGCTTCTTGAGGGGAAAGCTGTAACTCTGTGAGATGATTTCACAGAACACAAAGAAGTTTCTCAGAAAGCTTCTTTTTCTTTGTTATCGGAGGACATTTCCTTTAGCCCTATAGTCTTCAAAGGGATCCGAAATATCTGTGCTCAGATTCCACAGAAATAAGCCTAGCAAAGAGATCCACGAAATACAGATGTAACTCTGTGAGATGAATTAACAGAACACTGAGCAGTTTCTCAGAAAGCTTCTTTCCAGATTTCCTCGGAGAATATTTCCTTTTTCACCATAGCCCTCTATGGGCTTCCAAATATCACTTTGCCAATTCCACAAGAACTGTCTTAGCGAAAGGCTTCTTGAGGGGCAAGCTGTAACTCTGTGAGATGATTTCACAGAACACAAAGAAGTTTCTCAGAAAGATTCTTTCTGTTAGTTATCGGAGGATATTTCCGTTGGCCCTATAGTCTTCAAAGGGATCCGAAATATCTGTTTTCAGATTCCACAGAAATAAGGCTAGCAAAGAGATCCACGAAATACAGATGTAACTCTGTGAGATGAATTAACAGAACACTAAGCAGTTTCTCAGAAAGCTTCTTTCCAGATTTCATCTGAGGATATTTCCTTTTTCACCATAGCCCTCTATGGGCTTCCAAATATCACTTTGCCAATTCCACAAGAACTGTCTTAGCGAAAGGCTTCTTGAGGGGAAAGCTGTAACTCTGTGAGATGATTTCACAGAACACAAAGAAGTTTCTCAGAAAGATTCTTTCTCTTAGTTATCGGAGGATATTTCCTTTGGCCCTATAGTCTTCAAAGGGATCCGAAATATCTGTTCTCAGATTCCACAGAAATAAGGCTAGCCAAGTGATCCACGAAATACAGATGTAACTCTGTGAGATGAATTAACAGAACACTAAGCAGTTTCTCAGAAAGCTTCTTTCCAGATTTCATCTGAGGATATTTCCTTTTTCACCATAGCCCTCTATGGGCTTCCAAATATCACTTTGCCAATTCCACAAGAACTGTCTTAGCGAAAGGCTTCTTGAGGGGAAAGCTGTAACTCTGTCAGCTCATTTCACAGAACACAAAGAAGTTTCTCAGAAAGCTTCTTTCTCTTAGTTATCGGAGGATATTTCCTTTGGCCCTATAGTCTTCAAAGGGATCCGAAATATCTGTTCTCAGATTCCACAGAAATAAGGCTAGCAAAGAGATCCACGAAATACAGATGTAACTCTGTGAGATGAATTAACAGAACACTAAGCAGTTTCTCAGAAAACTTCTTTCCAGATTTGATCGGAGGATATTTCCTTTTTCACCATAGCCCTCTATGGGCTTCCAAATATCACTTTGCCAATTCCACAAGAACTGTCTTAGCGAAAGGCTTCTTGAGGGGAAAGCTGTAACTCTGTGAGATGATTTCACAGAACACAAAGAAGTTTCTCCGAAAGCTTCTTTCTCTTTGTTATCGGAGGATATTTCCTTTGGCCCTATAGTCTTCAAAGGGATCCGAAATATCTGTTCTCAGATTCCACAGAAATAAGGCTAGCAAAGAGATCCACGAAATATAGATGTAACTCTGTGAGATGAATTAACAGAACACTATGCAGTTTCTCCGAAAGCTTCTTTCCAGATTTCATCTGAGGATATTTCCTTTTTCACCCTAGCCCTCTATGGGCTTCCAAATATCACTTTGGGAATTCCACAAGAACTGTCTTAGCAAAAGACTTCTTGAGGGGAAAGCTGTAACTCTGTGAGATGATTTCACAGAACACAAATAGGTTTCTCAGAAAGCTTCTTTCTCTTAGTTATCGGAGGATATTTCCTGTGGTCCTATAGTCTTCAAAGGGATCCGAAATATCTGTTCTCAGATTCCACAGAAATAGGGCTAGCAGAGAGATCAACGAAATACACATGTAACTCTGTGAGTGGAAGTCACACATCACAGAGCAGTTTCTCACAAAGCTTCTTTCCAGATTTCATCTGAGGATATTTCCTTTTTCACCTTAGCCCTCTATGGGCTTCCAAATATCACTTTGCCAATTCCACGAGAACTGTCTTAGCGAAAGGCTTCTTGAGGGGAAAGCTGTAACTCTTTGATCTCATTTCACAGAACACAAAGAAGTTTCTCAGAATGCTTCTTTCTCTTAGTTTTCGGAGGATATTTCCTTTGGCCCTATAGTCTTCAAAGGGATCCGAAATATCTGTTCTCAGATTCCACAGAAATAAGGCTAGCAAAGAGATCCACGAAATATAGATGTAACTCTGTGAGATGAATTAACAGAACACTAAGCAGTTTCTCAGAAAGCTTCTTTCCAGATTTCATCGGAGGATATTTCCTTTTTCACCATAGTCCTCTATGGGCTTCCAAATATCACTTTGCCAATTACACAAGAACTGTCTTAGCGAAAGGCTTCTTGAGGGGAAAGCTGTAACTCTGTGAGATGATTTCACAGAACACAAAGAAGTTTCTCAGAAAGCTTCTTTCTCTTAGTTTTCGGAGGATATTTCCTTTGGTCCTATAGTCTTCAAAGGGATCCGAAATATCTGTTCTCAGATTCCACAGAAATAAGGCTAGCCAAGTGATCCACGAAATACAGATGTAACTCTGTGAGATGAATTAACAGAACACTAAGCAGTTTCTCAGAAAGCTTCTTTCCTGATTTCATCTGAGGATATTTCCTTTTTCACCATAGCCCTCTATGGGCTTCCAAATATCACTTGGCCAATTCCACAAGAACTGTCTTAGCGAAAGGCTTCTTGAGGGGAAAGCTGTAACTCTGTGAGATGATTACATAGAACACAAAGAAATCTCTCACAAAGCTTCTTTCTCTTTGCTATCGGAGGATATTTCCTTTGGCCCTATAGTCTTCAAAGGGATCCGAAATATCTGTTCTCAGATTCCACAGAAATAAGGCTAGCAAAGAGATCAACGAAATACAGATGTAACTCTGTGAGTGGAAGTTACACATCACAGAGCAGTTTCTCAGAAAGCTTCTTTCCAGATTTCATCGGAGGATATTTCCTTTTTCACCATAGCCCTCTATGGGCTTCCAAATATCACTTTGCCAATTCCACAAGAACTGTCTTAGCGAAAGGCTTCTAGAGGGGAGAGCTGTAACTCTGTGAGATGATTTCATAGAACACAAAGAAGTTTCTCAGAACGTTTCTTTCTCTTAGTTATCGGAGGATATTTCCTTTGGCCCTATAGTCTTCAAAGGGATACGAAATATCTGTTCTCAGATTCCACAGAAATAAGGCTAGCAAAGAGATCCACGATATACAGATGTAACTCTGTGAGATGAATTAACAGAACACTAAGCAGTGTCTCAGAAAGCTTCTTTCCAGATTTCATCTGAGGATATTTCCTTTTTCACCGTAGTCCTCTATGGGCTTCCAAATATCACTTTGCCAATTCCACAAGATCTGTCTTAGCGAAAGGATTCTTGAGGGGAAAGCTGTAACTCTCTGAGATGATTTCACAGAACACAAAGAAGTTTCTCAGAAAGCTTCTTTCTCTTAGTTTTCGGAGGATATTTCCTTTGGCCCTATAGACTTCAAAGGGATCCGAAATATCTGTTCTCAGATTCCACAGAAATAAGGCTAGCAAAGAGATCGACGAAATATAGATGTAACTCTGTGAGATGAATTAACAGAACACTAAGCAGTTTCTCAGAAAGCTTCTTTCCAGATTTCATCGGAGGATATTTCCTTTTTGACCATAGCCCTCTATGGGCTTCCAAATATCACTTTGCCAATTCCACAAGAACTGTCTTAGCGAAAGGCTTCTTGAGGGGAAAGCTGTAACTCTGTGAGATGATTTCACAGAACACAAAGAAGTTTCTCAGAAAGCTTCTTTCTCTTTATTATCGGAGGATATTTCCTTTGGCCCTATAGTCTTCAAAGGGATCCGAAATATCTGTTCTCAGATTCCACAGAAATAAGGCTAGCAAAGAGATCCACGAAATACAGATGTAACTCTGTGAGATGAATTAACAGAACACTAAGCAGTTTCTCAGAAAGCTTCTTTCCAGATTTCATCGGAGGATATTTCCTTTTTTCACCATAGCCCTCTATGGGCTTCCAAATATCACTTTGCCAATTCCACAAGAACTGTCTTAGCGAAAGGCTTCTTGAGGGGAAAGCTCTAACTCTGTGAGATGATTTCACAGAACACAAAGAAGTTTCTCAGAAAGCTTCTTTCTCTTAGTTATCGGAGGATATTTCCTTTGGCCCTATAGTCTTCAAAGGGATCCGAAATATCTGTTGTCAGATTCCACAGAAATAAGGCTAGCAAAGAGATCCAGGAAATAAAGATGTAACTCTGTGAGATGAATTAACAGAACACTAAGCAGTTTCTCAGAAAGCTTCTTTCCAGATTTCATCGGAGGATATTTCCTTTTTCACCATAGCCCTCTAGGGGCTTCCAAATATCACTTGGCCAATTCCACAAGAACTGTCTTAGCGAAAGGCTTCTTGAGGGGAAAGCTGTAACTCTGTGAGATGATTTCACCGAACAGAAAGAAGTTTCTCAGAAAGCTTCTTTCCCTTGTTATCGGAGGATATTTCCTTTGGCCCTATAGTCTTGAAAGGGATCCGAAATATCTGTTCTCAGATTCCACAGAAATAAGGCTAGCAAAGAGATCCACGAAATATAGAAATAACTCTGTGAGATGAATTAAGAGAACACTAAGCAGTTTCTCAGAAAGCTTCTTTCCGGACTTCATCGGAGGATATTTCCTTTTTCACCATAGCCCTCTATGGGCTTCCAAATATCACTTTGCCAATTCCACAAGAACTCTCTTAGCGAAAGGCTTCTTGAGGGGAAAGCTGTAACTCTGTGAGATGATTTCACAGAACACAAAGAAGTTTCTCAGAAAGCTTCTTTCTCTTTGTTATCGGAGGATATTTCCTTTGGCCCTATAGTCTTCAAAGGGATCCGAAATATCTGTTCTCAGATTCCACAGAAATAAGGCTAGCAAAGAGATCTACGAAATATAGATGTAACTCTGTGAGATGAATTAACAGAACACTAAGCAGTTTCTCAGAGAGCTTCTTTCCAGATTTCATCTGAGGATATTTCCTTTTTCACCATAGCCCTCTATGGGCTTCCAAATATCACTTTGCCAATTCCACAAGAACTGTCTTAGCAAAAGTCTTCTTGAGGGGAAAGCTGTAACTCTGTGAGATGATTTCACAGAACACAAAGAGGTTTCTCAGAAAGCTTCTTTCTCTTAGTTATTGGAGGATATTTCCTGTGGCCCTATAGTCTTCAAAGGGATCCGAAATATCTTTTCTCGGATTCCACAGAAATAAGGCTAGCAAAGAGATCAACGAAATACAGATGTAAATCTGTGAGTGGAAGTCACACATCACAGAGCAGTTTCTCAGAAAGCTTCTTTCCAGATTTCATCTGAGGATATTTCCTTTTTCACCATAGCCCTCTAAGGGCTTCCAAATATCATTTTGCCAATTCCACAAGAACTGTCTTTGCGAAAGGCTTCTTGAGGGGAAAGCTGTAACCCTTTGAGCTCATTTCACAGAACACAAAGAAGTTCCTCAGAACGCTTCTTTCTCTTAGTTATCGGAGGATATTTCCTTTGGCCCTATAGTCTTCAAAGGGATCCGAAATATCTGTTCTCAGATTCCACAGAAATAAGGCTAGCAAAGAGATCCACGAAATACAGATGTAACTCTGTGAGATGAATTAACAGAACACTAAGCAGTTTCTCAGAAAGCTTCTTTCCAGATTTCATCTGAGGATATTTCCTTTTTCACCATAGTCCTCTATGGGCTTCCAAATATCACTTTGCCAATTCCACAAGAACTGTCTTAGCGAAAGGCTTCTTGAGGGGAAAGCTGTAACTCTCTGAAATGATTTCACAGAACACAAAGAAGTTTCTCAGAAAGCTTCTTTCTCTTAGTTTTCGGAGGATATTTCCTTGGGCCCTGTAGTCTTCAAAGGGATCCGAAATATCTGTTCTCAGATTCCACAGAAATAAGGCTAGCAAAGAGATCCACGAAATATAGATGTAACCCTGTGAGATGAATTAACAGAACACTAAGCAGTTTCTCAGAAAGCTTCTTTCCAGTTTCCATCGGAGGATATTTCCTTTTTCACCATAGCCCTCTATGGGCTTCCAAATATCACTTTGCCAATTCCACAAGAACTGTCTTAGTGAAAGGCTTCTTGAGGGGAAAGCTGTAACTCTGTGAGATGATTTCACAGAACACAAAGAAGTTTCTCAGAAAGCTTCTTTTTCTTTGTTATCGGAGGACATTTCCTTTGGCCCTATAGTCTTCAAAGGGATCCGAAATATCTGTGCTCAGATTCCACAGAAATAAGCCTAGCAAAGAGATCCACGAAATACAGATGTAACTCTGTGAGATGAATTAACAGAACACTAAGCAGTTTCTCAGAGAGCTTCTTTCCAGATTTCATCTGAGGATATTTCCTTTTTCACCATAGCCCTCTATGGGCTTCCAAATATCACTTTGCCAATTCCACAAGAACTGTCTTAGCAAAAGACTTCATGAGGGGAAAGCTGTAACTCTGTGAGATGATTTCACAGAACACAAAGAGGTTTCTCAGAAAGCTTCTTTCTCTTAGTTATCGGAGGATATTTCCTGTGGCCCTATAGTCTTCAAAGGGATCCGAAATATCTTTTCTCAGATTCCACAGAAATAAGGCTAGCAAAGAGATCAACGAAATACAGATGTAAATCTGTGAGTGGAAGTCACACATCACAGAGCAGTTTCTCACAAAGATTCTTTCCAGATTTCATCTGAGGATATTTCCTTTTTCACCATAGCCGTCTAAGGGCTTCCAAATATCACTTTGCCAATTCCACAAGAACTGTCTTAGCGAAAGGCTTCTTGAGGGGAAAGCTGTAACCCTTTGAGCTCATTTCACAGAACACAAAGAAGTTCCTCAGAACGCTTCTTTCTCTTAGTTATCGGAGGATATTTCCTTTGGCCCTATAGTCTTCAAAGGGATCCGAAATATCTGTTCTCAGATTCCACAGAAATAAGGCTAGCAAAGAGATCCACGAAATACAGATGTAACTCTGTGAGATGAATTAACAGAACACTAAGCAGTTTCTCAGAAAGCTTCTTTCCAGATTTCATCGGAGGATATTTCCTTTTTCACCGTAGCCCTCTATGGGCTTCCAAATATCACTTTGCCAATTCCACAAGAACTGTCTTAGCGAAAGGCTTCTTGAGGGGAAAGCTGTATCTCTGTGAGATGATTTCACAGAACACAAAGAAGTTTCTCAAAAAGCTTCTTTCTCTTAGTTATCGGAGGATATTTCCGTTGGCCCTATAGTCTTCAAAGGGATCCGAAATATCTGTGCTCAGATTCCACAGAAATAAGGCTAGCAAAGAGATCCAAGAAATACAGATGTAACTCTGTGAGATGAATTAACAGAACACTAAGCAGTTTCTCAGAAAGCTTCTTTCCAGATTTCATCTGAGGATATTTCCTTTTTCACCATAGCCCTCTATGGGCTTCCAAATATCACTTTGCCAATTCCACAAGAACTGTCTTAGCGAAAGGCTTCTTGAGGGGAAAGCTGTAACTCTGTGAGATGATTTCACAGAACACAAAGAAGTTTCTCAGAAAGCTTCTTTCTCTTAGTTATCGGAGGATATTTCCTTTGGCCCTATAGTCTTCAAAGGGATCCGAAATATCTGTTCTCAGATTCCACAGAAATAAGGCTAGCCAAGTGATCCACGAAATACAGATGTAACTCTGTGAGATGAATTAACAGAACACTAAGCAGTTTCTCAGAAAGCTTCTTTCCAGATTTCATCTGAGGATATTTCCTTTTTCACCATAGCCCTCTATGGGCTTCCAAATATCACTTTGCCAATTCCACAAGAACTGTCTTAGCTAAAGGCTTCTTGAGGGGGAAGCTGTAACTCTGTGAGATGATTTCACAGAACACAAAGAAGTTTCTCAGAAAGCTTCTTTCTCTTAGTTATCGGAGGATATTTCCGTTGGCCCTATAGTCTTCAAAGGGATCCGAAATATCTGTTGTCAGATTCCACAGAAATAAGCCTAGCAAAGAGATCCACGAAATACAGATGTAACTCTGTGAGATGAATTAACAGAACACTGAGCAGTTTCTCAGAAAGCTTCTTTCCAGATTTCATCTGAGGATATTTCCTTTTTCACCATAGCCCTGTATGGGCTCCCAAATATCACTTTGCCAATTCCACAAGAACTGTCTTAGCGAAAGGCTTCTTGAGGGGAAAGCTGTAACTCTGTGAGATGATTTCACAGAACACAAAGAAGTTTCTCAGAAAGCTTCTTTCTCTTAGTTATCGGAGGATATTTCCTTTGGCCCTATAGTCTTCAAAGGGATCCGAAATATCTGTTGTCAGATTCCACAGAAATAAAGCTGGCAAAGAGATCCACGAAATACAGATGTAACTCTGTGAGATCAATTAACAGAACACTAAGCAGTTTCTCAGAAAGCTTTTTTCCAGATTTCATCTAAGGATATTTCCTTTTTCACCATAGCCCTCTAAGGGCTTCCAAATATCACTTTGGAAATTCCACAAGAACTGTCTTAGCGAAAGGCTTTTTGTTTGGAAAGCTGTAACTCTGTGAGATGATTTCACAGAACACAAAGAAGTTTCTCAGAAAGCTTCTTTCTCTTAGATATCGGAGGATATTTCCTTTGGCCCTATACTCTTCAAAGGGATCCGAAATATCTGTTCTCAGATTCCACAGAAATAAGGCTAGCAAAGAGATCCACGAAATATAGAAGTAACTCTGTGAGATGAATTAACAGAACACTAAGCAGTTTCTCAGAAAGCTTCTTTCCACATTTCCTCTGAGGATATATCCTTTTTCACCATAGCCCTCTATGGGCTTCCAAATATCACTTTGCCAATTCCACAAGAACTGTCTTAGCGAAAGGCTTCTTGAGGGGAAAGCTGTAACTCTGTGAGATGATTTCACAGAACACAAAGAAGTTTCTCAGAAAGCTTCTTTCTCTTAGTTATCGGAGGATATTTCCGTTGGCCCTATAGTCTTCAAAGGGATCCGAAATATCTGTTTTCAGATTCCACAGAAATAAGGCTAGCAAAGAGATCCACGAAATATAGATGTAACTCTGTGAGATGAATTAACAGAAAACTAAGCAGTTTCTCAGAAAGCTTCTTTCCAGATTTCATCGGAGGATATTTCATTTTTCACCATAGCCCTCTATGGGCTTCCAAATATCACTTTGCCAATTAAACAAGAACTGTCTTAGCGAAAGGCTTCTTGAGGAGAAAGCTGTAACTCTGTGAGATGATTTCACAGAACACAAAGAAGTTTCTCAGAACGGTTCTTTCTCTTAGTTATCGGAGGATATTTCCTTTGGCCCTATAGTCTTCAAAGGGATCCGAAATATCTGTTGTCAGATTCCACAGAAATAAAGCTAGCAAAGAGATTCACGAAATACAGATGTAACTCTGTGAGATCAATTAACAGAACACTAAGCAGTTTCTCAGAAAGCTTTTTTCCAGATTTCATCTAAGGATATTTCCTTTTTCACCATAGCCCTCTATGGGCTTCCAAATATCACTTTGCCAATTCCACAAGAACTGTCTTAGCGAAAGGCTTTTTGTTTGGAAAGCTGTAACTCTGTGAGATGATTTCGCAGAACACAAAGAAGTTTCTCAGAAAGCTTCTTTCTCTTAGATATCGGAGGATATTTCCTTTGGCCCTATACTCTTCAAAGGGATCCGAAATATCTGTTCTCAGATTCCACAGAAATAAGGCTAGCAAAGAGATCCACGAAATATAGAAGTAACTCTGTGAGATGAATTAACAGAACACTAAGCAGTTTCTCAGAAAGCTTCTTTCCACATTTCCTCTGAGGATATTTCCTTTTTCACCATAGCCCTCTAAGGGCTTCCAAATATCACTTTGCCAATTCCACAAGAACTGTCTTAGCGAAAGGCTTCTTGAGGGGAAACCTGTAACTCTGTGAGATGATTTCACAGAACACAAAGAAGTTTCTCAGAAAGCTTCTTTCTCTTAGTTATCGGAGGATATTTCCGTTGGCCCTATAGTCTTCAAAGGGATCCGAAATATCTGTTTTCAGATTCCACAGAAATAAGGCTAGCAAAGAGATCCACGAAATACAGATGTAACTCTGGGAGATGAATTAACAGAACACTAAGCAGTTTCTCAGAAAGCTTCTTTCCAGATTTCATCTGAGGATATTTCCTTTTTCTCCATAGCCCACTATGGGCTTCCAAATATCACTTTGCCAATTCCACAAGAACTGTCTTAGCGAAAGGCTTCTTGAGGGGAAAGCTGTAACTCTGTGAGATGATTTCACAGAACACAAAGAAGTTTCTCAGAAAGTTTCTTTCTCTTAGTTATCGGAGGATATTTCCTTTGGCCCTATAGTCTTCAAAGGGATCCGAAATATCTGTTCTCAGATTCCACAGAAATAAGGCGAGCAAAGAGATCCACGAAATATAGATGTAACTCTGTGAGATGAATTAACAGAACACCAAGCAGTTTCTCAGAAAGCTTCTTTCCAGATTTCATTGGAGGATATTTCCTTTTTCACCATAGCCCTCTATGGGCTTCCAGATATCACTTTGCCAATTCCAGAAGAACTGTCTTAGGGAAAGGCTTCTTGAGGGGAAAGCTGTAACTCTGTGAGCTCATTTCACAGAACACAAAGAAGTTTCTCAGAAAGCTTCTTTCTCTTAGTTATCGGAGGATATTTCCTTTGGCCCTATAGTCTTCAAAGGGATCCGAAATATCTGTTCTCAGATTCCACAGAAATAAGGCTAGCAAAGAGATCCACGAAATACAGATGTAACTATGAGAGATGAATTAACAGAACACTAAGCAGTTTCTCAGAAAGCTTCTTTCCAGATTTCATCTGAGGATATTTCCTTTTTCACCATAGCCCTCTATGGGCTTCCAAATATCACTTTGCCAATTCCACAAGAACTGTCTTAGCGAAAGGCTTCTTGAGGGGAAAGCTGTAACTCTGTGAGATGATTTCACAGAACACAAAGAAGTTTCTCAGAAAGCTTCTTTCTCTTTGTTATCGGAGGATATTTCCTTCGGCCCTATAGTCTTCAAAGGGATCCGAAATATCTGTTCTCAGATTCCACAGAAATAAGGCTAGCAAAGAGATCCACGAAATATAGATGTAACTCTGTGAGATGAATTAACAGAACACTAAGCAGTTTCTCAGAAAGCTTCTTTCCAGATTTCATCTGAGGATATTTCCTTTTTCACCATAGCCCTCTATGGGCTTCCAAATATCACTTTGCCAATTCCACAAGAACTGTCTTAGCGAAAGGCTTCTTGAGGAGAAAGCTGTAACTCTGTGAGATGATTTCACAGAACACAAAGAAGTTTCTCAGAAAGCTTCTTTCTCTTAGTTATCGGAGGATATTTCCTTTGGCCCTATAGTCTTCAAAGGGATCCGAAATATCTGTTGTCAGATTCCACAGAAATAAAACTAGCAAAGAGATCCACGAAATACAGATGTAACTCTGTGAGATGAATTAACAGAACACTAAGCAGTTTCTCAGAAAGCTTTTTTCCAGATTTCATCTAAGGATATTTCCTTTTTCACCGTAGCCCTCTATGGGCTTCCAAATATCACTTTGGAAATTCCACAAGAACTGTCTTAGCGAAAGGCTTATGAGGGGAAAGCTGTAACTCTGTGAGATGATTTCACAGAACACAAAGAAGTTTCTCAGAAAGCTTCTTTCTCTTTGTTATCGGAGGATATTTCCTTTGGCCCTATAGTCTTCAAAGGGATCCGAAATATCTGTTCTCAGATTCCACAGAAATAAGGCTAGCAAAGAGATCCACGAAATATAGAAGTAACTCTTTGAGATGAATTAACAGAACCCTAAGCAGTTTCTCAGAAAGCTTCTTTCCAGATTTCATCGGAGGATATTTCCTTTTTCACCATAGCCCTCTATGGGCTTCCAAATATCACTTTGCCAATTCCACAAGAACTGTCTTAGCGAAAGGCTTCTTGAGGGGAAAGCTGTAACTCTGTGAGATGATTTCACAGAACACAAAGAAGTTTCTCAGAAAGCTTCTTTCTCTTAGTTATCGGAGGATATTTCCTTTGGCCCTATAGTCTTCAAAGGGATCCGAAATATCTGTTCTCAGATTCCACAGAAATAAGGCTAGCAAAGAGATCCACGAAATACAGATGTAACTCTGTGAGATGAATTAACAGAACACTAAGCAGTTTCTCAGAAACTTCTTTCCAGATTTCATCTGAGGATATTTCCTTTTTCACCATAGCCCTCTATGGGCTTCCAAATATCACTTTGCCATTTCCACAAGAACTGTCCTAGCGAAAGACTTCTTGAGGGGAAAGCTGTAACTCTGTTAGCTCATTTCACAGAACACAAAGAAGTTTCTCAGAAAGCTTCTTTCTCTTAGTTATCGGAGGATATTTCCTTTGGCCCTATAGTCTTCAAAGGGATCCGAAATATCTGTTGTCAGATTCCACAGAATAAGGCGAGCAAAGAGATCCACGAAATATAGATGTAACTCTGTGAGATGAATTAACAGAACACCAAGCAGTTTCTCAGAATGCTTCTTTCCAGATTTCATCGGAGGATATTTCCTTTTTCACCATAGCCCTCTATGGGCTTCCAAATATCACTTGGCCAATTCCACAAGAACTGTCTTAGCGAAAGGCTTCTTGAGGGGAAAGCTGTAACTCTGTGAGATGATTTCACAGAACACAAAGAAGTTTCTCAGAAAGCTTCTTTCTCTTAGTTATCGGAGGATATTTCCTTTGGCCCTATAGTCTTCAAAGGGATCCGAAATATCTGTTGTCAGATTCCACAGAAATAAGGCTAGCAAAGAGATCCACAAAATACAGATGTAACTCTGTGAGATGAATTAACAGAACACTAAGCAGTTTCTCAGAAAGCTTCTTTCCAGATTTCATCTGAGGATATTTCCTTTTTCACCATAGCCCTCTATGGGCTTCCAAATATCACTTTGCCAATTCCACAAGAACTGTCTTAGCGAAAGGCTTCTTGAGGGGAAAGCTGTAACTCTGTGAGATGATTACATAGAACACAAAGAAATTTCTCACAAAGCTTCTTTCTCTTTGTTATCGGAGGATATTTCCTTTGGCCCTATAGTCTTCAAAGGGATCCGAAATATCTGTTGTCAGATTCCACAGAAATAAGGCTAGCAAAGAGATCCACGAAACACAGATGTAACTCTGTGAGATGAATTAACAGAACACTTAGCGGTTTCTCAGAAAGCTTCTTTCCAGATTTCATCGGAGGATATTTCCTTTTTCACCATAGCCCTCTATGGGCTTCCAAATATCACTTTGCCAATTCCACAAGAATTGTCTTAGCGAAAGGCTTTTGGATTGGAAAGCTGTAACTCTGTGAGATGATTTCACAGAACACAAAGAAGTTTCTCAGAAAGCTTCTTTCTCTTTGTTATCGGAGGATATTTCCTTTCTCCCTATAGTCTTCAAAGGGATCCGAAATATCTTTTCTGAGATTCCACAGAAATAAGGCTAGCAAAGAAATCCACGAAATATAGAAGTAACTCTGTGAGATGAATTAACAGAACACTAAGCAGTTTCTCAGAAAGCTTCTTTCCAGATTTCATCGGAGGATATTTCATTTTTCACCATAGCCCTCTATGGGCTTCCAAATATCACTTTGCCAATTCCACAAGAACTGTCTTAGCGAAAGGCTTCTTGAGGGGAAAGCTGTAACTCTGTGAGATGAATTCACAGAACACAAAGAAGTTTCTCAGCAAGCTTCTTTCTCTTAGTTATCGCAGGATATTTCCTTTGGCCCTATAGTCTTCAAAGGGATCCGAAATATCTGTTCTCAGATTCCACAGAAATAAGGCTAGCAAAGAGATCCACGAAATACAGATGTAACTCTGTGAGATGAATTAACAGAACACTAAGCAGTTTCTCAGAAAGCTTCTTTCAGATTTCATCTGAGGATATTTCGTTTTTCACCATAGCCATCTATGGGCTTCCAAATATCACTTTGCCAATTCCACAAGAACTGTCTTAGCGAAAGGCTTCTTGAGGGGAAAGCTGTAACTCTGTGAGATGATTTCACAGAACACAAAGAAGTTTCTCAGAAAGCTTCTTTCTCTTTGTTATCGGAGGATATTTCCTTTGGCCCTATAGTCTTCAAAGGGATCCGAAATATCTGTTCTCAGATTCCACAGAAATAAGGCTAGCAAAGAGATACACGAAATACAGATGTAACTCTGTGAGATGAATTAACAGAACACTAAGCAGTTTCTCAGAAAGCTTCTTTCCAGATTTCATCTGAGGATATTTCCTTTTTCACCGTAGCCCTCTATGGGCTTCCAAATATCACTTTGCCAATTCCACAAGAACTGTCTTAGCGAAAGGCTTCTTGAGGGGAAAGGTGTAACTCTGTGAGATGATTTCACAGAACACAAAGAAGTTTCTCAGAAATCCTCTTTCTCTTAGTTATCGGAGGATATTTCCTTTGGCCCTATAGTCTTCAAAGGGATCCGAAATATCTGTTGTCAGATTCCACAGAAATAAGGCTAGCAAAGAGATCCACAAAATACAGATGTAACTCTGTGAGATGAATTAACAGAACACTAAGCAGTTTCTCAGAAAGCTTCTTTCCAGATTTCATCGGAGGATATTTCCTTTTTCACCATAGCCCTCTATGGGCTTCCAAATATCACTTTGCCAATTCCACAAGAACTGTCTTAGCGAAAGGCTTCTTGAGGGGAAAGCTGTAACTCTGTGAGATGATTACATAGAACACAAAGAAATTTCTCACAAAGCTTCTTTCTCTTAGTTTTCGGAGGATATTTCCTTTGGCCCTATAGTCTTCAAAGGGATCCGAAATATCTGTTGTCAGATTCCACAGAAATAAGGCTAGCAAAGAGATCCACGAAATACAGATGTAACTCTGTGAGATGAATTACCAGAACACTAAGCGGTTTCTCAGAAAGCTTCTTTCCAGATTTCATCGGAGGATATTTCCTTTTTCACCATAGCCCTCTATGGGCTTCCAAATATCACTTTGCCAATTCCACAAGAACTGTCTTAGCGAAAGGCTTTTGGATTGGAAAGCTATAAATCTGTGAGATGATTTCACAGAACACAAAGAAGTTTCTCAGAAAGCTTCTTTCTCTTTGTTATCGGAGGATATTTCCTTTCTCCCTATAGTCTTCAAAGGGATCCGAAATATCTTTTCTGAGATTCCACAGAAATAAGGCTAGCAAAGAAATCCACGAAATATAGAAGTAACTCTGTGAGATGAATTAACAGAACACTAAGCAGTTTCTCAGAAAGCTTCTTTCCAGATTTCATCGGAGGATATTTCATTTTTCACCATAGCCCTCTATGGGCTTCCAAATATCACTTTGCCAATTCCACAAGAACTGTCTTAGCGAAAGGCTTCTTGAGGGGAAAGCTGTAACTCTGTGAGATGAATTCACAGAACACAAAGAAGTTTCTCAGCAAGCTTCTTTCTCTTAGTTATCGCAGGATATTTCCTTTGGCCCAATAGTCTTCAAAGGGATCCGAAATATCTGTTCTCAGATTCCACAGAAATAAGGCTAGCAAAGAGATCCACGAAATACAGATGTAACTCTGTGAGATGAATTAACAGAACACTAAGCAGTTTCTCAGAAAGCTTCTTTCAGATTTCATCTGAGGATATTTCGTTTTTCACCATAGCCATCTATGGGCTTCCAAATATCACTTTGCCAATTCCACAAGAACTGTCTTAGCGAAAGGCTTCTTGAGGGGAAAGCTGTAACTCTGTGAGATGATTTCACAGAACACAAAGGAGGTTCTCAGAAAGCTTCTTTCTCTTTGTTATCGGAGGATATTTCCTTTGGCCCTATAGTCTTCAAAGGGATCCGAAATATCTGTTGTCAGATTCCACAGAAATAAGGCTATACAAGTGATCCACGAAATACAGATGTAACTCTGTGAGATGAATTAGCAGAACACTAAGCAGTTTCTCAGAAAGCTTCTTTCCAGATTTCATCTGAGGATATTTCCTTTTTCACCATAGCCCTCTATGGGCTTCCAAATATCACTTTGCCGATTCCACAAGAACTGTCTTAGCGAAAGGCTTCTTGAGGGGAAAGCTGTAACTCTGTGAGATGATTACATAAAACACAAAGAAATTTCTCACAAAGCTTCTTTCTCTTTGTTATCGGAGGATATTTCCTTTGGCCCTATAGTCTTCAAAGGGATCCGAAATATCTGTTGTCAGATTCCACAGAAATAAGGCTAGGAAAGAGATCCACGAAATACAGATGTAACTCTGTGAGATGAATTAACAGAACACTAAGCAGTTTCTCAGAAAGCTTCTTTCCAGATTTCATCGGAGGATATTTCCTTTTTCACCATAGCCCTCTATGGGCTTCCAAATATCACTTTGCCAATTCCACAAGAACTGTCTTAGCGAAAGGCTTCTTGAGGGGAAAGCTGTAACTCTGTGAGCTCATTTCACAGAACACAAAGAAGTTTCTCAGAAAGCTTCTTTCTCTTAGTTTTCGGAGGATAATTCCTTTGGCCCTATAGTCTTCAAAGGGATCCGAAATATCTGTTCTCAGATTCCACAGAAACAAGGCTAGCAAAGAGATCCACGAAATATAGATGTAACTCTGTGAGATGAATTAACAGAACACTAAACAGTCTCTAAGAAAGCTTCTTTCCAGATTTCATCGGAGGATATTTCCTTTTTCACCATAGCCCTCTATGGGCTTCCAAATATCACTTTGCCAATTCCACAAGAACTGTCTTAGCGAAACGCTTCTTGAGGGGAAAGCTGTAACTCTGTGAGATGATTTCACAGAAAACAAAGAAGTTTCTCAGAAAGCTTCTTTCTCTTAGTTATCGGAGGATATTTCCTTTGGCCCTATAGTCTTCAAAGGGATCCGAAATATCTGTTCTCAGATTCCACAGAAATAAGGCTAGCAAAGAGATCAACGAAATACAGATGTAACTCTGTGAGTGGAAGTCACACATCACAGAGCAGTTTCTCAGAAAGCTTCTTTCCAGATTTCATCTGAGGATATTTCCTTTTTCACCATAGCCCTCTATGGGCTTCCAAATATCACTTTGCCAATTCCACAAGAACTGTCTTAGCGAAAGGCTTCTTGAGGGGAAAGCTGTAACTCTGTGAGCTCATTTCACAGAACACAAAGAAGTTTCTCAGAAAGCCTCTTTCTCTTTGTTATCGGAGGATATTTCCTTTGGCCCTATAGTCTTCAAAGGGATCCGAAATATCTGTTCTCAGATTCCACAGAAATAAGGCTAGCAAAGAGATCCACGAAATATAGATGTAACTCTGTGAGATGAATTAACAGAACACTAAGCAGTTTCTCGGAAAGCTTCTTTCCAGATTTCATCTGAGGATATTTCCTTTTTCACCATAGCCCTCTATGGGCTTCCAAATATCACTTTGCCAATTCCACAAGAACTGTCTTAGCAAAAGGCTTCTTGAGGTGAAAGCTGTAACTCTGTGAGATGATTTCACAGAACACAAAGAAGTTTCTCAGAAAGCTTCTTTCTCTTAGTTATCGGAGGATATTTCCTTTGGCCCTATAGTCTTCAAAGGTATCCGAAATATCTGTTCTCGGATTCCACAGAAATAAGGCTAGCAAAGAGATCAACGAAATAAAGATGTAACTCTGTGAGTGGAAGTCACACATCACAGAGCATTTTCTCAGAAAGCTTCTTTCCAGATTTCATCTGAGGATATTTCCTTTTTCACCATAGCCCTCTATGGGCTTCCAAATATCACTTTGCCAATACCACAAGAACTGTCTTAGCGAAAGGCTTCTTGAGGGGAAAGCTGTAACTCTCTGAGATGATTTCACAGAACACAAAGAAGTTTCTCAGAAAGCTTCTTTCTCTTAGTTTTCGGAGGATATTTACTTTGGCCCTATAGTCTTCAAAGGGATCCGAAATATCTGTTCTCAGATTCCACAGAAATAAGGCTAGCAAAGAGATCCACGAAATATAGATGTAACTCTGTGAGATGAATTAACAGAACACTAAGCAGTTTCTCAGAAAGCTTCTTTCCAGTTTTCATCGGAGGATATTTCCTTTTTCACCATAGCCCTCCATGGGCTTCCAAATATCACTTTGCCAATTCCACAAGAACTGTCTTAGCGAAAGGCTTCTTGAGGGGAAAGCTGTAACTCTGTGAGATGATTTCACAGAACACAAAGAAGTTTCTCAGAAAGCTTCTTTTTCTTTGTTATCGGAGGATATTTCCTTTGGCCCTATAGTCTTCAAAGGGATCCGAAATATCTGTTCTCAGATTCCACAGAAATAAGGCTAGCAAAGAGATCCACGAAATACAGATGTAACTCTGTGAGATGAATTAACAGAACACTAAGCAGTTTCTCAGAAACTTCTTTCCAGATTTCTTCTGAGGATATTTCCTTTTTCTCCATAGCCCTCTATGGGCTTCCAAATATCACTTGGCCAATTCCACAAGAACTGTCTTAGCGAAAGGCTTCTTGAGGGGAAAGCTGTAACTCTGTGAGATGATTTCACAGAACACAAAGAAGTTTCTCAGAAAGCTTCTTTCTCTTTGTTATCGGAGGATATTTCCTTTGGCCCTATAGTCTTCAAAGGGATCCGAAATATCTGTTCTCACATTCCACAGAAATAAGGCTAGCAAACAGATCCTCGAAATATAGATGTAATTCTGTGAGATGAATTAACAGAACACTAAGCAGTTTCTCAGAAAGCTTCTTTCCAGATTTCATCTGAGGATATTTCCTTTTTCACCATAGCCCTCTATGGGCTTCCAAATATCACTTTGCCAATTCCACAAGAACTGTCTTACCGAAAGGCTTCTTGAAGGGAAAGCTGTAACTCTGTGAGATGATTTCACAGAACACAAAGAGGTTTCTCAGAAAGCTTCTTTCTCTTAGTTATCGGAGGATATTTCCTTTGGCCCTATAGTCTTCAAAGGGATCCGAAATATCTGTTCTCAGATTCCACAGAAATAAGGCTAGCAAAGAGATCAACGAAGTACAGATGTAACTCTGTGAGTGGAAGTCACACATCACAGAGCAGTTTCTCAGAAAGCTTCTTTCCAGATTTCATCTGAGGATATTTCCTTTTTCAACATAGCCCTCTATGGGCTTCCAAATATCACTTGGCCAATTCCACAAGAACTGTCTTAGCGAAAGGCTTCTTGAGGGGAAAGCTGTAACTCTGTGAGATGATTTCACAGAACACAAAGAAGTTTCTCAGAAAGCTTCTTTCTCTTTGTTATCGGAGGATATTTCCTTTGGCCCTATAGTCTTCAAAAGAATCCCAAATATCTGTTCTCTGATTCCACAGAAATAAGGCTAGCAAAGAGATCCACGAAATATAGAAGTAACTCTGTGAGATGAATTAACAGAACACTAAGCAGTTTCTCAGAAAGCTTCTTTCCAGATTTCATCTGAGGATATTTCCTTTTTCAACATAGCCCTCTATGGGCTTCCAAATATCACTTGGCCAATTCCACAAGAACTGTCTTAGCGAAAGGCTTCTTGAGGAGAAAGCTGTAACTCTGTGAGATGATTTCACAGAACACAAAGAAGTTTCTCAGAAAGCTTCCTTCTCTTTTTTATCGGAGGATATTTCCTTTGGCCCTATAGTCTTCAAAGGGATCCGAAATATCTGTTCTCAGATTTCACAGAAATAAGGCTAGCAAAGAGATCCACGAAATATAGATGTAACTCTGTGAGATGAATTAACAGAACACTAAGCAGTTTCTCAGAAAGCTTCTTTCCAGATTTGATCGGAGGATATTTCCTTTTTCACCATAGCCCTCTATGGGCTTCCAAATATCACTTTGCCAATTCCACAAGAACTGTCTTAGCGAAAGGCTTCTTGAGGGGAAAGCTGTAACTCTGTGAGATGATTTCACAGAACACAAAGAAGTTTCTCAGAAAGCTTCTTTCTCTTAGTTATCGGAGGATATTTCCTTTGGCCCTATAGTCTTCAAAGGGATCCGAAATATCTGTTGTCAGATTCCACAGAAATAAGGCTATCCAAGTGATCCACGAAATACAGATGTAACTCTGTGAGATGAATTAGCAGAACACTAAGCAGTTTCTCAGAAAGCTTCTTTCCAGATTTCATCTGAGGATATTTCCTTTTTCACCATAGCCCTCTATGGGCTTCCAAATATCACTTTGCCGATTCCACAAGAACTGTCTTAGCGAAAGGCTTCTTGAGGGGAAAGCTGTAACTCTGTGAGATGATTACATAAAACACAAAGAAATTTCTCACAAAGCTTCTTTCTCTTTGTTATCGGAGGATATTTCCTTTGGCCCTATAGTCTTCAAAGGGATCCGAAATATCTGTTGTCAGATTCCACAGAAATAAGGCTAGGAAAGAGATCCACGAAATACAGATGTAACTCTGTGAGATGAATTAACAGAACACTAAGCAGTTTCTCAGAAAGCTTCTTTCCAGATTTCATCGGAGGATATTTCCTTTTTCACCATAGCCCTCTATGGGCTTCCAAATATCACTTTGCCAATTCCACAAGAACTGTCTTAGCGAAAGGCTTCTTGAGGGGAAAGCTGTAACTCTGTGAGCTCATTTCACAGAACACAAAGAAGTTTCTCAGAAAGCTTCTTTCTCTTAGTTTTCGGAGGATAATTCCTTTGGCCCTATAGTCTTCAAAGGGATCCGAAATATCTGTTCTCAGATTCCACAGAAACAAGGCTAGCAAAGAGATCCACGAAATATAGATGTAACTCTGTGAGATGAATTAACAGAACACTAAACAGTCTCTAAGAAAGCTTCTTTCCAGATTTCATCGGAGGATATTTCCTTTTTCACCATAGCCCTCTATGGGCTTCCAAATATCACTTTGCCAATTCCACAAGAACTGTCTTAGCGAAACGCTTCTTGAGGGGAAAGCTGTAACTCTGTGAGATGATTTCACAGAAAACAAAGAAGTTTCTCAGAAAGCTTCTTTCTCTTAGTTATCGGAGGATATTTCCTTTGGCCCTATAGTCTTCAAAGGGATCCGAAATATCTGTTCTCAGATTCCACAGAAATAAGGCTAGCAAAGAGATCAACGAAATACAGATGTAACTCTGTGAGTGGAAGTCACACATCACAGAGCAGTTTCTCAGAAAGCTTCTTTCCAGATTTCATCTGAGGATATTTCCTTTTTCACCATAGCCCTCTATGGGCTTCCAAATATCACTTTGCCAATTCCACAAGAACTGTCTTAGCGAAAGGCTTCTTGAGGGGAAAGCTGTAACTCTGTGAGCTCATTTCACAGAACACAAAGAAGTTTCTCAGAAAGCCTCTTTCTCTTTGTTATCGGAGGATATTTCCTTTGGCCCTATAGTCTTCAAAGGGATCCGAAATATCTGTTCTCAGATTCCACAGAAATAAGGCTAGCAAAGAGATCCACGAAATATAGATGTAACTCTGTGAGATGAATTAACAGAACACTAAGCAGTTTCTCGGAAAGCTTCTTTCCAGATTTCATCTGAGGATATTTCCTTTTTCACCATAGCCCTCTATGGGCTTCCAAATATCACTTTGCCAATTCCACAAGAACTGTCTTAGCAAAAGGCTTCTTGAGGGGAAAGCTGTAACTCTGTGAGATGATTTCACAGAACACAAAGAAGTTTCTCAGAAAGCTTCTTTCTCTTAGTTATCGGAGGATATTTCCTTTGGCCCTATAGTCTTCAAAGGTATCCGAAATATCTGTTCTCGGATTCCACAGAAATAAGGCTAGCAAAGAGATCAACGAAATAAAGATGTAACTCTGTGAGTGGAAGTCACACATCACAGAGCATTTTCTCAGAAAGCTTCTTTCCAGATTTCATCTGAGGATATTTCCTTTTTCACCATAGCCCTCTATGGGCTTCCAAATATCACTTTGCCAATACCACAAGAACTGTCTTAGCGAAAGGCTTCTTGAGGGGAAAGCTGTAACTCTCTGAGATGATTTCACAGAACACAAAGAAGTTTCTCAGAAAGCTTCTTTCTCTTAGTTTTCGGAGGATATTTACTTTGGCCCTATAGTCTTCAAAGGGATCCGAAATATCTGTTCTCAGATTCCACAGAAATAAGGCTAGCAAAGAGATCCACGAAATATAGATGTAACTCTGTGAGATGAATTAACAGAACACTAAGCAGTTTCTCAGAAAGCTTCTTTCCAGTTTTCATCGGAGGATATTTCCTTTTTCACCATAGCCCTCCATGGGCTTCCAAATATCACTTTGCCAATTCCACAAGAACTGTCTTAGCGAAAGGCTTCTTGAGGGGAAAGCTGTAACTCTGTGAGATGATTTCACAGAACACAAAGAAGTTTCTCAGAAAGCTTCTTTTTCTTTGTTATCGGAGGATATTTCCTTTGGCCCTATAGTCTTCAAAGGGATCCGAAATATCTGTTCTCAGATTCCACAGAAATAAGGCTAGCAAAGAGATCCACGAAATACAGATGTAACTCTGTGAGATGAATTAACAGAACACTAAGCAGTTTCTCAGAAACTTCTTTGCAGATTTCTTCTGAGGATATTTCCTTTTTC
This sequence comes from Macaca fascicularis, assembly GCF_037993035.2. Classification (NCBI taxonomy): domain Eukaryota; kingdom Metazoa; phylum Chordata; class Mammalia; order Primates; family Cercopithecidae; genus Macaca; species Macaca fascicularis. The sequence continues at coordinate 87,135,029 of NC_088379.1, forward strand.
TCCATAGCCCTCTATGGGCTTCCAAATATCACTTGGCCAATTCCACAAGAACTGTCTTAGCGAAAGGCTTCTTGAGGGGAAAGCTGTAACTCTGTGAGATGATTTCACAGAACACAAAGAAGTTTCTCAGAAAGCTTCTTTCTCTTTGTTATCGGAGGATATTTCCTTTGGCCCTATAGTCTTCAAAGGGATCCGAAATATCTGTTCTCACATTCCACAGAAATAAGGCTAGCAAACAGATCCTCGAAATATAGATGTAATTCTGTGAGATGAATTAACAGAACACTAAGCAGTTTCTCAGAAAGCTTCTTTCCAGATTTCATCTGAGGATATTTCCTTTTTCACCATAGCCCTCTATGGGCTTCCAAATATCACTTTGCCAATTCCACAAGAACTGTCTTACCGAAAGGCTTCTTGAAGGGAAAGCTGTAACTCTGTGAGATGATTTCACAGAACACAAAGAGGTTTCTCAGAAAGCTTCTTTCTCTTAGTTATCGGGGGATATTTCCTTTGGCCCTATAGTCTTCAAAGGGATCCGAAATATCTGTTCTCAGATTCCACAGAAATAAGGCTAGCAAAGAGATCAACGAAGTACAGATGTAACTCTGTGAGTGGAAGTCACACATCACAGAGCAGTTTCTCAGAAAGCTTCTTTCCAGATTTCATCTGAGGATATTTCCTTTTTCAACATAGCCCTCTATGGGCTTCCAAATATCACTTGGCCAATTCCACAAGAACTGTCTTAGCGAAAGGCTTCTTGAGGGGAAAGCTGTAACTCTGTGAGATGATTTCACAGAACACAAAGAAGTTTCTCAGAAAGCTTCTTTCTCTTTGTTATCGGAGGATATTTCCTTTGGCCCTATAGTCTTCAAAAGAATCCCAAATATCTGTTCTCAGATTCCACAGAAATAAGGCTAGCAAAGAGATCCACGAAATATAGAAGTAACTCTGTGAGATGAATTAACAGAACACTAAGCAGTTTCTCAGAAAGCTTCTTTCCAGATTTCATCTGAGGATATTTCCTTTTTCAACATAGCCCTCTATGGGCTTCCAAATATCACTTGGCCAATTCCACAAGAACTGTCTTAGCGAAAGGCTTCTTGAGGAGAAAGCTGTAACTCTGTGAGATGATTTCACAGAACACAAAGAAGTTTCTCAGAAAGCTTCCTTCTCTTTTTTATCGGAGGATATTTCCTTTGGCCCTATAGTCTTCAAAGGGATCCGAAATATCTGTTCTCAGATTTCACAGAAATAAGGCTAGCAAAGAGATCCACGAAATATAGATGTAACTCTGTGAGATGAATTAACAGAACACTAAGCAGTTTCTCAGAAAGCTTCTTTCCAGATTTGATCGGAGGATATTTCCTTTTTCACCATAGCCCTCTATGGGCTTCCAAATATCACTTTGCCAATTCCACAAGAACTGTCTTAGCGAAAGGCTTCTTGAGGGGAAAGCTGTAACTCTGTGAGATGATTTCACAGAACACAAAGAAGTTTCTCAGAAAGCTTCTTTCTCTTTGTTATCGGAGGATATTTCCTTTGGCCCTATAGTCTTCAAAGGGATCCGAAATATCTGTTCTCAGATTCCACCGAAATAAGGCTAGCAAAGAGATCCACGAAATATAGAAGTAACTCTGTGAGATGAATTAACAGAACACTAAGCAGTTTCTCAGAAAGCTTCTTTCCAGATTTCATCGCAGGATATTTCCTTTTTCACCACAGCCCTCTATGGGCTTCCAAATATCACTTTGCCAATTCCACAAGAACTGTCTTAGCGAAAGGCTTCTTGAGGGGAAAGCTGTAACTCTGTGAGATGATTTCACAGAACACAAAGAAGTTTCTCAGAAAGCTTCTTTTTCTTTGTTTCGGAGGATACTTCCTTTGGCCCTATAGTCTTCAAAGGGATCCGAAATATCTGTTCTCAGATTCCACAGAAAAAAGTCTAGCAAAGAGATCCACGAAATACAGATGTAACTCTGTGAGATGAATTAACAGAACACTGAGCAGTTTCTCAGAAAGCTTCTTTCCAGATTTCATCTGAGGATATTTACTTTTTCACCATAGCCCTGTATGGGCTTCCAAATATCACTTTGCCAATTCCACAAGAACTGTCTTAGCGAAAGGCTTCTTGAGGGGAGAGCTGTAACTCTGTGAGATGATTTCACAGAACACAAAGAAGTTTCTCAGAAAGCTTCTTTCTCTTAGTTATCGGAGGATATTTCCTTTGACCCTATAGTCTTCAAAGGGATCCGAAATATCTGTTCTCAGATTCCAAAGAAATAAGGCTAGCTAAATGATCCACGAAATACAGATGTAACTCTGTGAGATGAATTAACAGAACACTAAGCAGTTTCTCAGAAAGCTTCTTTCCAGATTTCATCGGAGGATATTTCCTTTTTCACCATAGCCCTCTATGGGCTTCCAAATATCACTTTGCCAATTCCACAAGAACTGTCTTAGTGAAAGGCTTCTTGAGGGGAAAGCTGTAACTCTGTGAGATGATTTCACAGAACACAAAGAAGTTTCTCAGAAAACTTCTTTCTCTTAGTTATCGGAGGATATTTCCGTTGGCCCTATAGTCTTCAAAGGGATCCGAAATATCTGTTTTCAGATTCCACAGAAATAAGGCTAGCAAAGAGATCCACGAAATACAGATTTAACTCTGTGAGATGAATTAACAGAACACTAAGAAGTTTCTCAGAAAGCTTCTTTCCAGATTTCATCTGAGGATATTTCCTTTTTCACCATAGCCCTCCATGGGCTTCCAAATATCACTTTGCCAATTCCACAAGAACTGTCTTAGCGAAAGGCTTCTTGAGAGAAAAGCTGTAACTCTGTGATCTCATTTCACAGAACACAAAGAAGTTTCTCAGAAAGCTTCTTTCTCTTAGTTATCGGAGGATATTTCCTTTGGCCCTATAGTCTTCAAAGGGATCCGAAATATCTGTTCTCAGATTCCACAGAAATAAGGCTAGCAAAGAGATCAACGAAGTACAGATGTAACTCTGTGAGTGGATGTCACACATCGCAGAGCAGTTTCTCAGAAAGCTTCTTTCCAGATTTCATCTGAGGATATTTCCTTTTTCACCATAGCCCTCTATGGGCTTCCAAATATCACTTGGCCAATTCCACAAGAACTGTCTTAGCGAAAGGCTTCTTGAGGGGAAAGCTGTAACTCTGTGAGATGATTTCACAGAAAACAAAGAAGTTTCTCAGAAAGCTTCTTTCTCTTAGTTATCGGAGGATATTTCCTTTGGCCGTATAGTCTTCAAAGGGATCCGAAATATCTGTTCTCAGATTCCACAGAAATAAGGCTAGCCAAGTGATCCACGAAATACAGATGTAACTCTGTGAGATGAATTAACAGAACACTGAGCAGTTTCTCAGAAAGCTTCTTTCCAGATTTCATCTGAGGATATTTCCTTTTTCACCATAGACCTCTATGGGCTTCCAAATATCACTTGGCCAATTCCACAAGAACTGTCTTAGCGAAAGGCTTCTTGAGGGGAAAGCTGTAACTCTGTGAGATGATTACATAAAACACAAAGAAATTTCTCACAAAGCTTCTTTCTCTTTGATATCGGAGGATATTTCCTTTGGCCCTATAGTCTTCAAAGGGATCCGAAATATCTGTTGTCAGATTCCACAGAAATAAGGCTAGCAAAGAGATCCACGAAATACAGATGTAACTCTGTGAGATGAATTAACAGAACACTAAGCAGTTTCTCAGAAAGCTTCTTTCCAGATTTCATCGGAGGATATTTCCTTTTTCACCATAGCCCTCTATGGGCTTCCAAATATCACTTTGCCAATTCCACAAGAACTGTCTTAGCGAAAGGCTTCTTGAGGGGAAAGCTGTAACTCTGTGAGCTCATTTCACAGAACACAAAGAAGTTTCTCAGAAAGCTTCTTTCTCTTAGTTTTCGGAGTATATTTCCTTTGGCCCTATAGTCTTCAAAGGGATCCGAAATATCTGTTCTCAGATTCCACAGAAACAAGGCTAGCAAAGAGATCCACGAAATATAGATGTAACTCTGTGAGATGAATTAACAGAACACTAAACAGTCTCTAAGAAAGCTTCTTTCCAGATTTCATCGGAGGATATTTCCTTTTTCACCATAGCCCTCTAAGGGCTTCCAAATATCACTTTGCCAATTCCACAAGAACTGTCTTAGCGAAAGGCTTCTTGAGGGGAAAGCTGTAACTCTGTGAGATGATTTCACAGAAAACAAAGAAGTTTCTCAGAAAGCTTCTTTCTCTTAGTTATCGGAGGATATTTCCTTTGGCCCTATAGTCTTCAAAGGGATCCGAAATATCTGTTCTCAGATTCCACAGAAATAAGGCTAGCAAAGAGATCAACGAAATACAGATGTAACTCTGTGAGTGGAAGTCACACATCACAGAGCAGTTTCTCAGAAAGCTTCTTTCCAGATTTCATCTGAGGATATTTCCTTTTTCACCATAGCCCTCTATGGGCTTCCAAATATCACTTTGCCAATTCCACAAGAACTGTCTTAGCGAAAGGCTTCTTGAGGGGAAAGCTGTAACTCTGTGAGATGATTTCACAGAACACAAAGAAGTTTCTCAGAAAGCCTCTTTCTCTTTGTTATCGGAGGATATTTCCTTTGGCCCTATAGTCTTCAAAGGGATCCGAAATATCTGTTCTCAGATTCCACAGAAATAAGGCTAGCAAAGAGATCCACGAAATATAGATGTAACTCTGTGAGATGAATTAACAGAACACTAAGCAGTTTCTCGGAAAGCTTCTTTCCAGATTTCATCTGAGGATATTTCCTTTTTCACCATAGCCCTCTATGGGCTTCCAAATATCACTTTGCCAATTCCACAAGAACTGTCTTAGCAAAAGGCTTCTTGAGGGGAAAGCTGTAACTCTGTGAGATGATTTCACAGAACACAAAGAAGTTTCTCAGAAAGCTTCTTTCTCTTAGTTATCGGAGGATATTTCCTTTGGCCCTATAGTCTTCAAAGGGATCCGAAATATCTGTTCTCGCATTCCACAGAAATAAGGCTAGCAAAGAGATCAACGAAATAAAGATGTAACTCTGTGAGTGGAAGTCACACATCACAGAGCATTTTCTCAGAAAGCTTCTTTCCAGATTTCATCTGAGGATATTTCCTTTTTCACCATAGCCCTCTATGGGCTTCCAAATATCACTTTGCCAATACCACAAGAACTGTCTTAGCGAAAGGCTTCTTGAGGGGAAAGCTGTAACTCTGTGAGATGATTTCACAGAACACAAAGAAGTTTCTCAGAAAGCTTCTTTCTCTTAGTTTTCGGAGGATATTTACTTTGGCCCTATAGTCTTCAAAGGGATCCGAAATATCTGTTCTCAGATTCCACAGATATAAGGCTAGCAAAGAGATCAACGAAATACAGATGTAACTCTGTGAGTGGAAGTCACACATCACAGAGCAGTTTCTCAGAAAGCTTCTTTCCAGATTTCATCTGAGGATATTTCCTTTTTCACCATAGCCCTCTATGGGCTTCCAAATATCACTTTGCCAATTCCACAAGAACTGTCTTAGCGAAAGGCTTCTTGAGGGGAAAGCTGTAACTCTGTGAGATGATTTCATAGAACACAGAGAAGTTTCTCAGAACGCTTCTTTCTCTTAGTTATCGGAGGATAATTCCTTTGGCCCCATTGTCTTCAAAGGGATCCGAAATATCTGTTCTCAGATTCCACAGAAATAAGGCTAGCAAAGAGATCCACGAAATACAGATGTCACTCTGTGAGATGAATTAACAGAACACTAAGCAGTTTCTCAGAAACTTCTTTCCAGATTTCATCTGAGGATATTTCCTTTTTCACCATAGTCCTCTATGGGCTTCCAAATATCACTTTGCCAATTCCACAAGAACTGTCTTAGCGAAAGGCTTCTTGAGGGGAAAGCTGTAACTCTGTGAGATGATTTCACAGAACACAAAGAAGTTTCTCAGAAAGCTTCTTTCTCTTTGTTATCGGAGGATATTTCCTTTGGCCCTATAGTCTTCAAAGGGATCCGAAATATCTGTTCTCAGATTCCACAGAAATAAGGCTAGCAAAGAGATCCAGGAAATACAGATGTAACTCTGTGAGATGAATTAACAGAACACTAAGCAGTTTCTCAGAAACTTCTTTCCAGATTTCATCTGAGGATATTTCCTTTTTCTCCATAGCCCTCTATGGGCTTCCAAATATCACTTGGCCAATTCCACAAGAACTGTCTTAGCGAAAGGCTTCTTGAGGGGAAAGCTGTAACTCTGTGAGATGATTTCACAGAACACAAAAAGGTTTCTCAGAAAGCTTCTTTCTCTTAGTTATCGGAGGATATTTCCTTTGGCCCTATAGTCTTCAAAGGGATTCGAAATATCTGTTCTCAGATTCCACAGAAATAAGGCTAGCAAAGAGATCAACGAAGTACAGATGTAACTCTGTGAGTGGAAGTCACACATCACAGAGTAGTTTCTCAGAAAGCTTCTTTCCAGATTTCATCTGAGGATATTTCCTTTTTCAACATAGCCCTCTATGGGCTTCCAAATATCACTTGGCCAATTCCACAAGAACTGTCTTAGCGAAAGGCTTCTTGAGGGGAAAGCTGTAACTCTGTGAGATGATTTCACAGAACACAAAGAAGTTTCTCAGAAAGCTTCTTTCTCTTTGTTATCGGAGGATATTTCCTTTGGCCCTATAGTCTTCAAAAGAATCCCAAATATCTGTTCTCAGATTCCACAGAAATAAGGCTAGCAAAGAGATCCACGAAATATAGAAGTAACTCTGTGAGATGAATTAACAGAACACTAAGCAGTTTCTCAGAAAGCTTCTTTCCAGATTTCATCTGAGGATATTTCCTTTTTCACCGTAGCCCTCTATGGGCTTCCAAATATCACTTTGCCAATTCCACAAGAAATGTCTTAGCGAAAGGCTTGTTGAGGGGAAAGCTGTAACTCTGTGAGATGATTTCACAGAACACAAAGAAGTTTCTCAGAAAGCTTCTTTTTCTTAGTTATCGGGGGATATTTCCTTTGGCCCTATAGTCTTCAAAGGGATCCAAATATCTGTTCTCAGATTCCACAGAAATAAGGCTAGCAAAGAGATCCACGAAATACAGATGTAACTCTGTGAGATGAATTAACAGAACACTAAGCAGTTTCTCAGAAAGCTTCTTTCCAGATTTCATCTGAGGATATTTCCTTTTTAAACATAGCCCTCTATGGGCTTCCAAATATCACTTGGCCAATTCCACAAGAACTGTCGTAGCGAAAGGCTTCTTGAGGAGAAAGCTGTAACTCTGTGAGATCATTTCACAGAACACAAAGAAGTTTCTCAGAAAGCTTCCTTCTCTTTGTTATCGGAGGATATTTCCTTTGGCCTTATAGTCTTCAAAGGGATCCGAAATATCTGTTCTCAGATTTCACAGAAATAAGGCTAGCAAAGAGATCCACGAAATATAGATGTAACTCTGTGAGATGAATTAACAGAACACTAAGCAGTTTCTCAGAAAGATTCTTTCCAGATTTGATCGGAGGATATTTCCTTTTTCACCATAGCCCTCTATGGGCTTCCAAATATCACTTGGCCAATTCCACAAGAACTGTCTTAGCGAAAGGCTTCTTGAGGGGAAAGCTGTAACTCTGTGAGATGATTACATAGAACACAAAGAAATTTCTCACAAAGCTTCTTTCTCTTTGTTATCGGAGGATATTTCCTTTGGCCCTTTAGTCTTCAAAGGTATCCGAAATATCTGTTCTCAGTTTCCACAGAAATAAGACTAGCAAAGAGATCCACGAAATACAGATGTAACTCTGTGAGATGAATTAACAGAACACTAAGCAGTTTCTCAGAAAGCTTCTTTCCAGATTTCATCTGAGGATATTTCCTTTTTCACCATAGCCCTCTATGGGCTTCCAAATATCACTTTGCCAATTCCACAAGAACTGTCTTAGCGAAAGGCTTCTTGAGGGGAAAGCTGTAACTCTGTGAGATGATTTCACAGAAAACAAAGAAGTTTCTCAGAAAGCTTCTTTCTCTTAGTTATCGGAGGATATTTCCTTTGGCCCTATAGTCTTCAAAGGGATCCGAAATATCTGTTCTCAGATTCCACAGAAATAAGGCTAGCAAAGAGATCAACGAAATACAGATGTAACTCTGTGAGTGGAAGTCACACATCACAGAGCAGTTTCTCAGAAAGCTTCTTTCCAGATTTCATCTGAGGATATTTCCTTTTTCACCATAGCCCTCTATGGGCTTCCAAATATCACTTTGCCAATTCCACAAGAACTGTCTTAGCGAAAGGCTTCTTGAGGGGAAAGCTGTAACTCTGTGAGATGATTTCACACAACACAAAGAAGTTTCTCAGAAAGCCTCTTTCTCTTTGTTATCGGAGGATATTTCCTTTGGCCCTATAGTCTTCAAAGGGATCCGAAATATCTGTTCTCAGATTCCACAGAAATAAGGCTAGCAAAGAGATCCACGAAATATAGATGTAACTCTGTGAGATGAATTAACAGAACACTAAGCAGTTTCTCGGAAAGCTTCTTTCCAGATTTCATCTGAGGATATTTCCTTTTTCACCATAGCCCTCTATGGGCTTCCAAATATCACTTTGCCAATTCCACAAGAACTGTCTTAGCAAAAGGCTTCTTGAGGGGAAAGCTGTAACTCTGTGAGATGATTTCACAGAACACAAAGAAGTTTCTCAGAAAGCTTCTTTCTCTTAGTTATCGGAGGATATTTCCTTTGGCCCTATAGTCTTCAAAGGGATCCGAAATATCTGTTCTCGGATTCCACAGAAATAAGGCTAGCAAAGAGATCAACGAAATAAAGATGTAACTCTGTGAGTGGAAGTCACACATCACAGAGCATTTTCTCAGAAAGCTTCTTTCCAGATTTCATCTGAGGATATTTCCTTTTTCACCATAGCCCTCTATGGGCTTCCAAATATCACTTTGCCAATACCACAAGAACTGTCTTAGCGAAAGGCTTCTTGAGGGGAAAGCTGTAACTCTGTGAGATGATTTCACAGAACACAAAGAAGTTTCTCAGAAAGCTTCTTTCTCTTAGTTTTCGGAGGATATTTACTTTGGCCCTATAGTCTTCAAAGGGATCCGAAATATCTGTTCTCAGATTCCACAGATATAAGGCTAGCAAAGAGATCAACGAAATACAGATGTAACTCTGTGAGTGGAAGTCACACATCACAGAGCAGTTTCTCAGAAAGCTTCTTTCCAGATTTCATCTGAGGATATTTCCTTTTTCACCATAGCCCTCTATGGGCTTCCAAATATCACTTTGCCAATTCCACAAGAACTGTCTTAGCGAAAGGCTTCTTGAGGGGAAAGCTGTAACTCTGTGAGATGATTTCATAGAACACAGAGAAGTTTCTCAGAACGCTTCTTTCTCTTAGTTATCGGAGGATAATTCCTTTGGCCCCATTGTCTTCAAAGGGATCCGAAATATCTGTTCTCAGATTCCACAGAAATAAGGCTAGCAAAGAGATCCACGAAATACAGATGTCACTCTGTGAGATGAATTAACAGAACACTAAGCAGTTTCTCAGAAACTTCTTTCCAGATTTCATCTGAGGATATTTCCTTTTTCACCATAGTCCTCTATGGGCTTCCAAATATCACTTTGCCAATTCCACAAGAACTGTCTTAGCGAAAGGCTTCTTGAGGGGAAAGCTGTAACTCTGTGAGATGATTTCACAGAACACAAAGAAGTTTCTCAGAAAGCTTCTTTCTCTTTGTTATCGGAGGATATTTCCTTTGGCCCTATAGTCTTCAAAGGGATCCGAAATATCTGTTCTCAGATTCCACAGAAATAAGGCTAGCAAAGAGATCCAGGAAATACAGATGTAACTCTGTGAGATGAATTAACAGAACACTAAGCAGTTTCTCAGAAACTTCTTTCCAGATTTCATCTGAGGATATTTCCTTTTTCTCCATAGCCCTCTATGGGCTTCCAAATATCACTTGGCCAATTCCACAAGAACTGTCTTAGCGAAAGGCTTCTTGAGGGGAAACCTGTAACTCTGTGAGATGATTTCACAGAACACAAAGAAGTTTCTCAGAAAGCTTCTTTCTCTTAGTTATCGGAGGATATTTCCTTTGGCCCTATAGTCTTCAAAGGGATTCGAAATATCTGTTCTCAGATTCCACAGAAATAAGGCTAGCAAAGAGATCAACGAAGTACAGATGTAACTCTGTGAGTGGAAGTCACACATCACAGAGTAGTTTCTCAGAAAGCTTCTTTCCAGATTTCATCTGAGGATATTTCCTTTTTCAACATAGCCCTCTATGGGCTTCCAAATATCACTTGGCCAATTCCACAAGAACTGTCTTAGCGAAAGGCTTCTTGAGGGGAAAGCTGTAACTCTGTGAGATGATTTCACAGAACACAAAGAAGTTTCTCAGAAAGCTTCTTTCTCTTTGTTATCGGAGGATATTTCCTTTGGCCCTATAGTCTTCAAAAGAATCCCAAATATCTGTTCTCAGATTCCACAGAAATAAGGCTAGCAAAGAGATCCACGAAATATAGAAGTAACTCTGTGAGATGAATTAACAGAACACTAAGCAGTTTCTCAGAAAGCTTCTTTCCAGATTTCATCTGAGGATATTACCTTTTTCACCATAGCCCTCTATGGGCTTCCAAATATCACTTTGCCAATTCCACAAGAAATGTCTTAGCGAAATTCTTGTTGAGGGGAAAGCTGTAACTCTGTGAGATGATTTCACAGAACACAAAGAAGTTTCTCAGAAAGCTTCTTTTTCTTAGTTATCGGGGGATATTTCCTTTGGCCCTATAGTCTTCAAAGGGATCCAAATATCTGTTCTCAGATTCCACAGAAATAAGGCTAGCAAAGAGATCCACGAAATACAGATGTAACTCTGTGAGATGAATTAACAGAACACTAAGCAGTTTCTCAGAAAGCTTCTTTCCAGATTTCATCTGAGGATATTTCCTTTTTAAACATAGCCCTCTATGGGCTTCCAAATATCACTTGGCCAATTCCACAAGAACTGTCGTAGCGAAAGGCTTCTTGAGGAGAAAGCTGTAACTCTGTGAGATCATTTCACAGAACACAAAGAAGTTTCTCAGAAAGCTTCCTTCTCTTTGTTATCGGAGGATATTTCCTTTGGCCTTATAGTCTTCAAAGGGATCCGAAATATCTGTTCTCAGATTTCACAGAAATAAGGCTAGCAAAGAGATCCACGAAATATAGATGTAACTCTGTGAGATGAATTAACAGAACACTAAGCAGTTTCTCAGAAAGATTCTTTCCAGATTTGATCGGAGGATATTTCCTTTTTCACCATAGACCTCTATGGGCTTCCAAATATCACTTGGCCAATTCCACAAGAACTGTCTTAGCGAAAGGCTTCTTGAGGGGAAAGCTGTAACTCTGTGAGATGATTTCACAGAACACAAAGAAGTTTCTCAGAAAGCTTCTTTCTCTTTGTTATCGGAGGATACTTCCTTTGGCCCTATAGTCTTCAAAGGCATCCGAAATATCTGTTCTCAGATTCCACAGAAAAAAGTCTAGCAAAGATATCCACTAAATACAGATGTAACTCTGTGAGATGAATTAACAGAACACTGAGCAGTTTCTCAGAAAGCTTCTTTCCAGATTTCATCTGAGGATATTTCCTTTTTCACCATAGCCCTCTATGGGCTTCCAAATATCACTTTCCCAATTCCACAAGAACTGTCTTAGCGAAAGGCTTCTTGAGAGAAAAGCTGTAACTCTGTGATCTCATTTCACAGAACACAAAGAAGTTTCTCAGAAAGCTTCTTTCTCTTAGTTATCGGAGGATATTTCCTTTGGCCCTATAGTCTTCAAAGGTATCCGAAATATCTGTTCTCAGATTCCACAGAAATAAGGCTAGCAAAGAGATCAACGAAGTACAGATGTAACTCTGTGAGTGGAAGTCACACATCACAGAGCAGTTTCTCAGAAAGCTTCTTTCCAGATTTCATCTGAGGATATTTCCTTTTTCAACATAGCCCTCTATGGGCTTCCAAATATCACTTGGCCAATTCCACAAGAACTGTCTTAGCGAAAGGCTTCTTGAGGGGAAAGCTGTAACTCTGTGAGATGATTTCACAGAACACAAAGAAGTTACTCAGAAAGCTTCTTCCTCTTAGTTATCGGAGGATATTTCCTCTGGCCCTATAGTCTTCAAAAGAATCCCAAATATCTGTTCTCAGATTCCACAGAAATAAGGCTAGCAAAGAGATCCACGAAATATAGAAGTAACTCTGTGAGATGAATTAACAGAACACTAAGCAGTTTCTCAGAAAGCTTCTTTCCAGATTTCATCTGAGGATATTTCCTTTTTCACCATACCCCTCTATGGGCTTCCAAATATCACTTTGCCAATTCCACAAGAACTGTCTTAGCGAAAGGCTTCTTGAGGGGAAAGCTGTAACTCTGTGAGATGATTTCACAGAACACAAAGAGGTTTCTCAGAAAGCTTCTTTCTCTTAGTTATCGGAGGATATTTCCTTTGGCCCTATAGTCTTCAAAGGGATCCGAAATATCTGTTCTCAGATTCCACAGAAATAAGGCTAGCAAAGAGATCAACGAAGTACAGATGTAACTCTGTGAGTGGAAGTCACACATCACGGAGCAGTTTCTCAGAAAGCTTCTTTCCAGATTTCATCTGAGGATATTTCCTTTTTCAACATAGCCCTCTATGGGCTTCCAAATATCACTTGGCCAATTCCACAAGAACTGTCTTAGCGAAAGGCTTCTTGAGGGGAAAGCTCAAACTCTGTGAGATGATTTCACAGAACACAGAGAAGTTTCTCAGAAAGCTTCTTTCTCTTTGTTATCGGAGGATATTTCCTTTGGCCCTATAGTCTTCAAAAGAATCCCAAATATCTGTTCTCAGATTCCACAGAAATAAGGCTAGCAAAGAGATCCACGAAATATAGAAGTAACTCTGTGAGATGAATTAACAGAACACTAAGCAGTTTCTCAGAAAGCTTCTTTCCAGATTTCATCTGAGGATATTTCCTTTTTCACCATAGCCCTCTAAGGGCTTCCAAATATCACTTTGCCAATTCCACAAGAAATGTCTTAGCGAAAGGCTTCTTGAGGGGAAAGCTGTAACTCTGTGAGATGATTTCACAGAACACAAAGAAGTTTCTCAGAAAGCTTCTTTCTCTTAGTTATCGGGGGATATTTCCTTTGGCCCTATAGTCTTCAAAAGGATCCAAATATCTGTTCTCAGATTCCACTGAAATAAGCCTAGCAAAGAGATCCACGAAATACAGATGTAACTCTGTGAGATGAATTAACAGAACACTAAGCAGTTTCTCAGAAAGCTTCTTTCCAGATTTCATCTGAGGATATTTCCTTTTTCATCCTAGCCCTCTATGGGCTTCCAAATATCACTTTGCCAATTCCACAAGAACTGTCTTAGCGAAAGGCTTCTTGAGGGGAAAGCTGTAACTCTGTGAGATGATTTCACAGAACACAAAGAGTTTCTCAGAAAGCTTCTTTCTCTTTGTTATCGGAGGATATTTCCTTTGGCCTTATAGTCTTCAAAGGGATCCGAAATATCTGTTCTCAGATTCCACAGAAATAAGGCTAGCAAAGAGATCCACGAAATATAGATGTAACTCTGTGAGATGAATTAACAGAACACTAAGCAGTTTCTCAGAAAGCTTCTTTCCAGATTTGATCGGAGGATATTTCCTTTTTCACCATAGCCCTCTATGGGCTTCCAAATATCACTTTGCCAATTCCACAAGAACTGTCTTAGCGAAAGGCTTCTTGAGGGGAAACCTGTAACTCTGTGAGATGATTTCACAGAACACAAAGAAGTTTCTCAGAAAGCTTCTTTCTCTTAGTTATCGGAGGATATTTCCTTTGGCCCTATAGTCTTCAAAGGTATCCGAAATATCTGTTCTCAGATTCCACAGAAATAAGGCTAGCAAAGAGATCAACGAAGTACAGATGTAACTCTGTGAGTGGAAGTCACACATCACAGAGCAGTTTCTCAGAAAGCTTCTTTCCAGATTTCATCTGAGGATATTTCCTTTTTCAACATAGCCCTCTATGGGCTTCCAAATATCACTTGGCCAATTCCACAAGAACTGTCTTAGCGAAAGGCTTCTTGAGGGGAAAGCTGTAACTCTGTGAGATGATTTCACAGAACACAAAGAAGTTACTCAGAAAGCTTCTTCCTCTTAGTTATCGGAGGATATTTCCTCTGGCCCTATAGTCTTCAAAAGAATCCCAAATATCTGTTCTCAGATTCCACAGAAATAAGGCTAGCAAAGAGATCCACGAAATATAGAAGTAACTCTGTGAGATGAATTAACAGAACACTAAGCAGTTTCTCAGAAAGCTTCTTTCCAGATTTCATCTGAGGATATTTCCTTTTTCACCATACCCCTCTATGGGCTTCCAAATATCACTTTGCCAATTCCACAAGAAATGTCTTAGCGAAAGGCTTCTTTAGGGGAAAGCTGTAACTCTGTGAGATGATTTCACAGAACACAAAGAAGTTTCTCAGAAATCTTCTTTCTCTTTGTTATCGGGGGATATTTCCTTTGGCCCTATAGTCTTCAAAGGGATCCAAATATCTGTTCTCAGATTCCACAGAAATAAGCCTAGCAAAGAGATCCACGAAATACTGATGTAACTCTGTGAGATGAATTAACAGAACACTAAGCAGTTTCTCAGAAAGCTTCTTTCCAGATTTCATCTGAGGATATTTCCTTTTTCAACATAGCCCTCTATGGGCTTCCAAATATCACTTGGCCAATTCCACAAGAACTGTCTTAGCGAAAGGCTTCTTGAGGGGAAAGCTGTAACTCTGTGAGATGATTTCACAGAACACAAAGAGGTTTCTCAGAAAGCTTCTTTCTCTTAGTTATCGGAGGATATTTCCTTTGGCCCTATAGTCTTCAAAGGGATCCGAAATATCTGTTCTCAGATTCCACAGAAATAAGGCTAGCAAAGAGATCAACGAAGTACAGATGTAACTCTGTGAGTGGAAGTCACACATCACGGAGCAGTTTCTCAGAAAGCTTCTATCCAGATTTCATCTGAGGATATTTCCTTTTTCAACATAGCCCTCTATGGGCTTCCAAATATCACTTGGCCAATTCCACAAGAACTGTCTTAGCGAAAGGCTTCTTGAGGGGAAAGCTCAAACTCTGTGAGATGATTTCACAGAACACAAAGAAGTTTCTCAGAAAGCTTCTTTCTCTTTGTTATCGGAGGATATTTCCTTTGGCCCTATAGTCTTCAAAAGAATCCCAAATATCTGTTCTCAGATTCCACAGAAATAAGGCTAGCAAAGAGATCCACGAAATATAGAAGTAACTCTGTGAGATGAATTAACAGAACACTAAGCAGTTTCTCAGGAAGCTTCTTTCCAGATTTCGTCTGAGGATATTTCCTTTTTCATCCTAGCCCTCTATGGGCTTCCAAATATCACTTTGCCAATTCCACAAGAACTGTCTTAGCGAAAGGCTTCTTGAGGGGAAACCTGTAACTCTGTGAGATGATTTCACAGAACTCAAAGAAGTTTCTCAGAAAGCTTCTTTTTCTTTGTTATCGGAGGATACTTCCTTTGGCCCTATAGTCTTCAAAGGGATCTGAAATATCTGTTCTCAGATTCCACAGAAAAAAGCCTAGCAAAGAGATCCACGAAATACAGATGTAACTCTGTGAGATGAATTAACAGAACACTGAGCAGTTTCTCAGAAAGCTTCTTTCCAGATTTCATCTGAGGATATTTACTTTTTCACCATAGCCCTGTATGGGCTTCCAAATATCACTTTGCCAATTCCACAAGAACTGTCTTAGCGAAAGGCTTCTTGAGGGGAAAGCTGTAACTCTGTGAGATGATTTCACAGAACACAAAGAAGTTTCTCAGAAAGCTTCTTTCTCTTAGTTATCGGGGGATATTTCCTTTGGCCCTATAGTCTTCAAAGGGATCCAAATATCAGTTCTCAGATTCCACAGAAATAAGCCTAGCAAAGAGATCCACGAAATACAGATGTAACTCTGTGAGATGAATTAACAGAACACTAAGCAGTTTCTCAGAAAGCTTCTTTCCAGATTTCATCTGAGGATATTTCCTTTTTCAACATAGCCCTCTATGGGCTTCCAAATATCACTTGGCCAATTCCACAAGAACTGTCTTAGCGAAAGGCTTCTTGAGGGGAAAGCTGTAACTCTGTGAGATGATTTCACAGAACACAAAGAGGTTTCTCAGAAAGCTTCTTTCTCTTAGTTATCGGAGGATATTTCCTTTGGCCCTATAGTCTTCAAAGGGATCCGAAATATCTGTTCTCAGATTCCACAGAAATAAGGCTAGCAAAGAGATCAACGAAGTACAGATGTAACTCTGTGAGTGGAAGTCACACATCACAGAGCAGTTTCTCAGAAAGCTTCTTTCCAGATTTCATCTGAGGATATTTCCTTTTTCAACATGGCCCTCTATGGGCTTCCAAATATCACTTGGCCAATTCCACAAGAACTGTCTTAGCGAAAGGCTTCTTGAGGGGAACGCTGTAACTCTGTGAGATGATTTCACAGAACACAAAGAAGTTTCTCAGAAAGCTTCTTTCTCTTTGTTATCGGAGGATATTTCCTTTGGCCCTATAGTCTTCAAAAGAATCCCAAATATCTGTTCTCAGATTCCACAGAAATAAGGCTAGCAAAGAGATCCACGAAATATAGAAGTAACTCTGTGAGATGAATTAACAGAACACTAAGCAGTTTCTCAGAAAGCTTCTTTCCAGATTTCATCTGAGGATATTTCCTTTTTCATCCTAGCCCTCTATGGGCTTCCAAATATCACTTGGCCAATTCCACAAGAACTGTCTTAGCGAAAGGCTTCTTGAGGGGAAAGCTGTAACTCTGTGAGATGATTTCACAGAACACAAAGAAGTTTCTCAGAAAGCTTCTTTCTCTTTGTTATCGGAGGATATTTCCTTTGGCCTTATAGTCTTCAAAGGGATCCGAAATATCTGTTCTCAGATTCCACAGAAATAAGGCTAGCAAAGAGATCCATGAAATATAGATGTAACTCTGTGAGATGAATTAACAGAACACTAAGCAGTTTCTCAGAAAGCTTCTTTCCAGATTTGATCGGAGGATATTTCCTTTTTCACCATAGCCCTCTATGGGCTTCCAAATATCACTTTGCCAATTCCACAAGAACTGTCTTAGCGAAAGGCTTCTTGAGGGGAAACCTGTAACTCTGTGAGATGATTTCACAGAACTCAAAGAAGTTTCTCAGAAAGCTTCTTTTTCTTTGTTATCGGAGGATACTTCCTTTGGCCCTATAGTCTTCAAAGGGATCTGAAATATTTGTTCTCAGATTCCACAGAAAAAAGCGTAGCAAAGAGATCCACGAAATACAGATGTAACTCTGTGAGATGAATTAACAGAACACTGAGCAGTTTCTCAGAAAGCTTCTTTTCAGATTTCATCTGAGGATATTTACTTTTTCACCATAGCCCAGTACGGGCTTCCAAATATCACTTTGCCAATTCCACAAGAACTGTCTTAGCGAAAGGCTTCTTGAGGGGAAAGCTGTAACTCTGTGAGATGATTTCACAGAACACAAAGAAGTTTCTCAGAAAGCTTCTTTCTCTTAGTTATCGGGGGATATTTCCTTTGGCCCTATAGTCTTCAAAGGGATCCAAATATCTGTTCTCAGATTCCACAGAAATAAGCATAGCAAAGAGATCCACGAAATACAGATGTAACTCTGTGAGATGAATTAACAGAACACTAAGCAGTTTCTCAGAAAGCTTCTTTCCAGATTTCATCTGAGGATATTTCCTTTTTCAACATAGCCCTCTATGGGCTTCCAAATATCACTTGGCCAATTCCACAAGAACTGTCTTAGCGAAAGGCTTCTTGAGGGGAAAGCTGTAACTCTGTGAGATGATTTCACAGAACACAAAGAGGTTTCTCAGAAAGCTTCTTTCTCTTAGTTATCAGAGGATATTTCCTTTGGCCCTATAGTCTTCAAAGGGATCCGAAATATCTGTTCTCAGATTCCACAGAAATAAGGCTAGCAAAGAGATCAACGAAGTACAGATGTAACTCTGTGAGTGGAAGTCACACATCACAGAGCAGTTTCTCAGAAAGCTTCTTTCCAGATTTCATCTGAGGATATTTCCTTTTTCAACATAGCCCTCTATGGGCTTCCAAATATCACTTGGCCAATTCCACAAGAACTGTCTTAGCGAAAGGCTTCTTGAGGGGAACGCTGTAACTCTGTGAGATGATTTCACAGAACACAAAGAAGTTTCTCAGAAAGCTTCTTTCTCTTTGTTATCGGAGGATATTTCCTTTGGCCCTATAGTCTTCAAAAGATTCCCAAATATCTGTTCTCAGATTCCACAGAAATAAGGCTAGCAAAGAGATCCACGAAATATAGAAGTAACTCTGTGAGATGAATTAACAGAACACTAAGCAGTTTCTCAGAAAGCTTCTTTCCAGATTTCATCTGAGGATATTTCCTTTTTCACCATAGCCCTCTATGGGCTTCCAAATATCACTTTGCCAATTCCACAAGAAATGTCTTAGCGAAAGGCTTCTTGAGGGGAAAGCTGTAACTCTGTGAGATGATTTCACAGAACACAAAGAAGTTTCTCAGAAAGCTTCTTTCTCTTAGTTATCGGGGGATATTTCCTTTGGCCCTATAGTCTTCAAAGGGATCCAAATATCTGTTCTCAGATTCCACAGAAATAAGCCTAGCAAAGAGATCCACGAAATACAGATGTAACTCTGTGAGATGAATTAACAGAACACTAAGCAGTTTCTCAGAAAGCTTCTTTCCAGATTTCATCAGAGGATATTTCCTTTTTCATCCTAGCCCTCTATGGGCTTCCAAATATCACTTGGCCAATTCCAAAAGAACTGTCTTAGCGAAAGGCTTCTTGAGGGGAAAGCTGTAACTCTGTGAGATGATTTCACAGAACACAAAGAAGTTTCTCAGAAAGCTTCTTTCTCTTTGTTATAGGAGGATATTTCCTTTGGCCCTATAGTCTTCAAAGGGATCCGAAATATCTGTTCTCAGATTCCACAGAAATAAGGCTAGCAAAGAGATCAACGAAGAACAGATGTAACTCTGTGAGTGGAAGTCACACATCAAAGAGCAGTTTCTCAGAAAGCTTCTTTCCAGATTTCATCTGAGGATATTTACTTTTTCACCGTAGCCCTGTATGGGCTTCCAAATATCACTTTGCCAATTCCACAAGAACTGTCTTAGTGAAAGGCTTCTTGAGGGGAAAGCTGTAACTCTGTGAGATGATTTCACAGAACACAAAGAAGTTTCTCATAAAGCTTCTTTCTCTTAGTTATCGGAGGATATTTCCTTTGGCCCTATAGTCTTCAAAGGGATCCGAAATATCTGTTGTCAGATTCCACAGAAATAAGGCTATCCAAGTGATCCACGAAATACAGATGTAACTCTGTGAGATGAATTAACAGAACACTAAGCAGTTTCTCAGAAAGCTTCTTTCCAGATTTCATCTGAGGATATTTCCTTTTTCACCATAGCCCTCTATTGGTTTCCAAATATCACTTGGCCAATTCCACAAGAACTGTCTTAGCGAAAGGCTTCTTGAGGGGAAAGCTGTAACTCTGTGAGATGATTTCACAGAACACAAAGAAGTTTCTCAGAAAGCTTCTTTCTCTTAGTTATCGGAGGATATTTCCTTTGGCCCTATAGTCTTCAAAGGGATCCGAAATATCTGTTCTCAGATTCCACAGAAATAAGGCTAGCCAAGGGATCCACGAAATACAGATGTAACTCTGTGAAATGAATTAACAGAACACTAAGCAGTTTCTCAGAAAGCTTCTTTCCAGATTTCATCTGAGGATATTTCCTTTTTCACCATAGCCCTCTATGGGCTTCCAAATATCACTTGGCCAATTCCACAAGAACTGTCTTAGAGAAAGGCTTCTTGAAAGGAAAGCTGTAACTCTGTGAGATGATTTCACAGAACACAAAGAAGTTTCTCAGAAAGCTTCTTTCTCTTAGTTATCGGAGGATATTTCCTTTGGCCCTATAGTCTTCAACAGGATCCGAAATATCTGTTCTCAGATTCCACAGAAATAAGCCTAGCAAAGCGATCCACGAAATACAGATGTAACTCTGTGAGATGAATTAACAGAACACTAAGCAGTTTCTCAGAAAGCTTCTTTCCAGATTTCATCTGAGGATATTTCCTTTTTCACCGTAGCCCTCTATGGGCTTCCAAATATCACTTGGCCAATTCCACAAGAACTGTCTTAGCGAAAGGCTTCTTGAGGGGAAAGCTGTAACTCTGTGAGATGATTTCACAGAACACAAAGAAGTTTCTCAGAAAGCTTCTTTCTCTTTGTTATCGGAGGATATTTCCTTTGGCCCTATAGTCTTCAAAGGGATCCGAAATATCTGTTCTCAGATTCCACAGAAATAAGGCTAGCAAAGAGATCCACGAAATATAGATGTAACTCTGTGAGATGAATTAACAGAACACTAAGCAGTTTCTCAGAAAGTTTCTCTCCAGATTTCATCGGAGGATATTTCCTTTTTCACCATAGCCCTCTATGGGCTTCCAAATATCACTTTGCCAATTCCACAAGAAATGTCTTAGCGAAAGGCTTCTTGAGGGGAAAGCTGTAACTCTGTGAGATGATTTCACAGAACACAAAGAAGTTTCTCAGAAAGCTTCTTTCTCTTAGTTATCTTAGGATATTTCCTTTGGCCCTATAGTCTTCAGAGGGATCCGAAATATCTGTTGTCAGATTCCACAGAAATAAGGCTAGCAAAGAGATCCACAAAATACAGATGTAACTCTGTGAGATGAATTAACAGAACACTAAGCAGTTTCTCAGAAAGCTTCTTTCCACATTTCATCTGAGGATATTTCCTTTTTCACCATAGCCCTCTATGGGCTTCCAAATATCACTTTGCCAATTCCACAAGAACTGTCTTAGCGAAAGGCTTCTTGAGGGGAAACCTGTAACTCTGTGAGATGATTTCACAGAACACAAAGAAGTTTCTCAGAAAGCTTCTTTCTCTTTGTTATCGGAGGATATTTCCTTTGGCCCTATAGTCTTCTAAGGGATCCGAAATATCTGTTCTCAGATTCCACAGAAATAAGGCTAGCAAAGAGATCCACGAAATATAGAAGTAACTCTGTGAGATGAATTAACAGAACACTAAGCAGTTTCTCAGAAAGCTTCTTTCCAGATTTCATCGGAGGGTATTTCCTTTTTCACCATAGCCCTCTATGGGCTTCCAAATATCACTTTGCCAATTCCACAAGAACTGTCTTAGCGAAAGGCTTCTTGAGGGGAAAGCTGTAACTCTGTGAGATGATTTCACAGAACACAAAGAAGTTTCTCAGGAAGCTTCTTTCTCTTAGTTATCGGAGGATATTTCCTTTGGCCCTATAGTCTTGAAAGGGATCCGAAATATCTGTTCTCAGATTCCACAGAAATAAGGCTAGCAAAGAGATCAACGAAATACAGATGTAACTCTGTGAGTGGAAGTCACACATCACAGAGCAGTTTCTCAGAAAACTTCTTTCCAGATTTCTTCTGAGGATATTTCCTTTTTCACCATAGTCCTCTATGGGCTTCCAAATATCACTTTGCCAATTCTACAAGAACTGTCTTAGCGAAAGGCTTCTTGAGGGGAAAGCTGTAACTCTGTGAGCTCATTACACAGAACACAAAGAAGTTTCTCAGAAAGCTTCTTTCACTTAGTTTTCGGAGGATATTTCCTTTGGCCCTATAGTCTTCAAAGGGATCCGAAATATCTGTTCTCAGATTCCACAGAAATAAGGCTAGCAAAGAGATCCACGAAATATAGATGTAACTCTGTGAGATGAATTAACAGAACACTAAGCAGTTTCTCAGAAAGTTTCTTTCCAGATTTCATCGGAGGATATTTCCTTTTTCACCATAGCCCTCTATGGGCTTCCAAATATCACTTTGCCAATTCCACAAGAACTGTCTTAGCGAAAGGCTTCTTGAGGGGAAAGCTGTAACTCTGTGAGATGATTTCACAGAACACAAAGAAGTTTCTCAGAAAGCTTCTTTCTCTTAGTTATCGGAGGATATTTCCTTTGACCCTATAGTCTTCAATTGGATCCGAAATATCTGTTCTCAGATTCCACAGAAATAAGGCTAGCTAAGTGATCCACGAAATACAGATGTAACTCTGTGAGATGAATTAACAGAACACTAAGCAGTTTCTCAGAAAGCTTCTTTCCAGATTTCATCGGAGGATATTTCCTTTTTCACCATAGCCCTCTATGGGCTTCCAAATATCACTTTCCCAATTCCACAAGAACTGTCTTAGTGAAAGGCTTCTTGAGGGGAAAGCTGTAACTCTGTGAGATGATTTCACAGAACACAAAGAAGTTTCTCATAAAGCTTCTTTCTCTTAGTTATCGGAGGATATTTCCTTTGGCCCTATAGTCTTCAAAGGGATCCGAAATATCTGTTCTCAGTATCCACAGAAATAAGGCTAGCCAAGTGATCCACGAAATACAGATGTAACTCTGTGAGATGAATTAACATAACACTAAGCAGTTTCTCAGAAAGCTTCTTTCCAGATTTCATCTGAGGATATTTCCTTTTTCACCATAGCCCTCTATGGGCTTCCAAATATCACTTGGCCAATTCCACAAGAACTGTCTTAGCGAAAGGCTTCTTGAGGGGAAAGCTGTAACTCTGTGAGATGATTTCACAGAACACAAAGAAGTTTCTCAGAAATCTTCTTTCTCTTAGTTATCGGAGGATATTTCCTTTGGCCCTATAGTCTTCAAAGGGATCCGAAATATCTGTTCTCAGATTCCACAGAAATAAGGCTAGCCAAGTGATCCACGAAATACAGATGTAACTCTGTGAGATGAATTAACAGAACACTAAGCAGTTTCTCAGAAAGCTTCTTTCCAGATTTCATCTGATTATATTTCCTTTTTCACCATAGCCCTCTATGGACTTCCAAATATCACTTGGCCAATTCCACAAGAACTGTCTTAGAGAAAGGCTTCTTGAAAGGAAAGCTGTAACTCTGTGAGATGGTTTCACAGAACACAAAGAAGTTTCTCAGAAAGCTTCTTTCTCTTAGTTATCGGAGGATATTTCCTTTGGCCCTATAGTCTTCAACAGGATCCGAAATATCTGTTCTCAGATTCCACAGAAATAAGCCTAGCAAAGCGATCCACGAAATACAGATGTAACTCTGTGAGATGAATTAACAGAACACTAAGCAGTTTCTCAGAAAGCTTCTTTCCAGATTTCATCGGAGGATATTTCCTTTTTCACCGTAGCCCTCTATGGGCTTCCAAATATCACTTGGCCAATTCCACAAGAACTGTCTTAGCGAAAGGCTTCTTGAGGGGAAAGCTGTAACTCTGTGAGATGATTTCACAGAACACAAGGAAGTTTCTCAGAAAGCTTCTTTCTCTTTGTTATCGGAGGATATTTCCTTTGGCCCTATAGTCTTCAAAGGGATCCGAAATATCTGTTCTCAGATTCCACAGAAATAAGGCTAGCAAAGAGATCCACGAAATATAGATGTAACTCTGTGAGATGAATTAACAGAACACTAAGCAGTTTCTCAGAAAGTTTCTCTCCAGATTTCATCGGAGGATATTTCCTTTTTCACCATAGCCCTCTATGGGCTTCCAAATATCACTTTGCCAATTCCACAAGAACTGTCTTAGCGAAAGGCTTCTTGAGGGGAAAGCTGTAACTCTGTGAGATGATTTCACAGAACACAAAGAAGTTTCTCAGAAAGCTTCTTTCTCTTAGTTATCGGAGGATATTTCCTTTGGCCCTATAGTCTTCAAAGGGATCCGAAATATCTGTTGTCAGATTCCACAGAAATAAGGCTAGCAAAGAGATCCACAAAATACAGATGTAACTCTGTGAGATGAATTAACAGAACACTAAGCAGTTTCTCAGAAAGCTTCTTTCCACATTTCATCTGAGGATATTTCCTTTTTCACCATAGCCCTCTATGGGCTTCCAAATATCACTTTGCCAATTCCACAAGAACTGTCTTAGCGAAAGGCTTCTTGAGGGGAAGCCTGTAACTCTGTGAGATGATTTCACAGAACACAAAGAAGTTTCTCAGAAAGCTTCTTTCTCTTTGTTATCGGAGGATATTTCCTTTGGCCCTATAGTCTTCTAAGGGATCCGAAATATCTGTTCTCAGATTCCACAGAAATAAGGCTAGCAAAGAGATCCACGAAATACAGATGTAACTCTGTGAGATGAATTAACAGAACACTAAGCAGTTTCTCAGAAAGCTTCTTTCCACATTTCATCTGAGGATATTTCCTTTTTCACCATAGCCCTCTATGGGCTTCCAAATATCACTTTGCCAATTCCACAAGAACTGTCTTAGCGAAAGGCTTCTTGAGGGGAAACCTGTAACTCTGTGAGATGATTTCACAGAACACAAAGAAGTTTCTCAGAAAGCTTCTTTCTCTTTGTTATCGGAGGATATTTCCTTTGGCCCTATAGTCTTCAAAGGGATCCGAAATATCTGTTCTCAGATTCCACAGAAATAAGGCTAGCAAAGAGATCCACGAAATACAGATGTAACTCTGTGAGGTGAATTAACAGAACACTAAGCAGTTTCTCAGAAAGCTTCTTTCCAGATTTCATCTGAGGATATTTCCTTTCTCACCATAGCCCTCTATGGGCTTCCAAATATCACTTTGCCAATTCCACAAGAACTGTCTTAGCGAAAGGCTTTTTGATTGGAAAGCTGTAACTCTGTGGGATGATTTCACAGAACACAAAGAAGTTTCTCAGAAAGCTTCTTTCTCTTTGTTATCGGAGGATATTTCCATTGGCCATATAGTCTTCTAAGGGATCCGAAATATCTGTTCTCAGATTCCACAGAAATAAGGCTAGCAAAGAGATCCACGAAATATAGATGTAATTCTGTGAGATGAATTAACAGAACACTAAGCAGTTTCTCAGAAAGCTTCTTTCCAGATTTCATCAGAGGATATTTCCTTTTTCATCCTAGCCCTCTATGGGCTTCCAAATATCACTTGGCCAATTCCAAAAGAACTGTCTTAGCGAAAGGCTTCTTGAGGGGAAAGCTGTAACTCTGTGAGATGATTTCACAGAACACAAAGAAGTTTCTCAGAAAGCTTCTTTCTCTTTGTTATAGGAGGATATTTCCTTTGGCCCTATAGTCTTCAAAGGGATCCGAAATATCTGTTCTCAGATTCCACAGAAATAAGGCTAGCAAAGAGATCCACGAAATATAGATGTAACTCTGTGAGATGAATTAACAGAACACTAAGCAGTTTCTCAGAAAGCTTCTTTCCAGATTTGATCGGAGGATATTTCCTTTTTCACCATAGCCCTCTATGGGCTTCCAAATATCACTTTGCCAATTCCACAAGAACTGTCTTAGCGAAAGGCTTCTTGAGGGGAAACCTGTAACTCTGTGAGATGATTTCACAGAACTCAAAGAAGTTTCTCAGAAAGCTTCTTTTTCTTTGTTATCGGAGGATACTTCCTTTGGCCCTATAGTCTTCAAAGGGATCTGAAATATCTGTTCTCAGATTCCACAGAAAAAAGCCTAGCAAAGAGATCCACGAAATACAGATGTAACTCTGTGAGATGAATTAACAGAACTCTGAGCAGTTTCTCAGAAAGCTTCTTTCCAGATTTCATCTGAGGATATTTACTTTTTCACCATAGCCCTGTATGGGCTTCCAAATATCACTTTGCCAATTCCACAAGAACTGTCTGAGCGAAAGGCTTCTTGAGGGGAAAGCTGTAACTCTGTGAGATGATTTCACAGAACACAAAGAAGTTTCTCAGAAAGCTTCTTTCTCTTAGTTATCGGGGGATATTTCCTTTGGCCCTATAGTCTTCAAAGGGATCCAAATATCTGTTCTCAGATTCCACAGAAATAAGCCTAGCAAAGAGATCCACGAAATACAGATGTAACTCTGTGAGATGAATTAACAGAACACTAAGCAGTTTCTCAGAAAGCTTCTTTCCAGATTTCATCTGAGGATATTTCCTTTTTCAACATAGCCCTCTAAGGGCTTCCAAATATCACTTGGCCAATTCCACAAGAACTGTCTTAGCGAAAGGCTTCTTGAGGGGAAAGCTGTAACTCTGTGAGATGATTTCACAGAACACAAAGAGGTTTCTCAGAAAGCTTCTTTCTCTTAGTTATCGGAGGATATTTCCTTTGGCCCTATAGTCTTCAAAGGGATCCGAAATATCTGTTCTCAGATTCCACAGAAATAAGGCTAGCAAAGAGATCCACGAAGTACAGATGTAACTCTGTGAGATGAATTAACAGAACACTAAGCAGTTTCTCAGAAAGCTTCTTTCCAGATTTCATCGGAGGATATTTCCTTTTTCACCATAGAACTCTATGGGCTTCCAAATATCACTTTGCCAATTCCACAAGAACTGTCTTAGCGAAAGGCTTCTTGAGGGGAAAGCTGTAACTCTGTGAGCTCATTTCACAAAACACAAAGAATTTTCTCAGAAAGCTTCTTTCTCTTAATTATCTGAGGATATTTCCTTTGGCCCTATAGTCTTCAAAGGGATCCGAAATATCTGTTCTCAGATTCCACAGAAACAAGGCTAGCAAAGAGATAAACGAAATATAGATGTAACTCTGTGAGATGAATTAACAGAACACTAAGCAGTTTCTCAGAAAGCTTCTTTCCAGATTTCATCTGAGGATATTTCCTTTTTCACCATAGCCCTCTATGGGCTTCCAAATATCACTTTGCCAATTCCAAAAGAACTGTCTTAGCGAAAGGCTTCTCGTGGGGAAAGCTGTAACTCTATCATATGATTTCACAGAACACAAAGAAGTTTCTCAGAAAGCTTCTTTCTCTTTGTTATCGGAGGATATTTCCTTTGGCCCTATAGTCTTCAAAGGGATCGAAATATCTGTTCTCAGATTCCACAGAAATAAGGCTAGCAAAGAGATCCACGAAATACAGATGTAACTCTGTGAGATGAATTAACAGAACACTAAGCAGTTTCTCAGAAAGCTTCTTTCCAGATTTCATCTGAGGATATTTCCTTTTTCACCATAGCCCTCTATGGGTTTCCAAATATCACTTTGCCAATTCCACAAGAACTGTCTTAGCGAAAGGCTTCTTGAGGGGAAAACTGTAACTCTGTGAGCTCATTTCACAGAACACAAAGAAGTTTCTCAGAAAGCTTCTTTCTCTTAGTTTTCGGAGGATATTTCCTTTGGCCCTATAGTCTTCAAAGGGATCCGAAATATCTGTTCTCAGATTCCACAGAAACAAGGCTAGCAAAGAGATAAACGAAATATAGATGTAACTCTGTGAGATGAATTAACAGAACACTAAGCAGTTTCTCAGAAAGCTTCTTTCCAGATTTCATCTGAGGATATTTCCTTTTTCACCATAGCCCTCTATGGGCTTCCAAATATCACTTTGCCAATTCCACAAGAACTTTCTTAGCGAAATGCTTCTTGAGGGGAAAGCTGTAACTCTGTGAGATGATTTCAGAGAACACAAAGAAGTTTCTCAGAAAGCTTCTTTCTCTTTGTTATCGGAGGATATTTTCTTTGGCCCTATAGTCTTCAAAGGGATCCGAAATATCTGTTCTCAGATTCCACAGAAATAAGGCTAGCAAAGAGATCCAGGAAATATAGAAGTAACTCTGTGAGATGAATTAACAGAACACTAAGCAGTTTCTCAGAAAGCTTCTTTCCAGATTTCATCGGAGGATACTTCCTTTTTCACCATAGCCCTCTATGGGCTTCCAAATATCACTTGGCCAATTCCACAAGAACTGTCTTAGCGAAAGGCTTCTTGAGGGGAAAGCTGTAACTCTGTGAGATGATTTCACAGAACACAAAGAAGTTTCTCAGAAAGCTTCTTTCTCTTAGTTATCGGAGGATATTTCCTTTGGCCCTATAGTCTTCAAAGGGATCCAAATATCTGTTCTCAGATTCCACAGAAATAAGCCTAGCAAAGAGATCCACGAAATACAGATGTAACTCTGTGAGATGAATTAACAGAACACTAAGCAGTTTCTCAGAAAGCTTCTTTCCAGATTTCATCTGAGGATATTTCCTTTTTCACCATAGCCCTCTATGGGCTTCCAAATATCACTTTGCCAATTCCACAAGAACTGTCTTAGCGAAAGGCTTCTTGAGGGGAAAGCTGTAACTCTGTGTGATGATTTCACAGAACACAAAGAAGTTTCTCAGAAAGCTTCTTCCTCTTTCTTATCGGAGGATATTTCCTTTGGCCCTATAGTCTTGAAAGGGATCCGAAATATCTGTTCTCAGATTCCATAGAAATAAGGCTAGGAAAGAGATCCAGGAAATGTAGAAGTAACTCTGTGAGATGAATTAACAGAATACTAAGCAGTTTCTCAGAAAGCTTCTTTCCAGATTTCATCGGAGGATATTTCCTTTTTCACCATAGCCCTCTATGGGCTTCCAAATATCACTATGCCAATTCCACAAGAAATGTCTTAGCGCAAGGCTTCTTGAGGGGAAAGCTGTAACTCTGTGAGATGATTTCACAGAACACAAAGAAGTTTCTCAGAAAGCTTCTTTTTCTTAGTTATCGGAGGATATTTCGTTTGGCCCTATAGTCTTCCAAGGGATCCGAAATATCTGTTCTCAGATTCCACAGAAATAAGGCTAGCAAAGAGATCCACGAAATATATAAGTAACACTGTGAGATGAATTAACAGAACACTAAGCAGTTTCTCAGAAAGCTTCTTTCCAGATTTCATCGGAGGATATTTCCTTTTTCACCATAGCCCTCTATGGGCTTCCAAATATCACTTTGCCAATTCCACAAGAACTGTCTTAGCGAAAGGCTTCTTGAGGGGAAAGCTGTAACTCTGTGAGATGATTTCACAGAACACAAAGAAGTTTCTCAGAAAGCTTCTTTCTCTTAGTTATCGGAGGATATTTCCTTTGGCCCTATAGTCTTCAAAGGGATCCGAAATATCTGTTCTCAGATTCCACAGAAATAAGGCTAGCAAAGAGATCCACGAAATATAGATGTAACTCTGTGAGATGAATTAACAGAACACTAAGCAGTTTCTCAGAAAGCTTCTTTCCAGATTTCATCTGAGGATATTTCCTTTTTCACCATAGCCCTCTATGGGCTTCCAAATATCACTTTGCCAATTCCACAAGAACTGTCTTAGCGAAAGGCTTCCTGAGGGGAAAGCTGAAACTCTGTGAGATGATTTCAGAGAACGCAAAGAAGTTTCTCAGAAAGCTTCTTTCTCTTTGTTATCGGAGGATATTTCCTTTGGCGCTATAGTCTTCAAAGGGATCCGAAATATCTGTTCTCCGATTCCACAGAAATAAGGCTAGCAAAGAGATCCACGAAATATAGAAGTAACTCTGTGAGATGAATTAACAGAAAACTAAGCAGTTTCTCAGAAAGCTTCTTTCCAGATTTCATCGCAGGATACTTCGTTTTTCACCATAGCCCTCTAAGGGCTTCCAAATATCACTTTGCCAATTCCACAAGAAATGTCTTAGCGAAAGGCTTCTTGAGGGGAAAGCTGTAACTCTGTGAGATGATTTCACAGAACACAAAGAAGTTTCTCGTAAATCTTCTTTCTCTTAGTTATTGGAGGATATTTCCTTTGGCCCTATAGTCTTCAAAGGCATCCAAATATCTGTTCTCAGATTCCACAGAAATAAGCCTAGCAAAGAGATCCACGAAATACAGATGTAACTCTGTGAGATGAATTAACAGAACACTAAGCAGTTTCTCAGAAAGCTTCTTTCCAGATTTCATCTGAGGATATTTCCTTTTTCACCATAGCCCTCTATGGGCTTCCAAATATCACTTTGCTAATTCCACAAGAACTGTCTTAGCGAAAGGCTTCTTGAGGGGAAAGCTGTAACTCTGTGATCTCATTTCACAGAACACAAAGAAGTTTCTCAGAAAGCTTCTTTCTCTTAGTTATCGGAGGATATTTCCTTTGGCCCTATAGTCTTCAAAGGGATCCGAAATATCTGTTCTCAGATTCCACAGAAATAAGGCTAGCAAAGAGACCCACGAAATACAGATGTAACTCTGTGAGATGAATTAACAGAACACTAAGCAGTTTCTCAGAAAGCTTCTTTCCAGATTTCATCTGAGGATATTTCCTTTTTCACCATAGCCCTCTATGGGCTTCCAAATATCACTTTGCCAATTCCACAAGAACTGTCTTAGCGAAAGTCTTCTTGAGGGGAAAGCTGTAACTCTGTGAGATGATTTCACAGAACACAAAGAAGTTTCTCAGAAAGCTTCCTTCTCTTTGTTATCGGAGGATATTTCCTTTGGCCCTATAGTCTTCAAAGGGATCCGAAATATCTGTTCTCAGATTCCACAGAAATAAGGCTAGCAAAGAGATCCACGAAATATTGATGTAACTCTGTGAGATGAATTAACAGAACACAAAGCAGTTTCTCAGAAAGCTTCTTTCCAGATTTCATCGGAGGATATTTCCCTTTTCACCATAGCCCTCTATGGGCTTCCAAATATCACTTTGCCAATTCCACAAGAACTGTCTTAGCGAAAGGCTTCTTGAGGGGAAAGCTGTAACTCTGTGAGATGATTTCACAGAACACAAAGAAGTTTCTCAGAAAGCTTCTTTCTCTTAGTTATCGGAGGATATTTCCTTTGGCCCTATAGTCTTCAAAGGGATCCGAAATATCTGTTGTCAGATTCCACAGAAATAAGGCTAGCAAAGAGATCCATGAAATACAGATGTAACTCTGTGAGATGAATTAACAGAACACTAAGCAGTTTCTCAGAAAGCTTCTTTCCAGATTTCATCTGAGGATATTTCCTTTTTCACCATAGCCCTCTATGGGCTTCCAAATATCACTTTGCCAATTCCACAAGAACTGTCTTAGCGAAAGTCTTCTTGAGGGGAAAGCTGTAACTCTTTGAGATGATTACATAGAACACAAAGTAATTTCTCACAAAGCTTCTTTCTCTTTGTTATCGGAGAATATTTCCTTTGGCCCTATAGTCTTCAAAGGGATTCGAAATATCTGTTCTCAGATTCCACAGAAATAAGGCTAGCAAAGAGATCCACGAAATACAGATGTAACTCTGTGAGATGAATTAACAGAACACTAAGCAGTTTCTCAGAAAGCTTCTTTCCAGATTTCATCGGAGGATATTTCCTTTTTCACCATAGCCCTCTATGGGCTTCCAAATATCACTTTGCCAATTCCACAAGAACTGTCTTAGCGAAAGGCTTCTTGAGGGGAAAGCTGTAACTCTGTGAGATGATTTCACAGAACACAAAGAAGTTTCTCAGAAAGCTTCTTTCTCTTAGTTATCGGAGGATATTTCCTTTGGCCCTATAGTCTTGAAAGGGATCCGAAATATCTGTTGTCAGATTCCACAGAAATAAGGCTAGCAAAGAGATCCATGAAATACAGATGTAACACTGTGAGATGAATTAACAGAACACTAAGCAGTTTCTCAGAAAGCTTCTTTCCAGATTTCATCGGAGGATATTTCCTTTTTCACCATAGCCCTCTATGGGCTTCCTAATATCACTTTGCCAATTCCACAAGAACTGTCTTAGCGAAAGGCTTCTTGAGGGGAAAGCTGTAACTCTGTGAGATGATTACATATTACACAAAGTAATTTCTCACAAAGCTTCTTTCTCTTTGTTATCGGAGGATATTTCCTTTGGTCCCATAGTCTTCAAAGGGATTCGAAATATCTGTTCTCAGATTCCACAGAAATAAGGCTAGCAAAGAGATCCAAGAAATACAGATGTAACTCTGTGAGATGAATTAACAGAACACTAAGCAGTTTCTCAGAAAGCTTCTTTCCAGATTTCATCTGAGGATATTTCCTTTTTCACCATAGCCCTCTATGGGTTTCCAAATATCACTTTGCCAATTCCACAAGAACTGTCTTAGCGAAAGGCTTCTTGAGGGGAAAGCTGTAACTCTGTGAGCTCATTTCACAGAACACAAAGAAGTTTCTCAGAAAGCTTCTTTCTCTTAGTTTTCGGAGGATATTTCCTTTGGCCCTATAGTCTTCAAAGGGATCCGAAATATCTGTTCTCAGATTCCACAGAAACAAGGCTAGCAAAGAGATAAACGAAATATAGATGTAACTCTGTGAGATGAATTAACAGAACACTAAGCAGTTTCTCAGAAAGCTTCTTTCCAGATTTCATCTGAGGATATTTCCTTTTTCACCATAGCCCTCTATGGGCTTCCAAATATCACTTTGCCAATTCCACAAGAACTTTCTTAGCGAAATGCTTCTTGAGGGGAAAGCTGTAACTCTGTGAGATGATTTCAGAGAACACAAAGAAGTTTCTCAGAAAGCTTCTTTCTCTTTGTTATCGGAGGATATTTCCTTTGGCCCTATAGTCTTCAAAGGGATCCGAAATATCTGTTCTCAGATTCCACAGAAATAAGGCTAGCAAAGAGATCCACGAAATATAGAAGTAACTCTGTGAGATGAATTAACAGAACACTAAGCAGTTTCTCAGAAAGCTTCTTTCCAGATTTCATCTGAGGATATTTCCTTTTTCACCATAGCCCTCTATGGGCTTCCAAATATCACTTGGCCAATTCCACAAGAACAGTCTTAGCGAAAGGCTTCTTGAGGGGAAAGCTGTAACTCTGTGAGATGATTTCACAGAACACAAAGAAGTTTCTCAGAAAGCTTCTTTCTCTTTGTTATCGGAGGATATTTCCTTTGGCCCTATAGTCTTCAAAGGGATCCGAAATATCTGTTCTCAGATTCCACAGAAATAAGGCTAGCAAAGAGACCCACGAAATACAGATGTAACTCTGTGAGATGAATTAACAGAACACTAAGCAGTTTCTCAGAAAGCTTCTTTCCAGATTTCATCTGAAGATATTTCCTTTTTCACCATAGCCCTCTATGGGCTTCCAAATATCACTTTGCCAATTCCACGAGAACTGTCTTAGCGAAAGGCTTCTTGAGGGGAAAGCTGTAACTCTGTGAGATGATTTCACAGAACACAAAGAAGTTTCTCAGAAAGTTTCTTTTTCTTTGTTATCGGAGGATATTTCCTTTGGCCCTATAGTCTTCAAAGGGATCCGAAATATCTGTTCTCAGATTCCACAGAAATAAGCCTAACAAAGAGATCCACGAAATAAAGATGTAACACTGTGAGATGAATTAACAGAACACTGAGCAGTTTCTCAGAAAGCTTCTTTCCAGATTTCATCTGAGGATATTTCCTTTTTCACCATAGCCCTCTATGGGCTTCCAAATATCACTTTGCCAATTCCACAGGAACTGTCTTAGCGAAAGGCTTCTTGAGGGGAAAGCTGTAACTCTGTGAGATGATTTCACAGAACACAAAGAAGTTTCTCAGAAAGCTTCTTTCTCTTAGTTATCGGAGGATATTTCCTTTGGCCCTATAGTCTTCAAAGGGATCCGAAATATCTGTTCTCAGATTCCACAGAAATAAGGCTAGCCAAGTGATCCACGAAATACAGATGTAACTCTGTGAGATGAATTAACAGAACACTAAGCAGTTTCTCAGAAAGCTTCTTTCCAGATTTCATCTGAGGATATTTCCTTTTTCACCATAGCCCTCTAAGGGCTTCCAAATATCACTTTGCCAATTCCACAAGAACTGTCTTAGCGAAAGGCTTCTTGAGTGGATAGCTGTAACTCTGTGAGATGATTTCACAGAACACAAAGAAATTTCTCACAAAGCTTCTTTCTCTTTGTTATCGGATGATATTTCCTTTGGCCCTTTAGTCTTCAAAGGGATCCGAAATATCTGTTCTCAGATTCCACAGAAATAAGGCTAGCAAAGAGATCCACGAAATACAGATGTAACTCTGTGAGATGAATTAACAGAACACTAAGCAGTTTCTCAGAAAGCTTCTTTCCAGATTTCATCAGAGGATATTTCCTTTTTCACCATAGCCCTCTATGGGCTTCCAAATATCACTTTGCCAATTCCACAAGAACTGTCTTAGCGAAAGGCTTCTTGAGGGGAAAGCTGTAACTCTGTGATCTCATTTCACAGAACACAAAGAAGTTTCTCAGAAAGCTTCTTTCTCTTAGTTATCGGAGGATATTTCCTTTGGCCCTATAGTCTTCAAAGGGATCCGAAATATCTGTTCTCAGATTCCACAGAAATAAGGCTAGCGAAGACATCCACGAAATACAGATGTAACACTGTGAGATGAATTAACAGAACACTAATCAGTTTCTCAGAAAGCTTCTTTCCAGATTTCATCTGAGGATATTTCCTTTTTCACCATTGCCCTCTATGGGCTTCCAAATATCACTTTGCCAATTCCACAAGAACTGTCTTAGCGAAAGGCTTCTTGAGGGGAAAGCTGTAACTCTGTGAGATGATTTCACAGAACACAAAGAAGTTTCTCAAAAAGCTTCTTTCTCTTTGTTATCGGAGGATATTTCCTTTGGCCCTATAGTCTTCAAAGGGATCCAAATATCTGTTCTCAGATTCCACAGAAATAAGGCTAGCAAAGAGATCCACGAAATACAGATGTAACTCTGTGAGATGAATTAACAGAACACTAAGCATTTTCTCAGAAAGCTTCTTTCCAGATTTCATCTGAGGATATTTCCTTTTTCACCATAGCCCTCTATGGGCTTCCAAATATCACATTGCCAATTCCACAAGAACTGTCTTAGCGAAAGGCTTTTTGTTTGGAAAGCTGTAACTCTGTGAGATGATTTCACAGAACACAAAGAAGTTTCTCAGAAAGCTTCTTTCTCTTTGTTATCGGAGGATATTTCCTTTGGCCCTATAGTCTTCTAAGGGATCCGAAATATCTGTTCTCAGATTCCACAGAAATAAGGCTAGCAAAGAGATCCACGAAATATAGAAGTAACACTGTGAGATGAATTAACAGAACACTAAGCAGTTTCTCAGAAACTTCTTTCCAGATTTCATCTGAGGAGATTTCCTTTTTCACCATAGCCCTCTATGGGCTTCCAAATATCACTTTGCCAATTCCACAAGAACTGTCTTAGCGAAAGGCTTCTTGAGGGGAAAGCTGTAACTCTGTGAGATGATTACATAGAACACAAAGTAATTTCTCACAAAGCTTCTTTCTCTTTGTTATCGGAGGATATTTCCTTTGGCCCTAGAGTCTTCAAAGGGATTCGAAATATCTGTTCTCAGATTCCATAGAAATAAGGCTAGCAAAGAGATCCACGAAATACAGATGTAACTCTGTGAGATGAATTAACAGAACACTAAGCAGTTTCTCAGAAAGCTTCTTTCCAGATTTCATCTGAGGATATTTCCTTTTTCACCATAGCCCTCTATGGGTTTCCAAATATCACTTTGCCAAATCCACAAGAACTGTCTTAGCGAAAGGCTTCTTGAGGGGAAAGCTGTAACTCTGTGAGCTCATTTCACAGAACACAAAGAAGTTTCTCAGAAAGCTTCTTTCTCTTAGTTTTCGGAGGATATTTCCTTTGGCCCTATAGTCTTCAAAGGGATCCGAAATATCTGTTCTCAGATTCCACAGAAATAAGGCTAGCAAAGAGATCCACGAAAAATAGATGTAACTCTGTGAGATGAATTAACAGAACACCAAGCAGTTTCTCAGAAAGCTTCTTTCCAGATTTCATCGGAGGATATTTCCTTTTTCACCATAGCCCTCTAAGGGCTTCCAAATATCACTTTGCCAATTCCACAAGAACTGTCTTAGCGAAAGGCTTCTTGAGGGGAAAGCTGTAACTCTGTGTGATGATTTCAGAGAACACAAAGAAGTTTCTCAGAAAGCTTCTTTCTCTTAGTTATCGGAGGATATTTCCTTTGGCCCTATAGTTTTGAAAGGGATCCGAAATATCTGTTCTCAGATTCCACAGAAAAAAGGCTAGCAAAGAGATCCACGAAATACAGATGTAACTCTGTGACATGAATTAACAGAACACTAAGCAGTTTCTCAGAAACTTCTTTCCAGATTTCATCTGAGGAGATTTCCTTTTTCACCATAGCCCTCTATGGGCTTCCAAATATCACTTTGCCAATTCCACAAGAACTGTCTTAGCGAAAGGCTTCTTGAGGGGAAAGCTGTAACTCTGTGAGATGATTACATAGAACACAAAGTAATTTCTCACAAAGCTTCTTTCTCTTTGTTATCGGAGGATATTTCCTTTGGCCCTAGAGTCTTCAAAGGGATTCGAAATATCTGTTCTCAGATTCCATAGAAATAAGGCTAGCAAAGAGATCCACGAAATACAGATGTAACTCTGTGAGATGAATTAACAGAACACTAAGCAGTTTCTCAGAAAGCTTCTTTCCAGATTTCATCTGAGGATATTTCCTTTTTCACCATAGCCCTCTATGGGTTTCCAAATATCACTTTGCCAAATCCACAAGAACTGTCTTAGCGAAAGGCTTCTTGAGGGGAAAGCTGTAACTCTGTGAGCTCATTTCACAGAACACAAAGAAGTTTCTCAGAAAGCTTCTTTCTCTTAGTTTTCGGAGGATATTTCCTTTGGCCCTATAGTCTTCAAAGGGATCCGAAATATCTGTTCTCAGATTCCACAGAAATAAGGCTAGCAAAGAGATCCACGAAAAATAGATGTAACTCTGTGAGATGAATTAACAGAACACCAAGCAGTTTCTCAGAAAGCTTCTTTCCAGATTTCATCGGAGGATATTTCCTTTTTCACCATAGCCCTCTAAGGGCTTCCAAATATCACTTTGCCAATTCCACAAGAACTGTCTTAGCGAAAGGCTTCTTGAGGGGAAAGCTGTAACTCTGTGAGATGATTTCACAGAACACAAAGAAGTTTCTCAGAAAGCTTCTTTCTCTTAGTTATCGGAGGACATTTCCTTTGGCCCTATAGTCTTCAAAGGGATCCAAATATCTGTTCTCAGATCCCACAGAAATAAGCCTAGCAAAGAGATCCACAAAATACAGATGTAACTCTGTGAGATGAATTAACAGAACACTAAGCAGTTTCTCAGAAAGCTTCTTTCCAGATTTCATCGGAGGATATTTCCTTTTTCACCATAGCCCTCTATGGGCTTCCAAATATCACTTTGCCAATTCCACAAGAACTGTCTTAGCGAAAGGCTTCTTGAGGGGAAAGCTGTAACTCTGTGAGATGATTTCACAGAACACAAAGAAGTTTCTCAGAAAGCTTCTTTCTCTTAGTTATCGGAGAATATTTCCTTTGGCCCTATAGTCTTCAAAGGGATCCAAATATCTGTTCTCATATTCCACAGAAATAAGGCTAGCAAAGAGATCCACGAAATACAGATGTAACTCTGTGAGATGAATTAACAGAACACTAAGCATTTTCTCAGAAAGCTTCTTTCCAGATTTCATCTGAGGATATTTCCTTTTTCACCATAGCCCTCTATGGGCTTCCAAATATCACTTTGCCAATTCCACAAGAACTGTCTTAGCGAAAGGCTTTTTGTTTGCAAAGCTGTAACTCTGTGAGATGATTTCACAGAACACAAAGTAGTTTCTCAGAAAGCTTCTTTCTCTTTGTTATCGGAGGATATTTCCTTTGGCCCTATAGTCTTCTAAGGGATCCGAAATATCTGTTCTCAGATTCCACAGAAATAAGGCTAGCAAAGAGATCCACGAAATATAGAAGGAACTCTGTGAGATGAATTAACAGAACACTAAGCAGTTTCTCAGAAAGCTTCTTTCCAGATTTCATCGGAGGATATTTCCTTGTTCACCATAGCCCTCTAAGGGCTTCCAAATATCACTTTGCCAATTCCACAAGAACTGTCTTAGCGAAAGGCTTCTTGAGGGGAAAGCTGTAACTCTGTGAGATGATTTCACAGAACACAAAGAAGTTTCTCAGAAAGCTTCTTTCTCTAAGTTATCGGAGGATATTTCCTTTGGCCCTATAGTCTTCAAAGGGATCCGAAATATCTGTTCTCAGATTCCACAGAAAAAAGGCTAGCAAAGAGATCCACGAAATACAGATGTAACTCTGTGAGATGAATTAACAGAACACTAAGCAGTTTCTCAGAAACTTCTTTCCAGATTTCATCTGAGGATATTTCCTTTTTCACCATAGCCCTCTATGGGCTTCCAAATGTCACTTGGCCAATTCCACAAGAACTGCCTTACCGAAAGGCTTCTTGAGGGGAAACCTGTAACTCTGTGAGATGATTTCACAGAACACAAAGAAGTTTCTCAGAAAGCTTCTTTCTCTTTGTTATCGGAGGATATTTCCTTTGGCCCTATAGTCTTCAAAGGGATCCGAAATATCTGTTCTCAGATTCCACAGAAATAAGGGTAGCAAAGAGATCCACGAAATATAGATGTAATTCTGTGAGATGAATTAACAGAACACTAAGCAGTTTCTCAGAATGCTTCTTTCCAGATTTCATCTGAGGATATTTCCTTTTTCACCATAGCCCTCTATGGGCTTCCAAATATCACTTTGCCAATTCCACAAGAACTGTCTTAGCGAAAGGCTTCTTGAGGGGAAAGCTGTAACTCTGTGAGATGATTACATAGAACACAAAGTAATTTCTCACAAAGCTTCTTTCTCTTTGTTATCGGAGGATATTTCCTTTGGCCCTATAGTCTTCAAAGGGATTCGAAATATCTGTTCTCAGATTCCACAGAAATAAGGCTAGCAAAGAGATCCACGAAATACAGATGTAACTCTGTGAGATGAATTAACAGAACACTAAGCAGTTTCTCAGAAAGCTTCTTTCCAGATTTCATCTGAGGATATTTCCTTTTTCACCATAGCCCTCTATGGGTTTCCAAATATCACTTTGCCAAATCCACAAGAACTGTCTTAGCGAAAGGCTTCTTGAGGGGAAAGCTGTAACTCTGTGAGCTCATTTCACAGAACACAAAGAAGTTTCTCAGAAAGCTTCTTTCTCTTAGTTTTCGGAGGATATTTCCTTTGGCCCTGTAGTCTTCAAAGGGATCCGAAATATCTGTTCTCAGATTCCACAGAAATAAGGCTAGCAAGGAGATCCACGAAATATAGATGTAACTCTGTGAAGTGAATTAACAGAACACTAAGCAATTTCTCAGAAAGCTTCTTTCCAGATTTCATCGGAGGATATTTCCTTTTTCACCATAGCCCTCTATGGGCTTCCAAATATCACTTTGCCAATTCCACAAGAACTGTCTTAGCGAAAGGCTTCTTGAGGGGAAAGCTGTAACTCTGTGTGATGATTTCAGAGAACGCAAAGAAGTTTCTCAGATAGCTTCTTTCTCTTTGTTATCGGAGGATATTTCCTTTGGCCCAATAGTCTTCAAAGGGATCCGAAATATCTGTTCTCAGATTCCACAGAAATAAGGCTAGCAAAGAGATCCACGAAATATATAAGTAACACTGTGAGATGAATTAACAGAACACTAAGCAGTTTCTCAGAAAGCTTCTTTCCAGATTTCATCTGAGGATATTTCCTTTTTCACCATAGCCCTCTATGGGCTTCCAAATATCACTTGGCCAATTCCACAAGAACTGTCTTAGCGAAAGGCTTCTTGAGGGGAAAGCTGTAACTCTGTGAGATGATTTCACAGAACACAAAGAAGTTTCTCAGAAAGCTTCTTTCTCTTTGTTATCGGAGGATATTTCCTTTGGCCCTATAGTCTTCTAAGGGATCCGAAATATCTGTTCTCAGATTCCACAGAAATAAGGCTAGCAAAGAGATCCACGACATATAGATGTAACTCTGTGAGATGAATTAACAGAACACTAAGCAGTTTCTCAGAAAGCTTCTTTCCAGATTTCTTCGGAGGATATTTCCTTTTTCACCATAGCCCTCTATGGGCTT
The DNA here is from genome assembly GCF_037993035.2 of Macaca fascicularis. Lineage (NCBI taxonomy): Eukaryota > Metazoa > Chordata > Mammalia > Primates > Cercopithecidae > Macaca > Macaca fascicularis. The sequence continues at coordinate 87,174,815 of NC_088379.1, forward strand.
CCAAATATCACTTTGCCAATTCCACAAGAACTGTCTTAGCGAAAGGCTTCTTGAGGGGAAAGCTGTAACTCTGTGAGATGATTTCACAGAACACAAAGAAGTTTCTCAGAAAGCTTCATTCTCTTAGTTATCGGAGGATATTTCCTTTGGCCCTATAGTCTTCAAAGGGATCCGAAATATCTGTTGTCAGATTCCACAGAAATAAGGCTAGCAAAGAGATCCATGAAATACAGATGTAACTCTGTGAGATGAATTAACAGAACACTAAGCAGTTTCTCAGAAAGCTTCTTTCCAGATTTCATCTGAGGATATTTCCTTTTTCACCATAGCCCTCTATGGGCTTCCAAATATCACTTTGCCAATTCCACAAGAACTGTCTTAGCGAAAGGCTTCTTGAGGGGAAAGCTGTAACTCTGTGAGATGATTACATAGAACACAAAGAAATTTCTCTCAAAGCTTCTTTCTCTTTGTTATCGGAGGATATTTCCTTTGGCCCTATAGTCATCAAAGGGATTCGAAATATCTGTTCTCAGATTCCACAGAAATAAGGCTAGCAAAGAGATCCACGAAATACAGATGTACCTCTGTGAGATGAATGAACAGAGCAGTAAGCAGTTTCTCAGAAAGCTTCTTTCCAGATTTCATCTGAGGATATTTCCTTTTTCACCGTAGACCTCTATGGGTTTCCAAATATCACTTTGCCAATTCCACAAGAACTGTCTTAGCGAAAGGCTTCTTGAGGGGAAAGCTGTAACTCTGTGAGCTCATTTCACAGAACACAAAGAAGTTTCTCAGAAAGCTTCTTTCTCTTAGTTTTCGGAGGATATTTCCTTTGGCCCTATAGTCTTCAAAGGGATCCGAAATATCTGTTCTCAGATTCCACAGAAATAAGGCTAGCAAAGAGATCCACGAAATATAGATGTAACTCTGTGAGATGAATTAACAGAACACTAAGCAGTTTCTCAGAAAGCTTCTTTCCAGATTTCATCTGAGGATATTTCCTTTTTCACCATAGCCCTCTATGGGCTTCCAATATCACTTTGCCAATTCCACAAGAACTGTCTTAGCGAAAGGCTTCTTTTTTTTTTTTTTTTTTAATTTATTTATTATTATTATACTTTAAGTTGTAGGGTACATGTGCATAACGTGCAGTTTTGTTACATATGTATACTTGTGCCATGTTGCTGTGCTGCACCCATCAACTCGTCATTTACATCAGGTATAACTCCCAATGCAATCCCTCCCCCCTCCCCCCTCCCCATGATAGGCCCCAGTGTGTGATGTTCCCCTTCCTGAGTCCGAGTGATCTCATTGTTCAGTTCCCACCTATGAGTGAGAACATGCGGTGTTTGGTTTTCTGTTCTTGTGATAGTTTGCTAAGAATGATGGATTCCAGCTGCATCCAAGTCCCTACAAAGGACTCAAACTCATCCTTTTTGATGGCTGCATAGTATTCCATGGTGTATATGTGCCACATTTTCTTAATCCAATCTGTCACTGATGGACATTTGGGTTGATTCCAAGTCTTTGCTATTGTGAATAGTGCTGCAATAAACATACGTGTGCATGTGTCTTTATAGCAGCATAATTTATAATCCTTTGGGTATATACCCAGTAATGGGATGGCTGGGTCATATGGTACATCTAGTTCTAGATCCTTGAGGAATCGCCATACTGTTTTCCATAATGGTTGAACTAGCTTACAATCCCACCAACAGTGTAAAAGTGTTCCTATTTCTCCACATCCTCTCTAGCACCTGTTGTTTCCTGACTTTTTAATGATTGCCATTCTAACTGGTGTGAGATGGTATCTCATTGTGGTTTTGATTTGCATTTTTCTGATGGCCAGTGATGATGAGCATTTTTTCATGTGTCTGTTGGCTGTATGAATGTCTTCTTTTGAGAAATGTCTGTTCATGTCCTTTGCCCACTTTTTGATGGGGTTGGAAAATTGGCTAGCCATAAGTAGAAAGCTGAAACTGGATCCTTCCCTTACTCCTTATACGAAAATTAATTCAAGATGGATTAGAGACTTAAATGTTAGACCTAATACCATAAAAATCCTAGAGGAAAACCTAGGTAGTACCATTCAGGACTAAGGCATGGGCAAAGATTTCATGTCTAAAACACCAAAAGCAACGGCAGCAAAAGCCAAAATTGACAAATGGGATCTCATTAAACTAAAGAGCTTCTGCACAGCAAAAGTCACTACCATCAGAGTGAACAGGCAACCTACAGAATGGGAGAAAATTTTTGCAATCTACTCATCTGACAAAGGGCTAATATCCAGAACCTACAAAGAACTCAAACAAATTTGCGAAAGGCTTCTTGAGGGGAAAGCTGTAACTCTGTGAGATGATTTCACAGAACACAAAGAAGTTTCTCAGAAAGCTTCTTTCTCTTTGTTATCGGAGGATATTTCCTTTGGCCCTATAGTCTTCAAAGGGATCCGAAATATCTGTTCTCAGATTCCACAGAAATAAGGCTAGCAAAGAGATCCACGAAATATAGATGTAACTCTGTGAGATGAATTAACAGAACACTAAGCAGTTTCTCAGAAAGCTTCTTTCCAGATTTCATCGGAGGATATTTCCTTTTTCACCGTAGCCCTCTAAGGGCTTCCAAATATCACTTTGCCAATTCCACAAGAACTGTCTTAGCGAAAGGCTTCTTGAGGGGAAAGCTGTAACTCTGTGAGATGATTTCACAGAACCCAAAGAAGTTTCTCAGAAAGCTTCTTTCTCTTAGTTATCGGAGGATATTTCCTTTGGCCCTATAGTCTTCAAAGGGATTCGAAATATCTGTTGTCAGATTCCACAGAAATAAGGCTAGCAAAGAGATCCACAAAATACAGATGTAACTCTGTGAGATGAATTAACAGAACACTAAGCAGTTTCTCAGAAAGCTTCTTTCCAGATTTCATCTGAAGATATTACCTTTTTCACCATAGCCCTCTATGGGCTTCCAAATATCACTTTGCCAATTCCACAAGAACTGTCTTAGCGAAAGGCTTTTTGATTGGAAAGCTGTAACTCTGTGAGATGATTTCACAGAACACAAAGAAGTTTCTCAGAAAGCTTCTTTCTCTTTGTTATCGGTGGATATTTCCTTTGGCCCTATAGTCTTCTAAGGGATCCGAAATATCTGTTCTCAGATTCCACAGAAATAAGGCTAGCAAAGAGATCCACGAAATATAGAAGTAACTCTGTGACATGAATTAACAGAACACTAAGCAGTTTCTCAGAAAGCTTCTTTCCAGATTTCATCGGGGGATATTTCCTTTTTCACCATAGCCCTCTATGGGCTTCCAAATATCACTTTGCCAATTCCACAAGAACTGTCTTAGCGAAAGGCTTCTTGAGGGGAAAGCTGTAATTCTGTGAGATGATTTCACAAAAGACAAAGAAGTTTCTCAGAAAGCTTCGTTCTCTTATTTATCGTAGGATATTTCCTTTGGCCCTATAGTCTTCAAAGGGATCCAAATATCTGTTCTCAGATTCCACAGAAATAAGCCTAGCAAAGAGATCCACGAAATACAGATGTAACTCTGTGAGATGAATTAACAGAACACTAAGCAGTTTCTCAGAAAGCTTCTTTCCAGATTTCATCTGAGGATATTTCCTTTTTCACCATAGCCCTCTATGGGCTTCCAAATATCACTTTGCCAATTCCACAAGAACTGTCTTAGCGAAAGGCTTCTTGAGGGGAAAGCTGTAACTCTGTGAGATGATTTCAGAAAACACAAAGAAGTTTCTCAGAAAGCTTCTTTCTCTTTGTTATCGGAGGATATTTCCTTTGGCCCTATAGTCTTCAAAGGGATCCGAAATATCTGTTCTCAGATTCCACAGAAATAAGGCTAGCAAAGAGATCCACGAAATATAGATGTAACTCTGTGAGATGAATTAACAGAACACTAAGCAGTTTCTCAGAAAGCTTCTTTCCAGATTTCATCTGAGGATATTTCCTTTTTCACCATAGCCCTCTATGGGTTTCCAAATATCACTTTGCCAAATCCACAAGAACTGTCTTAGCGAAAGGCTTCTTGAGGGGAAAGCTGTAACTCTGTGAGCTCATTTCACAGAACACAAAGAAGTTTCTCAGAAAGCTTCTTTCTCTTAGTTTTCGGAGGATATTTCCTTTGGCCCTGTAGTCTTCAAAGGGATCCGAAATATCTGTTCTCAGATTCCACAGAAATAAGGCTAGCAAGGAGATCCACGAAATATAGATGTAACTCTGTGAAGTGAATTAACAGAACACTAAGCAATTTCTCAGAAAGCTTCTTTCCAGATTTCATCGGAGGATATTTCCTTTTTCACCATAGCCCTCTATGGGCTTCCAAATATCACTTTGCCAATTCCACAAGAACTGTCTTAGCGAAAGGCTTCTTGAGGGGAAAGCTGTAACTCTGTGTGATGATTTCAGAGAACGCAAAGAAGTTTCTCAGATAGCTTCTTTCTCTTTGTTATCGGAGGATATTTCCTTTGGCCCAATAGTCTTCAAAGGGATCCGAAATATCTGTTCTCAGATTCCACAGAAATAAGGCTAGCAAAGAGATCCAGGAAATATAGAAGTAACACTGTGAGATGAATTAACAGAACACTAAGCAGTTTCTCAGAAAGCTTCTTTCCAGATTTCATCTGAGGATATTTCCTTTTTCACCATAGCCCTCTATGGGCTTCCAAATATCACTTTGCCAATTCCACAAGAACTGTCTTAGCGAAAGGCTTCTTGAGGGGAAAGCTGTAACTCTGTGAGATGATTTCACAGAACACAAAGAAGTTTCTCAGAAAGCTTCTTTCTCTTTGTTATCGGAGGATATTTCCTTTGGCCCTATAGTCTTCTAAGGGATCCGAAATATCTGTTCTCAGATTCCACAGAAATAAGGCTAGCAAAGAGATCCACCACATATAGATGTAACTCTGTGAGATGAATTAACAGAACACTAAGCAGTTTCTCAGAAAGCTTCTTTCCAGATTTCTTCGGAGGATATTTCCTTTTTCACCATAGCCCTCTATGGGCTTCCAAATATCACTTTGCCAATTCCACAAGAACTGTCTTAGCGAAAGGCTTCTTGAGGGGAAAGCTGTAACTCTGTGAGATGATTTCACAGAACACAAAGAAGTTTCTCAGAAAGCTTCATTCTCTTAGTTATCGGAGGATATTTCCTTTGGCCCTATAGTCTTCAAAGGGATCCGAAATATCTGTTGTCAGATTCCACAGAAATAAGGCTAGCAAAGAGATCCATGAAATACAGATGTAACTCTGTGAGATGAATTAACAGAACACTAAGCAGTTTCTCAGAAAGCTTCTTTCCAGATTTCATCTGAGGATATTTCCTTTTTCACCATAGCCCTCTATGGGCTTCCAAATATCACTTTGCCAATTCCACAAGAACTGTCTTAGCGAAAGGCTTCTTGAGGGGAAAGCTGTAACTCTGTGAGATGATTACATAGAACACAAAGAAATTTCTCTCAAAGCTTCTTTCTCTTTGTTATCGGAGGATATTTCCTTTGGCCCTATAGTCATCAAAGGGATTCGAAATATCTGTTCTCAGATTCCACAGAAATAAGGCTAGCAAAGAGATCCACGAAATACAGATGTACCTCTGTGAGATGAATGAACAGAGCAGTAAGCAGTTTCTCAGAAAGCTTCTTTCCAGATTTCATCTGAGGATATTTCCTTTTTCACCGTAGCCCTCTATGGGTTTCCAAATATCACTTTGCCAATTCCACAAGAACTGTCTTAGCGAAAGGCTTCTTGAGGGGAAAGCTGTAACTCTGTGAGCTCATTTCACAGAACACAAAGAAGTTTCTCAGAAAGCTTCTTTCTCTTAGTTTTCGGAGGATATTTCCTTTGGCCCTATAGTCTTCAAAGGGATCCGAAATATCTGTTCTCAGATTCCACAGAAATAAGGCTAGCAAAGAGATCCACGAAATATAGATGTAACTCTGTGAGATGAATTAACAGAACACTAAGCAGTTTCTCAGAAAGCTTCTTTCCAGATTTCATCTGAGGATATTTCCTTTTTCACCATAGCCCTCTATGGGCTTCCAATATCACTTTGCCAATTCCACAAGAACTGTCTTAGCGAAAGGCTTCTTTTTTTTTTTTTTTTTAATTTATTTATTATTATTATACTTTAAGTTGTAGGGTACATGTGCATAACGTGCAGTTTTGTTACATATGTATACTTGTGCCATGTTGCTGTGCTGCACCCATCAACTCGTCATTTACATCAGGTATAACTCCCAATGCAATCCCTCCCCCCTCCCCCCTCCCCATGATAGGCCCCAGTGTGTGATGTTCCCCTTCCTGAGTCCGAGTGATCTCATTGTTCAGTTCCCACCTATGAGTGAGAACATGCGGTGTTTGGTTTTCTGTTCTTGTGATAGTTTGCTAAGAATGATGGATTCCAGCTGCATCCAAGTCCCTACAAAGGACTCAAACTCATCCTTTTTGATGGCTGCATAGTATTCCATGGTGTATATGTGCCACATTTTCTTAATCCAATCTGTCACTGATGGACATTTGGGTTGATTCCAAGTCTTTGCTATTGTGAATAGTGCTGCAATAAACATACGTGTGCATGTGTCTTTATAGCAGCATAATTTATAATCCTTTGGGTATATACCCAGTAATGGGATGGCTGGGTCATATGGTACATCTAGTTCTAGATCCTTGAGGAATCGCCATACTGTTTTCCATAATGGTTGAACTAGCTTACAATCCCACCAACAGTGTAAAAGTGTTCCTATTTCTCCACATCCTCTCTAGCACCTGTTGTTTCCTGACTTTTTAATGATTGCCATTCTAACTGGTGTGAGATGGTATCTCATTGTGGTTTTGATTTGCATTTTTCTGATGGCCAGTGATGATGAGCATTTTTTCATGTGTCTGTTGGCTGTATGAATGTCTTCTTTTGAGAAATGTCTGTTCATGTCCTTTGCCCACTTTTTGATGGGGTTGGAAAATTGGCTAGCCATAAGTAGAAAGCTGAAACTGGATCCTTCCCTTACTCCTTATACGAAAATTAATTCAAGATGGATTAGAGACTTAAATGTTAGACCTAATACCATAAAAATCCTAGAGGAAAACCTAGGTAGTACCATTCAGGACTAAGGCATGGGCAAAGATTTCATGTCTAAAACACCAAAAGCAACGGCAGCAAAAGCCAAAATTGACAAATGGGATCTCATTAAACTAAAGAGCTTCTGCACAGCAAAAGTCACTACCATCAGAGTGAACAGGCAACCTACAGAATGGGAGAAAATTTTTGCAATCTACTCATCTGACAAAGGGCTAATATCCAGAACCTACAAAGAACTCAAACAAATTTGCGAAAGGCTTCTTGAGGGGAAAGCTGTAACTCTGTGAGATGATTTCACAGAACACAAAGAAGTTTCTCAGAAAGCTTCTTTCTCTTTGTTATCGGAGGATATTTCCTTTGGCCCTATAGTCTTCAAAGGGATCCGAAATATCTGTTCTCAGATTCCACAGAAATAAGGCTAGCAAAGAGATCCACGAAATATAGATGTAACTCTGTGAGATGAATTAACAGAACACTAAGCAGTTTCTCAGAAAGCTTCTTTCCAGATTTCATCGGAGGATATTTCCTTTTTCACCGTAGCCCTCTAAGGGCTTCCAAATATCACTTTGCCAATTCCACAAGAACTGTCTTAGCGAAAGGCTTCTTGAGGGGAAAGCTGTAACTCTGTGAGATGATTTCACAGAACCCAAAGAAGTTTCTCAGAAAGCTTCTTTCTCTTAGTTATCGGAGGATATTTCCTTTGGCCCTATAGTCTTCAAAGGGATTCGAAATATCTGTTGTCAGATTCCACAGAAATAAGGCTAGCAAAGAGATCCACAAAATACAGATGTAACTCTGTGAGATGAATTAACAGAACACTAAGCAGTTTCTCAGAAAGCTTCTTTCCAGATTTCATCTGAAGATATTACCTTTTTCACCATAGCCCTCTATGGGCTTCCAAATATCACTTTGCCAATTCCACAAGAACTGTCTTAGCGAAAGGCTTTTTGATTGGAAAGCTGTAACTCTGTGAGATGATTTCACAGAACACAAAGAAGTTTCTCAGAAAGCTTCTTTCTCTTTGTTATCGGTGGATATTTCCTTTGGCCCTATAGTCTTCTAAGGGATCCGAAATATCTGTTCTCAGATTCCACAGAAATAAGGCTAGCAAAGAGATCCACGAAATATAGAAGTAACTCTGTGACATGAATTAACAGAACACTAAGCAGTTTCTCAGAAAGCTTCTTTCCAGATTTCATCGGGGGATATTTCCTTTTTCACCATAGCCCTCTATGGGCTTCCAAATATCACTTTGCCAATTCCACAAGAACTGTCTTAGCGAAAGGCTTCTTGAGGGGAAAGCTGTAATTCTGTGAGATGATTTCACAAAAGACAAAGAAGTTTCTCAGAAAGCTTCGTTCTCTTAGTTATCGTAGGATATTTCCTTTGGCCCTATAGTCTTCAAAGGGATCCAAATATCTGTTCTCAGATTCCACAGAAATAAGCCTAGCAAAGAGATCCACGAAATACAGATGTAACTCTGTGAGATGAATTAACAGAACACTAAGCAGTTTCTCAGAAAGCTTCTTTCCAGATTTCATCTGAGGATATTTCCTTTTTCACCATAGCCCTCTATGGGCTTCCAAATATCACTTTGCCAATTCCACAAGAACTGTCTTAGCGAAAGGCTTCTTGAGGGGAAAGCTGTAACTCTGTGAGATGATTTCAGAAAACACAAAGAAGTTTCTCAGAAAGCTTCTTTCTCTTTGTTATCGGAGGATATTTCCTTTGGCCCTATAGTCTTCAAAGGGATCCGAAATATCTGTTCTCAGATTCCACAGAAATAAGGCTAGCAAAGAGATCCACGAAATATAGATGTAACTCTGTGAGATGAATTAACAGAACACTAAGCAGTTTCTCAGAAAGCTTCTTTCCAGATTTCATCGGAGGATATTTCCTTTTTCACCATAGCCCTCTAAGGGCTTCCAAATATCACTTTGCCAATTCCACAAGAACTGTCTTAGCGAAAGTCTTCTTGAGGGGAAAGCTGTAACTCTGTGAGATGATTTCACAGAACCTAAAGAAGTTTCTCAGAAAGCTTCTTTCTCTTAGTTATCGGAGGATATTTCCTTTGGCCCTGTAGTCTTCAAAGGGATTCGAAATATCTGTTGTCAGATTCCACAGAAATAAGGCTAGCAAAGAGATCCACGAAATACAGATGTAACTCTGTGAGATGAATTAACAGAACACTAAGCAGTTTCTCAGAAAGCTTCTTTCCAGATTTCATCTGAAGATATTACCTTTTTCACCATAGCCCTCTATGGGCTTCCAAATATCACTTTGCCAATTCCACAAGAACTGTCTTAGCGAAAGGCTTTTTGTTTGGAAAGCTGTAACTCTGTGAGATGATTTCACAGAACACAAAGAAGTTTCTCAGAAAGCTTCTTTCTCTTTGTTATCGGTGGATATTTCCTTTGGCCCTATAGTCTTCTAAGGGATCCGAAATATCTGTTCTCAGATTCCACAGAAATAAGGCTAGCAAAGAGATCCACGAAATATAGAAGTAACTCTGTGACATGAATTAACAGAACACTAAGCAGTTTCTCAGAAAGCTTCTTTCCAGATTTCATCGGAGGATATTTCCTTTTTCACCATAGCCCTCTATGGGCTTCCAAATATCACTTTGCCAATTCCACAAGAACTGTCTTAGCGAAAGGCTTCTTGAGGGGAAAGCTGTAACTCTGTGAGATGATTTCACAGAACACAAAGAAGTTTATCAGAAAGCTTTTTTCTCTTAGTTATCGGAGGATATTTCCTTTGGCCCTATAGTCTTCAAAGGGATCCGAAATATCTGTTCTCAGATTCCACAGAAATAAGGCTAGCAAAGAGATCCACGAAATACAGATGTAACTCTGTGAGATGAATTAACAGAACACTAAGCAGTTTCTCAGAAAGCTTCTTTTCAGATTTCATCTGAAGATATTTCCTTTTTCACCTTAGCCCTCTATGGGCTTCCAAATATCACTTTGCCAATTCCACAACAACTGTCTTAGCGAAAGGCTTTTTGATTGGAAAGCTGTAACTCTGTGAGATGATTTCACAGAACACAAAGAAGTTTCTCAGAAAGCTTCTTTCTCTTTGTTATCGGAGGATATTTCCTTTGGCCATATAATCTTCTAAGGGATCCGAAATATCTGTTCTCAGATTCCACAGAAATAAGGCTAGCAAAGAGATCCACGAAATATAGAAGTAACTCTGTGAGATGAATTAACAGAACACTAAGCAGTTTCTCAGAAAGCTTCTTTCCAGATTTCATCGGAGGATATTTCCTTTTTCACCATAGCCCTCTAAGGGCTTCCAAATATCACTTTGCCAATTCCACAAGAACTGTCTTAGCGAAAGGCTTCTTGAGGGGAAAGCTGTAACTCTGTGAGATGATTTCACAGAACACAAAGAAGTTTCTCAGAAAATTTCTTTCTCTTAGTTATAGGAGGATATTTCCTTTGGCCCTATAGTCTTCAAAGGGATCCGAAATATCTGTTCTCAGATTCCACAGAAAAAAGGCTAGCAAAGAGATCCACGAAATACAGATGTAACTCTGTGAGATGAATTAACAGAACACTAAGAAGTTTCTCAGAAACTTCTTTCCAGATTTCATCTGAGGATATTTCCTTTTTCACCATAGCCCTCTCTGGGCTTCCAAATATCACTTTGCCAATTCCACAAGAACTGTCTTAGCGAAAGGCTTCTTGAGGGGAAAGCTGTAACTCTGTGAGCTCATTTCACAGAACACAAAGAAGTTTCTCAGAAAGCTTCTTTCTCTTAGTTATCGGAGGATATTTCCTTTGGCCCTATAGTCTTCAAAGGGATCCGAAATATCTGTTCTCAGATTCCACAGAAATAAGGCTAGCAAAGAGATCCAGGAAATAGAGAAGTAACTCTGTGAGATGAATTAAAAGAACACTAAGCAGTTTCTCAGAAAGCTTCTTTCCAGATTTCATCGGAGGATATTTCCTTTTTCACCATAGCCCTCTATGGGCTTCCAAATATCACTTGGCCAATTCCACAAGAAATGTCTTAGCGAAAGGCTTCTTTAGGGGAAAGCTGTAACTCTGTGAGATGATTTCACAGAACACAAAGAAGTTTCTCAGAAAGCTTCTTTCTCTTAGTTATCGGAGGATATTTCCTTTGGCCCTATAGTGTTCAAAGGGATCCAAATATCTGTTCTCAGATTCCACAGAAATAAGCCTAGCAAAGAGATCTACGAAATACAGATGTAACTCTGTGAGATGAATTAACAGAACACTAAGCAGTTTCTAAGAAAGCTTCTTTCCAGATTTCAACTGAGGATATTTCCTTTTTCACCATAGCCCTCTATGGGCCTCCCAATATCACTTTGCCAATTCCACAAGAACTGTCTTAGCGAAAGGCTTCTTGATGGGAAAGCTGTAACTCTGTGAGATGATTACATAGAACACAAAGAAATTTATCACAAAGCTTCTTTCTCTTTGTTATCGGAGGATATTTCCTTTGGCCCTATAGTCTTCAAAGGGATTCGAAATATCTGTTCTCAGATTCCACAGAAATAAGGCTAGCAAAGAGATCCACGAAATACAGATGTAACTCTGTGAGATGAATTAACAGAGCACTAAGCAGTTTCTCAGAAAGCTTCTTTCCAGATTTCATCTGAGGATATTTCCTTTTTCACCATAGCCCTCTATGGGTTTCCAAATATCACTTTGCCAATTCCCCAAGAACTGTCTTAGCGAAAGGCTTCTTGAGGGGAAAGCTGTAACTCTGTGAGCTCATTTCACAGAACACAAAGAAGTTTCTCAGAAAGCTTCTTTCTCTTAGTTTTCGGAGGATATTTCCTTTGGCCCTATAGTCTTCAAAGGGATCCGAAATATCTGTTCTCAGATTCCACAGAAATAAGGCTAGCAAAGAGATCCAGGAAATAAAGAAGTAACTCTGTGAGATGAATTAACAGAACACTAAGCAGTTTCTCAAAAGCTTCTTTGCAGATTTCATCGGAGGATATTTCCTTTTTCACCATAGCCCTCTATGGGCTTTCAAATATCACTTTGCCAATTCCACAAGAAATGTCTTAGCGAAAGGCTTCTTGAGGGGAAAGCTGTAACTCTGTGAGATGATTTCACAGAACACAAAGAAGTTTCTCAGAAAGCTTCTTTCTCTTTGTTATCGGAGGATATTTCCTTTGGCCCTATAGTCTTCAAACGGATCCAAATATCTGTTCTCAGATTCCACAGAAATAAGCCTAGCAAAGAGATCCACGAAATACAGATGTAACTCTGTGAGATGAATTAACAGAACACTAAGCAGTTTCTCAGAAAGCTTCTTTCCAGATTTCATCTGAGGATATTTCCTTTTTCACCATAGCCCTCTATGGGCTTCCAAATATCACTTGGCCAATTCCACAAGAACTGTCTTAGCGAAAGGCTTCTTGAGGGGAAAGCTGTAACTCTGTGAGATGATTTCACAGAACACAAAGAAGTTTCTCAGAAAGCTTCTTTCTCTTTGTTATCGGAGGATATTTCCTTTGGCCTATAGTCTTCAAAGGGATCCGAAATATCTGTTCTCAGATTCCACAGAAATAAGGCTAGCAAAGAGATCCAGGAAATATAGAAGTAACTCTGTGAGATGAATTAACAGAACACTAAGCAGTTTCTCAGAAAGCTTCTTTCCAGATTTCATCGGAGGATATTTCCTTTTTCACCATAGCCCTCTATGGGCTTCCAAATATCACTTTGCCAATTCCACAAGAACTGTCTTAGCGAAAGGCTTCTTGAGGGGAAAGCTGTAACTCTGTGAGATGATTTCACAGAACACAAAGAAGTTTCTCAGAAAGCTTTTTTCTCTTAGTTATCGGAGGATATTTCCTTTGGCCCTATAGTCTTCAAAGGGATCAGAAATATCTGTTCTCAGATTCCACAGAAATAAGGCTAGCAAAGAGATCCACGAAATACAGATGTAACTCTGTGAGATGAATTAACAGAACACTAAGCAGTTTCTCAGAAAGCTTCTTTTCAGATTTCATCTGAGGATATTTCCTTTTTCACCATAGCCCTCTATGGGCTTCCAAATATCACTTTGCCAATTCCACAACAACTGTCTTAGCGAAAGGCTTTTTGATTGGAAAGCTGTAACTCTGTGAGATGATTTCACAGAACACAAAGAAGTTTCTCAGAAAGCTTCTTTCTCTTTGTTATCGGAGGATATTTCCTTTGGCCATATAATCTTCTAAGGGATCCGAAATATCTGTTCTCAGATTCCACAGAAATAAGGCTAGCAAAGAGATCCACGAAATATAGAAGTAACTCTGTGAGATGAATTAACAGAACACTAAGCAGTTTCTCAGAAAGCTTCTTTCCAGATTTCATCGGAGGATATTTCCTTTTTCACCATAGCCCTCTAAGGGCTTCCAAATATCACTTTGCCAATTCCACAAGTACTGTCTTAGCGAAAGGCTTCTTGAGGGGAAAGCTGTAACTCTGTGAGATGATTTCACAGAACACAAAGAAGTTTCTCAGAAAGTTTCTTTCTCTTAGTTATAGGAGGATATTTCCTTTGGCCCTATAGTCTTCAAAGGGATCCGAAATATCTGTTCTCAGATTCCACAGAAAAAAGGCTAGCAAAGAGATCCACGAAATACAGATGTAACTCTGTGAGATGAATTAACAGAACACTAAGCAGTTTCTCAGAAACTTCTTTCCAGATTTCATCTGAGGATATTTCCTTTTTCACCATAGCCCTCTATGGGCTTCCAAATATCACTTTGCCAATTCCACAAGAACTGTCTTAGCGAAAGGCTTCTTGAGGGGAAAGCTGTAACTCTGTGAGCTCATTTCACAGAACGCAAAGAAGTTTCTCAGAAAGCTTCTTTCTCTTAGTTATCGGAGGATATTTCCTTTGGCCCTATAGTCTTCAAAGGGATCCGAAATATCTGTTCTCAGATTCCACAGAAATAAGGCTAGCAAAGAGATCCAGGAAATAGAGAAGTAACTCTGTGAGATGAATTAACAGAACACTAAGCAGTTTCTCAGAAAGCTTCTTTCCAGATTTCATCGGAGGATATTTCCTTTTTCACCATAGCCCTCTATGGGCTTCCAAATATCACTTTGCCAATTCCACAAGAAATGTCTTAGCGAAAGGCTTCTTGAGGGGAAAGCTGTAACTCTGTGAGATGATTTCACAGAACACAAAGAAGTTTCTCAGAAAGCTTCTTTCTCTTAGTTATCGGAGGATATTTCCTTTGGCCCTATAGTGTTCAAAGGGATCCAAATATCTGTTCTCAGATTCCACAGAAATAAGCCTAGCAAAGAGATCCACGAAATACAGATGTAACTCTGTGAGATGAATTAACAGAACACTAAGCAGTTTCTAAGAAAGCTTCTTTCCAGATTTCAACTGAGGATATTTCCTTTTTCACCATAGCCCTCTATGGGTTTCCAAATATCACTTTGCCAATTCCACAAGAACTGTCTTAGCGAAAGGCTTCTTGAGGGGAAAGCTGTAACTCTGTGAGCTCATTTCACAGAACACAAAGAAGTTTCTCAGAAAGCTTCTTTCTCTTAGTTTTCGGAGGATATTTCCTTTGGCCCTATAGTCTTCAAAGGGATCCGAAATATCTGTTCTCAGATTCCACAGAAATAAGGTTAGCAAAGAGATCCAGGAAATAAAGAAGTAACTCTGTGAGATGAATTAACAGAACACTAGGCAGTTTCTCAGAAAGCTTCTTTGCAGATTTCTTCGGAGGATATTTCCTTTTTCACCATAGCCCTCTATGGGCTTTCAAATATCACTTTGCCAATTCCACAAGAAATGTCTTAGCGAAAGGCTTCTTGAGGGGAAAGCTGTAACTCTGTGAGATGATTTCACAGAACACAAAGAAGTTTCTCAGAAAGCTTCTTTCTCTTTGTTATCGGAGGATATTTCCTTTGGCCCTATAGTCTTCAAACGGATCCAAATATCTGTTCTCAGATTCCACAGAAATAAGCCTAGCAAAGAGATCCACGAAATACAGATGTAACTCTGTGAGATGAATTAACAGAACACTAAGCAGTTTCTCAGAAAGCTTCTTTCCAGATTTCATCTGAGGATATTTCCTTTTTCACCATAGCCCTCTATGGGCTTCCAAATATCACTTGGCCAATTCCACAAGAACTGTCTTAGCGAAAGGCTTCTTGAGGGGAAAGCTGTAACTCTGTGAGATGATTTCACAGAACACAAAGAAGTTTCTCAGAAAGCTTCTTTCTCTTTGTTATCGGAGGATATTTCCTTTGGCCCTATAGTCTTCAAAGGGATCCGAAATATCTGTTCTCAGATTCCACAGAAATAAGGCTAGCAAAGAGATCCAGGAAATATAGAAGTAACTCTGTGAGATGAATTAACAGAACACTAAGCAGTTTCTCAGAAAGCTTCTTTCCAGATTTCATCGGAGGATATTTCCTTTTTCACCATAGCCCTCTATGGGCTTCCAAATATCACTTTGCCAATTCCACAAGAACTGTCTTAGCGAAAGGCTTCTTGAGGGGAAAGCTGTAACTCTGTGAGATGATTTCACAGAACACAAAGAAGTTTCTCAGAAAGCTTCTTTCTCTTTGTTATCGGAGGATATTTCCTTTGGCCCTATAGTCTTCAAAGGGATCCGAAATATCTGTTGTCAGATTCCACAGAAATAAGGCTAGCAAAGAGATCCACGAAATACAGATGTAACTCTGTGAGATGAATTAAAAGAACACTAAGCAGTTTCTCAGAAAGCTTCTTTCCAGTTTTAATCTGAGGATATTTCCTTTTTCACCATAGCCCTCTAGGGGCTTCCAAATATCACATTGCCAATTCCACAAGAACTGTCTTAGCGAAAGGCTTCTTGAGGGGAAAGCTGTAACTCTGTGAGATGATTTCACAGAACACAAAGAAGTTTCTCAGAGAGCTTCTTCCTCTTTGTTATCGGAGGATATTTCCTTTGGCCCTATAGTCTTCAAAGGGATCCGAAATATCTGTTCTCAGATTCCAGAGAAATAAGGCTAGGAAAGAGATGCACGAAATTTAGAAGTAACTCTGTGAGATGAATTAACAGAACACTAAGCAGTTTCTCAGAAACTTCTTTCCAGATTTCATCTGAGGATATTTCCTTTTTCACCATAGCCCTCTATGGGCTTCCAAATATCACTTTGCCAATTCCAGAAGAACTGTCTTAGCGAAAGGCTTCTTGAGGGGAAAGCTGTAACTCTGTGAGATGATTTCACAGAACACAAAGAAGTTTCTCAGAAAGCTTCTTTCTCTTTGTTATCGGAGGATATTTCCTTTGGCCCTATAGTCTTCAAAGGGATCCGAAATATCTGTTCTCAGATTCCACAGAAATAAGGGTAGCAAAGAGATCCAGGAAATATAGATGTAATTCTGTGAGATGAATTAACAGAACACTAAGCAGTTTCTCAGAAAGCTTCTTTCCAGATTTCATCTGAGGATATTTCCTTTTTCACCATAGCCCTCTATGGGCTTCCAAATATCACATGGCAAATTCCACAAGAACTGTCTTAGCGAAAGGCTTCTTGAGGGGAAAGCTGTAACTCTGTGAGATGATTTCAGAGAACACAAAGAAGTTTCTCAGAAAGCTTCTTTCTCTTTGTTATCGGAGGATATTTCCTTTGGCCCTATAGTCTTCAAAGGGATTCGAAATATCTGTTCTCAGATTCCACAGAAATAAGGCTAGCAAAGAGATCCAGGAAATAGAGAAGTAACTCTGTGAGATGAATTAACAGAACACTAAGCAGTTTCTCAGAAAGCTTCTTTCCAGATTTCATCGGAGGATATTTCCTTTTTCACCATAGCCCTCTATGGGCTTCCAAATATCACTTTGCCAATTGCACAAGAAATGTCTTAGCGAAAGGATTCTTGAGGGGAAAGCTGTAACTCTGTGAGATGATTTCACAGAACACAAAGAAGTTTCTCAGAAAGCTTCTTTCTCTTAGTTATCGGAGGATATTTCCTTTGGCCCTATAGTGTTCAAAGGGATCCAAATATCTGTTCTCAGATTCCACAGAAATAAGCCTAGCAAAGAGATCTACGAAATACAGATGTAACTCTGTGAGATGAATTAACAGAACACTAAGCAGTTTCTCAGAAAGCTTCTTTCCAGATTTCAACTGAGGATATTTCCTTTTTCACCATAGATCTCTATGGGCTTCCAAATATCACTTTGCCAATTCCACAAGAACTGTCTTAGCGAAAGGCTTCTTGAGGGGAAAGCTGTAACTCTGTGAGATGATTTCACAGAACACAAAGAAATTTCTCACAAAGCTTCTTTCTCTTTGTTATCGGAGGATATTTCCTTTGGCCCTATAGTCTTCAAAGGGATTCGAAATATCTGTTCTCAGATTCCACAGAAATAAGGCTAGCAAAGAGATCCACGAAATACAGATGTAACTCTGTGAGATGAATTAACAGAGCACTAAGCAGTTTCTCAGAAAGCTTCTTTCCAGATTTCATCTGAGGATATTTCCTTTTTCACCATAGCCCTCTATGGGTTTCCAAATATCACTTTGCCAATTCCCCAAGAACTGTCTTAGCGAAAGGCTTCTTGAGGGGAAAGCTGTAACTCTGTGAGCTCATTTCACAGAACACAAAGAAGTTTCTCAGAAAGCTTCTTTCTCTTAGTTTTCGGAGGATATTTCCTTTGGCCCTATAGTTTTCAAAGGGATCCGAAATATCTGTTCTCAGATTCCACAGAAATAAGGCTAGCAAAGAGATCCAGGAAATAAAGAAGTAACTCTGTGAGATGAATTAACAGAACACTAAGCAGTTTCTCAGAAAGCTTCTTTGCAGATTTCATCGGAGGATATTTCCTTTTTCACCATAGCCCTCTTTGGGCTTTCAAATATCACTTTGCCAATTCCACAAGAAATGTCTTAGCGAAAGGCTTCTTGAGGGGAAAGCTGTAACTCTGTGAGATGATTTCACAGAACACAAAGAAGTTTCTCAGAAAGCTTCTTTCTCTTTGTTATCGGAGGATATTTCCTTTGGCCCTATAGTCTTCAAAGGGATCCAAATATCTGTTCTCAGATTCCACAGAAATAAGCCTAGCAAAGAGATCCACGAAATACAGATGTAACTCTGTGAGATGAATTAACAGAACACTAAGCAGTTTCTCAGAAAGCTTCTTTCCAGATTTCATCGGTGGATATTTCCTTTTTCACCATAGCCCTCTATGGGCTTCCAAATATCACTTGGCCAATTCCACAAGAACTGTCTTAGCGAAAGGCTTCTTGAGGGGAAAGCTGTAACTCTGTGAGATGATTTCACAGAACACAAAGAAGTTTCTCAGAAAGCTTCTTTCTCTTAGTTATCGGAGGATATTTCCTTTGGCCCTATAGTCTTCAAAGGGATCCGAAATATCTGTTCTCAGATTCCACAGAAATAAGGCTAGCAAAGAGATCCACGAAATACAGATGTAACTCTGTGAGATGAATTAACAGAACACTAAGCAGTTTCTCAGAAAGCTTCTTTCCAGTTTTAATCTGAGGATATTTCCTTTTTCACCATAGCCCTCTAGGGGCTTCCAAATATCACATTGCCAATTCCACAAGAACTGTCTTAGCGAAAGGCTTCTTGAGGGGAAAGCTGTAACTCTGTGAGATGATTTCACAGAACACAAAGAAGTTTCTCAGAAAGCTTCTTCCTCTTTGTTATCGGAGGATATTTCCTTTGGCCCTATAGTCTTCAAAGGGATCCGAAATATCTGTTCTCAGATTCCAGAGAAATAAGGCTAGGAAAGAGATGCACGAAATTTAGAAGTAACTCTGTGAGATGAATTAACAGAACACTAAGCAGTTTCTCAGAAAGCTTCTTTCCAGATTTCATCGGAGGATATTTCCTTTTTCACCATAGCCCTCTATGGGCTTCCAAATATCACTTTGCCAATTCCACAAGAACTGGCTTAGCGAAAGGCTTCTTGAGGGGAAAGCTGTAACTCTGTGAGATGATTTCACAGAACACAAAGAAGTTTCTCAGAAAGCTTCTTTCTCTTAGTTATCGGAGGATATTTCCTTTGGCCCTATAGTTTTCAAAGGGATCCGAAATATCTGTTCTCAGATTCCACAGAAATAAGGCTAGCAAAGAGATCCACGAAATACAGATGTAACTCTGTGAGATGAATTAACAGAACACTAAGCAGTTTCTCAGAAAGCTTCTTTTCAGATTTCATCTGAGGATATTTCCTTTTTCACCATAGCCCTCTATGGGCTTCCAAATATCACTTTGCCAATTCCACAACAACTGTCTTAGCGAAAGGCTTCTTGAGGGGAAAGCTGTAACTCTGTGAGCTCATTTCACAGAACACAAAGAAGTTTCTCAGAAAGCTTCTTTCTCTTAGTTATCGGAGGATATTTCCTTTGGCCCTATAGTCTTCAAAGGGATCAAAATATCTGTTCTCAGATTCCACAGAAATAAGCCTAGCAAAGAGATCCACGAAATACAGATGTAACTCTGTGAGATGAATTAACAGAACACTAAGCAGTTTCTCAGAAAGCTTCTTTCCAGATTTCATCTGAGGATATTTCCTTTTTCACCATAGCCCTCTATGGGCTTCCAAATATCACTTTGCCAATTCCACAAGAACTGTCTTAGCGAAAGGCTTCTTGAGAGGAAAGCTGTAACTCTGTGATCTCATTTCACAGAACACAAAGAAGTTTCTCAGAAAGCTTCTTTCTCTTAGTTATCGGAGGATATTTCCTTTGGCCCTATAGTCTTCAAAGGGATCCGAAATATCTGTTCTCAGATTCCACAGAAATAAGGCTAGCAAAGAGATCCACGAAATACAGATGTAACTCTGTGAGATGAATTAACAGAACACTAAGCAGTTTCTCAGAAAGCTTCTTTCCAGATTTCATCGGAGGATATTTCCTTTTTCACCATAGCCCTCTATGGGCTTCCAAATATCACTTTGCCAATTCCACAAGAACTGTCTTAGCGAAAGGCTTCTTGAGGGGAAGGCTGTAACTCTGTGAGATGATTTCAGAGAACACAAAGAAGTTTCTCAGAAAGCTTCTTTCTCTTTGTTATCGGAGGATATTTCCTTTGGCCCTATATTCTTCAAAGGGATCCGAAATATCTGTTCTCAGATTCCACAGAAATAAGGCTAGCAAAGAGATCCACGAAATATAGAAGTAACTCTGTGACCTGAATTAACAGAACACTAAGCAGTTTCTCAGAAAGCTTCTTTCCAGATTTCATCGGAGGATATTTCCTTTTTCACCATAGCCCTCTATGGGCTTCCAAATATCACTTTGCCAATTCCACAAGAACTGTCTTAGCGAAAGGCTTCTTGAGGGGAAAGCTGTAACTCTGTGAGATGATTTCACAGAACACAAAGAAGTTTCTCAGAAAGCTTCTTCCTCTTTGTTATCGGAGGATATTTCCTTTGGCCCTATAGTCTTCAAAGGGATCCGAAATATCTGTTCTCAGATTCCAGAGAAATAAGGCTAGGAAAGAGATGCACGAAATTTAGAAGTAACTCTGTGAGATGAATTAACAGAACACTAAGCAGTTTCTCAGAAAGCTTCTTTCCAGATTTCATCGGAGGATATTTCCTTTTTCACCATAGCCCTCTATGGGCTTCCAAATATCACTTTGCCAATTCCACAAGAACTGGCTTAGCGAAAGGCTTCTTGAGGGGAAAGCTGTAACTCTGTGAGATGATTTCACAGAACACAAAGAAGTTTCTCAGAAAGCTTCTTTCTCTTAGTTATCGGAGGATATTTCCTTTGGCCCTATAGTTTTCAAAGGGATCCGAAATATCTGTTCTCAGATTCCACAGAAATAAGGCTAGCAAAGAGATCCACGAAATACAGATGTAACTCTGTGAGATGAATTAACAGAACACTAAGCAGTTTCTCAGAAAGCTTCTTTTCAGATTTCATCTGAGGATATTTCCTTTTTCACCATAGCCCTCTATGGGCTTCCAAATATCACTTTGCCAATTCCACAACAACTGTCTTAGCGAAAGGCTTCTTGAGGGGAAAGCTGTAACTCTGTGAGCTCATTTCACAGAACACAAAGAAGTTTCTCAGAAAGCTTCTTTCTCTTAGTTATCGGAGGATATTTCCTTTGGCCCTATAGTCTTCAAAGGGATCAAAATATCTGTTCTCAGATTCCACAGAAATAAGCCTAGCAAAGAGATCCACGAAATACAGATGTAACTCTGTGAGATGAATTAACAGAACACTAAGCAGTTTCTCAGAAAGCTTCTTTCCAGATTTCATCTGAGGATATTTCCTTTTTCACCATAGCCCTCTATGGGCTTCCAAATATCACTTTGCCAATTCCACAAGAACTGTCTTAGCGAAAGGCTTCTTGAGAGGAAAGCTGTAACTCTGTGATCTCATTTCACAGAACACAAAGAAGTTTCTCAGAAAGCTTCTTTCTCTTAGTTATCGGAGGATATTTCCTTTGGCCCTATAGTCTTCAAAGGGATCCGAAATATCTGTTCTCAGATTCCACAGAAATAAGGCTAGCAAAGAGATCCACGAAATACAGATGTAACTCTGTGAGATGAATTAACAGAACACTAAGCAGTTTCTCAGAAAGCTTCTTTCCAGATTTCATCGGAGGATATTTCCTTTTTCACCATAGCCCTCTATGGGCTTCCAAATATCACTTTGCCAATTCCACAAGAACTGTCTTAGCGAAAGGCTTCTTGAGGGGAAGGCTGTAACTCTGTGAGATGATTTCAGAGAACACAAAGAAGTTTCTCAGAAAGCTTCTTTCTCTTTGTTATCGGAGGATATTTCCTTTGGCCCTATATTCTTCAAAGGGATCCGAAATATCTGTTCTCAGATTCCACAGAAATAAGGCTAGCAAAGAGATCCACGAAATATAGAAGTAACTCTGTGACCTGAATTAACAGAACACTAAGCAGTTTCTCAGAAAGCTTCTTTCCAGATTTCATCGGAGGATATTTCCTTTTTCACCATAGCCCTCTATGGGCTTCCAAATATCACTTTGCCAATTCCACAAGAACTGTCTTAGCGAAAGGCTTCTTGAGGGGAAAGCTGTAACTCTGTGAGATGATTTCACAGAACACAAAGAAGTTTCTCAGAAAGCTTCTTTCTCTTAGTTATCGGAGGATATTTCCTTTGGCCCTATAGTCTTCAAAGGGATCCGAAATATCTGTTGTCAGATTCCACAGAAATAAGGCTAGCAAAGAGATCCACGAAATACAGATGTAACTCTGTGAGACGAATTAACAGAACACTAAGCAGTTTCTCAGAAAGCTTCTTTTCAGATTTCATCTGAGGATATTTCCTTTTTCACCATAGCCCTCTAAGGGGTTCCAAATATCACTTTGCCAATTCCACAACAACTGTCTTAGCGAAAGGCTTTTTGATGGGAAAGCTGTAACTCTGTGAGATGATTTCACAGAACACAAAGAAGTTTCTCAGAAAGCTTCTTTCTCTTTGTTATCGGAGGATATTTCCTTTGGCCCTATAGTCTTCAAAGGGATCCGAAATATCTGTTCTCAGATTCCACAGAAATAAGGGTAGCAAAGAGATCCACGAAATACAGATGTAACTCTGTGAGATGAATTAACAGAACACTAAGCAGTTTCTCAGAAAGCTTCTTTCCAGATTTCATCTGAGGATATTTCCTTTTTCACCATAGCCCTCTATGGGCTTCCAAATATCACATGGCAAATACCACAAGAACTGTCTTAGCGAAAGGCTTCTTGAGGGGAAAGCTGTAACTCTGTGAGATGATTTCAGAGAACACAAAGAAGTTACTCAGAAAGCTTCTTTCTCTTTGTTATCGGAGGATATTTCCTTTGGCCCTATAGTCTTCAAAGGGATCCGAAATATCTGTTCTCAGATTCCACAGAAATAAGGCTAGCAAAGAGATCCAGGAAATATAGAAGTAACTCTGTGAGATGAATTAACAGAACACTAAGCAGTTTCTCAGAAAGCTTCTTTCCAGATTTCATGGGAGGATATTTCCTTTTTCACCATACCCCTCTATGGGCTTCCAAATATCACTTTGCCAATTCCACAAGAAATGTCTTAGCGAAAGGCTTCTTGAGGGGAAAGCTGTAACTCTGTGAGATGATTTCACAGAACACAAAGAAGTTTCTCAGAAAGCTTCTTTCTCTTAGTTATCGGAGGATATTTCCTTTGGCCCTATAGTGTTCAAAGGGATCCAAATATCTGTTCTCAGATTCCACAGAAATAAGCCTAGCAAAGAGATCCACGAAATACAGATGTAACTCTGTGAGATGAATTAACAGAACACTAAGCAGTTTCTCAGAAAGCTTCTTTCCAGATTTCAACTGAGGATATTTCCTTTTTCACCATAGCCCTCTATGGGCTTCCAAATATCACTTTGCCAATTCCACAAGAACTGTCTTAGCGAAAGGCTTCTTGAGGGGAAAGCTGTAACTCTGTGAGATGATTACATAGAACACAAAGAAATTTCTCAGAAAGCTTCTTTCTCTTTGTTATCGGAGGATATTTCCTTTGGCCCTATAGTCTTCAAAGGGATTCGAAATATCTGTTCTCAGATTCCACAGAAATAAGGCTAGCAAAGAGATCCACGAAATACAGATGTAACTCTGTGAGATGAATTAACAGAACACTAAGCAGTTTCTCAGAAAGCTTCTTTCCAGATTTCATCGGAGGATATTTCCTTTTTCACCATAGCCCTCTATGGGCTTCCAAATATCACTTTGCCAATTCCACAAGAACTGTCTTAGCGAAAAGCTTCTTGAGGGGAAGGCTGTAACTCTGTGAGATGATTTCAGAGAACACAAAGAAGTTTCTCAGAAAGCTTCTTTCTCTTTGTTATCGGAGGATATTTCCTTTGGCCCTATAGTCTTCAAAGGGATCCGAAATATCTGTTCTCAGATTCCACAGAAATAAGGCTAGCAAAGAGATGCACGAAATATAGAAGTAACTCTGTGACATGAATTAACAGAACACTAAGCAGTTTCTCAGAAAGCTTCTTTCCAGATTTCATCGGAGGGTATTTCCTTTTTCACCATAGCCCTCTATGGGCTTCCAAATATCACTTTGCCAATTCCACAAGAACTGTCTTAGCGAAAGGCTTCTTGAGGGGAAAGCTGTAACTCTGTGAGATGATTTCACAGAACACAAAGAAGTTTCTCAGAAAGCTTCTTTCTCTTAGTTATCGGAGGATATTTCCTATGGCCCTATAGTCTTCAAAGGGATCCGAAATATCTGTTGTCAGATTCCACAGAAATAAGGCTAGCAAAGAGATCCACGAAATACAGATGTAACTCTGTGAGACGAATTAACAGAACACTAAGCAGTTTCTCAGAAAGCTTCTTTTCAGATTTCATCTGAGGATATTTCCTTTTTCACCATAGCCCTCTAAGGGGTTCCAAATATCACCTTGCCAATTCCACAACAACTGTCTTAGCGAAAGGCTTTTTGATTGGAAAGCTGTAACTCTGTGAGATGATTTCACAGAACACAAAGAAGTTTCTCAGAAAGCTTCTTTCTCTTTGTTATCGGAGGATATTTCCTTTGGCCATATAATCTTCTAAGGGATCCGAAATATCTGTTCTCAGATTCCACAGAAATAAGGCTAGCAAAGAGATCCAGGAAATAGAGAAGTAACTCTGTGAGATGAATTAACAGAACACTAAGCAGTTTCTCAGAAAGCTTCTTTCCAGATTTCATCGGAGGATATTTCCTTTTTCACCATAGCCCTCTAAGGGCTTCCAAATATCACTTTGCCAATTCCACAAGAACTGTCTTAGCGAAAGGCTTCTTGAGGGGAAAGCTGTAACTCTGTGAGATGATTTCACGGAACAGAAAGAAGTTTCTCAGAAAGTTTCTTTCTCTTAGTTATAGGAGGACATTTCCTTTGGCCCTATAGTCTTCAAAGGGATCCGAAATATCTGTTCTCAGATTCCACAGAAAAAAGGCTAGCAAAGAGATCCACGAAATACAGATGTAACTCTGTGAGATGAATTAACAGAACACTAAGCAGTTTCTCAGAAACTTCTTTCCAGATTTCATCTGAGGATATTTCCTTTTTCACCATAGCCCTCTATGGGCTTCCAAATATCACTTTGCCAATTCCACAAGAACTGTCTTAGCGAAAGGCTTCTTGAGGGGAAAGCTGTAACTCTGTGAGATGATTTCACAGAACACAAAGAAGTTTCTCAGAAAGCTTCTTTCTCTTTGTTATCGGAGGATATTTCCTTTGGCCCTATAGTCTTCAAAGGGATCCGAAATATCTGTTCTCAGATTCCACAGAAATAAGGCTAGCAAAGAGATCCACGAAATATAGATGTAATTCTGTGAGATGAATTAACAGAACACTAAGCAGTTTCTCAGAAAGCTTCTTTCAAGATTTCATCTGAGGATATTTCCTTTTTCACCATAGCCCTCTATGGGCTTCCAAATATCACATGGCAAATTCCACAAGAACTGTCTTAGCGAAAGGCTTCTTGAGGGGAAAGCTGTAACTCTGTGAGATGATTTCAGAGAACACAAAGAAGTTTCTCAGAAAGCTTCTTTCTCTTTGTTATCGGAGGATATTTCCTTTGGCCCTATAGTCTTCAAAGGGATTCGAAATATCTGTTCTCAGATTCCACAGAAATAAGGCTAGCAAAGAGATCCAGGAAATATAGAAGTAACTCTGTGAGATGAATTAACAGAACACTAAGCAGTTTCTCAGAAAGCTTCTTTCCAGATTTCATCGGAGGATATTTCCTTTTTCACCATAGCCCTCTATGGGCTTCCAAATATCACTTTGCCAATTCCACAAGAAATGTCTTAGCGAAAGGCTTCTTGAGGGGAAAGCTGTAACTCTGTGAGATGATTTCACAGAACACAAAGAAGTTTCTCAGAAAGCTTCTTTCTCTTATTTATCGGAGGATATTTCCTTTGGCCCTATAGTGTTCAAAGGGATCCAAATATCTGTTCTCAGATTCCACAGAAATAAGCCTAGCAAAGAGATTCACGAAATACAGATGTAACTCTGTGAGATGAATTAACAGAACACTAAGCAGTTTCTCAGAAAGCTTCTTTCCAGATTTCAACTGAGGATATTTCCTTTTTCACCATAGCCCTCTATGGGCTTACAAATATCACTTTGCCAATTCCACAAGAACTGTCTTAGCGAAAGGCTTCTTGAGGGGAAAGCTGTAACTCTGTGAGATGATTTCACAGAACACAAAGAAGTTTCTCAGAAAGCTTCTTTCTCTTAGTTATCGGAGGATATTTCCTTTGGCCCTATAGTCTTCAAAGGGATCCGAAATATCTGTTGTCAGATTCCACAGAAATAAGGCTAGCAAAGAGATCCACGAATTACAGATGTAACTCTGTGAGATGAATTAACAGAACACTAAGCAGTTTCTCAGAAAGCTTCTTTCCAGATTTCATCTGAGGATATTTCCTTTTTCACCATTGCCCTCTATGGGCTTCCAAATATCACTTGGCCAATTCCACAAGAACTGTCTTAGCGGAAGCCTTCTTGAGGGGAAAGCTGTAACTCTGTGAGATGATTTCACAGAACACAAAGAAGTTTCTCAGAAAGCTGCTTTCTCTTAGTTATCGGAGGATATTTCCTTTGGCCCTATAGTCTTCAAAGGGATCCAAATATCTTTTCTCAGATTCCACAGAAATAAGCCTAGCAAAGAGATCCACGAAATACAGATGTAACTCTGTGAGATGAATTAACAGAACAGTAAGCAGTTTCTCAGAAAGCTTCTTTCCAGATTTGATCGGAGGATATTTCCTTTTTCACCATAGCCCTCTATGGGCTTCCAAATATCACTTGGCCAATTCCACAAGAACTGTCTTAGCGAAAGGCTTCTTGAGGGGAAAGCTGTAACTCTGTGAGATGATTTCAGAGAACACAAAGAAGTTTCTCAGAAAGCTTCTTTCTCTTTGTTATCGGAGGATATTTCCTTTGGCCCTATAGTCTTCAAAGGGATTCGAAATATCTGTTCTCAGATTCCACAGAAATAAGGCTAGCAAAGAGATCCAGGAAATATAGAAGTAACTCTGTGAGATGAATTAACAGAACACTAAGCAGTTTCTCAGAAAGCTTCTTTCCAGATTTCATCGGAGGATATTTCCTTTTTCACCATAGCCCTCTATGGGCTTCCAAATATCACTTTGCCAATTCCACAAGAAATGTCTTAGCGAAAGGCTTCTTGAGGGGAAAGCTGTAACTCTGTGAGATGATTTCACAGAACACAAAGAAGTTTCTCAGAAAGCTTCTTTCTCTTAGTTATCGGAGGATATTTCCTTTGGCCCTATAGTGTTCAAAGGGATCCAAATATCTGTTCTCAGATTCCACAGAAATAAGCCTAGCAAAGAGATCCACGAAATACAGATGTAACTCTGTGAGATGAATTAACAGAACACTAAGCAGTTTCTCAGAAAGCTTCTTTCCAGATTTCAACTGAGGATATTTCCTTTTTCACCATAGCCCTCTATGGGCTTCCAAATATCACTTTGCCAATTCCACAAGAACTGTCTTAGCGAAAGGCTTCTTGAGGGGAAAGCTGTAACTCTGTGAGATGATGACATAGAACACAAAGAAATTTCTCAGAAAGCTTCTTTCTCTTTGTTATCGGAGGATATTTCCTTTGGCCCTATAGTCTTCAAAGGGATTCGAAATATCTGTTCTCAGATTCCCCAGAAATAAGGCTAGCAAAGAGATCCACGAAATACAGATGTAACTCTGTGAGATGAATTAACAGAACACTAAGCAGTTTCTCAGAAAGCTTCTTTCCAGATTTCATCTGAGGATATTTCCTTTTTCACCGTAGCCCTCTATGGGTTTCCAAATATCACTTTGCCAATTCCACAAGAACTGTCTTAGCGAAAGGCTTCTTGAGGGGAAAGCTGTAACTCTGTGAGATGATTTAACAGAACACAAAGAAGTTTCTCAGAAAGCTTCTTTCTCTTAGTTTTCGGAGGATATTTCCTTTGGCCCTATAGTCTTTAAACGGATCCGAAATATCTGTTCTCAGATTCCACAGAAATAAGGCTAGCAAAGAGATCCACGAAATATAGATGTAACTCTGTGAGATGAATTAACAGAACACTAAGCAGTTTCTCAGAAAGCTTCTTTCCAGATTTCATCGGAGGATA
This sequence comes from Macaca fascicularis, assembly GCF_037993035.2. Taxonomy (NCBI): domain Eukaryota; kingdom Metazoa; phylum Chordata; class Mammalia; order Primates; family Cercopithecidae; genus Macaca; species Macaca fascicularis. The sequence continues at coordinate 87,202,985 of NC_088379.1, forward strand.
TTTCCTTTTTCACCATAGCCCTCTATGGGCTTCCAAATATCACTTTGCCAATTCCACAAGAACTGTCTTAGCGAAAGGCTTCTTGAGGGGAAAGCTGTAACTCTGTGAGATGATTTCACAGAACACAAAGAAGTTTATCAGAAAGCTTTTTTCTCTTAGTTATCGGAGGATATTTCCTTTGGCCCTATAGTCTTCAAAGGGATCCGAAATATCTGTTCTCAGATTCCACAGAAATAAGGCTAGCAAAGAGATCCACGAAATACAGATGTAACTCTGTGAGATGAATTAACAGAACACTAAGCAGTTTCTCAGAAAGCTTCTTTTCAGATTTCATCAGAAGATATTTCCTTTTTCACCTTAGCCCTCTATGGGCTTCCAAATATCACTTTGCCAATTCCACAACAACTGTCTTAGCGAAAGGCTTTTTGATTGGAAAGCTGTAACTCTGTGAGATGATTTCACAGAACACAAAGAAGTTTCTCAGAAAGCTTCTTTCTCTTTGTTATCGGAGGATATTTCCTTTGGCCATATAATCTTCTAAGGGATCCGAAATATCTGTTCTCAGATTCCACAGAAATAAGGCTAGCAAAGAGATCCACGAAATATAGAAGTAACTCTGTGAGATGAATTAACAGAACACTAAGCAGTTTCTCAGAAAGCTTCTTTCCAGATTTCATCGGAGGATATTTCCTTTTTCACCATAGCCCTCTAAGGGCTTCCAAATATCACTTTGCCAATTCCACAAGAACTGTCTTAGCGAAAGGCTTCTTGAGGGGAAAGCTGTAACTCTGTGAGATGATTTCACAGAACACAAAGAAGTTTCTCAGAAAATTTCTTTCTCTTAGTTATAGGAGGATATTTCCTTTGGCCCTATAGTCTTCAAAGGGATCCGAAATATCTGTTCTCAGATTCCACAGAAAAAAGGCTAGCAAAGAGATCCACGAAATACAGATGTAACTCTGTGAGATGAATTAACAGAACACTAAGAAGTTTCTCAGAAACTTCTTTCCAGATTTCATCTGAGGATATTTCCTTTTTCACCATAGCCCTCTCTGGGCTTCCAAATATCACTTTGCCAATTCCACAAGAACTGTCTTAGCGAAAGGCTTCTTGAGGGGAAAGCTGTAACTCTGTGAGCTCATTTCACAGAACACAAAGAAGTTTCTCAGAAAGCTTCTTTCTCTTAGTTATCGGAGGATATTTCCTTTGGCCCTATAGTCTTCAAAGGGATCCGAAATATCTGTTCTCAGATTCCACAGAAATAAGGCTAGCAAAGAGATCCAGGAAATAGAGAAGTAACTCTGTGAGATGAATTAACAGAACACTAAGCAGTTTCTCAGAAAGCTTCTTTCCAGATTTCATCGGAGGATATTTCCTTTTTCACCATAGCCCTCTATGGGCTTCCAAATATCACTTGGCCAATTCCACAAGAAATGTCTTCGCGAAAGGCTTCTTGAGGGGAAAGCTGTAACTCTGTGAGATGATTTCACAGAACACAAAGAAGTTTCTCAGAAAGCTTCTTTCTCTTAGTTATCGGAGGATATTTCCTTTGGCCCTATAGTGTTCAAAGGGATCCAAATATCTGTTCTCAGATTCCACAGAAATAAGCCTAGCAAAGAGATCTACGAAATACAGATGTAACTCTGTGAGATGAATTAACAGAACACTAAGCAGTTTCTAAGAAAGCTTCTTTCCAGATTTCAACTGAGGATATTTCCTTTTTCACCATAGCCCTCTATGGGCCTCCCAATATCACTTTGCCAATTCCACAAGAACTGTCTTAGCGAAAGGCTTCTTGAGGGGAAAGCTGTAACTCTGTGAGATGATTACATAGAACACAAAGAAATTTATCACAAAGCTTCTTTCTCTTTGTTATCGGAGGATATTTCCTTTGGCCCTATAGTCTTCAAAGGGATTCGAAATATCTGTTCTCAGATTCCACAGAAATAAGGCTAGCAAAGAGATCCACGAAATACAGATGTAACTCTGTGAGATGAATTAACAGAGCACTAAGCAGTTTCTCAGAAAGCTTCTTTCCAGATTTCATCTGAGGATATTTCCTTTTTCACCATAGCCCTCTATGGGTTTCCAAATATCACTTTGCCAATTCCCCAAGAACTGTCTTAGCGAAAGGCTTCTTGAGGGGAAAGCTGTAACTCTGTGAGCTCATTTCACAGAACACAAAGAAGTTTCTCAGAAAGCTTCTTTCTCTTAGTTTTCGGAGGATATTTCCTTTGGCCCTATAGTCTTCAAAGGGATCCGAAATATCTGTTCTCAGATTCCACAGAAATAAGGCTAGCAAAGAGATCCAGGAAATAAAGAAGTAACTCTGTGAGATGAATTAACAGAACACTAAGCAGTTTCTCAAAAGCTTCTTTGCAGATTTCATCGGAGGATATTTCCTTTTTCACCATAGCCCTCTATGGGCTTTCAAATATCACTTTGCCAATTCCACAAGAAATGTCTTAGCGAAAGGCTTCTTGAGGGGAAAGCTGTAACTCTGTGAGATGATTTCACAGAACACAAAGAAGTTTCTCAGAAAGCTTCTTTCTCTTTGTTATCGGAGGATATTTCCTTTGGCCCTATAGTCTTCAAACGGATCCAAATATCTGTTCTCAGATTCCACAGAAATAAGCCTAGCAAAGAGATCCACGAAATACAGATGTAACTCTGTGAGATGAATTAACAGAACACTAAGCAGTTTCTCAGAAAGCTTCTTTCCAGATTTCATCTGAGGATATTTCCTTTTTCACCATAGCCCTCTATGGGCTTCCAAATATCACTTGGCCAATTCCACAAGAACTGTCTTAGCGAAAGGCTTCTTGAGGGGAAAGCTGTAACTCTGTGAGATGATTTCACAGAACACAAAGAAGTTTCTCAGAAAGCTTCTTTCTCTTTGTTATCGGAGGATATTTCCTTTGGCCTATAGTCTTCAAAGGGATCCGAAATATCTGTTCTCAGATTCCACAGAAATAAGGCTAGCAAAGAGATCCAGGAAATATAGAAGTAACTCTGTGAGATGAATTAACAGAACACTAAGCAGTTTCTCAGAAAGCTTCTTTCCAGATTTCATCGGAGGATATTTCCTTTTTCACCATAGCCCTCTATGGGCTTCCAAATATCACTTTGCCAATTCCACAAGAACTGTCTTAGCGAAAGGCTTCTTGAGGGGAAAGCTGTAACTCTGTGAGATGATTTCACAGAACACAAAGAAGTTTCTCAGAAAGCTTTTTTCTCTTAGTTATCGGAGGATATTTCCTTTGGCCCTATAGTCTTCAAAGGGATCAGAAATATCTGTTCTCAGATTCCACAGAAATAAGGCTAGCAAAGAGATCCACGAAATACAGATGTAACTCTGTGAGATGAATTAACAGAACACTAAGCAGTTTCTCAGAAAGCTTCTTTTCAGATTTCATCTGAGGATATTTCCTTTTTCACCATAGCCCTCTATGGGCTTCCAAATATCACTTTGCCAATTCCACAACAACTGTCTTAGCGAAAGGCTTCTTGAGGGGAAAGCTGTAACTCTGTGAGATGATTTCACAGAACACAAAGAAGTTTCTCAGAAAGCTTCTTTCTCTTTGTTATCGGAGGATATTTCCTTTGGCCATATAATCTTCTAAGGGATCCGAAATATCTGTTCTCAGATTCCACAGAAATAAGGCTAGCAAAGAGATCCACGAAATATAGAAGTAACTCTGTGAGATGAATTAACAGAACACTAAGCAGTTTCTCAGAAAGCTTCTTTCCAGATTTCATCGGAGGATATTTCCTTTTTCACCATAGCCCTCTAAGGGCTTCCAAATATCACTTTGCCAATTCCACAAGTACTGTCTTAGCGAAAGGCTTCTTGAGGGGAAAGCTGTAACTCTGTGAGATGATTTCACAGAACACAAAGAAGTTTCTCAGAAAGTTTCTTTCTCTTAGTTATAGGAGGATATTTCCTTTGGCCCTATAGTCTTCAAAGGGATCCGAAATATCTGTTCTCAGATTCCACAGAAAAAAGGCTAGCAAAGAGATCCACGAAATACAGATGTAACTCTGTGAGATGAATTAACAGAACACTAAGCAGTTTCTCAGAAACTTCTTTCCAGATTTCATCTGAGGATATTTCCTTTTTCACCATAGCCCTCTATGGGCTTCCAAATATCACTTTGCCAATTCCACAAGAACTGTCTTAGCGAAAGGCTTCTTGAGGGGAAAGCTGTAACTCTGTGAGCTCATTTCACAGAACGCAAAGAAGTTTCTCAGAAAGCTTCTTTCTCTTAGTTATCGGAGGATATTTCCTTTGGCCCTATAGTCTTCAAAGGGATCCGAAATATCTGTTCTCAGATTCCACAGAAATAAGGCTAGCAAAGAGATCCAGGAAATAGAGAAGTAACTCTGTGAGATGAATTAACAGAACACTAAGCAGTTTCTCAGAAAGCTTCTTTCCAGATTTCATCGGAGGATATTTCCTTTTTCACCATAGCCCTCTATGGGCTTCCAAATATCACTTTGCCAATTCCACAAGAAATGTCTTAGCGAAAGACTTCTTGAGGGGAAAGCTGTAACTCTGTGAGATGATTTCACAGAACACAAAGAAGTTTCTCAGAAAGCTTCTTTCTCTTAGTTATCGGAGGATATTTCCTTTGGCCCTATAGTGTTCAAAGGGATCCAAATATCTGTTCTCAGATTCCACAGAAATAAGCCTAGCAAAGAGATCCACGAAATACAGATGTATCTCTGTGAGATGAATTAACAGAACACTAAGCAGTTTCTAAGAAAGCTTCTTTCCAGATTTCAACTGAGGATATTTCCTTTTTCACCATAGCCCTCTATGGGTTTCCAAATATCACTTTGCCAATTCCACAAGAACTGTCTTAGCGAAAGGCTTCTTGAGGGGAAAGCTGTAACTCTGTGAGCTCATTTCACAGAACACAAAGAAGTTTCTCAGAAAGCTTCTTTCTCTTAGTTTTCGGAGGATATTTCCTTTGGCCCTATAGTCTTCAAAGGGATCCGAAATATCTGTTCTCAGATTCCACAGAAATAAGGTTAGCAAAGAGATCCAGGAAATAAAGAAGTAACTCTGTGAGATGAATTAACAGAACACTAGGCAGTTTCTCAGAAAGCTTCTTTGCAGATTTCATCGGAGGATATTTCCTTTTTCACCATAGCCCTCTATGGGCTTTCAAATATCACTTTGCCAATTCCACAAGAAATGTCTTAGCGAAAGGCTTCTTGAGGGGAAAGCTGTAACTCTGTGAGATGATTTCACAGAACACAAAGAAGTTTCTCAGAAAGCTTCTTTCTCTTTGTTATCGGAGGATATTTCCTTTGGCCCTATAGTCTTCAAACGGATCCAAATATCTGTTCTCAGATTCCACAGAAATAAGCCTAGCAAAGAGATCCACGAAATACAGATGTAACTCTGTGAGATGAATTAACAGAACACTAAGCAGTTTCTCAGAAAGCTTCTTTCCAGATTTCATCTGAGGATATTTCCTTTTTCACCATAGCCCTCTATGGGCTTCCAAATATCACTTGGCCAATTCCACAAGAACTGTCTTAGCGAAAGGCTTCTTGAGGGGAAAGCTGTAACTCTGTGAGATGATTTCACAGAACACAAAGAAGTTTCTCAGAAAGCTTCTTTCTCTTTGTTATCGGAGGATATTTCCTTTGGCCCTATAGTCTTCAAAGGGATCCGAAATATCTGTTCTCAGATTCCACAGAAATAAGGCTAGCAAAGAGATCCAGGAAATATAGAAGTAACTCTGTGAGATGAATTAACAGAACACTAAGCAGTTTCTCAGAAAGCTTCTTTCCAGATTTCATCGGAGGATATTTCCTTTTTCACCATAGCCCTCTATGGGCTTCCAAATATCACTTTGCCAATTCCACAAGAACTGTCTTAGCGAAAGGCTTCTTGAGGGGAAAGCTGTAACTCTGTGAGATGATTTCACAGAACACAAAGAAGTTTCTCAGAAAGCTTCTTTCTCTTTGTTATCGGAGGATATTTCCTTTGGCCCTATAGTCTTCAAAGGGATCCGAAATATCTGTTGTCAGATTCCACAGAAATAAGGCTAGCAAAGAGATCCACGAAATACAGATGTAACTCTGTGAGATGAATTAAAAGAACACTAAGCAGTTTCTCAGAAAGCTTCTTTCCAGTTTTAATCTGAGGATATTTCCTTTTTCACCATAGCCCTCTAGGGGCTTCCAAATATCACATTGCCAATTCCACAAGAACTGTCTTAGCGAAAGGCTTCTTGAGGGGAAAGCTGTAACTCTGTGAGATGATTTCACAGAACACAAAGAAGTTTCTCAGAAAGCTTCTTCCTCTTTGTTATCGGAGGATATTTCCTTTGGCCCTATAGTCTTCAAAGGGATCCGAAATATCTGTTCTCAGATTCCAGAGAAATAAGGCTAGGAAAGAGATGCACGAAATTTAGAAGTAACTCTGTGAGATGAATTAACAGAACACTAAGCAGTTTCTCAGAAACTTCTTTCCAGATTTCATCTGAGGATATTTCCTTTTTCACCATAGCCCTCTATGGGCTTCCAAATATCACTTTGCCAATTCCACAAGAACTGTCTTAGCGAAACGCTTCTTGAGGGGAAAGCTGTAACTCTGTGAGATGATTTCACAGAACACAAAGAAGTTTCTCAGAAAGCTTCTTTCTCTTTGTCATCGGAGGATATTTCCTTTGGCCCTATAGTCTTCAAAGGGATCCGAAATATCTGTTCTCAGATTCCACAGAAATAAGGGTAGCAAAGAGATCCAGGAAATATAGATGTAATTCTGTGAGATGAATTAACAGAACACTAAGCAGTTTCTCAGAAAGCTTCTTTCCAGATTTCATCTGAGGATATTTCCTTTTTCACCATAGCCCTCTATGGGCTTCCAAATATCACATGGCAAATTCCACAAGAACTGTCTTAGCGAAAGGCTTCTTGAGGGGAAAGCTGTAACTCTGTGAGATGATTTCAGAGAACACAAAGAAGTTTCTCAGAAAGCTTCTTTCTCTTTGTTATCGGAGGATATTTCCTTTGGCCCTATAGTCTTCAAAGGGATTCGAAATATCTGTTCTCAGATTCCACAGAAATAAGGCTAGCAAAGAGATCCAGGAAATAGAGAAGTAACTCTGTGAGATGAATTAACAGAACACTAAGCAGTTTCTCAGAAAGCTTCTTTCCAGATTTCATCGGAGGATATTTCCTTTTTCACCATAGCCCTCTATGGGCTTCCAAATATCACTTTGCCAATTGCACAAGAAATGTCTTAGCGAAAGGATTCTTGAGGGGAAAGCTGTAACTCTGTGAGATGATTTCACAGAACACAAAGAAGTTTCTCAGAAAGCTTCTTTCTCTTAGTTATCGGAGGATATTTCCTTTGGCCCTATAGTGTTCAAAGGGATCCAAATATCTGTTCTCAGATTCCACAGAAATAAGCCTAGCAAAGAGATCTACGAAATACAGATGTAACTCTGTGAGATGAATTAACAGAACACTAAGCAGTTTCTCAGAAAGCTTCTTTCCAGATTTCAACTGAGGATATTTCCTTTTTCACCATAGATCTCTATGGGCTTCCAAATATCACTTTGCCAATTCCACAAGAACTGTCTTAGCGAAAGGCTTCTTGAGGGGAAAGCTGTAACTCTGTGAGATGATTTCACAGAACACAAAGAAATTTCTCACAAAGCTTCTTTCTCTTTGTTATCGGAGGATATTTCCTTTGGCCCTATATTCTTCAAAGGGATTCGAAATATCTGTTCTCAGATTCCACAGAAATAAGGCTAGCAAAGAGATCCACGAAATACAGATGTAACTCTGTGAGATGAATTAACAGAGCACTAAGCAGTTTCTCAGAAAGCTTCTTTCCAGATTTCATCTGAGGATATTTCCTTTTTCACCATAGCCCTCTATGGGTTTCCAAATATCACTTTGCCAATTCCCCAAGAACTGTCTTAGCGAAAGGCTTCTTGAGGGGAAAGCTGTAACTCTGTGAGCTCATTTCACAGAACACAAAGAAGTTTCTCAGAAAGCTTCTTTCTCTTAGTTTTCGGAGGATATTTCCTTTGGCCCTATAGTCTTCAAAGGGATCCGAAATATCTGTTCTCAGATTCCACAGAAATAAGGCTAGCAAAGAGATCCAGGAAATAAAGAAGTAACTCTGTGAGATGAATTAACAGAACACTAAGCAGTTTCTCAGAAAGCTTCTTTGCAGATTTCATCGGAGGATATTTCCTTTTTCACCATAGCCCTCTTTGGGCTTTCAAATATCACTTTGCCAATTCCACAAGAAATGTCTTAGCGAAAGGCTTCTTGAGGGGAAAGCTGTAACTCTGTGAGATGATTTCACAGAACACAAAGAAGTTTCTCAGAAAGCTTCTTTCTCTTTGTTATCGGAGGATATTTCCTTTGGCCCTATAGTCTTCAAAGGGATCCAAATATCTGTTCTCAGATTCCACAGAAATAAGCCTAGCAAAGAGATCCACGAAATACAGATGTAACTCTGTGAGATGAATTAACAGAACACTAAGCAGTTTCTCAGAAAGCTTCTTTCCAGATTTCATCGGTGGATATTTCCTTTTTCACCATAGCCCTCTATGGGCTTCCAAATATCACTTGGCCAATTCCACAAGAACTGTCTTAGCGAAAGGCTTCTTGAGGGGAAAGCTGTAACTCTGTGAGATGATTTCACAGAACACAAAGAAGTTTCTCAGAAAGCTTCTTTCTCTTAGTTATCGGAGGATATTTCCTTTGGCCCTATAGTCTTCAAAGGGATCCGAAATATCTGTTCTCAGATTCCACAGAAATAAGGCTAGCAAAGAGATCCACGAAATACAGATGTAACTCTGTGAGATGAATTAACAGAACACTAAGCAGTTTCTCAGAAAGCTTCTTTCCAGTTTTAATCTGAGGATATTTCCTTTTTCACCATAGCCCTCTAGGGGCTTCCAAATATCACATTGCCAATTCCACAAGAACTGTCTTAGCGAAAGGCTTCTTGAGGGGAAAGCTGTAACTCTGTGAGATGATTTCACAGAACACAAAGAAGTTTCTCAGAAAGCTTCTTCCTCTTTGTTATCGGAGGATATTTCCTTTGGCCCTATAGTCTTCAAAGGGATCCGAAATATCTGTTCTCAGATTCCAGAGAAATAAGGCTAGGAAAGAGATGCACGAAATTTAGAAGTAACTCTGTGAGATGAATTAACAGAACACTAAGCAGTTTCTCAGAAAGCTTCTTTCCAGATTTCATCGGAGGATATTTCCTTTTTCACCATAGCCCTCTATGGGCTTCCAAATATCACTTTGCCAATTCCACAAGAACTGGCTTAGCGAAAGGCTTCTTGAGGGGAAAGCTGTAACTCTGTGAGATGATTTCACAGAACACAAAGAAGTTTCTCAGAAAGCTTCTTTCTCTTAGTTATCGGAGGATATTTCCTTTGGCCCTATAGTTTTCAAAGGGATCCGAAATATCTGTTCTCAGATTCCACAGAAATAAGGCTAGCAAAGAGATCCACGAAATACAGATGTAACTCTGTGAGATGAATTAACAGAACACTAAGCAGTTTCTCAGAAAGCTTCTTTTCAGATTTCATCTGAGGATATTTCCTTTTTCACCATAGCCCTCTATGGGCTTCCAAATATCACTTTGCCAATTCCACAACAACTGTCTTAGCGAAAGGCTTCTTGAGGGGAAAGCTGTAACTCTGTGAGCTCATTTCACAGAACACAAAGAAGTTTCTCAGAAAGCTTCTTTCTCTTAGTTATCGGAGGATATTTCCTTTGGCCCTATAGTCTTCAAAGGGATCAAAATATCTGTTCTCAGATTCCACAGAAATAAGCCTAGCAAAGAGATCCACGAAATACAGATGTAACTCTGTGAGATGAATTAACAGAACACTAAGCAGTTTCTCAGAAAGCTTCTTTCCAGATTTCATCTGAGGATATTTCCTTTTTCACCATAGCCCTCTATGGGCTTCCAAATATCACTTTGCCAATTCCACAAGAACTGTCTTAGCGAAAGGCTTCTTGAGAGGAAAGCTGTAACTCTGTGATCTCATTTCACAGAACACAAAGAAGTTTCTCAGAAAGCTTCTTTCTCTTAGTTATCGGAGGATATTTCCTTTGGCCCTATAGTCTTCAAAGGGATCCGAAATATCTGTTCTCAGATTCCACAGAAATAAGGCTAGCAAAGAGATCCACGAAATACAGATGTAACTCTGTGAGATGAATTAACAGAACACTAAGCAGTTTCTCAGAAAGCTTCTTTCCAGATTTCATCGGAGGATATTTCCTTTTTCACCATAGCCCTCTATGGGCTTCCAAATATCACTTTGCCAATTCCACAAGAACTGTCTTAGCGAAAGGCTTCTTGAGGGGAAGGCTGTAACTCTGTGAGATGATTTCAGAGAACACAAAGAAGTTTCTCAGAAAGCTTCTTTCTCTTTGTTATCGGAGGATATTTCCTTTGGCCCTATATTCTTCAAAGGGATCCGAAATATCTGTTCTCAGATTCCACAGAAATAAGGCTAGCAAAGAGATCCACGAAATATAGAAGTAACTCTGTGACATGAATTAACAGAACACTAAGCAGTTTCTCAGAAAGCTTCTTTCCAGATTTCATCGGAGGATATTTCCTTTTTCACCATAGCCCTCTATGGGCTTCCAAATATCACTTTGCCAATTCCACAAGAACTGTCTTAGCGAAAGGCTTCTTGAGGGGAAAGCTGTAACTCTGTGAGATGATTTCACAGAACACAAAGAAGTTTCTCAGAAAGCTTCTTTCTCTTAGTTATCGGAGGATATTTCCTTTGGCCCTATAGTCTTCAAAGGGATCCGAAATATCTGTTGTCAGATTCTACAGAAATAAGGCTAGCAAAGAGATCCACGAAATACAGATGTAACTCTGTGAGATGAATTAACAGAACACTAAGCAGTTTCTCAGAAAGCTTCTTTCCAGATTTCATCTGAGGATATTTCCTTTTTCACCATCGCCCTCTATGGGCTTCCAAATATCACTTGGCCAATTCCACAAGAACTGTCTTAGCGGAAGCCTTCTTGAGGGGAAAGCTGTAACTCTGTGAGATGATTTCACAGAACACAAAGAAGTTTCTCAGAAAGCTGCTTTCTCTTAGTTATCAGAGGATATTTCCTTTGGCCCTATAGTCTTCAAAGGGATCCAAATATCTTTTCTCAGATTCCACAGAAATAAGCCTAGCAAAGAGATCCACGAAATACAGATGTAACTCTGTGAGATGAATTAACAGAACAGTAAGCAGTTTCTCAGAAAGCTTCTTTCCAGATTTGATCGGAGGATATTTCCTTTTTCACCATAGCCCTCTATGGGCTTCCAAATATCACTTGGCCAATTCCACAAGAACTGTCTTAGCGAAAGGCTTCTTGAGGGGAAAGCTGTAACTCTGTGAGATGATTTCAGAGAACACAAAGAAGTTTCTCAGAAAGCTTCTTTCTCTTTGTTATCGGAGGATATTTCCTTTGGCCCTATAGTCTTCAAAGGGATTCGAAATATCTGTTCTCAGATTCCACAGAAATAAGGCTAGCAAAGAGATCCAGGAAATATAGAAGTAACTCTGTGAGATGAATTAACAGAACACTAAGCAGTTTCTCAGAAAGCTTCTTTCCAGATTTCATCGGAGGATATTTCCTTTTTCACCATAGCCCTCTATGGGCTTCCAAATATCACTTTGCCAATTCCACAAGAAATGTCTTAGCGAAAGGCTTCTTGAGGGGAAAGCTGTAACTCTGTGAGATGATTTCACAGAACACAAAGAAGTTTCTCAGAAAGCTTCTTTCTCTTAGTTATCGGAGGATATTTCCTTTGGCCCTATAGTGTTCAAAGGGATCCAAATATCTGTTCTCAGATTCCACAGAAATAAGCCTAGCAAAGAGATCCACGAAATACAGATGTAACTCTGTGAGATGAATTAACAGAACACTAAGCAGTTTCTCAGAAAGCTTCTTTCCAGATTTCAACTGAGGATATTTCCTTTTTCACCATAGCCCTCTATGGGCTTCCAAATATCACTTTGCCAATTCCACAAGAACTGTCTTAGAGAAAGGCTTCTTGAGGGGAAAGCTGTAACTCTGTGAGATGATGACATAGAACACAAAGAAATTTCTCAGAAAGCTTCTTTCTCTTTGTTATCGGAGGATATTTCCTTTGGCCCTATAGTCTTCAAAGGGATTCGAAATATCTGTTCTCAGATTCCCCAGAAATAAGGCTAGCAAAGAGATCCACGAAATACAGATGTAACTCTGTGAGATGAATTAACAGAACACTAAGCAGTTTCTCAGAAAGCTTCTTTCCAGATTTCATCTGAGGATATTTCCTTTTTCACCGTAGCCCTCTATGGGTTTCCAAATATCACTTTGCCAATTCCACAAGAACTGTCTTAGCGAAAGGCTTCTTGAGGGGAAAGCTGTAACTCTGTGAGATGATTTAACAGAACACAAAGAAGTTTCTCAGAAAGCTTCTTTCTCTTAGTTTTCGGAGGATATTTCCTTTGGCCCTATAGTCTTCAAAGGGATCCGAAATATCTGTTCTCAGATTCCACAGAAATAAGGCTAGCAAAGAGATCCACGAAATATAGATGTAACTCTGTGAGATGAATTAACAGAACACTAAGCAGTTTCTCAGAAAGCTTCTTTCCAGATTTCATCGGAGGATATTTCCTTTTTCACCATAGCCCTCTATGGGCTTCCAAATATCACTTTGCCAATTCCACAAGAACTGTCCTAGCGAAAGGCTTCTTGAGGGGAAACCTTTAACTCTGTGAGATGATTTCAGAGAACACAAAGAAGTTTCTCAGAAAGCTTTTTTCTCTTTGTTATCGCAGGATATTTCCTTTGGCCCTATAGTCTTCAAAGGGATCCGAAATATCTGTTCTCAGATTCCACAGAAATAAGGCTAGCAAAGAGATCCAGGAAATATAGAAGTAACTCTGTGAGATGAATTAACAGAACACTAAGCAGTTTCTCAGAAAGCTTCTTTCCAGATTTCATCGGAGGATATTTCCTTTTTCACCATAGCCCTCTATGGGCTTCCAAATATCACTTTGCCAATTCCACAAGAAATGTCTTAGCGAAAGGCTTCTTGAGGGGAAAGCTGTAACTCTGTGAGATGATTTCACAGAACACAAAGAAGTTTCTCAGAAAGCTTCTTTCTCTTAGTTATCGGAGGATATTTCCTTTGGCCCTATAGTCTTCAAAGGGATCCAAATATCTTTTCTCAGATTCCACAGAAATAAGGCTAGCAAAGAGATCCACGAAATACAGATGTAACTCTGTGAGATGAATTAACAGAACACTAAGCAGTTTCTCAGAAAGCTTCTTTCCAGATTTCATCTGAGGATATTTCCTTTTTCACCATAGCCCTCTATGGGCTTCCAAATATCACTTTGCCAATTCCACAAGAACTGTCTTAGCGAAAGGCTTCTTGAGGGGAAAGCTGTAACTCAGTGAGCTCATTTCACAGAACACAAAGAAGTTTCTCAGAAAGCTTTTTTCTCTTTGTTATCGGAGGATATTTCCTTTGGCCCTATAGTCTTCAGAGGGATCCGAAATATCTGTTCTCAGATTCCACAGAAATAAGGCTAGCAAAGAGATCCACGAAATATAGAAGTAACTCTGTGAGATGAATTAACAGAACACTAAGCAGTTTCTCAGAAAGCTTCTTTCCAGATTTCATCGGACGATATTTCCTTTTTCACCATAGCCCTCTATGGGCTTCCAAATATCACTTTGCCAATTCCACAAGAAATGTCTTAGCGAAAGGCTTCTTGAGGGGAAAGCTGTAACTCTGTGAGATGATTTCACAGAACACAAAGAAGTTTCTCAGAAAGCTTCTTTCTCTTAGTTATCGGAGGATATTTCCTATGGCCCTATAGTCTTCAAAGGGATCCGAAATATCTGTTGTCAGATTCCACAGAAATAAGGCTAGCAAAGAGATCCACGAAATACAGATGTAACTCTGTGAGACGAATTAACAGAACACTAAGCAGTTTCTCAGAAAGCTTCTTTTCAGATTTCATCTGAGGATATTTCCTTTTTCACCATAGCCCTCTAAGGGGTTCCAAATATCACCTTGCCAATTCCACAACAACTGTCTTAGCGAAAGGCTTTTTGATTGGAAAGCTGTAACTCTGTGAGATGATTTCACAGAACACAAAGAAGTTTCTCAGAAAGCTTCTTTCTCTTTGTTATCGGAGGATATTTCCTTTGGCCATATAATCTTCTAAGGGATCCGAAATATCTGTTCTCAGATTCCACAGAAATAAGGCTAGCAAAGAGATCCACGAAATATAGAAGTAACTCTGTGAGATGAATTAACAGAACACTAAGCAGTTTCTCAGAAAGCTTCTTTCCAGATTTCATCGGAGGATATTTCCTTTTTCACCATAGCCCTCTAAGGGCTTCCAAATATCACTTTGCCAATTCCACAAGAACTGTCTTAGCGAAAGGCTTCTTGAGGGGAAAGCTGTCATTCTGTGAGATGATTTCACGGAACAGAAAGAAGTTTCTCATAAAGTTTCTTTCTCTTAGTTATAGGAGGACATTTCCTTTGGCCCTATAGTCTTCAAAGGGATCCGAAATATCTGTTCTCAGATTCCACAGAAAAAAGGCTAGCAAAGAGATCCACGAAATACAGATGTAACTCTGTGAGATGAATTAACAGAACACTAAGCAGTTTCTCAGAAACTTCTTTCCAGATTTCATCTGAGGATATTTCCTTTTTCACCATAGCCCTCTATGGGCTTCCAAATATCACTTTGCCAATTCCACAAGAACTGTCTTAGCGAAAGGCTTCTTGAGGGGAAAGCTGTAACTCTGTGAGATGATTTCACAGAACACAAAGAAGTTTCTCAGAAAGCTTCTTTCTCTTTGTTATCGGAGGATATTTCCTTTGGCCCTATAGTCTTCAAAGGGATCCGAAATATCTGTTCTCAGATTCCACAGAAATAAGGCTAGCAAAGAGATCCACGAAATATAGATGTAATTCTGTGAGATGAATTAACAGAACACTAAGCAGTTTCTCAGAAAGCTTCTTTCCAGATTTCATCTGAGGATATTTCCTTTTTCACCATAGCCCTCTATGGGCTTCCAAATATCACATGGCAAATTCCACAAGAACTGTCTTAGCGAAAGGCTTCTTGAGGGGAAAGCTGTAACTCTGTGAGATGATTTCAGAGAACACAAAGAAGTTTCTCAGAAACCTTCTTTCTCTTTGTTATCGGAGGATATTTCCTTTGGCCCTATAGTCTTCAAAGGGATTCGAAATATCTGTTCTCAGATTCCACAGAAATAAGGCTAGCAAAGAGATCCAGGAAATATAGAAGTAACTCTGTGAGATGAATTAACAGAACACTAAGCAGTTTCTCAGAAAGCTTCTTTCCAGATTTCATCGGAGGATATTTCCTTTTTCACCATAGCCCTCTATGGGCTTCCAAATATCACTTTGCCAATTCCACAAGAAATGTCTTAGCGAAAGGCTTCTTGAGGGGAAAGCTGTAACTCTGTGAGATGATTTCACAGAACACAAAGAAGTTTCTCAGAAAGCTTCTTTCTCTTATTTATCGGAGGATATTTCCTTTGGCCCTATAGTGTTCAAAGGGATCCAAATATCTGTTCTCAGATTCCACAGAAATAAGCCTAGCAAAGAGATTCACGAAATACAGATGTAACTCTGTGAGATGAATTAACAGAACACTAAGCAGTTTCTCAGAAAGCTTCTTTCCAGATTTCAACTGAGGATATTTCCTTTTTCACCATAGCCCTCTATGGGCTTACAAATATCACTTTGCCAATTCCACAAGAACTGTCTTAGCGAAAGGCTTCTTGAGGGGAAAGCTGTAACTCTGTGAGATGATTTCACAGAACACAAAGAAGTTTCTCAGAAAGCTTCTTTCTCTTAGTTATCGGAGGATATTTCCTTTGGCCCTATAGTCTTCAAAGGGATCCGAAATATCTGTTCTCAGATTCCACAGAAATAAGGCTAGCAAAGAGATCCACGAAATACAGATGTAACTCTGTGAGATGAATTAACAGAACACTAAGCAGTTTCTCAGAAAGCTTCTTTCCAGATTTCATCTGAGGATATTTCCTTTTTCACCATTGCCCTCTATGGGCTTCCAAATATCACTTGGCCAATTCCACAAGAACTGTCTTAGCGGAAGCCTTCTTGAGGGGAAAGCTGTAACTCTGTGAGATGATTTCACAGAACACAAAGAAGTTTCTCAGAAAGCTGCTTTCTCTTAGTTATCGGAGGATATTTCCTTTGGCCCTATAGTCTTCAAAGGGATCCAAATATCTTTTCTCAGATTCCACAGAAATAAGCCTAGCAAAGAGATCCACGAAATACAGATGTAACTCTGTGAGATGAATTAACAGAACAGTAAGCAGTTTCTCAGAAAGCTTCTTTCCAGATTTGATCGGAGGATATTTCCTTTTTCACCATAGCCCTCTATGGGCTTCCAAATATCACTTGGCCAATTCCACAAGAACTGTCTTAGCGAAAGGCTTCTTGAGGGGAAAGCTGTAACTCTGTGAGATGATTTCAGAGAACACAAAGAAGTTTCTCAGAAAGCTTCTTTCTCTTTGTTATCGGAGGATATTTCCTTTGGCCCTATAGTCTTCAAAGGGATTCGAAATATCTGTTCTCAGATTCCACAGAAATAAGGCTAGCAAAGAGATCCAGGAAATATAGAAGTAACTCTGTGAGATGAATTAACAGAACACTAAGCAGTTTCTCAGAAAGCTTCTTTCCAGATTTCATCGGACGATATTTCCTTTTTCACCATAGCCCTCTATGGGCTTCCAAATATCACTTTGCCAATTCCACAAGAAATGTCTTAGCGAAAGGCTTCTTGAGGGGAAAGCTGTAACTCTGTGAGATGATTTCACAGAACACAAAGAAGTTTCTCAGAAAGCTTCTTTCTCTTAGTTATCGGAGGATATTTCCTTTGGCCCTATAGTGTTCAAAGGGATCCAAATATCTGTTCTCAGATTCCACAGAAATAAGCCTAGCAAAGAGATCCACGAAATACAGATGTAACTCTGTGAGATGAATTAACAGAACACTAAGCAGTTTCTCAGAAAGCTTCTTTCCAGATTTCAACTGAGGATATTTCCTTTTTCACCATAGCCCTCTATAGGCTTCCAAATATCACTTTGCCAATTCCACAAGAACTGTCTTAGCGAAAGGCTTCTTGAGGGGAAAGCTGTAACTCTGTGAGATGATGACATAGAACACAAAGAAATTTCTCAGAAAGCTTCTTTCTCTTTGTTATCGGAGGATATTTCCTTTGGCCCTATAGTCTTCAAAGGGATTCGAAATATCTGTTCTCAGATTCCCCAGAAATAAGGCTAGCAAAGAGATCCACGAAATACAGATGTAACTCTGTGAGATGAATTAACAGAACACTAAGCAGTTTCTCAGAAAGCTTCTTTCCAGATTTCATCTGAGGATATTTCCTTTTTCACCGTAGCCCTCTATGGGTTTCCAAATATCACTTTGCCAATTCCACAAGAACTGTCTTAGCGAAAGGCTTCTTGAGGGGAAAGCTGTAACTCTGTGAGATGATTTAACAGAACACAAAGAAGTTTCTCAGAAAGCTTCTTTCTCTTAGTTTTCGGAGGATATTTCCTTTGGCCCTAGAGTCTTCAAAGGGATCCGAAATATCTGTTCTCAGATTCCACAGAAATAAGGCTAGCAAAGAGATCCACGAAATATAGATGTAACTCTGTGAGATGAATTAACAGAACACTAAGCAGTTTCTCAGAAAGCTTCTTTCCAGATTTCATCGGAGGATATTTCCTTTTTCACCATAGCCCTCTATGGGCTTCCAAATATCACTTTGCCAATTCCACAAGAACTGTCCTAGCGAAAGGCTTCTTGAGGGGAAACCTTTAACTCTGTGAGATGATTTCAGAGAACACAAAGAAGTTTCTCAGAAAGCTTTTTTCTCTTTGTTATCGCAGGATATTTCCTTTGGCCCTATAGTCTTCAAAGGGATCCGAAATATCTGTTCTCAGATTCCACAGAAATAAGGCTAGCAAAGAGATCCAGGAAATATAGAAGTAACTCTGTGAGATGAATTAACAGAACACTAAGCAGTTTCTCAGAAAGCTTCTTTCCAGATTTCATCGGAGGATATTTCCTTTTTCACCATAGCCCTCTATGGGCTTCCAAATATCACTTTGCCAATTCCACAAGAAATGTCTTAGCGAAAGGCTTCTTGAGGGGAAAGCTGTAACTCTGTGAGATGATTTCACAGAACACAAAGAAGTTTCTCAGAAAGCTTCTTTCTCTTAGTTATCGGAGGATATTTCCTTTGGCCCTATAGTCTTCAAAGGGATCCGAAATATCTGTTGTCCTATTCCACAGAAATAAGGCTAGCAAAGAGATCCACGAAATATAGATGTAACTCTGTGAGATGAATTAACAGAACACTAAGCAGTTTCTCAGAAAGCTTCTTTCCAGATTTCATCGGAGGATATTTCCTTTTTCACCATAGCCCTCTAGGGGCTTCCAAATATCACTTTGCCAATTCCACAAGAACTGTCTTAGCGAAAGGCTTCTTGAGGGGAAAGCTGTAACTCTGTGAGCTCATTTCACAGAACACAAAGAAGTTTCCCAGAAAGCTTCTTTCTCTTAGTTTTCGGAGGATATTTCCTTTGGCCCTATAGTCTTCAAAGGGATCCGAAATATCTGTTCTCAGATTCCACAGAAATAAGGCTAGCAAAGAGATCCACGAAATACAGAAGTAACTCTGTGAGATGAATTAACAGAACACTAAGCAGTTTCTCAGAAAGCTTCTTTCCAGATTTCATCGGACGATATTTCCTTTTTCACCATAGCCCTCTATGGGCTTCCAAATATCACTTTGCCAATTCCACAAGAAATGTCTTAGCGAAAGGCTTCTTGAGGGGAAAGCTGTAACTCTGTGAGATGATTTCACAGAACACAAAGAAGTTTCTCAGAAAGCTGCTTTCTCTTAGTTATCGGAGGATATTTCCTTTGGCCCTATAGTCTTCAAAGGGATCCAAATATCTTTTCTCAGATTCCACAGAAATAAGCCTAGCAAAGAGATCCACGAAATACAGATGTAACTCTGTGAGATGAATTAACAGAACACTAAGCAGTTTCTCAGAAAGCTTCTTTCCAGATTTCATCGGAGGATATTTCCTTTTTCACCATAGCCCTCTATGGGCTTCCAAATATCACTTTGCCAATTCCACAAGAACTGTCTTAGCGAAAGGCTTCTTGAGGGGAAAGCTGTAACTCTGTGAGATGATTACATAGAACACAAAGAAATTTCTCAGAAAGCTTCTTTCTCTTTGTTATCGGAGGATATTTCCTTTGGCCCTATAGTCTTCAAAGGGATTCGAAATATCTGTTCTCAGATTCCACAGAAATAAGGCTAGCAAAGAGATCCACGAAATACAGATGTAACTCTGTGAGATGAATTAACAGAACACTAAGCAGTTTCTCAGAAAGCTTCTTTCCAGATTTCATCGGAGGATATTTCCTTTTTCACCATAGCCCTCTATGGGCTTCCAAATATCACTTTGCCAATTCCACAAGAACTGTCTTAGCGAAAGGCTTCTTGAGGGGAAGGCTGTAACTCTGTGAGATGATTTCAGAGAACACAAAGAAGTTTCTCAGAAAGCTTCTTTCTCTTTGTTATCGGAGGATATTTCCTTTGGCCCTATAGTCTTCAAAGGGATCCGAAATATCTGTTCTCAGATTCCACAGAAATAAGGCTAGCAAAGAGATGCACGAAATATAGAAGTAACTCTGTGACATGAATTAACAGAACACTAAGCAGTTTCTCAGAAAGCTTCTTTCCAGATTTCATCGGAGGGTATTTCCTTTTTCACCATAGCCCTCTATGGGCTTCCAAATATCACTTTGCCAATTCCACAAGAACTGTCTTAGCGAAAGGCTTCTTGAGGGGAAAGCTGTAACTCTGTGAGATGATTTCAGAGAACACAAAGAAGTTTCTCAGAAAGCTTCTTTCTCTTAGTTATCGGAGGATATTTCCTATGGCCCTATAGTCTTCAAAGGGATCCGAAATATCTGTTGTCAGATTCCACAGAAATAAGGCTAGCAAAGAGATCCACGAAATACAGATGTAACTCTGTGAGACGAATTAACAGAACACTAAGCAGTTTCTCAGAAAGCTTCTTTTCAGATTTCATCTGAGGATATTTCCTTTTTCACCATAGCCCTCTAAGGGGTTCCAAATATCACCTTGCCAATTCCACAACAACTGTCTTAGCGAAAGGCTTTTTGATTGGAAAGCTGTAACTCTGTGAGATGATTTCACAGAACACAAAGAAGTTTCTCAGAAAGCTTCTTTCTCTTTGTTATCGGAGGATATTTCCTTTGGCCATATAATCTTCTAAGGGATCCGAAATATCTGTTCTCAGATTCCACAGAAATAAGGCTAGCAAAGAGATCCACGAAATATAGAAGTAACTCTGTGAGATGAATTAACAGAACACTAAGCAGTTTCTCAGAAAGCTTCTTTCCAGATTTCATCGGAGGATATTTCCTTTTTCACCATAGCCCTCTAAGGGCTTCCAAATATCACTTTGCCAATTACACAAGAACTGTCTTAGCGAAAGGCTTCTTGAGGGGAAAGCTGTAACTCTGTGAGATGATTTCACGGAACAGAAAGAAGTTTCTCAGAAAGTTTCTTTCTCTTAGTTATAGGAGGACATTTCCTTTGGCCCTATAGTCTTCAAAGGGATCCGAAATATCTGTTCTCAGATTCCACAGAAAAAAGGCTAGCAAAGAGATCCACGAAATACAGATGTAACTCTGTGAGATGAATTAACAGAACACTAAGCAGTTTCTCAGAAACTTCTTTCCAGATTTCATCTGAGGATATTTCCTTTTTCACCATAGCCCTCTATGGGCTTCCAAATATCACTTTGCCAATTCCACAAGAACTGTCTTAGCGAAAGGCTTCTTGAGGGGAAAGCTGTAACTCTGTGAGATGATTTCACAGAACACAAAGAAGTTTCTCAGAAAGCTTCTTTCTCTTTGTTATCGGAGGATATTTCCTTTGGCCCTATAGTCTTCAAAGGGATCCGAAATATCTGTTCTCAGATTCCACAGAAATAAGGCTAGCAAAGAGATCCACGAAATATAGATGTAATTCTGTGAGATGAATTAACAGAACACTAAGCAGTTTCTCAGAAAGCTTCTTTCCAGATTTCATCTGAGGATATTTCCTTTTTCACCATAGCCCTCTATGGGCTTCCAAATATCACATGGCAAATTCCACAAGAACTGTCTTAGCGAAAGGCTTCTTGAGGGGAAAGCTGTAACTCTGTGAGATGATTTCACAGAACACAAAGAAGTTTCTCAGAAAGCTTCTTTCTCTTATTTATCGGAGGATATTTCCTTTGGCCCTATAGTGTTCAAAGGGATCCAAATATCTGTTCTCAGATTCCACAGAAATAAGCCTAGCAAAGAGATTCACGAAATACAGATGTAACTCTGTGAGATGAATTAACAGAACACTAAGCAGTTTCTCAGAAAGCTTCTTTCCAGATTTCAACTGAGGATATTTCCTTTTTCACCATAGCCCTCTATGGGCTTACAAATATCACTTTGCCAATTCCACAAGAACTGTCTTAGCGAAAGGCTTCTTGAGGGGAAAGCTGTAACTCTGTGAGATGATTTCACAGAACACAAAGAAGTTTCTCAGAAAGCTTCTTTCTCTTAGTTATCGGAGGATATTTCCTTTGGCCGTATAGTCTTCAAAGGGATCCGAAATATCTGTTGTCAGATTCCACAGAAATAAGGCTAGCAAAGAGATCCACGAAATACAGATGTAACTCTGTGAGATGAATTAACAGAACACTAAGCAGTTTCTCAGAAAGCTTCTTTCCAGATTTCATCTGAGGATATTTCCTTTTTCACCATTGCCCTCTATGGGCTTCCAAATATCACTTGGCCAATTCCACAAGAACTGTCTTAGCGGAAGCCTTCTTGAGGGGAAAGCTGTAACTCTGTGAGATGATTTCACAGAACACAAAGAAGTTTCTCAGAAAGCTGCTTTCTCTTAGTTATCGGAGGATATTTCCTTTGGCCCTATAGTCTTCAAAGGGATCCAAATATCTTTTCTCAGATTCCACAGAAATAAGCCTAGCAAAGAGATCCACGAAATACAGATGTAACTCTGTGAGATGAATTAACAGAACAGTAAGCAGTTTCTCAGAAAGCTTCTTTCCAGATTTGATCGGAGGATATTTCCTTTTTCACCATAGCCCTCTATGGGCTTCCAAATATCACTTGGCCAATTCCACAAGAACTGTCTTAGCGAAAGGCTTCTTGAGGGGAAAGCTGTAACTCTGTGAGATGATTTCAGAGAACACAAAGAAGTTTCTCAGAAAGCTTCTTTCTCTTTGTTATCGGAGGATATTTCCTTTGGCCCTATAGTCTTCAAAGGGATTCGAAATATCTGTTCTCAGATTCCACAGAAATAAGGCTAGCAAAGAGATCCAGGAAATATAGAAGTAACTCTGTGAGATGAATTAACAGAACACTAAGCAGTTTCTCAGAAAGCTTCTTTCCAGATTTCATCGGAGGATATTTCCTTTTTCACCATAGCCCTCTATGGGCTTCCAAATATCACTTTGCCAATTCCACAAGAAATGTCTTAGCGAAAGGCTTCTTGAGGGGAAAGCTGTAACTCTGTGAGATGATTTCACAGAACACAAAGAAGTTTCTCAGAAAGCTTCTTTCTCTTAGTTATCGGAGGATATTTCCTTTGGCCCTATAGTGTTCAAAGGGATCCAAATATCTGTTCTCAGATTCCACAGAAATAAGCCTAGCAAAGAGATCCACGAAATACAGATGTAACTCTGTGAGATGAATTAACAGAACACTAAGCAGTTTCTCAGAAAGCTTCTTTCCAGATTTCAACTGAGGATATTTCCTTTTTCACCATAGCCCTCTATGGGCTTCCAAATATCACTTTGCCAATTCCACAAGAACTGTCTTAGCGAAAGGCTTCTTGAGGGGAAAGCTGTAACTCTGTGAGATGATGACATAGAACACAAAGAAATTTCTCAGAAAGCTTCTTTCTCTTTGTTATCGGAGGATATTTCCTTTGGCCCTATAGTCTTCAAAGGGATTCGAAATATCTGTTCTCAGATTCCCCAGAAATAAGGCTAGCAAAGAGATCCACGAAATACAGATGTAACTCTGTGAGATGAATTAACAGAACACTAAGCAGTTTCTCAGAAAGCTTCTTTCCAGATTTCATCTGAGGTTATTTCCTTTTTCACCGTAGCCCTCTATGGGTTTCCAAATATCACTTTGCCAATTCCACAAGAACTGTCTTAGCGAAAGGCTTCTTGAGGGGAAAGCTGTAACTCTGTGAGATGATTTAACAGAACACAAAGAAGTTTCTCAGAAAACTTCTTTCTCTTAGTTTTCGGAGGATATTTCCTTTGGCCCTATAGTCTTCAAAGGGATCCGAAATATCTGTTCTCAGATTCCACAGAAATAAGGCTAGCAAAGAGATCCACGAAATATAGATGTAACTCTGTGAGATGAATTAACAGAACACTAAGCAGTTTCTCAGAAAGCTTCTTTCCAGATTTCATCGGAGGATATTTCCTTTTTCACCATAGCCCTCTATGGGCTTCCAAATATCACTTTGCCAATTCCACAAGAACTGTCCTAGCGAAAGGCTTCTTGAGGGGAAACCTTTAACTCTGTGAGATGATTTCAGAGAACACAAAGAAGTTTCTCAGAAAGCTTTTTTCTCTTTGTTATCGCAGGATATTTCCTTTGGCCCTATAGTCTTCAAAGGGATCCGAAATATCTGTTCTCAGATTCCACAGAAATAAGGCTAGCAAAGAGATCCAGGAAATATAGAAGTAACTCTGTGAGATGAATTAACAGAACACTAAGCAGTTTCTCAGAAAGCTTCTTTCCAGATTTCATCGGAGGATATTTCCTTTTTCACCATAGCCCTCTATGGGCTTCCAAATATCACTTTGCCAATTCCACAAGAACTGTCTTAGCGAAAGGCTTCTTGAGGGGAAAGCTGTAACTCAGTGAGCTCATTTCACAGAACACAAAGAAGTTTCTCAGAAAGCTTTTTTCTCTTTGTTATCGGAGGATATTTCCTTTGGCCCTATAGTCTTCAGAGGGATCCGAAATATCTGTTCTCAGATTCCACAGAAATAAGGCTAGCAAAGAGATCCACGAAATACAGATGTAACTCTGTGAGACGAATTAACAGAACACTAAGCAGTTTCTCAGAAAGCTTCTTTTCAGATTTCATCTGAGGATATTTCCTTTTTCACCATAGCCCTCTAAGGGGTTCCAAATATCACCTTGCCAATTCCACAACAACTGTCTTAGCGAAAGGCTTTTTGATTGGAAAGCTGTAACTCTGTGAGATGATTTCACAGAACACAAAGAAGTTTCTCAGAAAGCTTCTTTCTCTTTGTTATCGGAGGATATTTCCTTTGGCCCTATAGTCTTCAAAGGGATCCGAAATATCTGTTCTCAGATTCCACAGAAATAAGGCTAGCAAAGAGATCCACGAAATATAGATGTAATTCTGTGAGATGAATTAACAGAACACTAAGCAGTTTCTCAGAAAGCTTCTTTCCAGATTTCATCTGAGGATATTTCCTTTTTCACCATAGCCCTCTATGGGCTTCCAAATATCACATGGCAAATTCCACAAGAACTGTCTTAGCGAAAGGCTTCTTGAGGGGAAAGCTGTAACTCTGTGAGATGATTTCAGAGAACACAAAGAAGTTTCTCAGAAACCTTCTTTCTCTTTGTTATCGGAGGATATTTCCTTTGGCCCTATAGTCTTCAAAGGGATTCGAAATATCTGTTCTCAGATTCCACAGAAATAAGGCTAGCAAAGAGATCCAGGAAATATAGAAGTAACTCTGTGAGATGAATTAACAGAACACTAAGCAGTTTCTCAGAAAGCTTCTTTCCAGATTTCATCGGAGGATATTTCCTTTTTCACCATAGCCCTCTATGGGCTTCCAAATATCACTTTGCCAATTCCACAAGAAATGTCTTAGCGAAAGGCTTCTTGAGGGGAAAGCTGTAACTCTGTGAGATGATTTCACAGAACACAAAGAAGTTTCTCAGAAAGCTTCTTTCTCTTATTTATCGGAGGATATTTCCTTTGGCCCTATAGTGTTCAAAGGGATCCAAATATCTGTTCTCAGATTCCACAGAAATAAGCCTAGCAAAGAGATTCACGAAATACAGATGTAACTCTGTGAGATGAATTAACAGAACACTAAGCAGTTTCTCAGAAAGCTTCTTTCCAGATTTCATCGGAGGATATTTCCTTTTTCACCATAGCCCTCTATGGGCTTACAAATATCACTTTGCCAATTCCACAAGAACTGTCTTAGCGAAAGGCTTCTTGAGGGGAAAGCTGTAACTCTGTGAGATGATTTCACAGAACACAAAGAAGTTTCTCAGAAAGCTTCTTTCTCTTAGTTATCGGAGGATATTTCCTTTGGCCCTATAGTCTTCAAAGGGATCCGAAATATCTGTTCTCAGATTCCACAGAAATAAGGCTAGCAAAGAGATCCACGAAATACAGATGTAACTCTGTGAGATGAATTAACAGAACACTAAGCAGTTTCTCAGAAAGCTTCTTTCCAGATTTCATCTGAGGATATTTCCTTTTTCACCATTGCCCTCTATGGGCTTCCAAATATCACTTGGCCAATTCCACAAGAACTGTCTTAGCGGAAGCCTTCTTGAGGGGAAAGCTGTAACTCTGTGAGATGATTTCACAGAACACAAAGAAGTTTCTCAGAAAGCTGCTTTCTCTTAGTTATCGGAGGATATTTCCTTTGGCCCTATAGTCTTCAAAGGGATCCAAATATCTTTTCTCAGATTCCACAGAAATAAGCCTAGCAAAGAGATCCACGAAATACAGATGTAACTCTGTGAGATGAATTAACAGAACAGTAAGCAGTTTCTCAGAAAGCTTCTTTCCAGATTTGATCGGAGGATATTTCCTTTTTCACCATAGCCCTCTATGGGCTTCCAAATATCACTTGGCCAATTCCACAAGAACTGTCTTAGCGAAAGGCTTCTTGAGGGGAAAGCTGTAACTCTGTGAGATGATTTCAGAGAACACAAAGAAGTTTCTCAGAAAGCTTCTTTCTCTTTGTTATCGGAGGATATTTCCTTTGGCCCTATAGTCTTCAAACTGATTCGAAATATCTGTTCTCAGATTCCACAGAAATAAGGCTAGCAAAGAGATCCAGGAAATATAGAAGTAACTCTGTGAGATGAATTAACAGAACACTAAGCAGTTTCTCAGAAAGCTTCTTTCCAGATTTCATCGGAGGATATTTCCTTTTTCACCATAGCCCTCTATGGGCTTCCAAATATCACTTTGCCAATTCCACAAGAAATGTCTTAGCGAAAGGCTTCTTGAGGGGAAAGCTGTAACTCTGTGAGATGATTTCACAGAACACAAAGAAGTTTCTCAGAAAGCTTCTTTCTCTTAGTTATCGGAGGATATTTCCTTTGGCCCTATAGTGTTCAAAGGGATCCAAATATCTGTTCTCAGATTCCACAGAAATAAGCCTAGCAAAGAGATCCACGAAATACAGATGTAACTCTGTGAGATGAATTAACAGAACACTAAGCAGTTTCTCAGAAAGCTTCTTTCCAGATTTCAACTGAGGATATTTCCTTTTTCACCATAGCCCTCTATAGGCTTCCAAATATCACTTTGCCAATTCCACAAGAACTGTCTTAGCGAAAGGCTTCTTGAGGGGAAAGCTGTAACTCTGTGAGATGATGACATAGAACACAAAGAAATTTCTCAGAAAGCTTCTTTCTCTTTGTTATCGGAGGATATTTCCTTTGGCCCTATAGTCTTCAAAGGGATTCGAAATATCTGTTCTCAGATTCCCCAGAAATAAGGCTAGCAAAGAGATCCACGAAATACAGATGTAACTCTGTGAGATGAATTAACAGAACACTAAGCAGTTTCTCAGAAAGCTTCTTTCCAGATTTCATCTGAGGATATTTCCTTTTTCACCGTAGCCCTCTATGGGTTTCCAAATATCACTTTGCCAATTCCACAAGAACTGTCTTAGCGAAAGGCTTCTTGAGGGGAAAGCTGTAACTCTGTGAGATGATTACATAGAACACAAAGAAGTTTCTCAGAAAGCTTCTTTCTCTTAGTTTTCGGAGGATATTTCCTTTGGCCCTAGAGTCTTCAAAGGGATCCGAAATATCTGTTCTCAGATTCCACAGAAATAAGGCTAGCAAAGAGATCCACGAAATATAGATGTAACTCTGTGAGATGAATTAACAGAACACTAAGCAGTTTCTCAGAAAGCTTCTTTCCAGATTTCATCGGAGGATATTTCCTTTTTCACCATAGCCCTCTATGGGCTTCCAAATATCACTTTGCCAATTCCACAAGAACTGTCCTAGCGAAAGGCTTCTTGAGGGGAAACCTTTAACTCTGTGAGATGATTTCAGAGAACACAAAGAAGTTTCTCAGAAAGCTTTTTTCTCTTTGTTATCGCAGGATATTTCCTTTGGCCCTATAGTCTTCAAAGGGATCCGAAATATCTGTTCTCAGATTCCACAGAAATAAGGCTAGCAAAGAGATCCAGGAAATATAGAAGTAACTCTGTGAGATGAATTAACAGAACACTAAGCAGTTTCTCAGAAAGCTTCTTTCCAGATTTCATCGGAGGATATTTCCTTTTTCACCATAGCCCTCTATGGGCTTCCAAATATCACTTTGCCAATTCCACAAGAAATGTCTTAGCGAAAGGCTTCTTGAGGGGAAAGCTGTAACTCTGTGAGATGATTTCACAGAACACAAAGAAGTTTCTCAGACAGCTTCTTTCTCTTAGTTATCGGAGGATATTTCCTTTGGCCCTATAGTCTTCAAAGGGATCCAAATATCTTTTCTCAGATTCCACAGAAATAAGGCTAGCAAAGAGATCCACGAAATACAGATGTAACTCTGTGAGATGAATTAACAGAACACTAAGCAGTTTCTCAGAAAGCTTCTTTCCAGATTTCATCTGAGGATATTTCCTTTTTCACCATAGCCCTCTATGGGCTTCCAAATATCACTTTGCCAATTCCACAAGAACTGTCTTAGCGAAAGGCTTCTTGAGGGGAAAGCTGTAACTCAGTGAGCTCATTTCACAGAACACAAAGAAGTTTCTCAGAAAGCTTTTTTCTCTTTGTTATCGGAGGATATTTCCTTTGGCCCTATAGTCTTCAGAGGGATCCGAAATATCTGTTCTCAGATTCCACAGAAATAAGGCTAGCAAAGAGATCCACGAAATATAGAAGTAACTCTGTGAGATGAATTAACAGAACACTAAGCAGTTTCTCAGAAAGCTTCTTTCCAGATTTCATCGGACGATATTTCCTTTTTCACCATAGCCCTCTATGGGCTTCCAAATATCACTTTGCCAATTCCACAAGAAATGTCTTAGCGAAAGGCTTCTTGAGGGGAAAGCTGTAACTCTGTGAGATGATTTCACAGAACACAAAGAAGTTTCTCAGAAAGCTTCTTTCTCTTAGTTATCGGAGGATATTTCCTTTGGCCCTATAGTCTTCAAAGGGATCCAAATATCTTTTCTCAGATTCCACAGAAATAAGCCTAGCAAAGAGATCC
Source organism: Macaca fascicularis (assembly GCF_037993035.2). NCBI lineage: Eukaryota > Metazoa > Chordata > Mammalia > Primates > Cercopithecidae > Macaca > Macaca fascicularis. The sequence goes on from NC_088379.1 coordinate 87,231,679, forward strand.
ATGAAATACAGATGTAACTCTGTGAGATGAATTAACAGAACACTAAGCAGTTTCTCAGAAAGCTTCTTTCCAGATTTCATCGGAGGATATTTCCTTTTTCACCATAGCCCTCTATGGGCTTCCAAATATCACTTTGCCAATTCCACAAGAACTGTCTTAGCGAAAGGCTTCTTGAGGGGAAAGCTGTAACTCTGTGAGATGATTTCACAGTACACAAAGAAGTTTCTCAGAAAGCTTCTTTCTCTTAGTTATCGGAGGATATTTCCTTTGGCCCTATAGTCTTCAAAGGGATCCGAAATATCTGTTGTCAGATTCCACAGAAATAAGGCTAGCAAAGAGATCCACGAAATACAGATGTAACTCTGTGAGATGAATTAACAGAACACTAAGCAGTTTCTCAGAAAGCTTCTTTCCAGATTTCATCTGAGGATATTTCCTTTTTCACCATTGCCCTCTATGGGCTTCCAAATATCACTTGGCCAATTCCACAAGAACTGTCTTAGCGAAAGGCTTCTTGAGGGGAAAGCTGTAACTCTGTGAGATGATTTCACAGAACACAAAGAAGTTTCTCAGAAAGCTTCTTCCTCTTTGTTATCGGAGGATATTTCCTTTGGCCCTATAGTCTTCAAAGGGATCCGAAATATCTGTTCTCAGATTCCACAGAAATAAGGCTAGCAAAGAGATCCACGAAATATAGAAGTAACTCTGTGAGATGAATTAACAGAACACTAAGCAGTTTCTCAGAAAGCTTCTTTCCAGATTTCATCTGAGGATATTTCCTTTTTCACCATAGCCCTCTATGGGCTTCCAAATATCACTTTGCCAATTCCACAAGAACTGTCTTAGCGAAAGGCTTCTTGAGGGGAAAGCTGTAACTCTGTGAGATGATTTCACAGAACACAAAGAAGTTTCTCAGAAAGCTTCTTTCTCTTAGTTATCGGAGGATATTTCCTTTGGCCCTATAGTCTTCAAAGGGATCCGAAATATCTGTTGTCCTATTCCACAGAAATAAGGCTAGCAAAGAGATCCACGAAATATAGATGTAACTCTGTGAGATGAATTAACAGAACACTAAGCAGTTTCTCAGAAAGCTTCTTTCCAGATTTCATCGGAGGATATTTCCTTTTTCACCATAGCCCTCTAGGGGCTTCCAAATATCACTTTGCCAATTCCACAAGAACTGTCTTAGCGAAAGGCTTCTTGAGGGGAAAGCTGTAACTCTGTGAGCTCATTTCACAGAACACAAAGAAGTTTCCCAGAAAGCTTCTTTCTCTTAGTTTTCGGAGGATATTTCCTTTGGCCCTATAGTCTTCAAAGGGATCCGAAATATCTGTTCTCAGATTCCACAGAAATAAGGCTAGCAAAGAGATCCACGAAATATAGAAGTAACTCTGTGAGATGAATTAACAGAACACTAAGCAGTTTCTCAGAAAGCTTCTTTCCAGATTTCATCGGACGATATTTCCTTTTTCACCATAGCCCTCTATGGGCTTCCAAATATCACTTTGCCAATTCCACAAGAAATGTCTTAGCGAAAGGCTTCTTGAGGGGAAAGCTGTAACTCTGTGAGATGATTTCACAGAACACAAAGAAGTTTCTCAGAAAGCTGCTTTCTCTTAGTTATCGGAGGATATTTCCTTTGGCCCTATAGTCTTCAAAGGGATCCAAATATCTTTTCTCAGATTCCACAGAAATAAGCCTAGCAAAGAGATCCACGAAATACAGATGTAACTCTGTGAGATGAATTAACAGAACACTAAGCAGTTTCTCAGAAAGCTTCTTTCCAGATTTCATCGGAGGATATTTCCTTTTTCACCATAGCCCTCTATGGGCTTCCAAATATCACTTTGCCAATTCCACAAGAACTGTCTTAGCGAAAGGCTTCTTGAGGGGAAAGCTGTAACTCTGTGAGATGATTACATAGAACACAAAGAAATTTCTCAGAAAGCTTCTTTCTCTTTGTTATCGGAGGATATTTCCTTTGGCCCTATAGTCTTCAAAGGGATTCGAAATATCTGTTCTCAGATTCCACAGAAATAAGGCTAGCAAAGAGATCCACGAAATACAGATGTAACTCTGTGAGATGAATTAACAGAACACTAAGCAGTTTCTCAGAAAGCTTCTTTCCAGATTTCATCGGAGGATATTTCCTTTTTCACCATAGCCCTCTATGGGCTTCCAAATATCACTTTGCCAATTCCACAAGAACTGTCTTAGCGAAAGGCTTCTTGAGGGGAAGGCTGTAACTCTGTGAGATGATTTCAGAGAACACAAAGAAGTTTCTCAGAAAGCTTCTTTCTCTTTGTTATCGGAGGATATTTCCTTTGGCCCTATAGTCTTCAAAGGGATCCGAAATATCTGTTCTCAGATTCCACAGAAATAAGGCTAGCAAAGAGATGCACGAAATATAGAAGTAACTCTGTGAGATGAATTAACAGAACACTAAGCAGTTTCTCAGAAAGCTTCTTTCCAGATTTCATCGGAGGGTATTTCCTTTTTCACCATAGCCCTCTATGGGCTTCCAAATATCACTTTGCCAATTCCACAAGAACTGTCTTAGCGAAAGGCTTCTTGAGGGGAAAGCTGTAACTCTGTGAGATGATTTCACAGAACACAAAGAAGTTTCTCAGAAAGCTTCTTTCTCTTAGTTATCGGAGGATATTTCCTATGGCCCTATAGTCTTCAAAGGGATCAGAAATATCTGTTGTCAGATTCCACAGAAATAAGGCTAGCAAAGAGATCCACGAAATACAGATGTAACTCTGTGAGACGAATTAACAGAACACTAAGCAGTTTCTCAGAAAGCTTCTTTTCAGATTTCATCTGAGGATATTTCCTTTTTCACCATAGCCCTCTAAGGGGTTCCAAATATCACCTTGCCAATTCCACAACAACTGTCTTAGCGAAAGGCTTTTTGATTGGAAAGCTGTAACTCTGTGAGATGATTTCACAGAACACAAAGAAGTTTCTCAGAAAGCTTCTTTCTCTTTGTTATCGGAGGATATTTCCTTTGGCCATATAATCTTCTAAGGGATCCGAAATATCTGTTCTCAGATTCCACAGAAATAAGGCTAGCAAAGAGATCCACGAAATATAGAAGTAACTCTGTGAGATGAATTAACAGAACACTAAGCAGTTTCTTAGAAAGCTTCTTTCCAGATTTCATCGGAGGATATTTCCTTTTTCACCATAGCCCTCTAAGGGCTTCCAAATATCACTTTGCCAATTACACAAGAACTGTCTTAGCGAAAGGCTTCTTGAGGGGAAAGCTGTAACTCTGTGAGATGATTTCACGGAACAGAAAGAAGTTTCTCAGAAAGTTTCTTTCTCTTAGTTATAGGAGGACATTTCCTTTGGCCCTATAGTCTTCAAAGGGATCCGAAATATCTGTTCTCAGATTCCACAGAAAAAAGGCTAGCAAAGAGATCCACGAAATACAGATGTAACTCTGTGAGATGAATTAACAGAACACTAAGCAGTTTCTCAGAAACTTCTTTCCAGATTTCATCTGAGGATATTTCCTTTTTCACCATAGCCCTCTATGGGCTTCCAAATATCACTTTGCCAATTCCACAAGAACTGTCTTAGCGAAAGGCTTCTTGAGGGGAAAGCTGTAACTCTGTGAGATGATTTCACAGAACACAAAGAAGTTTCTCAGAAAGCTTCTTTCTCTTTGTTATCGGAGGATATTTCCTTTGGCCCTATAGTCTTCAAAGGGATCCGAAATATCTGTTCTCAGATTCCACAGAAATAAGGCTAGTAAAGAGATCCACGAAATATAGATGTAATTCTGTGAGATGAATTAACAGAACACTAAGCAGTTTCTCAGAAAGCTTCTTTCCAGATTTCATCTGAGGATATTTCCTTTTTCACCATAGCCCTCTATGGGCTTCCAAATATCACATGGCAAATTCCACAAGAACTGTCTTAGCGAAAGGCTTCTTGAGGGGAAAGCTGTAACTCTGTGAGATGATTTCACAGAACACAAAGAAGTTTCTCAGAAAGCTTCTTTCTCTTATTTATCGGAGGATATTTCCTTTGGCCCTATAGTGTTCAAAGGGATCCAAATATCTGTTCTCAGATTCCACAGAAATAAGCCTAGCAAAGAGATTCACGAAATACAGATGTAACTCTGTGAGATGAATTAACAGAACACTAAGCAGTTTCTCAGAAAGCTTCTTTCCAGATTTCAACTGAGGATATTTCCTTTTTCACCATAGCCCTCTATGGGCTTACAAATATCACTTTGCCAATTCCACAAGAACTGTCTTAGCGAAAGGCTTCTTGAGGGGAAAGCTGTAACTCTGTGAGATGATTTCACAGAACACAAAGAAGTTTCTCAGAAAGCTTCTTTCTCTTAGTTATCGGAGGATATTTCCTTTGGCCCTATAGTCTTCAAAGGGATCCGAAATATCTGTTGTCAGATTCCACAGAAATAAGGCTAGCAAAGAGATCCACGAAATACAGATGTAACTCTGTGAGATGAATTAACAGAACACTAAGCAGTTTCTCAGAAAGCTTCTTTCCAGATTTCATCTGAGGATATTTCCTTTTTCACCATTGCCCTCTATGGGCTTCCAAATATCACTTGGCCAATTCCACAAGAACTGTCTTAGCGGAAGCCTTCTTGAGGGGAAAGCTGTAACTCTGTGAGATGATTTCACAGAACACAAAGAAGTTTCTCAGAAAGCTGCTTTCTCTTAGTTATCGGAGGATATTTCCTTTGGCCCTATAGTCTTCAAAGGGATCCAAATATCTTTTCTCAGATTCCACAGAAATAAGCCTAGCAAAGAGATCCACGAAATACAGATGTAACTCTGTGAGATGAATTAACAGAACAGTAAGCAGTTTCTCAGAAAGCTTCTTTCCAGATTTGATCGGAGGATATTTCCTTTTTCACCATAGCCCTCTATGGGCTTCCAAATATCACTTGGCCAATTCCACAAGAACTGTCTTAGCGAAAGGCTTCTTGAGGGGAAAGCTGTAACTCTGTGAGATGATTTCAGAGAACACAAAGAAGTTTCTCAGAAAGCTTCTTTCTCTTTGTTATCGGAGGATATTTCCTTTGGCCCTATAGTCTTCAAAGGGATTCGAAATATCTGTTCTCAGATTCCACAGAAATAAGGCTAGCAAAGAGATCCAGGAAATATAGAAGTAACTCTGTGAGATGAATTAACAGAACACTAAGCAGTTTCTCAGAAAGCTTCTTTCCAGATTTCATCGGAGGATATTTCCTTTTTCACCATAGCCCTCTATGGGCTTCCAAATATCACTTTGCCAATTCCACAAGAAATGTCTTAGCGAAAGGCTTCTTGAGGGGAAAGCTGTAACTCTGTGAGATGATTTCACAGAACACAAAGAAGTTTCTCAGAAAGCTTCTTTCTCTTAGTTATCGGAGGATATTTCCTTTGGCCCTATAGTGTTCAAAGGGATCCAAATATCTGTTCTCAGATTCCACAGAAATAAGCCTAGCAAAGAGATCCACGAAATACAGATGTAACTCTGTGAGATGAATTAACAGAACACTAAGCAGTTTCTCAGAAAGCTTCTTTCCAGATTTCAACTGAGGATATTTCCTTTTTCACCATAGCCCTCTATGGGCTTCCAAATATCACTTTGCCAATTCCACAAGAACTGTCTTAGCGAAAGGCTTCTTGAGGGGAAAGCTGTAACTCTGTGAGATGATGACATAGAACACAAAGAAATTTCTCAGAAAGCTTCTTTCTCTTTGTTATCGGAGGATATTTCCTTTGGCCCTATAGTCTTCAAAGGGATTCGAAATATCTGTTCTCAGATTCCCCAGAAATAAGGCTAGCAAAGAGATCCACGAAATACAGATGTAACTCTGTGAGATGAATTAACAGAACACTAAGCAGTTTCTCAGAAAGCTTCTTTCCAGATTTCATCTGAGGATATTTCCTTTTTCACCGTAGCCCTCTATGGGTTTCCAAATATCACTTTGCCAATTCCACAAGAACTGTCTTAGCGAAAGGCTTCTTGAGGGGAAAGCTGTAACTCTGTGAGATGATTTAACAGAACACAAAGAAGTTTCTCAGAAAGCTTCTTTCTCTTAGTTTTCGGAGGATATTTCCTTTGGCCCTATAGTCTTCAAAGGGATCCGAAATATCTGTTCTCAGATTCCACAGAAATAAGGCTAGCAAAGAGATCCACGAAATATAGATGTAACTCTGTGAGATGAATTAACAGAACACTAAGCAGTTTCTCAGAAAGCTTCTTTCCAGATTTCATCGGAGGATATTTCCTTTTTCACCATAGCCCTCTATGGGTTTCCAAATATCACTTTGCCAATTCCACAAGAACTGTCCTAGCGAAAGGCTTCTTGAGGGGAAACCTTTAACTCTGTGAGATGATTTCAGAGAACACAAAGAAGTTTCTCAGAAAGCTTTTTTCTCTTTGTTATCGCAGGATATTTCCTTTGGCCCTATAGTCTTCAAAGGGATCCGAAATATCTGTTCTCAGATTCCACAGAAATAAGGCTAGCAAAGAGATCCAGGAAATATAGAAGTAACTCTGTGAGATGAATTAACAGAACACTAAGCAGTTTCTCAGAAAGCTTCTTTCCAGATTTCATCGGAGGATATTTCCTTTTTCACCATAGCCCTCTATGGGCTTCCAAATATCACTTTGCCAATTCCACAAGAAATGTCTTAGCGAAAGGCTTCTTGAGGGGAAAGCTGTAACTCTGTGAGATGATTTCACAGAACACAAAGAAGTTTCTCAGAAAGCTTCTTTCTCTTAGTTATCGGAGGATATTTCCTTTGGCCCTATAGTCTTCAAAGGGATCCAAATATCTTTTCTCAGATTCCACAAAAATAAGGCTAGCAAAGAGATCCACGAAATACAGATGTAACTCTGTGAGATGAATTAACAGAACACTAAGCAGTTTCTCAGAAGGCTTCTTTCCAGATTTCATCTGAGGATATTTCCTTTTTCACCATAGCCCTCTATGGGCTTCCAAATATCACTTTGCCAATTCCACAAGAACTGTCTTAGCGAAAGGCTTCTTGAGGGGAAAGCTGTAACTCAGTGAGCTCATTTCACAGAACACAAAGAAGTTTCTCAGAAAGCTTTTTTCTCTTTGTTATCGGAGGATATTTCCTTTGGCCCTATAGTCTTCAGAGGGATCCGAAATATCTGTTCTCAGATTCCACAGAAATAAGGCTAGCAAAGAGATCCACGAAATATAGAAGTAACTCTGTGAGATGAATTAACAGAACACTAAGCAGTTTCTCAGAAAGCTTCTTTCCAGATTTCATCGGACGATATTTCCTTTTTCACCATAGCCCTCTATGGGCTTCCAAATATCACTTTGCCAATTCCACAAGAAATGTCTTAGCGAAAGGCTTCTTGAGGGGAAAGCTGTAACTCTGTGAGATGATTTCACAGAACACAAAGAAGTTTCTCAGAAAGCTTCTTTCTCTTAGTTATCGGAGGATATTTCCTTTGGCCCTATAGTCTTCAAAGGGATCCAAATATCTTTTCTCAGATTCCACAGAAATAAGCCTAGCAAAGAGATCCATGAAATACAGATGTAACTCTGTGAGATGAATTAACAGAACACTAAGCAGTTTCTCAGAAAGCTTCTTTCCAGATTTCATCGGAGGATATTTCCTTTTTCACCATAGCCCTCTATGGGCTTCCAAATATCACTTTGCCAATTCCACAAGAACTGTCTTAGCGAAAGGCTTCTTGAGGGGAAAGCTGTAACTCTGTGAGATGATTTCACAGTACACAAAGAAGTTTCTCAGAAAGCTTCTTTCTCTTAGTTATCGGAGGATATTTCCTTTGGCCCTATAGTCTTCAAAGGGATCCGAAATATCTGTTGTCAGATTCCACAGAAATAAGGCTAGCAAAGAGATCCACGAAATACAGATGTAACTCTGTGAGATGAATTAACAGAACACTAAGCAGTTTCTCAGAAAGCTTCTTTCCAGATTTCATCTGAGGATATTTCCTTTTTCACCATTGCCCTCTATGGGCTTCCAAATATCACTTGGCCAATTCCACAAGAACTGTCTTAGCGAAAGGCTTCTTGAGGGGAAAGCTGTAACTCTGTGAGATGATTTCACAGAACACAAAGAAGTTTCTCAGAAAGCTTCTTCCTCTTTGTTATCGGAGGATATTTCCTTTGGCCCTATAGTCTTCAAAGGGATCCGAAATATCTGTTCTCAGATTCCACAGAAATAAGGCTAGCAAAGAGATCCACGAAATATAGAAGTAACTCTGTGAGATGAATTAACAGAACACTAAGCAGTTTCTCAGAAAGCTTCTTTCCAGATTTCATCTGAGGATATTTCCTTTTTCACCATAGCCCTCTATGGGCTTCCAAATATCACTTTGCCAATTCCACAAGAACTGTCTTAGCGAAAGGCTTCTTGAGGGGAAAGCTGTAACTCTGTGAGATGATTTCACAGAACACAAAGAAGTTTCTCAGAAAGCTTCTTTCTCTTAGTTATCGGAGGATATTTCCTTTGGCCCTATAGTCTTCAAAGGGATCCGAAATATCTGTTGTCCTATTCCACAGAAATAAGGCTAGCAAAGAGATCCACGAAATATAGATGTAACTCTGTGAGATGAATTAACAGAACACTAAGCAGTTTCTCAGAAAGCTTCTTTCCAGATTTCATCGGAGGATATTTCCTTTTTCACCATAGCCCTCTAGGGGCTTCCAAATATCACTTTGCCAATTCCACAAGAACTGTCTTAGCGAAAGGCTTCTTGAGGGGAAAGCTGTAACTCTGTGAGCTCATTTCACAGAACACAAAGAAGTTTCCCAGAAAGCTTCTTTCTCTTAGTTTTCGGAGGATATTTCCTTTGGCCCTATAGTCTTCAAAGGGATCCGAAATATCTGTTCTCAGATTCCACAGAAATAAGGCTAGCAAAGAGATCCACGAAATATAGAAGTAACTCTGTGAGATGAATTAACAGAACACTAAGCAGTTTCTCAGAAAGCTTCTTTCCAGATTTCATCGGACGATATTTCCTTTTTCACCATAGCCCTCTATGGGCTTCCAAATATCACTTTGCCAATTCCACAAGAAATGTCTTAGCGAAAGGCTTCTTGAGGGGAAAGCTGTAACTCTGTGAGATGATTTCACAGAACACAAAGAAGTTTCTCAGAAAGCTGCTTTCTCTTAGTTATCGGAGGATATTTCCTTTGGCCCTATAGTCTTCAAAGGGATCCAAATATCTTTTCTCAGATTCCACAGAAATAAGCCTAGCAAAGAGATCCACGAAATACAGATGTAACTCTGTGAGATGAATTAACAGAACACTAAGCAGTTTCTCAGAAAGCTTCTTTCCAGATTTCATCGGAGGATATTTCCTTTTTCACCATAGCCCTCTATGGGCTTCCAAATATCACTTTGCCAATTCCACAAGAACTGTCTTAGCGAAAGGCTTCTTGAGGGGAAAGCTGTAACTCTGTGAGATGATTACATAGAACACAAAGAAATTTCTCAGAAAGCTTCTTTCTCTTTGTTATCGGAGGATATTTCCTTTGGCCCTATAGTCTTCAAAGGGATTCGAAATATCTGTTCTCAGATTCCACAGAAATAAGGCTAGCAAAGAGATCCACGAAATACAGATGTAACTCTGTGAGATGAATTAACAGAACACTAAGCAGTTTCTCAGAAAGCTTCTTTCCAGATTTCATCGGAGGATATTTCCTTTTTCACCATAGCCCTCTATGGGCTTCCAAATATCACTTTGCCAATTCCACAAGAACTGTCTTAGCGAAAGGCTTCTTGAGGGGAAGGCTGTAACTCTGTGAGATGATTTCAGAGAACACAAAGAAGTTTCTCAGAAAGCTTCTTTCTCTTTGTTATCGGAGGATATTTCCTTTGGCCCTATAGTCTTCAAAGGGATCCGAAATATCTGTTCTCAGATTCCACAGAAATAAGGCTAGCAAAGAGATGCACGAAATATAGAAGTAACTCTGTGAGATGAATTAACAGAACACTAAGCAGTTTCTCAGAAAGCTTCTTTCCAGATTTCATCGGAGGGTATTTCCTTTTTCACCATAGCCCTCTATGGGCTTCCAAATATCACTTTGCCAATTCCACAAGAACTGTCTTAGCGAAAGGCTTCTTGAGGGGAAAGCTGTAACTCTGTGAGATGATTTCACAGAACACAAAGAAGTTTCTCAGAAAGCTTCTTTCTCTTAGTTATCGGAGGATATTTCCTATGGCCCTATAGTCTTCAAAGGGATCAGAAATATCTGTTGTCAGATTCCACAGAAATAAGGCTAGCAAAGAGATCCACGAAATACAGATGTAACTCTGTGAGACGAATTAACAGAACACTAAGCAGTTTCTCAGAAAGCTTCTTTTCAGATTTCATCTGAGGATATTTCCTTTTTCACCATAGCCCTCTAAGGGGTTCCAAATATCACCTTGCCAATTCCACAACAACTGTCTTAGCGAAAGGCTTTTTGATTGGAAAGCTGTAACTCTGTGAGATGATTTCACAGAACACAAAGAAGTTTCTCAGAAAGCTTCTTTCTCTTTGTTATCGGAGGATATTTCCTTTGGCCATATAATCTTCTAAGGGATCCGAAATATCTGTTCTCAGATTCCACAGAAATAAGGCTAGCAAAGAGATCCACGAAATATAGAAGTAACTCTGTGAGATGAATTAACAGAACACTAAGCAGTTTCTTAGAAAGCTTCTTTCCAGATTTCATCGGAGGATATTTCCTTTTTCACCATAGCCCTCTAAGGGCTTCCAAATATCACTTTGCCAATTACACAAGAACTGTCTTAGCGAAAGGCTTCTTGAGGGGAAAGCTGTAACTCTGTGAGATGATTTCACGGAACAGAAAGAAGTTTCTCAGAAAGTTTCTTTCTCTTAGTTATAGGAGGACATTTCCTTTGGCCCTATAGTCTTCAAAGGGATCCGAAATATCTGTTCTCAGATTCCACAGAAAAAAGGCTAGCAAAGAGATCCACGAAATACAGATGTAACTCTGTGAGATGAATTAACAGAACACTAAGCAGTTTCTCAGAAACTTCTTTCCAGATTTCATCTGAGGATATTTCCTTTTTCACCATAGCCCTCTATGGGCTTCCAAATATCACTTTGCCAATTCCACAAGAACTGTCTTAGCGAAAGGCTTCTTGAGGGGAAAGCTGTAACTCTGTGAGATGATTTCACAGAACACAAAGAAGTTTCTCAGAAAGCTTCTTTCTCTTTGTTATCGGAGGATATTTCCTTTGGCCCTATAGTCTTCAAAGGGATCCGAAATATCTGTTCTCAGATTCCACAGAAATAAGGCTAGTAAAGAGATCCACGAAATATAGATGTAATTCTGTGAGATGAATTAACAGAACACTAAGCAGTTTCTCAGAAAGCTTCTTTCCAGATTTCATCTGAGGATATTTCCTTTTTCACCATAGCCCTCTATGGGCTTCCAAATATCACATGGCAAATTCCACAAGAACTGTCTTAGCGAAAGGCTTCTTGAGGGGAAAGCTGTAACTCTGTGAGATGATTTCACAGAACACAAAGAAGTTTCTCAGAAAGCTTCTTTCTCTTATTTATCGGAGGATATTTCCTTTGGCCCTATAGTGTTCAAAGGGATCCAAATATCTGTTCTCAGATTCCACAGAAATAAGCCTAGCAAAGAGATTCACGAAATACAGATGTAACTCTGTGAGATGAATTAACAGAACACTAAGCAGTTTCTCAGAAAGCTTCTTTCCAGATTTCAACTGAGGATATTTCCTTTTTCACCATAGCCCTCTATGGGCTTACAAATATCACTTTGCCAATTCCACAAGAACTGTCTTAGCGAAAGGCTTCTTGAGGGGAAAGCTGTAACTCTGTGAGATGATTTCACAGAACACAAAGAAGTTTCTCAGAAAGCTTCTTTCTCTTAGTTATCGGAGGATATTTCCTTTGGCCCTATAGTCTTCAAAGGGATCCGAAATATCTGTTGTCAGATTCCACAGAAATAAGGCTAGCAAAGAGATCCACGAAATACAGATGTAACTCTGTGAGATGAATTAACAGAACACTAAGCAGTTTCTCAGAAAGCTTCTTTCCAGATTTCATCTGAGGATATTTCCTTTTTCACCATTGCCCTCTATGGGCTTCCAAATATCACTTGGCCAATTCCACAAGAACTGTCTTAGCGGAAGCCTTCTTGAGGGGAAAGCTGTAACTCTGTGAGATGATTTCACAGAACACAAAGAAGTTTCTCAGAAAGCTGCTTTCTCTTAGTTATCGGAGGATATTTCCTTTGGCCCTATAGTCTTCAAAGGGATCCAAATATCTTTTCTCAGATTCCACAGAAATAAGCCTAGCAAAGAGATCCACGAAATACAGATGTAACTCTGTGAGATGAATTAACAGAACAGTAAGCAGTTTCTCAGAAAGCTTCTTTCCAGATTTGATCGGAGGATATTTCCTTTTTCACCATAGCCCTCTATGGGCTTCCAAATATCACTTGGCCAATTCCACAAGAACTGTCTTAGCGAAAGGCTTCTTGAGGGGAAAGCTGTAACTCTGTGAGATGATTTCAGAGAACACAAAGAAGTTTCTCAGAAAGCTTCTTTCTCTTTGTTATCGGAGGATATTTCCTTTGGCCCTATAGTCTTCAAAGGGATTCGAAATATCTGTTCTCAGATTCCACAGAAATAAGGCTAGCAAAGAGATCCAGGAAATATAGAAGTAACTCTGTGAGATGAATTAACAGAACACTAAGCAGTTTCTCAGAAAGCTTCTTTCCAGATTTCATCGGAGGATATTTCCTTTTTCACCATAGCCCTCTATGGGCTTCCAAATATCACTTTGCCAATTCCACAAGAAATGTCTTAGCGAAAGGCTTCTTGAGGGGAAAGCTGTAACTCTGTGAGATGATTTCACAGAACACAAAGAAGTTTCTCAGAAAGCTTCTTTCTCTTAGTTATCGGAGGATATTTCCTTTGGCCCTATAGTGTTCAAAGGGATCCAAATATCTGTTCTCAGATTCCACAGAAATAAGCCTAGCAAAGAGATCCACGAAATACAGATGTAACTCTGTGAGATGAATTAACAGAACACTAAGCAGTTTCTCAGAAAGCTTCTTTCCAGATTTCAACTGAGGATATTTCCTTTTTCACCATAGCCCTCTATGGGCTTCCAAATATCACTTTGCCAATTCCACAAGAACTGTCTTAGCGAAAGGCTTCTTGAGGGGAAAGCTGTAACTCTGTGAGATGATGACATAGAACACAAAGAAATTTCTCAGAAAGCTTCTTTCTCTTTGTTATCGGAGGATATTTCCTTTGGCCCTATAGTCTTCAAAGGGATTCGAAATATCTGTTCTCAGATTCCCCAGAAATAAGGCTAGCAAAGAGATCCACGAAATACAGATGTAACTCTGTGAGATGAATTAACAGAACACTAAGCAGTTTCTCAGAAAGCTTCTTTCCAGATTTCATCTGAGGATATTTCCTTTTTCACCGTAGCCCTCTATGGGTTTCCAAATATCACTTTGCCAATTCCACAAGAACTGTCTTAGCGAAAGGCTTCTTGAGGGGAAAGCTGTAACTCTGTGAGATGATTTAACAGAACACAAAGAAGTTTCTCAGAAAGCTTCTTTCTCTTAGTTTTCGGAGGATATTTCCTTTGGCCCTATAGTCTTCAAAGGGATCCGAAATATCTGTTCTCAGATTCCACAGAAATAAGGCTAGCAAAGAGATCCACGAAATATAGATGTAACTCTGTGAGATGAATTAACAGAACACTAAGCAGTTTCTCAGAAAGCTTCTTTCCAGATTTCATCGGAGGATATTTCCTTTTTCACCATAGCCCTCTATGGGTTTCCAAATATCACTTTGCCAATTCCACAAGAACTGTCCTAGCGAAAGGCTTCTTGAGGGGAAACCTTTAACTCTGTGAGATGATTTCAGAGAACACAAAGAAGTTTCTCAGAAAGCTTTTTTCTCTTTGTTATCGCAGGATATTTCCTTTGGCCCTATAGTCTTCAAAGGGATCCGAAATATCTGTTCTCAGATTCCACAGAAATAAGGCTAGCAAAGAGATCCAGGAAATATAGAAGTAACTCTGTGAGATGAATTAACAGAACACTAAGCAGTTTCTCAGAAAGCTTCTTTCCAGATTTCATCGGAGGATATTTCCTTTTTCACCATAGCCCTCTATGGGCTTCCAAATATCACTTTGCCAATTCCACAAGAAATGTCTTAGCGAAAGGCTTCTTGAGGGGAAAGCTGTAACTCTGTGAGATGATTTCACAGAACACAAAGAAGTTTCTCAGAAAGCTTCTTTCTCTTAGTTATCGGAGGATATTTCCTTTGGCCCTATAGTCTTCAAAGGGATCCAAATATCTTTTCTCAGATTCCACAAAAATAAGGCTAGCAAAGAGATCCACGAAATACAGATGTAACTCTGTGAGATGAATTAACAGAACACTAAGCAGTTTCTCAGAAGGCTTCTTTCCAGATTTCATCTGAGGATATTTCCTTTTTCACCATAGCCCTCTATGGGCTTCCAAATATCACTTTGCCAATTCCACAAGAACTGTCTTAGCGAAAGGCTTCTTGAGGGGAAAGCTGTAACTCAGTGAGCTCATTTCACAGAACACAAAGAAGTTTCTCAGAAAGCTTTTTTCTCTTTGTTATCGGAGGATATTTCCTTTGGCCCTATAGTCTTCAGAGGGATCCGAAATATCTGTTCTCAGATTCCACAGAAATAAGGCTAGCAAAGAGATCCACGAAATATAGAAGTAACTCTGTGAGATGAATTAACAGAACACTAAGCAGTTTCTCAGAAAGCTTCTTTCCAGATTTCATCGGACGATATTTCCTTTTTCACCATAGCCCTCTATGGGCTTCCAAATATCACTTTGCCAATTCCACAAGAAATGTCTTAGCGAAAGGCTTCTTGAGGGGAAAGCTGTAACTCTGTGAGATGATTTCACAGAACACAAAGAAGTTTCTCAGAAAGCTTCTTTCTCTTAGTTATCGGAGGATATTTCCTTTGGCCCTATAGTCTTCAAAGGGATCCAAATATCTTTTCTCAGATTCCACAGAAATAAGCCTAGCAAAGAGATCCATGAAATACAGATGTAACTCTGTGAGATGAATTAACAGAACACTAAGCAGTTTCTCAGAAAGCTTCTTTCCAGATTTCATCGGAGGATATTTCCTTTTTCACCATAGCCCTCTATGGGCTTCCAAATATCACTTTGCCAATTCCACAAGAACTGTCTTAGCGAAAGGCTTCTTGAGGGGAAAGCTGTAACTCTGTGAGATGATTTCACAGTACACAAAGAAGTTTCTCAGAAAGCTTCTTTCTCTTAGTTATCGGAGGATATTTCCTTTGGCCCTATAGTCTTCAAAGGGATCCGAAATATCTGTTGTCAGATTCCACAGAAATAAGGCTAGCAAAGAGATCCACGAAATACAGATGTAACTCTGTGAGATGAATTAACAGAACACTAAGCAGTTTCTCAGAAAGCTTCTTTCCAGATTTCATCTGAGGATATTTCCTTTTTCACCATTGCCCTCTATGGGCTTCCAAATATCACTTGGCCAATTCCACAAGAACTGTCTTAGCGAAAGGCTTCTTGAGGGGAAAGCTGTAACTCTGTGAGATGATTTCACAGAACACAAAGAAGTTTCTCAGAAAGCTTCTTCCTCTTTGTTATCGGAGGATATTTCCTTTGGCCCTATAGTCTTCAAAGGGATCCGAAATATCTGTTCTCAGATTCCACAGAAATAAGGCTAGCAAAGAGATCCACGAAATATAGAAGTAACTCTGTGAGATGAATTAACAGAACACTAAGCAGTTTCTCAGAAAGCTTCTTTCCAGATTTCATCTGAGGATATTTCCTTTTTCACCATAGCCCTCTATGGGCTTCCAAATATCACTTTGCCAATTCCACAAGAACTGTCTTAGCGAAAGGCTTCTTGAGGGGAAAGCTGTAACTCTGTGAGATGATTTCACAGAACACAAAGAAGTTTCTCAGAAAGCTTCTTCCTCTTTGTTATCGGAGGATATTTCCTTTGGCCCTATAGTCTTCAAAGGGATCCGAAATATCTGTTCTCAGATTCCACAGAAATAAGGCTAGCAAAGAGATCCACGAAATATAGAAGTAACTCTGTGAGATGAATTAACAGAACACTAAGCAGTTTCTCAGAAAGCTTCTTTCCAGATTTCATCGGAGGATATTTCCTTTTTCACCATAGCCCTCTAGGGGCTTCCAAATATCACTTTGCCAATTCCACAAGAACTGTCTTAGCGAAAGGCTTCTTGAGGGGAAAGCTGTAACTCTGTGAGCTCATTTCACAGAACACAAAGAAGTTTCCCAGAAAGCTTCTTTCTCTTAGTTTTCGGAGGATATTTCCTTTGGCCCTATAGTCTTCAAAGGGATCCGAAATATCTGTTCTCAGATTCCACAGAAATAAGGCTAGCAAAGAGATCCACGAAATATAGATGTAACTCTGTGAGATGAATTAACAGAACACTTAGCAGTTTCTCAGAAAGCTTCTTTCCAGATTTCATCTGAGGATATTTCCTTTTTCACCATAGCCCTCTATGGGCTTCCAAATATCACTTTGCCAATTCCACAAGAACTGTCTTAGCGAAAGGCTTCTTGAGGGAAAAGCTATAACTCTGTGAGATGATTTCAGAGAACACAAAGAAGTTTCTAAGAAAGCTTTTTTCTCTTTGTTATCGGAGGATATTTCCTTTGGCCCTATAGTCTTCAAAGGGATCCGAAATATCTGTTCTCAGATTCCACAGAAATAAGGCTAGCAAAGAGATCCACGAA
Source organism: Macaca fascicularis (assembly GCF_037993035.2). Classification (NCBI taxonomy): domain Eukaryota; kingdom Metazoa; phylum Chordata; class Mammalia; order Primates; family Cercopithecidae; genus Macaca; species Macaca fascicularis. Next base: position 87,248,477 of record NC_088379.1, read on the forward strand.
ATACAGATGTAACTCTGTGAGATGAATTAACAGAACACTAAGCAGTTTCTCAGAAAGCTTCTTTCCAGATTTCATCGGAGGATATTTCCTTTTTCACCATAGCCCTCCATGGGCTTCCAAATATCACTTTGCCAATTCCACAAGAAATGTCTTAGCGAAAGGCTTCTTGAGGGGAAAGCTGTAACTCTGTGAGATGATTTCACAGAACACAAAGAAGTTTCTCAGAAAGCTGCTTTCTCTTAGTTATCGGAGGATATTTCCTTTGGCCCTATAGTCTTCAAAGGGATCCAAATATCTTTTCTCAGATTCCACAGAAATAAGCCTAGCAAAGAGATCCACGAAATACAGATGTAACTCTGTGAGATGAATTAACAGAACACTAAGCAGTTTCTCAGAAAGCTTCTTTCCAGATTTCATCGGAGGATATTTCCTTTTTCACCATAGCCCTCTATGGGCTTCCAAATATCACTTTGTCAATTCCACAAGAACTGTCTTAGCGAAAGGCTTCTTGAGGGGAAAGCTGTAACTCTGTGAGATGATTTCACAGAACACAAAGAAGTTTCTCAGAAAGCTTCTTCCTCTTTGTTATCGGAGGATATTTCCTTTGGCCCTATAGTCTTCAAAGGGATCCGAAATATCTGTTGTCAGATTCCACAGAAATAAGGCTAGCAAAGAGATCCACGAAATACAGATGTATCTCTGTGAGATGAATTAACAGAACACTAAGCAGTTTCTCAGAAAGCTTCTTTCCAGATTTCATCTGAGGATATTTCCTTTTTCACCATAGCCCTCTAGGGGCTTCCAAATATCACTTTGCCACTTCCACAAGAACTGTCTTAGCGAAAGGCTTCTTGAGGGGAAAACTGTAACTCTGTGAGCTCATTTCACAGAACACAAAGAAGTTTCCCAGAAAGCTTCTTTCTCTTAGTTTTCGGAGGATATTTCCTTTGGCCCTATAGTCTTCAAAGGGATCCGAAATATCTGTTCTCAGATTCCACAGAAATAAGGCTAGCAAAGAGATCCACGAAATATAGATGTAACTCTGTGAGATAAATTAACAGAACACTAAGCAGTTTCTCAGAAAGCTTCTTTCCAGATTTCATCTGAGGATATTTCCTTTTTCACCATAGCCCTCTATGGGCTTCCAAATATCACTTTGCCAATTCCACAAGAACTGTCTTAGCGAAAGGCTTCTTGAGGGGAAAGCTGTAACTCTGTGAGATGATTTCACAGAACACAAAGAAGTTTCTCAGAAAGCTTCTTTCTCTTTGTTATCTGAGGATATTTCCTTTGGCCCTATAGTCTTCAAAGGGATCCGAAATATCTGTTCTCAGATTCCACAGAAATAAGGCTAGCAAAGAGATCCACGAAATATAGATGTAACTCTGCGAGATGAATTAACAGAACACTAAGCAGTTTCTCAGAAAGCTTCTTTCCAGATTTCATCTGAGGATATTTCCTTTTTCACCATAGCCCTCTATGGGCTTCCAAATATCACTTTGCCAATTCCACAAGAAATGTCTTAGCGAAAGGCTTCTTGAGGGGAAAGCTGTAACTCTGTGAGATGATTTCACAGAACACAAAGAAGTTTCTCAGAAAGCTTCTTTCTCTTACTTATCGGAGGATATTTCCTTGGGCCCTATAGTCTTCAAAGGGATCCGAAATATCTGTTCTCAGATTCCACAGAAATAAGGCTAGCAAAGAGATCCACGAAATACAGATGTAACTCTGTGAGATGAATTAACAGAACACTAAGCAGTTTCTCAGAAAGCTTCTTTCCAGATTTCATCTGAGGATATTTCCTTTTTCACCATAGCCCTCTATGGGCTTCCAAATATCACTTTGCCAATTCCACAAGAACTGTCTTAGCGAAAGGCTTGTTGAGGGGAAAGCTGTAACTCTGTGAGATGATTTCACAGAACACAAAGAAGTTTCTCAGAAAGCTTCTTTTTCTTTGTTATCGGAGGATATTTCCTTTGGCCCTATAGTCTTGAAAGGGATCCGAAATATCTGTTCTCAGATTCCACAGAAATAAGCCTAGCAAAGAGATCCACGAAATACAGATGTAACTCTGTGCGATTAATTAACAGAACACTAAGCAGTTTCTCAGAAAGCTTCTTTCCAGATTTCATCTGAGGTTATTTCCTTTTTCACCGTAGCCCTCTATGGGCTTCCAAATATCACTTTGCCAATTCCACAAGAACTGTCTTAGCGAAAGGCTTCTGGAGGGGAAAGCTGTAACTCTGTGAGATGATTTCACAGAACACAAAGAAGTTTCTCAGAAAGCTTCTTTCTCTTAGTTATCGGAGGATATTTCCTTTGGCCCTATAGTCTTCAAAGGGATCCAAATATCTGTTCTCAGATTCCACAGAAATAAGCCTAGCAAAGAGATCCACGAAATACAGATGTAACTCTGTGAGATGAATTAACAGAACACTAAGCAGTTTCTCAGAAAGCTTCTTTCCAGATTTCATCTGAGGATATTTCCTTTTTCACCGTAGCCCTCTATGGGCTTCCAAATATCACTTTGCCAATTCCACAAGAACTGTCTTAGCGAAAGGCTTCTGGAGGGGAAAGCTGTAACTCTGTGAGATGATTTCACAGAACACAAAGAAGTTTCTCAGAAAGCTTCTTTCTCTTTGTTATCGGAGGATATTTCCTTTGGCCCTATAGTCTTCAAAGGGATCCGAAATATCTGTTGTCAGATTCCACAGAAATAAGGCTAGCAAAGAGATCCACGAAATACAGATGTAACTCTGTGAGATGAATTAACAGAACACTAAGCAGTTTCTCAGAAAGCTTCTTTCCAGTTTTAATCTGAGGATATTTCCTTTTTCACCATAGCCCTCTAGGGGCTTCCAAATATCACATTGCCAATTCCACAAGAACTGTCTTAGCGAAAGGCTTCTTGAGGGGAAAGCTGTAACTCTGTGAGATGATTTCACAGAACACAAAGAAGTTTCTCAGAAAGCTTCTTCCTCTTTGTTATCGGAGGATATTTCCTTTGGCCCTATAGTCTTCAAAGGGATCCGAAATATCTGTTCTCAGATTCCAGAGAAATAAGGCTAGGAAAGAGATGCACGAAATTTAGAAGTAACTCTGTGAGATGAATTAACAGAACACTAAGCAGTTTCTCAGAAAGCTTCTTTCCAGATTTCATCGGAGGATATTTCCTTTTTCACCATAGCCCTCTATGGGCTTCCAAATATCACTTTGCCAATTCCACAAGAACTGGCTTAGCGAAAGGCTTCTTGAGGGGAAAGCTGTAACTCTGTGAGATGATTTCACAGAACACGAAGAAGTTTCTCAGAAAGCTTCTTTCTCTTAGTTATCGGAAGGTATTTCCTTTGGCCCTATAGTGTTCAAAGGGATCCAAATATCTGTTCTCAGATTCCACAGAAATAAGGCTAGCAAAGAGATCCACGAAATACAGATGTAACTCTGTGAGATGAATTAACAGAACACTAAGCAGTTTCTCAGAAAGCTTCTTTCCAGATTTCATCTGAGGATATTTCCTTTTTCACCATAGCCCTCTATGGGCTTCCAAATATCACTTTGCCAATTCCACAAGAACTGTCTTAGCGAAAGGCTTCTTGAGGGGAAAGCTGTAACTCTGTGAGCTCATTTCACAGAACACAAAGAAGTTTCTCAGAAAGCTTCTTTCTCTTAGTTATCGGAGGATATTTCCTTTGGCCCTATAGTCTTCAAAGGGATCCAAATATCTGTTCTCAGATTCCACAGAAATAAGCCTAGCAAAGAGATCCACGAAATACAGATGTAACTCTGTGAGATGAATTAACAGAACACTAAGCAGTTTCTCAGAAAGCTTCTTTCCAGATTTCATCTGAGGATATTTCCTTTTTCACCAGAGCCCTCTATGGGCTTCCAAATATCACTTTGCCAATTCCACAAGAACTGTCTTAGCGAAAGGCTTCTTGAGAGGAAAGCTGTAACTCTGTGATCTCATTTCACAGAACACAAAGAAGTTTCTCAGAAAGTTTCTTTCTCTTAGTTATCGGAGGATATTTCCTTTGGCCCTATAGTCTTCAAAGGGATCAGAAATATCTGTTCTCAGATTCCACAGAAAAAAGGCTAGCAAAGAGATCCACGAAACAGATATAACTCTGTGAGATGAATTAACAGAACACTAAGCAGTTTCTCAGAAACTTCTTTCCAGATTTCATCTGAGGATATTTCCTTTTTCACCATAGCCCTCTATGGGCTTCCAAATATCACTTTGCCAAATCCACAAGAACTGTCTTAGCGAAAGGCTTCTTGAGGGGAAAGCTGTAACTCTGTGAGATGATTTCACAGAACACAAAGAAGTTTCTCAGAAAGCTTCTTTCTCTTTGTTATCGGAGGATATTTCCTTTGGCCCTATAGTCTTCAAAGGGATCCGAAATATCTGTTCTCAGATTCCACAGAAATAAGGGTAGCAAAGAGATCCAAGAAATATAGATGTAATTCTGTGAGATGAATTAACAGAACACTAAGCAGTTTCTCAGAAAGCTTCTTTCCAGATTTCATCTGAGGATATTTCCTTTTTCACCATAGCCCTCTATGGGCTTCCAAATATCACATGGCAAATTCCACAAGAACTGTCTTAGCGAAAGGCTTCTTGAGGGGAAAGCTGTAACTCTGTGAGATGATTTCAGAGAACACAAAGAAGTTTCTCAGAAAGCTTCTTTCTCTTTGTTATCGGAGGATATTTCCTTTGGCCCTATAGTCTTCAAAGGGATTCGAAATATCTGTTCTCAGATTCCACAGAAATAAGGCTAGCAAAGAGATCCAGGAAATAGAGAAGTAACTCTGTGAGATGAATTAACAGAACACTAAGCAGTTTCTCAGAAAGCTTCTTTCCAGATTTCATCGGAGGATATTTCCTTTTTCACCATAGCCCTCTATGGGCTTCCAAATATCACTTTGCCAATTGCACAAGAAATGTCTTAGCGAAAGGATTCTTGAGGGGAAAGCTGTAACTCTGTGAGATGATTTCACAGAACACAAAGAAGTTTCTCAGAAAGCTTCTTTCTCTTTGTTATCGGAGGATATTTCCTTTGGCCCTATAGTGTTCAAAGGGATCCAAATATCTGTTCTCAGATTCCACAGAAATAAGCCTAGCAAAGAGATCTACGAAATACAGATGTAACTCTGTGAGATGAATTAACAGAACACTAAGCAGTTTCTCAGAAAGCTTCTTTCCAGATTTCAACTGAGGATATTTCCTTTTTCACCATAGATCTCTATGGGCTTCCAAATATCACTTTGCCAATTCCACAAGAACTGTCTTAGCGAAAGGCTTCTTGAGGGGAAAGCTGTAACTCTGTGAGATGATTTCACAGAACACAAAGAAATTTCTCACAAAGCTTCTTTCTCTTTGTTATCGGAGGATATTTCCTTTGGCCCTATAGTCTTCAAAGGGATTCGAAATATCTGTTCTCAGATTCCACAGAAATAAGGCTAGCATAGAGATCCACGAAATACAGATGTAACTCTGTGAGATGAATTAACAGAGCACTAAGCAGTTTCTCAGAAAGCTTCTTTCCAGATTTCATCTGAGGATATTTCCTTTTTCACCATAGCCCTCTATGGGTTTCCTAATATCACTTTGCCAATTCCCCAAGAACTGTCTTAGCGAAAGGCTTCTTGAGGGGAAAGCTGTAACTCTGTGAGCTCATTTCACAGAACACAAAGAAGTTTCTCAGAAAGCTTCTTTCTCTTAGTTTTCGGAGGATATTTCCTTTGGCCCTATAGTCTTCAAAGGGATCCGAAATATCTGTTCTCAGATTCCACAGAAATAACGCTAGCAAAGAGATCCACGAAATAAAGAAGTAACTCTGTGAGATGAATTAACAGAACACTAAGCAGTTTCTCAGAAAGCTTCTTTGCAGATTTCATCGGAGGATATTTCCTTTTTCACCATAGCCCTCTATGGGCTTTCAAATATCACTTTGCCAATTCCACAAGAAATGTCTTAGCGAAAGGCTTCTTGAGGGGAAAGCTGTAACTCTGTGAGATGATTTCACAGAACACAAAGAAGTTTCTCAGAAAGCTTCTTTCTCTTTGTTATCGGAGGATATTTCCTTTGGCCCTATAGTCTTCAAAGGGATCCAAATATCTGTTCTCAGATTCCACAGAAATAAGCCTAGCAAAGAGATCCACGAAATACAGATGTAACTCTGTGAGATGAATTAACAGAACACTAAGCAGTTTCTCAGAAAGCTTCTTTCCAGATTTCATCGGAGGATATTTCCTTTTTCACCATAGCCCTCTATGGGCTTCCAAATATCACTTGGCCAATTCCACAAGAACTGTCTTAGCGAAAGGCTTCTTGAGGGGAAAGCTGTAACTCTGTGAGATGATTTCACAGAACACAAAGAAGTTTCTCAGAAAGCTTCTTTCTCTTAGTTATCGGAGGATATTTCCTTTGGCCCTATAGTCTTCAAAGGGATCCGAAATATCTGTTCTCAGATTCCACAGAAATAAGGCTAGCAAAGAGATCCACGAAATACAGATGTAACTCTGTGAGATGAATTAACAGAACACTAAGCAGTTTCTCAGAAAGCTTCTTTCCAGTTTTAATCTGAGGATATTTCCTTTTTCACCATAGCCCTCTAGGGGCTTCCAAATATCACATTGCCAATTCCACAAGAACTGTCTTAGCGAAAGGCTTCTTGAGGGGAAAGCTGTAACTCTGTGAGATGATTTCACAGAACACAAAGAAGTTTCTCAGAAAGCTTCTTCCTCTTTGTTATCGGAGGATATTTCCTTTGGCCCTATAGTCTTCAAAGGGATCCGAAATATCTGCTCTCAGATTCCAGAGAAATAAGGCTAGGAAAGAGATGCACGAAATTTAGAAGTAACTCTGTGAGATGAATTAACAGAACACTAAGCAGTTTCTCAGAAAGCTTCTTTCCAGATTTCATCGGAGGATATTTCCTTTTTCACCATAGCCCTCTATGGGCTTCCAAATATCACTTTGCCAATTGCACAAGAAATGTCTTAGCGATAGGATTCTTGAGGGGAAAGCTGTAACTCTGTGAGATGATTTCACAGAACACAAAGAAGTTTCTCAGAAAGCTTCTTTCTCTTAGTTATCGGAGGATATTTCCTTTGGCCCTATAGTGTTCAAAGGGATCCAAATATCTGTTCTCAGATTCCACAGAAATAAGCCTAGCAAAGAGATCCACGAAATACAGATGTAACTCTGTGAGATGAATTAACAGAACACTAAGCAGTTTCTCAGAAAGCTTCTTTCCAGATTTCATCGGAGGATATTTCCTTTTTCACCATAGCCCTCTATGGGCTTCCAAATATCACTTGGCCAATTCCACAAGAACTGTCTTAGCGAAAGGCTTCTTGAGGGGAAAGCTGTAACTCTGTGAGATGATTTCACAGAACACAAAGAAGTTTCTCAGAAAGCTTCTTTCTCTTAGTTATCGGAGGATATTTCCTTTGGCCCTATAGTCTTCAAAGGGATCCGAAATATCTGTTCTCAGATTCCACAGAAATAAGGCTAGCAAAGAGATCCACGAAATACAGATGTAACTCTGTGAGATGAATTAACAGAACACTAAGCAGTTTCTCAGAAAGCTTCTTTCCAGTTTTAATCTGAGGATATTTCCTTTTTCACCATAGCCCTCTAGGGGCTTCCAAATATCACATTGCCAATTCCACAAGAACTGTCTTAGCGAAAGGCTTCTTGAGGGGAAAGCTGTAACTCTGTGAGATGATTTCACAGAACACAAAGAAGTTTCTCAGAAAGCTTCTTCCTCTTTGTTATCGGAGGATATTTCCTTTGGCCCTATAGTCTTCAAAGGGATCAAAATATCTGTTCTCAGATTCCACAGAAATAAGCCTAGCAAAGAGATCCACGAAATACAGATGTAACTCTGTGAGATGAATTAACAGAACACTAAGCAGTTTCTCAGAAAGCTTCTTTCCAGATTTCATCTGAGGATATTTCCTTTTTCACCAGAGCCCTCTATGGGCTTCCAAATATCACTTGGCCAATTCCACAAGAACTGTCTTAGCGAAAGGCTTCTTGAGAGGAAAGCTGTAACTCTGTGATCTCATTTCACAGAACACAAAGAAGTTTCTCAGAAAGCTTCTTTCTCTTAGTTATCGGAGGATATTTCCTTTGGCCCTATAGTCTTCAAAGGGATCCGAAATATCTGTTCTCAGATTCCACAGAAATAAGGCTAGCAAACAGATCCACGAAATACAGATGTAACTCTGTGAGATGAATTAACAGAATACTAAGCAGTTTCTCAGAAAGCTTCTTTCCAGATTTCATCGGAGGATATTTCCTTTTTCACCATAGCCCTCTATGGGCTTCCAAATATCACTTTGCCAATTCCACAAGAACTGACTTAGCGAAAGGCTTCTTGAGGGGAAAGCTGTAACTCTGTGAGATGATTTCACAGAACACAAAGAAGTTTCTCAGAAAGCTTCTTTCTCTTAGTTATCGGAGGATATTTCCTTTGGCCCTATAGTCTTCAAAGGGATCAAAATATCTGTTCTCAGATTCCACAGAAATAAGCCTAGCAAAGAGATCCACGAAATACAGATGTAACTCTGTGAGATGAATTAACAGAACACTAAGCAGTTTCTCAGAAAGCTTCTTTCCAGTTTTAATCTGAGGATATTTCCTTTTTCACCATAGCCCTCTAGGGGCTTCCAAATATCACATTGCCAATTCCACAAGAACTGTCTTAGCGAAAGGCTTCTTGAGGGGAAAGCTGTAACTCTGTGAGATGATTTCACAGAACACAAAGAAGTTTCTCAGAAAGCTTCTTCCTCTTTGTTATCGGAGGATATTTCCTTTGGCCCTATAGTCTTCAAAGGGATCCGAAATATCTGTTCTCAGATTCCAGAGAAATAAGGCTAGGAAAGAGATGCACGAAATTTAGAAGTAACTCTGTGAGATGAATTAACAGAACACTAAGCAGTTTCTCAGAAAGCTTCTTTCCAGATTTCATCGGAGGATATTTCCTTTTTCACCATAGCCCTCTATGGGCTTCCAAATATCACTTTGCCAATTGCACAAGAAATGTCTTAGCGAAAGGATTCTTGAGGGGAAAGCTGTAACTCTGTGAGATGATTTCACAGAACACAAAGAAGTTTCTCAGAAAGCTTCTTTCTCTTTGTTATCGGAGGATATTTCCTTTGGCCCTATAGTGTTCAAAGGGATCCAAATATCTGTTCTCAGATTCCACAGAAATAAGCCTAGCAAAGAGATCTACGAAATACAGATGTAACTCTGTGAGATGAATTAACAGAACACTAAGCAGTTTCTCAGAAAGCTTCTTTCCAGATTTCAACTGAGGATATTTCCTTTTTCACCATAGATCTCTATGGGCTTCCAAATATCACTTTGCCAATTCCACAAGAACTGTCTTAGCGAAAGGCTTCTTGAGGGGAAAGCTGTAACTCTGTGAGATGATTTCACAGAACACAAAGAAATTTCTCACAAAGCTTCTTTCTCTTTGTTATCGGAGGATATTTCCTTTGGCCCTATAGTCTTCAAAGGGATTCGAAATATCTGTTCTCAGATTCCACAGAAATAAGGCTAGCAAAGAGATCCACGAAATACAGATGTAACTCTGTGAGATGAATTAACAGAGCACTAAGCAGTTTCTCAGAAAGCTTCTTTCCAGATTTCATCTGAGGATATTTCCTTTTTCACCATAGCCCTCTATGGGTTTCCTAATATCACTTTGCCAATTCCCCAAGAACTGTCTTAGCGAAAGGCTTCTTGAGGGGAAAGCTGTAACTCTGTGAGCTCATTTCACAGAACACAAAGAAGTTTCTCAGAAAGCTTCTTTCTCTTAGTTTTCGGAGGATATTTCCTTTGGCCCTATAGTCTTCAAAGGGATCCGAAATATCTGTTCTCAGATTCCACAGAAATAACGCTAGCAAAGAGATCCACGAAATAAAGAAGTAACTCTGTGAGATGAATTAACAGAACACTAAGCAGTTTCTCAGAAAGCTTCTTTGCAGATTTCATCGGAGGATATTTCCTTTTTCACCATAGCCCTCTATGGGCTTTCAAATATCACTTTGCCAATTCCACAAGAAATGTCTTAGCGAAAGGCTTCTTGAGGGGAAAGCTGTAACTCTGTGAGATGATTTCACAGAACACAAAGAAGTTTCTCAGAAAGCTTCTTTCTCTTTGTTATCGGAGGATATTTCCTTTGGCCCTATAGTCTTCAAAGGGATCCAAATATCTGTTCTCAGATTCCACAGAAATAAGCCTAGCAAAGAGATCCACGAAATACAGATGTAACTCTGTGAGATGAATTAACAGAACACTAAGCAGTTTCTCAGAAAGCTTCTTTCCAGATTTCATCGGAGGATATTTCCTTTTTCACCATAGCCCTCTATGGGCTTCCAAATATCACTTGGCCAATTCCACAAGAACTGTCTTAGCGAAAGGCTTCTTGAGGGGAAAGCTGTAACTCTGTGAGATGATTTCACAGAACACAAAGAAGTTTCTCAGAAAGCTTCTTTCTCTTAGTTATCGGAGGATATTTCCTTTGGCCCTATAGTCTTCAAAGGGATCCGAAATATCTGTTCTCAGATTCCACAGAAATAAGGCTAGCAAAGAGATCCACGAAATACAGATGTAACTCTGTGAGATGAATTAACAGAACACTAAGCAGTTTCTCAGAAAGCTTCTTTCCAGTTTTAATCTGAGGATATTTCCTTTTTCACCATAGCCCTCTAGGGGCTTCCAAATATCACATTGCCAATTCCACAAGAACTGTCTTAGCGAAAGGCTTCTTGAGGGGAAAGCTGTAACTCTGTGAGATGATTTCACAGAACACAAAGAAGTTTCTCAGAAAGCTTCTTCCTCTTTGTTATCGGAGGATATTTCCTTTGGCCCTATAGTCTTCAAAGGGATCCGAAATATCTGCTCTCAGATTCCAGAGAAATAAGGCTAGGAAAGAGATGCACGAAATTTAGAAGTAACTCTGTGAGATGAATTAACAGAACACTAAGCAGTTTCTCAGAAAGCTTCTTTCCAGATTTCATCGGAGGATATTTCCTTTTTCACCATAGCCCTCTATGGGCTTCCAAATATCACTTTGCCAATTGCACAAGAAATGTCTTAGCGATAGGATTCTTGAGGGGAAAGCTGTAACTCTGTGAGATGATTTCACAGAACACAAAGAAGTTTCTCAGAAAGCTTCTTTCTCTTAGTTATCGGAGGATATTTCCTTTGGCCCTATAGTGTTCAAAGGGATCCAAATATCTGTTCTCAGATTCCACAGAAATAAGCCTAGCAAAGAGATCCACGAAATACAGATGTAACTCTGTGAGATGAATTAACAGAACACTAAGCAGTTTCTCAGAAAGCTTCTTTCCAGATTTCATCGGAGGATATTTCCTTTTTCACCATAGCCCTCTATGGGCTTCCAAATATCACTTGGCCAATTCCACAAGAACTGTCTTAGCGAAAGGCTTCTTGAGGGGAAAGCTGTAACTCTGTGAGATGATTTCACAGAACACAAAGAAGTTTCTCAGAAAGCTTCTTTCTCTTAGTTATCGGAGGATATTTCCTTTGGCCCTATAGTCTTCAAAGGGATCCGAAATATCTGTTCTCAGATTCCACAGAAATAAGGCTAGCAAAGAGATCCACGAAATACAGATGTAACTCTGTGAGATGAATTAACAGAACACTAAGCAGTTTCTCAGAAAGCTTCTTTCCAGTTTTAATCTGAGGATATTTCCTTTTTCACCATAGCCCTCTAGGGGCTTCCAAATATCACATTGCCAATTCCACAAGAACTGTCTTAGCGAAAGGCTTCTTGAGGGGAAAGCTGTAACTCTGTGAGATGATTTCACAGAACACAAAGAAGTTTCTCAGAAAGCTTCTTCCTCTTTGTTATCGGAGGATATTTCCTTTGGCCCTATAGTCTTCAAAGGGATCAAAATATCTGTTCTCAGATTCCACAGAAATAAGCCTAGCAAAGAGATCCACGAAATACAGATGTAACTCTGTGAGATGAATTAACAGAACACTAAGCAGTTTCTCAGAAAGCTTCTTTCCAGATTTCATCTGAGGATATTTCCTTTTTCACCAGAGCCCTCTATGGGCTTCCAAATATCACTTGGCCAATTCCACAAGAACTGTCTTAGCGAAAGGCTTCTTGAGAGGAAAGCTGTAACTCTGTGATCTCATTTCACAGAACACAAAGAAGTTTCTCAGAAAGCTTCTTTCTCTTAGTTATCGGAGGATATTTCCTTTGGCCCTATAGTCTTCAAAGGGATCCGAAATATCTGTTCTCAGATTCCACAGAAATAAGGCTAGCAAACAGATCCACGAAATACAGATGTAACTCTGTGAGATGAATTAACAGAACACTAAGCAGTTTCTCAGAAAGCTTCTTTCCAGATTTCATCGGAGGATATTTCCTTTTTCACCATAGCCCTCTATGGGCTTCCAAATATCACTTTGCCAATTCCACAAGAACTGACTTAGCGAAAGGCTTCTTGAGGGGAAAGCTGTAACTCTGTGAGATGATTTCACAGAACACAAAGAAGTTTCTCAGAAAGCTTCTTTCTCTTAGTTATCGGAGGATATTTCCTTTGGCCCTATAGTCTTCAAAGGGATCAAAATATCTGTTCTCAGATTCCACAGAAATAAGCCTAGCAAAGAGATCCACGAAATACAGATGTAACTCTGTGAGATGAATTAACAGAACACTAAGCAGTTTCTCAGAAAGCTTCTTTCCAGATTTCATCTGAGGATATTTCCTTTTTCACCATAGCCCTCTATGGGCTTCCAAATATCACTTTGCCAATTCCACAAGAACTGTCTTAGCGAAAGGCTTCTTGAGAGGAAAGCTGTAACTCTGTGATCTCATTTCACAGAACACAAAGAAGTTTCTCAGAAAGCTTCTTTCTCTTAGTTATCGGAGGATATTTCCTTTGGCCCTATAGTCTTCAAAGGGATCCGAAATATCTGTTCTCAGATTCCACAGAAATAAGGCTAGCAAAGAGATCCACGAAATACAGATGTAACTCTGTGAGATGAATTAACAGAACACTAAGCAGTTTCTCAGAAAGCTTCTTTCCAGATTTCATCGGAGGATATTTACTTTTTCACCATAGCCCTCTATGGGCTTCCAAATATCACTTTGCCAATTCCACAAGAACTGTCTTAGCGAAAGGCTTCTTGAGGGGAAGGCTGTAACTCTGTGAGATGATTTCAGAGAACACAAAGAAGTTTCTCAGAAAGCTTCTTTCTCTTTGTTATCGGAGGATATTTCCTTTGGCCCTATAGTCTTCAAAGGGATCCGAAATATCTGTTCTCTGATTCCACAGAAATAAGGCTAGCAAAGAGATGCACGAAATATAGAAGTAACTCTGTGACATGAATTAACAGAACACTAAGCAGTTTCTCAGAAAGCTTCTTTCCAGATTTCATCGGAGGGTATTTCCTTTTTCACCATAGCCCTCTATGGGCTTCCAAATATCACTTTGCCAATTCCACAAGAACTGTCTTAGCGAAAGGCTTCTTGAGGGGAAAGCTGTAACTCTGTGAGATGATTTCACAGAACACAAAGAAGTTTCTCAGAAAGCTTCTTTCTCTTAGTTATCGGAGGATATTTCCTATGGCCCTATAGTCTTCAAAGGGATCCGAAATATCTGTTGTCAGATTCCACAGAAATAAGGCTAGCAAAGAGATCCACGAAATACAGATGTAACTCTGTGAGACGAATTAACAGAACACTAAGCAGTTTCTCAGAAAGCTTCTTTTCAGATTTCATCTGAGGATATTTCCTTTTTCACCATAGCCCTCTAAGGGGTTCCAAATATCACTTTGCCAATTCCACAACAACTGTCTTAGCGAAAGGCTTTTTGATTGGAAAGCTGTAACTCTGTGAGATGATTTCACAGAACACAAAGAAGTTTCTCAGAAAGCTTCTTTCTCTTTGTTATCGGAGGATATTTCCTTTGGCCATATAATCTTCTAAGGGATCCGAAATATCTGTTCTCAGATTCCACAGAAATAAGGCTAGCAAAGAGATCCACGAAATATAGAAGTAACTCTGTGAGATGAATTAACAGAACACTAAGCAGTTTCTCAGAAAGCTTCTTTCCAGATTTCATCGGAGGATATTTCCTTTTTCACCATAGCCCTCTAAGGGCTTCCAAATATCACTTTGCCAATTCCACAAGAACTGTCTTAGCGAAAGGCTTCTTGAGGGGAAAGCTGTAACTCTGTGAGATGATTTCACGGAACACAAAGAAGTTTCTCAGAAAGTTTCTTTCTCTTAGTTATAGGAGGACATTTCCTTTGGCCCTATAGTCTTCAAAGGGATCCGAAATATCTGTTCTCAGATTCCACAGAAAAAAGGCTAGCAAAGAGATCCACGAAATACAGATGTAACTCTGTGAGATGAATTAAGAGAACACTAAGCAGTTTCTCAGAAACTTCTTTCCAGATTTCATCTGAGGATATTTCCTTTTTCACCATAGCCCTCTATGGGCTTCCAAATATCACTTTGCCAATTCCACAAGAACTCTCTTAGCGAAAGGCTTCTTGAGGGGAAAGCTGTAACTCTGTGAGATGATTTCACAGAACACAAAGAAGTTTCTCAGAAAGCTTCTTTCTCTTTGTTATCGGAGGATATTTCCTTTGGCCCTATAGTCTTCAAAGGGATCCGAAATATCTGTTCTCAGATTCCACAGAAATAAGGCTAGCAAAGAGATCCACGAAATATAGATGTAATTCTGTGAGATGAATTAACAGAACACTAAGCAGTTTCTCAGAAAGCTTCTTTCCAGATTTCATCTGAGGATATTTCCTTTTTCACCATAGCCCTCTATGGGCTTCCAAATATCACATGGCAAATTCCACAAGAACTGTCTTAGCGAAAGGCTTCTTGAGGGGAAAGCTGTAACTCTGTGAGATGATTTCAGAGAACACAAAGAAGTTTCTCAGAAAGCTTCTTTCTCTTTGTTATCGGAGGATATTTCCTTTGGCCCTATAGTCTTCAAAGGGATTCGAAATATCTGTTCTCAGATTCCACAGAATTAAGGCTAGCAAAGAGATCCAGGAAATATAGAAGTAACTCTGTGAGATGAATTAACAGAACACTAAGCAGTTTCTCAGAAAGCTTCTTTCCAGATTTCATCGGAGGATATTTCCTTTTTCACCATTGCCCTCTAGGGGCTTCCAAATATCACTTTGCCAATTCCACAAGAAATGTCTTAGCGAAAGGCTTCTTGAGGGGAAAGCTGTAACTCTGTGAGATGATTTCACAGAACACAAAGAAGTTTCTCAGAAAGCTTCTTTCTCTTAGTTATCGGAGGATATTTCCTTTGGCCCTATAGTGTTCAAAGGGATCCAAATATCTGTTCTCAGATTAAACAGAAATAAGGCTAGCAAAGAGATCCACGAAATACAGATGTAACTCTGTGAGATGAATTAACAGAACACTAAGCAGTTTCTCAGAAAGCTTCTTTCCAGATTTCATCTGAGGATATTTCCTTTTTCACCATAGCCCTCTATGGGCTTCCAAATATCACTTTGCCAATTCCACAAGAACTGTCTTAGCGAAAGGCTTCTTGAGGGGAAAGCTGTAACTCAGTGAGCTCATTTCACAGAACACAAAGAAGTTTCTCAGAAAGCTTTTTTCTCTTTGTTATCGGAGGATATTTCCTTTGGCCCTATAGTCTTCAGAGGGATCCGAAATATCTGTTCTCAGATTCCACAGAAATAAGGCTAGCAAAGAGATCCACGAAATATAGAAGTAACTCTGTGAGATGAATTAACAGAACACTAAGCAGTTTCTCAGAAAGCTTCTTTCCAGATTTCATCGGACGATATTTCCTTTTTCACCATAGCCCTCTATGGGCTTCCAAATATCACTTTGCCTATTCCACAAGAAATGTCTTAGCGAAAGGCTTCTTGAGGGGAAAGCTGTAACTCTGTGAGATGATTTCACAGTACACAAAGAAGTTTCTCAGAAAGCTTCTTTCTCTTAGTTATCGGAGGATATTTCCTTTGGCCCTATAGTCTTCAAAGGGATCCGAAATATCTGTTGTCAGATTCCACAGAAATAAGGCTAGCAAAGAGATCCACGAAATACAGATGTAACTCTGTGAGATGAATTAACAGAACACTAAGCAGTTTCTCAGAAAGCTTCTTTCCAGATTTCATCTGAGGATATTTCCTTTTTCACCATTGCCCTCTATGGGCTTCCAAATATCACTTGGCCAATTCCACAAGAACTGTCTTAGCGAAAGGCTTCTTGAGGGGAAAGCTGTAACTCTGTGAGATGATTTCACAGAACACAAAGAAGTTTCTCAGAAAGCTTCTTCCTCTTTGTTATCGGAGGATATTTCCTTTGGCCCTATAGTCTTCAAAGGGATCCGAAAAATCTGTTCTCAGATTCCACAGAAATAAGGCTAGCAAAGAGATCCACGAAATATAGAAGTAACTCTGTGAGATGAATTAACAGTACACTAAGCAGTTTCTCAGAAAGCTTCTTTCCAGATTTCATCTGAGGATATTTCCTTTTTCACCATAGCCCTCTACGGGGTTCCAAATATCACTTTGCCAATTCCACAAGAACTGTCTTAGCGAAAGGCTTCTTGAGGGGAAAGCTGTAACTCTGTGAGATGATTTCACAGAACACAAAGAAGTTTCTCAGAAAGCTTCTTTCTCTTAGTTATCGGAGGATATTTCCTTTGGCCCTATAGTCTTCAAAGGGATCCGAAATATCTGTTGTCCGATTCCACAGAAATAAGGCTAGCAAAGAGATCCACGAAATATAGATGTAACTCTGTGAGATGAATTAACAGAACACTAAGCAGTTTCTCAGAAAGCTTCTTTCCAGATTTCATCGGAGGATATTTCCTTTTTCACCATAGCCCTCTAGGGGCTTCCAAATATCACTTTGCCAATTCCACAAGAACTGTCTTAGCGAAAGGCTTCTTGAGGGTAAAGCTGTAACTCTGTGAGCTCATTTCACAGAACACAAAGAAGTTTCCCAGAAAGCTTCTTTCTCTTAGTTTTCGGAGGATATTTCCTTTGGCCCTATAGTCTTCAAAGGGATCCGAAATATCTGTTCTCAGATTCCACAGAAATAAGGCTAGCAAAGAGATCCACGAAATATAGATGTAACTCTGTGAGATGAATTAACAGAACACTTAGCAGTTTCTCAGAAAGCTTCTTTCCAGATTTCATCTGAGGATATTTCCTTTTTCACCATAGCCCTCTATGGGCTTCCAAATATCACTTTGCCAATTCCACAAGATCTGTCTTAGCGAAAGGCTTCTTGAGGGGAAAGCTTTAACTCTGTGAGATGATTTCAGAGAACACAAAGAAGTTTCTCAGAAAGCTTTTTTCTCTTTGTTATCGGAGGATATTTCCTTTGGCCCTATAGTCTTCAAAGGGATCCGAAATATCTGTTCTCAGATTCCACAGAAATAAGGCTAGCAAAGAGATCCAAGAAATATAGAAGTAACTCTGTGAGATGAATTAACAGAACACTAAGCAGTTTCTCAGAAAGCTTTTTTCCACATTTCATCGGAGGATATTTCCTTTTTCACCATAGCCCTCCATGGGCTTCCAAATATCACTTTGCCAATTCCACAAGAAATGTCTTAGCGAAAGGCTTCTTGAGGGGAAAGCTGTAACTCTGTGAGATGATTTCACAGAACACAAAGAAGTTTCTCAGAAAGCTGCTTTCTCTTAGTTATCGGAGGATATTTCCTTTGGCCCCATAGTCTTCAAAGGGATCCAAATATCTTTTCTCAGATTCCACAGAAATAAGCCTAACAAAGAGATCCACGAAATACAGATGTAACTCTGTGAGATGAATTAACAGAAAACTAAGCAGTTTCTCAGAAAGCTTCTTTCCAGATTTCATCTGAGGATATTTCCTTTTTCACCATAGCCCTCTATGGGCTTCCAAATATCACTTTGTCAATTCCACAAGAACTGTCTTAGCGAAAGGCTTCTTGAGGGGAAAGCTGTAACTCTGTGAGATGATTTCACAGAACACAAAGAAGTTTCTCAGAAAGCTTCTTTCTCTTTGTTATCGGAGGATATTTCCTTTGGCCCTATAGTCTTCAAAGGGATCCGAAATATCTGTTGTCAGATTCCACAGAATTAAGGCTAGCAAAGGGATCCACGAAAGACAGATGTAACTCTGTGAGATGAATTAACAGAACACTAAGCAGTTTCTCAGAAAGCTTCTTTCCAGATTTCATCTGAGGATATTTCCTTTTTCACCATAGCCCTCTATGGGCTTCCAAATATCACATGGCAAATTCCACAAGAACTGTCTTAGCGAAAGGCTTCTTGAGGGGAAAGCTGTAACTCTGTGAGATGATTTCACAGAACACAAAGAAGTTTCTCAGAAAGCTTCTTCCTCTTTGTTATCGGAGGATATTTCCTTTGGCCGTATAGTCTTCAAAGGGATCCGAAATATCTGTTGTCAGATTCCACAGAAATAAGGCTAGCAAAGAGATCCACGAAATACAGATGTATCTCTGTGAGATGAATTAACAGAACACTAAGCAGTTTCTCAGAAAGCTTCTTTCCAGATTTCATCTGAGGATATTTCCTTTTTCACCATAGCCCTCTATGGGCTTCCAAATATCACTTTGCCAATTCCACAAGAACTGTCTTAGCGAAAGGCTTCTTGAGGGGAAAGCTGTAACTCTGTGAGATGATTTCACAGAACACAAAGAAGTTTCTCAGAAAGCTTCTTTTTCTTTGTTATCGGAGGATATTTCCTTTGGCCCTATAGTCTTGAAAGGGATCCGAAATATCTGTTCTCAGATTCCACAGAAATAAACCAACAAAGAGATCCACGAAATACAGATGTAACTCTGTGCGATTAATTAACAGAACACTAAGCAGTTTCTCAGAAAGCTTCTTTCCAGATTTCATCTGAGGATATTTGCTTTTTCACCGTAGCCCTCTATGGGCTTCCAAATATCACTTTGCCAATTCCACAAGAACTGTCTTAGCGAAAGGCTTCTTGAGGGGAAAGCTGTAACTCTGTGAGATGATTTCACAGAACACAAAGAAGTTTCTCAGAAAGCTTCTTTCTCTTAGTTATGGGAGGATATTTCCTTTGGCCCTATAGTCTTCAAAGGGATCCAAATATCTGTTCTCAGATTCCACAGAAATAAGCCTAGCAAAGAGATCCACGAAATACAGACGTAACTCTGTGAGATGAATTTACAGAACACTAAGCAGTTTCTCAGAAAGCTTCTTTCCAGATTTCATCTGAGGATATTTCCTTTTTCACCATAGCCCTCTAAGGGCTTCCAAATATCACTTGGCCAATTCCACAAGAACTGTCTTAGCGAAAGGCTTCTTGAAGGGAAAGCTGTAACTCTGTGAGATGATTTCACAGAACACAAAGAAGTTTCTCAGAAAGCTTCTTTCTCTTTGTTATCGGAGGATATTTCCTTTGGCCCTATAGTCTTCAAAGGGATCCGAAATATCTGTTCTCAGATTCCACAGAAATAAGGCTAGCAAAGAGATCCACGAAATATAGATGTAACTCTGTGAGATGAATTAACAGAACACTAAGCAGTTTCTCAGAAAGCTTCTTTCCAGATTTCATCGGAGGATATTTCCTTTTTCACCATAGCCCTCTATGGGCTTCCAAATATCACTTTGCCAAATCCACAAGAAATGTCTTAGCGAAAGGCTTCTTGAGGGGAAAGCTGTAACTCTGTGAGATGATTTCACAGAACACAAAAATGTTTCTCAGAAAGCTTCTTTCTCTTAGTTATCGGAGGATATTTCCTTGGGCCCTATAGTCTTCAAAGGGATCTGAAATATCTGTTGTCAGATTCCACAGAAATAAGGCTAGCAAAGAGATCCACGAAATACAGATGTAACTCTGTGAGATGAATTAACAGAATACTAAGCAGTTTCTCAGAAAGCTTCTTTCCAGATTTCATCTGAGGATATTTCCTTTTTCACCATAGCCCTCTATGGGCTTCCAAATATCACTTGGCTAATTCCACAAGAACTGTCTTAGCGAAAGGCTTCTTGAGGGGAAAGCTGTAACTCTGTGAGATGATTTCACAGAACACAAAGAAGTTTCTCAGAAAGCTTCTTTCTCTTTGTTATCGGAGGATATTTCCTTTGGCCCTATAGTCTTCAAAGGGATGCGAAATATCTGTTCTCAGATTCCACAGAAATAAGGCTAGCAAAGAGATCCACGAAATATAGATGTAACTCTGTGAGATGAATTAACAGAACACTAAGCAGTTTCTCAGAAAGCTTCTTTCCAGATTTCATCTGAGGATATTTCCTTTTTCACCATAGCCCTCTATGGGCTTCCTAATATCACTTTGCCAATTCCACAAGAACTGTCTTAGCGAAAGGCTTCTTGAGGGGAAAGCTGTAACTCTGTGAGGTGATTTCACAGAACACAAAGAAGTTTCTCAGAAAGCTTCTTTCTCTTTGTTATCGTAGGATATTTCCTTTGGCCCTATAGTCTTCAAAGGGATCCGAAATATCTGTTCTCAGATTCCACAGAAATAAGGCTAGCAAAGAGATCCACGAAATATAGATGTAACTCTGTGAGATGAATTAACAGAACACTAAGCAGTTTCTGAAAAAGCTTCTTTCCAGATTTCATCGGAGGATATTTCCTTTTTCACCATAGCCCTCTATGGGCTTCCAAATATCACTTTGCCAATTCCACAAGAACTGTTTTAGCGAAAGGCTTCTTGAGGGGAAAGCTGTAACTCTGTGAGATGATTTCACAGAACACAAAGAAGTTTCTCAGAAAGCTTCTTTCTCTTTGTTATTGGAGGATATTTCCTTTGGCCCTATAGTCTTCAAAGGGATCCGAAATATCTGTTCTCAGATTCCACAGAAATAAGGCTAGCAAAGAGATCCACGAAATATAGAAGTAACTCTGTGAGATGAATTAACAGAACACTAAGCAGTTTCTCAGAAAGCTTCTTTCCAGATTTCATCGGAGGATATTTCCTTTTTCACCATAGCCCTCTATGGGCTTCCAAATATCACTTTGCCAATTCCACAGGAACTGTCTTAGCGAAAGGCTTCTTGAGGGGAAAGCTGTAACTCTGTGAGATGATTTCACAGAAAACAAAGAAGTTTCTCAGAAATCTTCTTTCTCTTAGTTATCGGAGGATATTTCCATTGGCCCTATAGTCTTCAAAGGGATCCTAAATATCTGTTCTCAGATTCCACAGAAATAACGCTAGCAAAGAGATCCACGAAATACAGATGTAACTCTGTGAGATGAATTAACAGAACACTAAGCAGTTTCTCAGAAAGCTTCTTTCCTGATTTCATCTGAGGATATTTCCTTTTTCACCATAGCCCTCTATGGGCTTCCAAATATCACTTTGCCAATTCCACAAGAACTGTCTTAGCGAAAGGCTTCTTGAGGGGAAAGCTGTAACTCTGTGAGATGATTTCACAGAACACAAAGAAGTTTCTCAGAAAGATTCTTTCTCTTAGTTATCGGAGGATATTTCCTTTGGCCCTATAGTCTTCAAAGGGATCCGAAATATCTGTTCTCAGATTCCACAGAAATAAGGCTAGCACAGAGATCCACGAAATATAGATGTAACTCTGTGAGATGAATTAACAGAACACTAAGCAGTTTCTCAGAAAGCTTCTTTCCAGATTTCATCTGAGGATATTTCCTTTTTCACCATAGCCCTCTATGGGCTTCCAAATATCACTTTGCCAATTCCACAAGAACTGTCTTAGCGAAAGGCTTCTTGAGGGGAAAGCTGTAACTCTGTGAGATGATTTCACAGAACACAAAGAGGTTTCTCAGAAAGCTTCTTTCTCTTTGTTATCGTAGGATATTTCCTTTGGCCCTATAGTCTTCAAAGGGATCCGAAATATCTGTTCTCAGATTCCACAGAAATAAGGCTAGCAAAGAGATCAACCAAATACAGATGTAACTCTGTGAGATGAATTAACAGAACACTAAGCATTTCTCAGAAACTTCTTTCCCGATTTCATCTGAGGATATTTCCTTTTTCACCATAGCCCTCTATTGGCTTCCAAATATCACTTTGCCAATTCCACAAGAACTGTCTTAGCGAAAGGCTTCTTGAGGGGAAAGCTGTAACTCTGTGAGATGATTTCACAGAACACAAAGAAGTTTCTCAGAAAGCTTCTTTCTCTTAGTTATCGGAGGATATTTCTTTCGGCCCTATAGTCTTCAAAGGGATCCGAAATATCTGTTCTCAGATTCCACAGAAATAAGGCTAGCCAAGTGATCCATGAAATACAGATAAAACTCTGTGAGATGAATTAACAGAACACTAAGCAGTTTCTCAGAAAGCTTCTTCCAGATTTCATCTGAGGATATTTCCTTTTTCACCATAGCCCTCTATGGCCTTCCAAATATCACTTTGCCAATTCCACAAGAACTGTCTTTGCGAAAGGCTTCTTGAGGGGAAAGGTGTAACTCTGTGAGATGATTACATAGAACACATAGAAATTTCTCACAAAGCTTCTTTCTCTTTGTTATCGGAGGATATTTCCTTTGGCCCTATAGTCTTCAAAGGGATCCGAAATATCTGTTCTCAGATTCCACAGAAATAAGGCTAGCAAAGAGATCCACGAAATACAGATGTAACTCTGTGAGATGAATTAACAGAACACTAAGCAGTTTCTCAGAAAACTTCTTTCCAGATTTCATCTGAGGATATTTCCTTTTTCACCATAGCCCTCTATGGGCTTCCAAATATCACTTTGCCAATTCCACAAGAACTGTCTTAGCGAAAGGCTTCTTGAGGGGAAAGCTGTAACTCTGTGAGATGATTTCACAGAACACAAAGAAGTTTCTCAGAAAGCTACTTTCTCTTAATTATTGGAGGATATTTCCTTTGGCCCTATATTCTTCAAAGTGATCCGAAATATCTGTTTTCAGATTCCACAGAAATAAGGCTAGCAAAGAGATCCACGAAATACAGATGTAACTCTGTGATATGAATTAACAGAACACTAAGCAGTTTCTCAGAAAGCTTCTCTCCAGATTTCATCTGAGGATATTTCCTTTTTCACCATAGCCCTCTATGGGCTTCCAAATATCACTTTGCCAATTCCACAAGAACTGTCTTAGCGAAAGGCTTCTTGAGGGGAAAGCTGTAACTCTGTGAGATGATTTCGCAGAACACAAAGAAGTTTCTCAGAAAGCTTCTTTCTCTTAGTTATCGGAGGATATTTCCTTTGTCCCTTATTGTCTTCAAAGGGATCCGAAATATCTGTTCTCAGATTCCACAGAAATAAGGCTAGCCAAGTGATCCACGAAATACAGATGTAACTCTGTGAGATGAATTAACAGAACACTAAGCAGTTTCTCAGAAAACTTCTTTCCAGATTTCATCGGAGGATATTTCCTTTTTCACCATAGCCCTCTATGGGCTTCCAAATATCACTTGGCCAATTCCACAAGAACTGTCTTAGCGAAAGGCTTCTTGAGGGGAAAGCTGTAACTCTGTGAGATGATTTCACAGAACACAAAGAAGTTTCTCAGAAAGCTTCTTTCTCTTAGTTATCGGAGGATATTTCCTTTGGCCCTATAGTCTTCAAAGGGATCCGAAATATCTGTTGTCAGATTCCAGAGAAATAAGGCTAGCAACGAGATCCACGAAATACAGATGTAACTCTGTGATATGAATTAACAGAACACTAAGCAGTTTCTCAGAAAGCTTCTTTCCAGATTTCATCTGAGGATATTTCCTTTTTCACCATAACCCTCTATGGGCTTCCAAATATCACTTTGCCAATTCCACAAGAACTGTCTTAGCGAAAGGCTTCTTGAGGGGAAAGCTGTAACTCTGTGAGATGATTTCACAGAACACAAAGAGGTTTCTCAGAAAGCTTCTTTCTCTTAGTTATCGGAGGATATTTCCTTAGGCCCTATAGTCTTCAAAGGGATCCGAAATATCTGTTCTCAGATTCCACAGAAATAAGGCAAGCAAAGAGATCCACGAAATATAGATGTAACTCTGTGAGATGAATTAACAGAACACTGAGCAGTTTCTCAGAAAGCTTCTTTCCAGATTTCATCGGAAGATATTTCCTTTTGCACCATAGCCCTCTATGGGCTTCCAAATATCACTTTGCCAATTCCACAAGAACTGTGTTAGCGAAAGGCTTCTTGAGGGGAAGCTGTAACTCTGTCAGATGATTTCACAGAACACAAAGAAGTTTCTCAGAAAGCTTCTTTCTCTTAATTATCGGAGGATATTTCCTTTGGCCCTATAGTCTTCAAAGGGATCCGAAATATCTGTTTTCAGATTCCACAGAAATAGGGCTAGCAAAGAGATCCACGAAATACAGATGTAACTCTGTGAGATGAATTAACAGAACACTAAGCAGTTTTTCAGAAAGCTTCTTTCCAGATTTCATCTGAGGATATTTCCTTTTTCACCATAGCCCTCTATGGGCTTCCAAATATCACTTTGCCAATTCCACAAGAACTGTCTTAGCGAAAGGCTTCTTGAGGGGAAAGCTGTAACTCTGTGAGATGATTTCACAGAACACAAAGAAGTTTCTCAGAAAGCTTCTTTCTCTTAGTTATCGGAGGATATTTCCTTTGGCCCTATAGTCTTCAAAGGGATCCGAAATATCTGTTCTCAGATTCCACAGAAATAAGGCTAGCCAAGTGATCCACGAAATACAGATATAACTCTGTGAGATGAATTAACAGAACACTAAGCAGTTTCTCAGAAAGCTTCTTTCCAGATTTCATCTGAGGATATTTCCTTTTTCACCATAGCCCTCTATGGGCTTCCAAATATCACTTTGCCAATTCCACAAGAACTGTCTTAGCGAAAGGCTTCTTGAGGGGAAAGCTGTAACTCTGTGAGATGATTTCACAGAACACAAAGAGGTTTCTCAGAAAGCTTCTTTCTCTTAGTTATCGGAGGATATTTCCTTTGGCCCTATAGTCTTCAAAGGGATCCGAAATATCTGTTCTCAGATTCCACAGAAATAAGGCTAGCAAAGAGATCCACGAAATACAGATGTAACTCTGTGAGATGAATTAACAGAACACTAAGCAGTTCCTCAGAAAGCTTCTTTCCAGATTTCATCTGAGGATATTTCCTTTTTCACCATGGTCCTCTCTGGGCTTCCAAATATCACTTTGCCAATTCCACAAGAACTGTCTTAGCGAAAGGCTTCTTGAGGGGAAAGCTGTAACTCTGTGAGATGATTTCACAGAACACAAAGAAGTTTCTCAGAAAGCTTCTTTCTCTTTGTTATCGGAGGATATTTCCTTTGGCCCTATAGTCTTCAAAGGGATGCGAAATATCTGTTCTCAGATTCCACAGAAATAAGGCTAGCAAAGAGATCCACGAAATATAGATGTAACTCTGTGAGATGAATTAACAGAACACTAAGCAGTTTCTCAGAAAGCTTCTTTCCAGATTTCATCTGAGGATATTTCCTTTTTCACCATAGCCCTCTATGGGCTTCCTAATATCACTTTGCCAATTCCACAAGAACTGTCTTAGCGAAAGGCTTCTTGAGGGGAAAGCTGTAACTCTGTGAGGTGATTTCACAGAACACAAAGAAGTTTCTCAGAAAGCTTCTTTCTCTTTGTTATCGTAGGATATTTCCTTTGGCCCTATAGTCTTCAAAGGGATCCGAAATATCTGTTCTCAGATTCCACAGAAATAAGGCTAGCAAAGAGATCCACGAAATATAGATGTAACTCTGTGAGATGAATTAACAGAACACTAAGCAGTTTCTGAAAAAGCTTCTTTCCAGATTTCATCGGAGGATATTTCCTTTTTCACCATAGCCCTCTATGGGCTTCCAAATATCACTTTGCCAATTCCACAAGAACTGTTTTAGCGAAAGGCTTCTTGAGGGGAAAGCTGTAACTCTGTGAGATGATTTCACAGAACACAAAGAAGTTTCTCAGAAAGCTTCTTTCTCTTTGTTATTGGAGGATATTTCCTTTGGCCCTATAGTCTTCAAAGGGATCCGAAATATCTGTTCTCAGATTCCACAGAAATAAGGCTAGCAAAGAGATCCACGAAATATAGAAGTAACTCTGTGAGATGAATTAACAGAACACTAAGCAGTTTCTCAGAAAGCTTCTTTCCAGATTTCATCGGAGGATATTTCCTTTTTCACCATAGCCCTCTATGGGCTTCCAAATATCACTTTGCCAATTCCACAGGAACTGTCTTAGCGAAAGGCTTCTTGAGGGGAAAGCTGTAACTCTGTGAGATGATTTCACAGAAAACAAAGAAGTTTCTCAGAAATCTTCTTTCTCTTAGTTATCGGAGGATATTTCCATTGGCCCTATAGTCTTCAAAGGGATCCTAAATATCTGTTCTCAGATTCCACAGAAATAACGCTAGCAAAGAGATCCACGAAATACAGATGTAACTCTGTGAGATGAATTAACAGAACACTAAGCAGTTTCTCAGAAAGCTTCTTTCCTGATTTCATCTGAGGATATTTCCTTTTTCACCATAGCCCTCTATGGGCTTCCAAATATCACTTTGCCAATTCCACAAGAACTGTCTTAGCGAAAGGCTTCTTGAGGGGAAAGCTGTAACTCTGTGAGATGATTTCACAGAACACAAAGAAGTTTCTCAGAAAGATTCTTTCTCTTAGTTATCGGAGGATATTTCCTTTGGCCCTATAGTCTTCAAAGGGATCCGAAATATCTGTTCTCAGATTCCACAGAAATAAGGCTAGCACAGAGATCCACGAAATATAGATGTAACTCTGTGAGATGAATTAACAGAACACTAAGCAGTTTCTCAGAAAGCTTCTTTCCAGATTTCATCTGAGGATATTTCCTTTTTCACCATAGCCCTCTATGGGCTTCCAAATATCACTTTGCCAATTCCACAAGAACTGTCTTAGCGAAAGGCTTCTTGAGGGGAAAGCTGTAACTCTGTGAGATGATTTCACAGAACACAAAGAGGTTTCTCAGAAAGCTTCTTTCTCTTTGTTATCGTAGGATATTTCCTTTGGCCCTATAGTCTTCAAAGGGATCCGAAATATCTGTTCTCAGATTCCACAGAAATAAGGCTAGCAAAGAGATCAACCAAATACAGATGTAACTCTGTGAGATGAATTAACAGAACACTAAGCAGTTTCTCAGAAACTTCTTTCCCGATTTCATCTGAGGATATTTCCTTTTTCACCATAGCCCTCTATTGGCTTCCAAATATCACTTTGCCAATTCCACAAGAACTGTCTTAGCGAAAGGCTTCTTGAGGGGAAAGCTGTAACTCTGTGAGATGATTTCACAGAACACAAAGAAGTTTCTCAGAAAGCTTCTTTCTCTTAGTTATCGGAGGATATTTCTTTCGGCCCTATAGTCTTCAAAGGGATCCGAAATATCTGTTCTCAGATTCCACAGAAATAAGGCTAGCCAAGTGATCCATGAAATACAGATAAAACTCTGTGAGATGAATTAACAGAACACTAAGCAGTTTCTCAGAAAGCTTCTTCCAGATTTCATCTGAGGATATTTCCTTTTTCACCATAGCCCTCTATGGCCTTCCAAATATCACTTTGCCAATTCCACAAGAACTGTCTTTGCGAAAGGCTTCTTGAGGGGAAAGGTGTAACTCTGTGAGATGATTACATAGAACACATAGAAATTTCTCACAAAGCTTCTTTCTCTTTGTTATCGGAGGATATTTCCTTTGGCCCTATAGTCTTCAAAGGGATCCGAAATATCTGTTCTCAGATTCCACAGAAATAAGGCTAGCAAAGAGATCCACGAAATACAGATGTAACTCTGTGAGATGAATTAACAGAACACTAAGCAGTTTCTCAGAAAACTTCTTTCCAGATTTCATCTGAGGATATTTCCTTTTTCACCATAGCCCTCTATGGGCTTCCAAATATCACTTTGCCAATTCCACAAGAACTGTCTTAGCGAAAGGCTTCTTGAGGGGAAAGCTGTAACTCTGTGAGATGATTTCACAGAACACAAAGAAGTTTCTCAGAAAGCTACTTTCTCTTAATTATTGGAGGATATTTCCTTTGGCCCTATATTCTTCAAAGTGATCCGAAATATCTGTTTTCAGATTCCACAGAAATAAGGCTAGCAAAGAGATCCACGAAATACAGATGTAACTCTGTGATATGAATTAACAGAACACTAAGCAGTTTCTCAGAAAGCTTCTCTCCAGATTTCATCTGAGGATATTTCCTTTTTCACCATAGCCCTCTATGGGCTTCCAAATATCACTTTGCCAATTCCACAAGAACTGTCTTAGCGAAAGGCTTCTTGAGGGGAAAGCTGTAACTCTGTGAGATGATTTCGCAGAACACAAAGAAGTTTCTCAGAAAGCTTCTTTCTCTTAGTTATCGGAGGATATTTCCTTTGTCCCTTATTGTCTTCAAAGGGATCCGAAATATCTGTTCTCAGATTCCACAGAAATAAGGCTAGCCAAGTGATCCACGAAATACAGATGTAACTCTGTGAGATGAATTAACAGAACACTAAGCAGTTTCTCAGAAAACTTCTTTCCAGATTTCATCGGAGGATATTTCCTTTTTCACCATAGCCCTCTATGGGCTTCCAAATATCACTTGGCCAATTCCACAAGAACTGTCTTAGCGAAAGGCTTCTTGAGGGGAAAGCTGTAACTCTGTGAGATGATTTCACAGAACACAAAGAAGTTTCTCAGAAAGCTTCTTTCTCTTAGTTATCGGAGGATATTTCCTTTGGCCCTATAGTCTTCAAAGGGATCCGAAATATCTGTTGTCAGATTCCAGAGAAATAAGGCTAGCAACGAGATCCACGAAATACAGATGTAACTCTGTGATATGAATTAACAGAACACTAAGCAGTTTCTCAGAAAGCTTCTTTCCAGATTTCATCTGAGGATATTTCCTTTTTCACCATAACCCTCTATGGGCTTCCAAATATCACTTTGCCAATTCCACAAGAACTGTCTTAGCGAAAGGCTTCTTGAGGGGAAAGCTGTAACTCTGTGAGATGATTTCACAGAACACAAAGAGGTTTCTCAGAAAGCTTCTTTCTCTTAGTTATCGGAGGATATTTCCTTAGGCCCTATAGTCTTCAAAGGGATCCGAAATATCTGTTCTCAGATTCCACAGAAATAAGGCAAGCAAAGAGATCCACGAAATATAGATGTAACTCTGTGAGATGAATTAACAGAACACTGAGCAGTTTCTCAGAAAGCTTCTTTCCAGATTTCATCGGAAGATATTTCCTTTTGCACCATAGCCCTCTATGGGCTTCCAAATATCACTTTGCCAATTCCACAAGAACTGTGTTAGCGAAAGGCTTCTTGAGGGGAAGCTGTAACTCTGTCAGATGATTTCACAGAACACAAAGAAGTTTCTCAGAAAGCTTCTTTCTCTTAATTATCGGAGGATATTTCCTTTGGCCCTATAGTCTTCAAAGGGATCCGAAATATCTGTTTTCAGATTCCACAGAAATAGGGCTAGCAAAGAGATCCACGAAATACAGATGTAACTCTGTGAGATGAATTAACAGAACACTAAGCAGTTTTTCAGAAAGCTTCTTTCCAGATTTCATCTGAGGATATTTCCTTTTTCACCATAGCCCTCTATGGGCTTCCAAATATCACTTTGCCAATTCCACAAGAACTGTCTTAGCGAAAGGCTTCTTGAGGGGAAAGCTGTAACTCTGTGAGATGATTTCACAGAACACAAAGAAGTTTCTCAGAAAGCTTCTTTCTCTTAGTTATCGGAGGATATTTCCTTTGGCCCTATAGTCTTCAAAGGGATCCGAAATATCTGTTCTCAGATTCCACAGAAATAAGGCTAGCCAAGTGATCCACGAAATACAGATATAACTCTGTGAGATGAATTAACAGAACACTAAGCAGTTTCTCAGAAAGCTTCTTTCCAGATTTCATCTGAGGATATTTCCTTTTTCACCATAGCCCTCTATGGGCTTCCAAATATCACTTTGCCAATTCCACAAGAACTGTCTTAGCGAAAGGCTTCTTGAGGGGAAAGCTGTAACTCTGTGAGATGATTTCACAGAACACAAAGAGGTTTCTCAGAAAGCTTCTTTCTCTTAGTTATCGGAGGATATTTCCTTTGGCCCTATAGTCTTCAAAGGGATCCGAAATATCTGTTCTCAGATTCCACAGAAATAAGGCTAGCCAAGTGATCCACGAAATACAGATATAACTCTGTGAGATGAATTAACAGAACACTAAGCAGTTTCTCAGAAAGCTTCTTTCCAGATTTCATCTGAGGATATTTCCTTTTTCACCATAGCCCTCTATGGGCTTCCAAATATCACTTTGCCAATTCCACAAGAACTGTCTTAGCGAAAGGCTTCTTGAGGGGAAAGCTGTAACTCTGTGAGATGATTTCACAGAACACAAAGAGGTTTCTCAGAAAGCTTCTTTCTCTTAGTTATCGGAGGATATTTCCTTTGGCCCTATAGTCTTCAAAGGGATCCGAAATATCTGTTCTCAGATTCCACAGAAATAAGGCTAGCAAAGAGATCCACGAAATACAGATGTAACTCTGTGAGATGAATTAACAGAACACTAAGCAGTTTCTCAGAAAGCTTCTTTCCAGATTTCATCTGAGGATATTTCCTTTTTCACCATAGCCCTCTATGGGCTTCCAAATATCACTTGGCCAATTCCACAAGAACTGTCTTAGCGAAAGGCTTCTTGAGGGGAAAGCTGTAACTCTGTGAGATGATTTCACAGAACACAAAGAAGTTTCTCAGAAAGCTTCTTTCTCTTAGTTATCGGAGGATATTTCCTTTGGCCCTATAGTCTTCAAAGGGATCCGAAATATCTGTTGTCAGATTCCACAGAAATAAGGCTAGCAAAGAGATCCACGAAATACAGATGTAACTCTGTGAGATGAATTAACAGAACCGTAAGCAGTTTCTCAGAAAGCTTCTTTCCAGATTTCATCTGAGGATATTTCCTTTTTCACCATAGCCCTCTATGGGCTTCCAAATATCACTTTGCCAATTCCACAAGAACTGTCTTAGCGAAAGGCTTCTTGAGGGGAAAGCTGTAACTCTGTGAGATTATTTCACAGAACACAAAGAGGTTTCTCAGAAAGCTTCTTTCTCTTAGTTATCGGAGGATATTTCCTTTGGCCCTATTGTCTTCAAAGGGATCAGAAATATCTGTTGTCAGATTCCACAGAAATAAGGCTAGCAAAGAGATCCACGAAATACAGATGTAACTCTGTGAGATGAATTAACAGAACACTAAGCAGTTTCTCAGAAAGCTTCTTTCCAGATTTCATCTGAGGATATTTCCTTTTTCACCATAGCCCTCTATGGGCTTCCAAATATCACTTTGCCAATTCCACAAGAACTGTCTTAGAGAAAGGCTTCTTGAGGGGAAAGCTGTAACTCTGTGAGATGATTTCACAGAACACAAAGAAGTTTCTCAGAAAGCTTCTTTCTCTTAGTTATCGGAGGATATTTCCTTTGGCCCTCTAGTCTTCAAAGGGATCCGAAATATCTGTTTTCAGATTCCACAGAAATAAGGCTAGCAAAGAGATCCACGAAATACAGATGTAACTCTGTGAGATGAATTAACAGAACACTAAGCAGTTTCTCAGAAAGCTTCTTTCCAGATTTCATCTGAGGATATTTCCTTTTTCACCATAGCCCTCTATGGGCTTCCAAATATCACTTTGCCAATTCCATAAGAACTGTCTTAGCCAAAGGCTTCTTGAGGGGAAAGCTGTAACTCTGTGAGATGATTTCACAGAACACAAAGAGGTTTCTCAGAAAGCTTCTTTCTCTTAGTTATCGGAGGATATTTCCTTTGGCCCTATAGTCTTCAAAGGGATCCGAAATATCTGTTCTCAGGTTCCACAGAAATAAGGCTAGCAAAGAGATCCACGAAATATAGAAATAACTCTGTGAGATGAATTAACAGAACACTAAGCAGTTTCTCAGAAAGCTTCTTTCCAGATTTCATCTGAGGATATTTCCTTTTTCACCATAGCCCTCTATGGGCTTCCAAATATCACTTTGCCAATTCCACAAGAACTGTCTTAGCGAAAGGCTTCTTGAGGGGAAAGTTGTAACTCTGTGAGCTCATTTCACAGAACACAAAGAAGTTTCTCAGAAATCTTCTTTCTCTTAGTTTTCGGAGGATATTTCCTTTGGCCCTATAGTCTTCAAAGGGATCCGAAATATCTGTTCTCAGATTCCACAGAAATAAGGCTAGCAAAGAGATCCACGAAATATAGATGTAACTCTGTGAGATGAATTAACAGAACACTAAGCAGTTTCTCAGAAAGCTTCTTTCCAGATTTCATCGGAGGATATTTCCTTTTTCACCATAGCCCTCTATGGGCTTCCAAATATCACTTTGCCAATTCCACAAGAACTGTGTTAGCGAAAGGCTTCTTGAGGGGAAGCTGTAACTCTGTCAGATGATTTCACAGAACACAAAGAAGTTTCTCAGAAAGCTTCTTTCTCTTAATTATCGGAGGATATTTCCTTTGGCCCTATAGTCTTCAAAGGGATCCGAAATATCTGTTTTCAGATTCCACAGAAATAGGGCTAGCAAAGAGATCCACGAAATACAGATGTAACTCTGTGAGATGAATTAACAGAACACTAAGCAGTTTCTCAGAAAGCTTCTTTCCAGATTTCATCTGAGGATATTTCCTTTTTCACCATAGCCCTCTATGGGCTTCCAAATATCACTTTGCCAATTCCACAAGAACTGTCTTAGCGAAAGGCTTCTTGAGGGGAAAGCTGTAACTCTGTGAGCTCATTTCACAGAACACAAAGAAGTTTCTCAGAAAGCTTCTTTCTCTTAGTTTTCGGAGGATATTTCCTTTGGCCCTATAGTCTTAAAAGGGATCCGAAATATCTGTTCTCAGATTCCACAGAAATAAGGCTAGCAAGAAGATCCAAGAAATACAGATGTAACTCTGTGAGATGAATTAACAGAACACTAAGCAGTTTCTCAGAAAGCTTCTTTCCAGATTTCATCTGAGGATATTTCCTTTTTCACCATAGCCCTCTATGGGCTTCCAAATATCACTTTGCCAATTCCACAAGAACTGTCTTAGCGAAAGGCTTCTTGAGGGGAAAGCCGTAACTCGGTGAGATGATTTCGCAGAACACAAAGAAGTTTCTCAGAAAGCTTCTTTCTCTTAATTATCGGAGGATATTTACTTTGGCCCTATAGTCTTCAAAGGGATCCGAAATATCTGTTCTCAGATTCCACAGAAATAAGGCTAGCCAAGTGATCCACGAAATACAGATGTAACTCTGTGAGATGAATTAACAGAACACTAAGCAGTTTCTCAGAAAGCTTCTTTCCAGATTTCATCGAAGGATATTTCCTTTTTCACCATAGCCCTCTATGGGCTTCCAAATATCACTTTGCCAATTCCACAAGAACTGTCTTAGCGAAAGGCTTCTTGAGGGGAAAGCTGTAACTCTGTGAGATGATTTCACAGAAAACAAAGAAGTTTCTCAGAAAGCTTCTTTCTCTTAGTTATCGGAGGATATTTCCTTTGGCCCTATAGTCTTCAAAGGGATCCGAAATATCTGTTCTCAGATTCCACAGAAATAAGGCTAGCAAAGAGATCCACGAAATACAGATGTAACTCTGTGAGATGAATTAACAGAACACTAAGCAGTTTCTCAGAAAGCTTCTTTCCAGATTTCATCTGAGGATATTTCCTTTTTCACCATAGCCCTCTATGGGCTTCCAAATATCACTTTGCCAATTCCACAAGAACTGTCTTAGAGAAAGGCTTCTTGAGGGGAAAGCTGTAACTCTGTGAGATGATTTCACAGAACACAAAGAAGTTTCTCAGAAAGCTTCTTTCTCTTAGTTATCGGAGGATATTTCCTTTGGCCCTCTAGTCTTCAAAGGGATCCGAAATATCTGTTGTCAGATTCCACAGAAATAAGGCTAGCAAAGAGATCCACGAAATACAGATGTAACTCTGTGAGATGAATTAACAGAACACTAAGCAGTTTCTCAGAAAGCTTCTTTCCAGATTTCATCTGAGGATATTTCCTTTTTCACCATAGCCCTCTATGGGCTTCCAAATATCACTTTGCCAATTCCACAAGAACTGTGTTAGCGAAAGGCTTCTTGAGGGGAAGCTGTAACTCTGTCAGATGATTTCACAGAACACAAAGAAGTTTCTCAGAAAGCTTCTTTCCATTAATTATCGGAGGATATTTCCTTTGGCCCTATAGTGTTCAAAGGGATCCGAAATATCTGTTTTCAGATTCCACAGAAATAGGGCTAGCAAAGAGATCCACGAAATACAGATGGAACTCTGTGAGATGAATTAACAGAACACTAAGCAGTTTCTCAGAAAGCTTCTTTCCAGATTTCATCTGAGGATATTTCCTTTTTCACCATAGCCCTGTATGGGCTTCCAAATATCACTTTGCCAATTCCACAAGAACTGTCTTAGCGAAAGGCTTCTTGAGGGGAAAGCTGTAACTCTGTGAGATGATTTCACAGAACACAAAGAAGTTTCTCAGAAAGCTTCTTTCTCTTAGTTATCGGAGGATATTTCCTTTGGCCCTATAGTCTTCAAAGGGATCCGAAATATCTGTTCTCAGATTCCCCAGAAATAAGGCTAGCCAAGTGATCCACGAAATACAGATATAACTCTGTGAGATGAATTAACAGAACACTAAGCAGTTTCTCAGGAAGCTTCTTTCCAGATTTCATCTGAGGATATTTCCTTTTTCACCATAGCCCTCTATGGGCTTCCAAATATCACTTTGCCAATTCCACAAGAACTGTGTTAGCGAAAGGCTTCTTGAGGGGAAAGCTGTAACTCTGTGAGATGATTACATAGAACACAAAGAAATTTCTCACAAAGCTTCTTTCTCTTAGTTATCGGAGGATATTTCCTTTGGCCCTATAGTCTTCAAAGGGATCCGAAATATCTCTTCTCAGATTCCACAGAAATAAGGCTAGCAAAGAGATCCACGAAATACAGATGTAACTCTGTGTGATGAATTAACAGAACACTAAGCAGTTTCTCAGAAAGCTTCTTTCCAGATTTCATCTGAGGATATTTCCTTTTTCACCATAGCCCTCTATGGGCTTCCAAATATCACTTTGCCAATTCCACAAGAACTGTCTTAGCGAAAGGCTTCTTGAGGGGAAAGCTGTAACTCTGTGAGCTCATTTCACAGAACACAAAGAAGTTTCTCAGAAAGCTTCTTTCTCTTAGTTTTCGGAGGATATTTCCTTTGGCCCTATAGTCTTAAAAGGGATCCGAAATATCTGTTCTCAGATTCCACAGAAATAAGGCTAGCAAGAAGATCCAAGAAATACAGATGTAACTCTGTGAGATGAATTAACAGAACACTAAGCAGTTTCTCAGAAAGCTTCTTTCCAGATTTCATCTGAGGATATTTCCTTTTTCACCATAGCCCTCTATGGGCTTCCAAATATCACTTTGCCAATTCCACAAGAACTGTCTTAGCGAAAGGCTTCTTGAGGGGAAAGCCGTAACTCGGTGAGATGATTTCGCAGAACACAAAGAAGTTTCTCAGAAAGCTTCTTTCTCTTAATTATCGGAGGATATTTACTTTGGCCCTATAGTCTTCAAAGGGATCCGAAATATCTGTTCTCAGATTCCACAGAAATAAGGCTAGCCAAGTGATCCACGAAATACAGATGTAACTCTGTGAGATGAATTAACAGAACACTAAGCAGTTTCTCAGAAAGCTTCTTTCCAGATTTCATCGGAGGATATTTCCTTTTTCACCATAGCCCTCTATGGGCTTCCAAATATCACTTTGCCAATTCCACAAGAACTGTCTTAGCGAAAGGCTTCTTGAGGGGAAAGCTGTAACTCTGTGAGATGATTTCACAGAAAACAAAGAAGTTTCTCAGAAAGCTTCTTTCTCTTAGTTATCGGAGGATATTTCCTTTGGCCCTATAGTCTTCAAAGGGATCCGAAATATCTGTTCTCAGATTCCACAGAAATAAGGCTAGCAAAGAGATCCACGAAATACAGATGTAACTCTGTGAGATGAATTAACAGAACACTAAGCAGTTTCTCAGAAAGCTTCTTTCCAGATTTCATCTGAGGATATTTCCTTTTTCACCATAGCCCTCTATGGGCTTCCAAATATCACTTTGCCAATTCCACAAGAACTGTCTTAGAGAAAGGCTTCTTGAGGGGAAAGCTGTAACTCTGTGAGATGATTTCACAGAACACAAAGAAGTTTCTCAGAAAGCTTCTTTCTCTTAGTTATCGGAGGATATTTCCTTTGGCCCTCTAGTCTTCAAAGGGATCCGAAATATCTGTTGTCAGATTCCACAGAAATAAGGCTAGCAAAGAGATCCACGAAATACAGATGTAACTCTGTGAGATGAATTAACAGAACACTAAGCAGTTTCTCAGAAAGCTTCTTTCCAGATTTCATCTGAGGATATTTCCTTTTTCACCATAGCCCTCTATGGGCTTCCAAATATCACTTTGCCAATTCCACAAGAACTGTGTTAGCGAAAGGCTTCTTGAGGGGAAGCTGTAACTCTGTCAGATGATTTCACAGAACACAAAGAAGTTTCTCAGAAAGCTTCTTTCTCTTAATTATCGGAGGATATTTCCTTTGGCCCTATAGTGTTCAAAGGGATCCGAAATATCTGTTTTCAGATTCCACAGAAATAGGGCTAGCAAAGAGATCCACGAAATACAGATGGAACTCTGTGAGATGAATTAACAGAACACTAAGCAGTTTCTCAGAAAGCTTCTTTCCAGATTTCATCTGAGGATATTTCCTTTTTCACCATAGCCCTCTATGGGCTTCCAAATATCACTTTGCCAATTCCACAAGAACTGTCTTAGCGAAAGGCTTCTTGAGGGGAAAGCTGTAACTCTGTGAGATGATTTCACAGAACACAAAGAAGTTTCTCAGAAAGCTTCTTTCTCTTAGTTATCGGAGGATATTTCCTTTGGCCCTATAGTCTTCAAAGGGATCCGAAATATCTGTTCTCAGATTCCCCAGAAATAAGGCTAGCCAAGTGATCCACGAAATAAGATATAACTCTGTGAGATGAATTAACAGAACACTAAGCAGTTTCTCAGGAAGCTTCTTTCCAGATTTCATCTGAGGATATTTCCTTTTTCACCATAGCCCTCTATGGGCTTCCAAATATCACTTTGCCAATTCCACAAGAACTGTCTTAGCGAAAGGCTTCTTGAGGGGAAAGCTGTAACTCTGTGAGATGATTACATAGAACACAAAGAAATTTCTCACAAAGCTTCTTTCTCTTAGTTATCGGAGGATATTTCCTTTGGCCCTATAGTCTTCAAAGGGATCCGAAATATCTGTTCTCAGATTCCACAGAAATAAGGCTAGCAAAGAGATCCACGAAATACAGATGTAACTCTGTGAGATGAATTAACAGAACACTAAGCAGTTTCTCAGAAAGCTTCTTTCCAGATTTCATCTGAGGATATTTCCTTTTTCACCATAGCCCTCTATGGGCTTCCAAATATCACTTTGCCAATTCCACAAGAACTGTCTTAGCGAAAGGCTTCTTGAGGGGAAAGCTGTAACTCTGTGAGCTCATTTCACAGAACACAAAGAAGTTTCTCAGAAAGCTTCTTTCTCTTAGTTTTCGGAGGATATTTCCTTTGGCCCTATAGTCTTCAAAGGGATCCGAAATATCTGTTCTCAGATTCCACAGAAATAAGGCTAGCAAGAAGATCCACGAAATACAGATGTAACTCTGTGAGATGAATTAACAGAACACTAAGCAGTTTCTCAGAAAGCTTCTTTCCAGATTTCATCTGAGGATATTTCCTTTTTCACCATAGCCCTCTATGGGCTTCCAAATATCACTTTGCCAATTCCACAAGAACTGTCTTAGTGAAAGGCTTCTTGAGGGGAAAGCCGTAACTCGGTGAGATGATTTCGCAGAACACAAAGAAGTTTCTCAGAAAGCTTCTTTCTCTTAATTATCGGAGGATATTTCCTTTGGCCCTATAGTCTTCAAAGGGATCCGAAATATCTGTTCTCAGATTCCACAGAAATAAGGCTAGCCAAGTGATCCACGAAATACAGATGTAACTCTGTGAGATGAATTAACAGAACACTAAGCAGTTTCTCAGAAAGCTGCTTTCCAGATTTCATCGGAGGATATTTCCTTTTTCACCATAGCCCTCTATGGGCTTCCAAATATCACTTTGCCAATTCCACAAGAACTGTCTTAGCGAAAGGCTTCTTGAGGGGAAAGCTGTAACTCTGTGAGATGATTTCACAGAAAACAAAGAAGTTTCTCAGAAAGCTTCTTTCTCTTAGTTATCGGAGGATATTTCCTTTGGCCCTATAGTCTTCAAAGGGATCCGAAATATCTGTTCTCAGATTCCACAGAAATAAGGCTAGCAAAGAGATCCACGAAATACAGATGTAACTCTGTGAGATGAATTAACAGAACACTAAGCAGTTTCTCAGAAAGCTTCTTTCCAGATTTCATCTGAGGATATTTCCTTTTTCACCATAGCCCTCTATGGGCTTCCAAATATCACTTTGCCAATTCCACAAGAACTGTCTTAGAGAAAGGCTTCTTGAGGGGAAAGCTGTAACTCTGTGAGATGATTTCACAGAACACAAAGAAGTTTCTCAGAAAGCTTCTTTCTCTTAGTTATCGGAGGATATTTCCTTTGGCCCTCTAGTCTTCAAAGGGATCCGAAATATCTGTTGTCAGATTCCACAGAAATAAGGCTAGCAAAGAGATCCACGAAATACAGATGTAACTCTGTGAGATGAATTAACAGAACACTAAGCAGTTTCTCAGAAAGCTTCTTTCCAGATTTCATCTGAGGATATTTCCTTTTTCACCATAGCCCTCTATGGGCTTCCAAATATCACTTTGCCAATTCCACAAGAACTGTCTTAGCCAAAGGCTTCTTGAGGGGAAAGCTGTAACTCTGTGAGATGATTTCACATAACACAAAGAGGTTTCTCAGAAAGCTTCTTTCTCTTAGTTATCGGAGGATATTTCCTTTGGCCCTATAGTCTTCAAAGGGATCCGAAATATCTGTTCTCAGGTTCCACAGAAATAAGGCTAGCAAAGAGATCCACGAAATATAGAAATAACTCTGTGAGATGAATTAACAGAACACTAAGCAGTTTCTCAGAAAGCTTCTTTCCAGATTTCATCGGAGGATATTTCCTTTTTCACCTTAGCCCTCTATGGGCTTCCAAATATCACTTTGCCAATTCCACAAGAACTGTCTTAGCGAAAGGCTTCTTGAGGGGAAAGTTGTAACTCTGTGAGCTCATTTCACAGAACACAAAGAAGTTTCTCAGAAAGCTTCTTTCTCTTAGTTTTCGGAGGATATTTCCTTTGGCCCTATAGTCTTCAAAGGGATCCGAAATATCTGTTCTCAGATTCCACAGAAATAAGGCTAGCAAAGAGATCCACGAAATATAGATGTAACTCTGTGAGATGAATTAACAGAACACTAAGCAGTTTCTCAGAAAGCTTCTTTCCAGATTTCATCGGAGGATATTTCCTTTTTCACCATAGCCCTCTATGGGCTTCCAAATATCACTTTGCCAATTCCACAAGAACTGTGTTAGCGAAAGGCTTCTTGAGGGGAAGCTGTAACTCTGTCAGATGATTTCACAGAACACAAAGAAGTTTCTCAGAAAGCTTCTTTCTCTTAATCATCGGAGGATATTTCCTTTGGCCCTATAGTCTTCAAAGGGATCCGAAATATCTGTTTTCAGATTCCACAGAAATAGGGCTAGCAAAGAGATCCACGAAATACAGATGTAACTCTGTGAGATGAATTAACAGAACACTAAGCAGTTTCTCAGAAAGCTTCTTTCCAGATTTCATCTGAGGATATTTCCTTTTTCACCATTGCCCTCTATGGGCTTCCAAATATCACTTTGCCAATTCCACAAGAACTGTCTTAGCGAAAGGCTTCTTGAGGGGAAAGCTGTAACTCTGTGAGATGATTTCACAGAACACAAAGAAGATTCTCAGAAAGCTTCTTCCTCTTTGTTATCGGAGGATATTTCCTTTGGCCCTATAGTCTTCAAAGGGTCCGAAATATCTGTTCTCAGATTCCACAGAAATAAGGCTAGCAAAGAGATCCACGAAATGTAGATGTCACTCTGTGAGATGAATTAACAGAACACTAAGCAGTTTCTCAGAAAGCT
The DNA here is from genome assembly GCF_037993035.2 of Macaca fascicularis. Taxonomy (NCBI): domain Eukaryota; kingdom Metazoa; phylum Chordata; class Mammalia; order Primates; family Cercopithecidae; genus Macaca; species Macaca fascicularis. The sequence goes on from NC_088379.1 coordinate 87,288,634, forward strand.
TCTTTCCAGATTTCATCGGAGGATATTTCCTTTTTCACCATAGCCCTCTATGGGCTTCCAAATATCACTTTGCCAATTCCACAAGAACTGTCTTAGCGAAAGGCTTCTTGAGGGGAAAGCTGTAACTCTGTGAGATGATTTCACAGAACACAAAGAAGTTTCTCAGAAAGCTTCTTTCTCTTTGTTATCGGAGGATATTTCCTTTGGCCCTATAGTCTTCAAAGGGATCCGAAATATCTGTTTTCAGATTCCACAGAAATAAGGCTAGCAAAGAGATCCACGAAATATAGAAATAACTCTGTGAGATGAATTAACAGAACACTAAGCAGTTTCTCAGAAAGCTTCTTTCCAGTATTCATTGGAGGATATTTCCTTTTTCACCATAGCCCTCAATGGGCTTCGAAATATCACTTTGCCAATTCCACAAGAACTGTCTTAGCGAAAGGCTTCTTGAGCGGAAAGCTGTAACTCTGTGAGATGATTTCACAGAACACAAAGAAGTTTCTCAGAAAGCTTCTTTCTCTTAGTTATCGGAGGATATTTCCTTTGGCCCTGTACTCTTCAAAGGGATCCGAAATATCTGTTCTCAGATTCCACAGAAATAAGGCTAGCAAAGAGATCCACGAAATACAGATGTAAATCTGTGAGATGAATTAACAGAACACTAAGCAGTTTCTCAGAAAGCTTCTTTCCAGATTTCATCTGAGGATATTTCCTTTTTCACCATGGTCCTCTATGGGCTTCCAAATATCACTTTGCCAATTCCACAAGAACTGTCTTAGCGAAAGGCTTCTTGAGGGGAAAGCTGTAACTCTCTGAGATGATTTCACAGAACACAAAGAAGTTTCTCAGAAAGGTTCCTTCTCTTTGTTATCGGAGGATATTTCCTTTGGCCCTATAGTCTTCAAAGGGATCCGAAATAATTGTTCTCAGATTCCACAGAAATAAGGCTAGCAAAGAGATCCACGAAAAACAGATGTAACTCTGTGAGATGAATTAACAGAACACTGAGCAGTTTCTCAGAAAGCTTCTTTCCAGATTTCATCTGGGGATATTTCCTTTTTCACCATAGCCCTCTATGGGCTTCCAAATATCACTTTGCCAATTCCACAAGAACTGTCTTAGCGAAAGGCTTCTTGAGGGGAAAGCTGTAACTCTGTGAGCTCATTTCACAGAACACAAAGAAGTTTCTCAGAAAGCTTCTTTCTCTTAGTTATCGGAGGATATTTCCTTTGGCCCTATAGTCTTCAAAGGGATCCGAAATATCTGTTCTCAGATTCCACAGAAATAAGGCTAGCCAAGTGATCCACGAAATACAGATGTAACTCTGTGAGATGAATTAACAGAACACTAAGCAGTTTCTCAGAAAGCTTCTTTCCAGATTTCATCGGAGGATATTTCCTTTTTCACCATAGCCGTCTATGGGCTTCCAAATATCACTTTGCCAATTCCACAAGAACTGTCTTAGCGAAAGGCTTCTAGAGGGGAAAGCTGTAACTCTGTGAGATGATTACATAGAACACAAAGAAATTTCTCACAAAGCTTCTTTCTCTTAGTTATCGGAGGATATTTCCTTTGGCCCTATAGACTTCAAAGGGATCCGAAATATCTGTTCTCAGATTCCACAGAAATAAGGCTAGCAAAGAGATCCACGAAAGACAGATGTAACTCTGTGAGATGAATTAACAGAACACTAAGCAGTTTCTCAGAAAGCTTCTTTCCAGATTTCATCTGAGGATATTCCCTTTTTCACCATAGCCCTCTATGGGCTTCCAAATATCACTTTGCCAATTCCACAAGAACTGTCTTAGCGAAAGGCTTCTTGAGGGGAAAGCTGTAACTCTGAGAGCTCATTTCACAGAACACAAAGAAGTTTCTCAGAAAGCTTCTTTCTCTTAGTTTTCGGAGGATATTTCCTTTGGCCCTATAGTCTTCAAAGGGATCCGAAATATCTGTTCTCAGATTCCACAGAAATAAGCCTAGCAAAGAGATCCACGAAACACAGATGTAACTCTGTGAGATGAATTAACAGAACACTAAGCAGTTTCTCAGAAACCTTCTTTCCAGATTTCATCTGAGGATATTTCCTTTTTCACCATAGCCCTCTATGGGCTTCCAAATATCACTTGGCCAATTCCACAAGAACTGTCTTAGCGAAAGGCTTCTTGAGGGGAAAGCTGTAACTCTGTGAGATGATTTCACAGAACACAAAGAAGTTTCTCAGAAAGCTTCTTTCTCTTTGTTATCGGAGGATTTTTCCTTTGGCCCTATAGTCTTCAAAGGGATCCGAAATATCTGTTCTCAGATTCCACAGAAATAAGGCTAGCAAAGAGATCCACGAATTATAGATGTTACTCTGTGAGATGAATTAACAGAACACTAAGCAGTTTCTCAGAAAGCTTCTTTCCAGATTTCATCGGAGGATATTTCCTTTTTCAACATAGCCCTCTATGGGCTTCCAAATATCACTTTGCCTATTCCCCAAGAACTGTCTTAGCGAAAGGCTTCTTGAGGGGAAAGCTGTAACTCTGTGAGATGATTTCACAGAACACAAAGAAGTTTCTCAGAAAGCTTCTTTCTCTTAGTTATCGTTGGATATTTCCTTTGGCCCTATAGTCTTCAAAGGGATCCGAAATATCTGTTCTCAGATTCCACAGAAATAAGGCTAGCAAAGAGATCCACGAAATACAGATGTAACTCTGTGAGATGAATTAACAGAACACTAAGCAGTTTCTCAGAAAGCTTCTTTCCAGATTTCATCTGAGGATATTTCCTTTTTCACCATAGCCCTCTATGGGCTTCCAAATATCACTTTGCCAATTCCACAAGAACTGTCTTAGCGAAAGGCTTCTTGAGGGGAAAGCTGTAACTCTGTGAGATGATTTCACAGAACACAAAGAAGTTTCTCAGAAAGCTTCTTTCTCTTAGTTTTCGGAGGATATTTCCTTTGGCCCTATAGTCTTCAAAGGGATCCGAAATATCTGTTTTCAGATTCCACACAAATAAGGCTAGCAAAGAGATCCACGAAATACAGATGTAACTCTGTGAGATGAATTAACAGAACACTAAGCCGTTTCTCAGAAACTTCTTTCCAGATTTCATCTGAGGATATTTCCTTTTTCACCATAGCCCTCTATGGGCTTCCAAATATCACTTTGCCAATTCCACAAGAACTGTCTTAGCGAAAGGATTCTTGAGGGGAAAGCTGTAACTCTGTGAGATGATTTCACAGAACACAAAGAAGTTTCTCAGAAAGCTTATTTCTCTTAGTTATCGGAGGATATTTCCTTTGACACTATAGTCTTCAAAGGGATCCGAAATATCTGTTCTCAGATTCCACAGAAATAAGGCTAGCCAAGGGATCTACGATATACAGATGTAACTCTGTGAGATGAATTAACAGAACACTAAGCAGTTTCTCAGAAAGCTTCTTTCCAGATTTCATCTGAGGATATTTCCTTTTTCACCATAGCCCTCTAGGGGCTTCCAAATATCACTTTGCCAATTCCACAAGAACTGTCTTAGCGAAAGGCTTCTTGAGGGGAAAGCTGTAACTCTGTGAGATGATTACATAGAACACAAAGAAATTTCTCACAAAGCTTCTTTCTCTTTGTTATCGGAGGATATTTCCTTTGGCCCTATAGTCTTCAAAGGGATCCGAAATATCTGTTCTCAGATTCCACAGAAATAAGGCTAGCAAAGAGATCCACGAAATACAGATGTAACTCTGTGAGATGAATTAACAGAACACTAAGCAGTTTCTCAGAAAGCTTCTTTCCAGATTTCATCGGAGGATATTTCCTTTTTCACCATAGCCCTCTATGGGCTTCCAAATATCACTTTGCCAATTCCACAAGAACTGTCTTAGCGAGAGGTTTCTTGAGGGGAAAGCTGTAACTCTGTGAGATGATTTCACAGAACACAAAGAAGTTTCTCAGAAAGCTTCATTCTCTTAGTTATCGGATAATATTTCCTTTGGCCCTATAGTCTTCAAAGGGATCCGAAATATCTGTTTTCAGATTCCACAGAAATAAGGCTAGCAAAGAGATCCACGAAATACAGATGTAACTCTGTGAGATGAATTAACAGAACACTAGGCAGTTTCTCAGAAAGCTTCTTTCCAGATTTCATCTGAGGATATTTCCTTTTACACCATAGCCCTCTAGGGGCTTCCAAATATCACTTTGCCAATTCCACAAGAACTGTCTCAGCGAAAGGTTTCTTGAGGGGAAAGCTGTAACTCTGTGAGCTCATTTCACAGAACACAAAGAAGTTTCTCAGAAAGCTTCTTTCTCTTAGTTTTCGGAGGATATTTCCTTTGGCCCTATTGTCTTCCAAGGGATCCGAAATATCTGTTCTCAGATTCCACAGAAATAAGCCTAGCAAAGAGATCCACGAAATATAGATGTAACTCTGTGAGATGAATTAACAGAACACTAAGCAGTTTCTCAGAAAGCTTCTTTCCAGATTTCATCGGAGGATATTTCCTTTTTCACCATAGCCCTCTATGGGCTTCCAAATATCACTTTGCCAATTCCACAAGAACTGTCTTAGCGAGAGGTTTCTTGAGGGGAAAGCTGTAACTCTGTGAGATGATTTCACAGAACACAAAGAAGTTTCTCAGAAAGCTTCATTCTCTTAGTTATCGGAGGATATTTCCTTTGGCCCTATAGTCTTCAAAGGGATCCGAAATATCTGTTTTCAGATTCCACAGAAATAAGGCTAGCAAAGAGATCCACGAAATACAGATGTAACTCTGTGAGATGAATTAACAGAACACTAGGCAGTTTCTCAGAAAGCTTCTTTCCAGATTTCATCTGAGGATATTTCCTTTTTCACCATAGCCCTCTAAGGGATTCCAAATATCACTTTGCCAATTCCACAAGAACTGTCTTAGCGAAAGGCTTCATGAGGGGAAAGCTGTAACTCGGTGAGATGATTTCACAGAACACAAAGAAGTTTCTCAGAAAGCTTCTTTCTCTTTGTTATCGGAGGATATTTCCTTTGGCCCTATAGTCTTCAAAGGGATCCGAAATATCTGTTCTCAGATTCCACAGAAATAAGGCTAGCAAAGAGATCCACGAAATACAGATGTAACTCTGTGAGATGAATTAACAGAACACTAAGCAGTTGCTCAGAAAGATTCTTTCCAGATTTCATCAGAGGATATTTCCTTTTTCACCATAGCCCTCTGAGGGCTTCCAAATATCCCTTTGCCAATTCCACAAGAAATGTCTTAGCGAAAGGCTTCTTGAGGGGAAAGCTGTAACTCTGTGAGATGATTTCACAGAACACAAAGAAGTTTCTCAGAAAGCTTCTTTCTCTTAGTTATCGGAGGATATTTCCTTTGGCCCTATAGTCTTCAAAGGGATCCGAAATATCTGTTCTCAGATTCCACAGAAATAAGCCTAGCAAAGAGATCCACGAAATACAGATGTAACTCTGTGAGATGAATTAACAGAACACTAAGCAGTTTCTCAGAAAGCTTCTTTCCAGATTTCATCTGAGGATATTTCCTTTTTCACCATAGCCCTCTATGGGCTTCCAAATATCACTTGGCCAATTCCACAAGAACTGTCTTAGCGAAAGATTTCTTGAGGGGAAAGCTGTAATTCTGTGAGATGATTTCACAGAACACAAAGAAGTTTCGCAGAGCTTCTTCCTCTTTGTTATCGGAGGATATTTCCTTTGGCCCTATAGTCTTCAAAGGATTCCGAAATATCTGTTCTCAGATTCCACAGAAATAAGGCTAGCAAAGAGATCCACGAAATGTAGATGTCACTCTGTGAGATGAATTAACAGAACACTAAGCAGTTTCTCAGAAAGCTTCTTTCCAGATTTCATCGGAGGATATTTCCTTTTTCACCATAGCCCTCTATGGGCTTCCAAATATCACTTTGCCAATTCCACAAGAACTGTCTTAGCGAAAGGCTTCTTGAGGGGAAAGCTGTAACTCTGTGAGATGATTTCACAGAACACAAAGAAGTTTCTCAGAAAGCTTCTTTCTCTTTGTTATCGGAGGATATTTCCTTTGGCCCTATAGTCTTCAAAGGGATCCGAAATATCTGTTTTCAGATTCCACAGAAATAAGGCTAGCAAAGAGTTCCACGAAATATAGAAATAACTCTGTGAGATGAATTAACAGAACACTAAGCAGTTTCTCAGAAAGCTTCTTTCCAGTATTCATTGGAGCATATTTCCTTTTTCACCATAGCCCTCTATGGGCTTCCAAATATCACTTTGCCAATTCCACAAGAACTGTCTTAGCGAAAGGCTTCTTGAGGGGAAAGCTGTAACTCTGTGAGATGATTTCACAGGACAGAAAGAAGTTTCTCAGAAAGCTTCTTTCTCTTAGTTATCGGAGGATATTTCCTTTGGCCCTGTACACTTCAAAGGGATCCGAAATATCTGTTCTCAGATTCCACAGAAATAAGGCTAGCAAAGAGATCCACGAAATACAGATGTAACTCTGTGAGATGAATTAACAGAACACTAAGCAGTTCCTCAGAAAGCTTCTTTCCAGATTTCATCTGAGGATATTTCCTTTTTCACCATGGTCCTCTCTGGGCTTCCAAAGATCACTTTGCCAATTCCACAAGAACTGTCTTAGCGAAAGGCTTCTTGAGGGGAAAGCTGTAACTCTGTGAGCTCCTTTCACAGAACACAAAGAAGTTTCTCAGAAAGCTTCTTTCTCTTAGTTATCGGAGGATATTTCCTTTGGCCCTATAGTCTTCAAAGGGATCTGAAATATCTGTTCTCAGATTCCACAGAAATAAGGCTAGCCAAGTGATCCACGAAATACAGATGTAACTCTGTGAGATGAATTAACAGAACACTAAGCAGTTTCTCAGAAAGCTTCTTTCCAGATTTCATCGGAGGATATTTCCTTTTTCACCATAGCCCTCTATGGGCTTCCAAATATCACTTTGCCAATTCCACAAGAACTGCCTTAGCGAAAGGCTTCTTGAGGGGAAAGCTGTAACTCTGTGAGATGATTACATAGAACACAAAGAAATTTCTCACAAAGCTTCTTTCTCTTAGTTATCGGAGGATATTTCCTTTGGCCCTATAGTGTTCAAAGGGATCCGAAATATCTGTTCTCAGATTCCACAGAAATAAGGCTAGCAAAGAGATCCACGATATACAGATGTAACTCTGTGAGATGAATTAACAGAACACTAAGCAGTTTCTCAGAAAGCTTCTTTCCAGATTTCATCTGAGGATATTCCCTTTTTCACCATAGCCCTCTATGGGCTTCCAAATATCACTTTGCCAATTCCACAAGAATTGTCTTAGCGAAAGGCTTCTTGAGGGGAAAGCTGTAACTCTGAGAGCTCATTTCACAGAACACAAAGAAGTTTCTCAGAAAGCTTCTTTCTCTTAGTTTTGGGAGGATATTTCCTTTGGCCGTACAGTCTTCAAAGGGATCCGAAATATCTGTTCTCAGATTCCACAGAAATAAGGCTAGCAAAGAGATCCACGAAATATAGATGTAACTCTGTGAGATGAATTAACAGAACACTAAGCAGTTTCTCAGAAAGCTTCTTTCCATATTTCATCCGAGGATATTTCCTTTTTCACCATAGCCCCCTATGGGCTTCCAAATATCACTTTGCCAATTCCACAAGAACTGTCTTAGCGAAAGGCTTCTTGAGGGGAAAGCTGTAACTCTGTGAGATGATTTCACAGAACACAAAGAAGTTTCTCAGAAAGCTTCTTTCTCTTAGTTATCGGAGGATATTTCCTTTGGCCCAGTAGTCTTCAACGGGATCCGAAATATCTGTTCTCAGATTCCACTGAAATAAGGCTAGCAAAGAGATCCACGAAATACAGATGTAACTCTGTGAGATGAATTAACAGAACACTGAGCAGTTTCTCCGAAAGCTTCTTTCCAGATTTCATCTGAGGATATTTCCTTTTTCACCATAGCCCTCTATGGGCTTCCAAATGTCACTTTGCCAATTCCACAAGAACTGTCTTAGCGAAAGGATTCTTGAGGGGAAAGCTGTAACTCTGTGAGCTCATTTCACAGAACACATAGAAGTTTCTCAGAAAGCTTCTTTCTCTTAGTTTTTGGAGGATATTTTCTTTGGCCCTATCGTCTTCAAAGGGATCCGAAATATCTGTTTTCAGATTCCACAGAAATAAGGCTAGCAAAGAGATCCACGAAATACAGATGTAACTCTGTGAGATGAATTAACAGAACACTAAGCAGTTTCTCAGAAACTTCTTTCCAGATTTCATCTGAGGATATTTCCTTTTTCACCATAGCCCTCTATGGGCTTCCAAATATCACTTTGCCAATTCCACAAGAACTGTCTTAGCGAAAGGCTTCTTGAGGGGAAAGCTGTAACTCTGTGAGATGATTTCACAGAACACAAAGAAGTTTCTCAGAAAGCTTCTTCCTCTTTGTTATCGGAGGATATTTCCTTTGGCCCTATAGTCTTCAAAGGATTCCGAAATATCTGTTCTCAGATTCCACAGAAATAAGGCTAGCAAAGAGATCCACGAAATGTAGATGTCACTCTGTGAGATGAATTAACAGAACACTAAGCAGTTTCTCAGAAAGCTTCTTTCCAGATTTCATCGGAGGATATTTCCTTTTTCACCATAGCCCTCTATGGGCTTCCAAATATCACTTTGCCAATTCCACAAGAACTGTCTTAGCGAAAGGCTTCTTGAGGGGAAAGCTGTAACTCTGTGAGATGATTTCACAGAACACAAAGAAGTTTCTCAGAAAGCTTCTTTCTCTTTGTTATCGGAGGATATTTCCTTTGGCCCTATAGTCTTCAAAGGGATCCGAAATATCTGTTTTCAGATTCCACAGAAATAAGGCTAGCAAAGAGATCCACGAAATATAGAAATAACTCTGTGAGATGAATTAACAGAACACTAAGCAGTTTCTCAGAAAGCTTCTTTCCAGTATTCATTGGAGGATATTTCCTTTTTCACCATAGCCCTCTATGGGCTTCCAAATATCACTTTGCCAATTCCACAAGAACTGTCTTAGCGAAAGGCTTCTTGAGGGGAAAGCTGTAACTCTGTGAGATGATTTCACAGAACACAAAGAAGTTTCTCAGAAAGCTTCTTTCTCTTAGTTATCGGAGGATATTTCCTTTGGCCCTGTACACTTCAAAGGGATCCGAAATATCTGTTCTCAGATTCCACAGAAATAAGGCTAGCAAAGAGATCCACGAAATACAGATGTAACTCTGTGAGATGAATTAACAGAACACTAAGCAGTTCCTCAGAAAGCTTCTTTCCAGATTTCATCTGAGGATATTTCCTTCTTCACCATGGTCCTCTCTGGGCTTCCAAATATCACTTTGCCAATTCCACAAGAAGTGTCTTAGCGAAAGGCTACTTGAGGGGAAAGCTGTAACTCTCTGAGATGACTTCACAGAACACAAAGAAGTTTCTCAGAAAGGTTCTTTCTCTTTGTTATCGGAGGATATTTCCTTTGGCCCTATAGTCTTCAAAGGGATCCGAAATAATTGTTCTCAGATTCCACAGAAATAAGGCTAGCAAAGAGATCCACGAAATACAGATGTAACTCTGTGAGATGAATTAACAGAACACTGAGCAGTTTCTCAGAAAGCTTCTTTCCAGATTTCATCTGAGGATATTTCCTTTTTCACCATAGCCCTCTATGGGCTTCCAAATATCACTTTGCCAATTCCACAAGAACTGTCTTAGCGAAAGGCTTCTTGAGGGGAAAGCTGTAACTCTGTGAGCTCATTTCACAGAACACAAAGAAGTTTCTCAGAAAGCTTCTTTCTCTTAGTTATCGGAGGATATTTCCTTTGGCCCTATAGTCTTCAAAGGGATCCGAAATATCTGTTCTCAGATTCCACAGAAATAAGGCTAGCCAAGTGATCCACGAAATACAGATGTAACTCTGTGAGATGAATTAACAGAACACTAAGCAGTTTCTCAGAAAGCTTCTTTTCAGATTTCATCGGAGGATATTTCCTTTTTCACCATAGCCCTCTATGGGCTTCCAAATATCACTTTGCCAATTCCACAAGAACTGTCTTAGCGAAAGGCTTCTTGAGGGGAAAGCTGTAACTCTGTGAGATGATTACATAGAACACAAAGAAATTTCTCACAAAGCTTCTTTCTCTTAGTTATCGGAGGATATTTCCTTTGGCCCTATAGTGTTCAAAGGGATCCGAAATATCTGTTCTCAGATTCCACAGAAATAAGGCTAGCCAAGAGATCCACGATATACAGATGTAACTCTGTGAGATGAATTAACAGAACACTAAGCAGTTTCTCAGAAAGCTTCTTTCCAGATTTCATCTGAGGATATTCCCTTTTTCACCATAGCCCTCTATGGGCTTCCAAATATCACTTTGCCAATTCCACAAGAATTGTCTTAGCGAAAGGCTTCTTGAGGGGAAAGCTGTAACTCTGAGAGCTCATTTCACAGAACACAAAGAAGTTTCTCAGAAAGCTTCTTTCTCTTAGTTATCGGAGGATATTTCCTTTGGCCCTATAGTCTTCAAAGGGATCCGAAATATCTGTTCTCAGATTCCACAGAAATAAGGCTAGACAAGTGATCCACGAAATACAGATGTAACTCTGTGAGATGAATTAACAGAACACTAAGCAGTTTCTCAGAAAGCTTCTTTCCAGATTTCATCGGAGGATATTTCCTTATTCACCATAGCCCTCTATGGGCTTCCAAATATCACTTTGCCAATTCCACAAGAACTGTCTTAGCGAAAGGCTTCTTGAGGGGAAAGCTGTAACTCTGTGAGATGATTACATAGAACACAAAGAAATTTCTCCCAAAGCTTCTTTCTCTTAGTTATCGGAGGATATTTCCTTTGGCCCTATAGTGTTCAAAGGGATCCGAAATATCTGTTCTCAGATTCCACAGAAATAAGGCTAGCAAAGAGATCCACGATATACAGATGTAACTCTGTGAGATGAATTAACAGAACACTAAGCAGTTTCTCAGAAAGCTTCTTTCCAGATTTCATCTGAGGATATTCCCTTTTTCACCATAGCCCTCTATGGGCTTCCAAATATCACTTTGCCAATTCCACAAGAATTGTTTAGCGAAAGGCTTCTTGAGGGGAAAGCTGTAACTCTGAGAGCTCATTTCACAGAACACAAAGAAGTTTCTCAGAAAGCTTCTTTCTCTTAGTTTTGGGAGGATATTTCCTTTGGCCGTACAGTCTTCAAAGGGATCCGAAATATCTGTTCTCAGATTCCACAGAAATAAGGCTAGCAAAGAGATCCACGAAATATAGATGTAACTCTGTGAGATGAATTAACAGAACACTAAGCAGTTTCTCAGAAAGCTTCTTTCCATATTTCATCCGAGGATATTTCCTTTTTCACCATAGCCCTCTAAGGGCTTCCAAATATCACTTTGCCAATTCCACAAGAACTGTCTTAGCGAAAGGCTTCTTGAGGGGAAAGCTGTAACTCTGTGAGATGATTTCACAGAACACAAAGAAGTTTCTCAGAAAGCTTCTTTCTCTTAGTTACCGGAGGATATTTCCTTTGGCCCAGTAGTCTTCAACGGGATCCGAAATATCTGTTCTCAGATTCCACAGAAATAAGGCTAGCAAAGAGATCCACGAAATACAGATGTAACTCTGTGAGATGAATTAACAGAACACTGAGCAGTTTCTCCGAAAGCTTCTTTCCAGATTTCATCTGAGGATATTTCCTTTTTCACCATAGCCCTCTATGGGCTTCCAAATGTCACTTTGCCAATTCCACAAGAACTGTCTTAGCGAAAGGATTCTTGAGGGGAAAGCTGTAACTCTGTGAGCTCATTTCACAGAACACATAGAAGTTTCTCAGAAAGCTTCTTTCTCTTAGTTTTTGGAGGATATTTCCTTTGGCCCTATCGTCTTCAAAGGGATCCGAAATATCTGTTTTCAGATTCCACAGAAATAAGGCTAGCAAAGAGATCCACGAAATACAGATGTAACTCTGTGAGATGAATTAACAGAACACTAAGCAGTTTCTCAGAAACTTCTTTCCAGATTTCATCTGAGGATATTTCCTTTTTCACCATAGCCCTCTATGGGCTTCCAAATATCACTTTGCCAATTCCACAAGAACTGTCTTAGCGAAAGGCTTCTTGAGGGGAAAGCTGTAACTCTGTGAGATGATTTCACAGAACACAAAGAAGTTTCTCAGAAAGCTTCTTTCTCTTAGTTATCGGAGGATATTTCCTTTGGCCCTATAGTCTTCAAAGGGATCCGAAATATCTGTTCTCAGATTCCACAGAAATAAGGCTAGCAAAGAGATCCACGAAATACAGATGTAACTCTGTGAGATGAATTAACAGAACACTAAGCAGTTTCTCAGAAAGCTTCTTTCCAGATTTCATCTGAGGATATTTCCTTTTTCACCATAGCCCTCTATGGGCTTCCAAATATCACTTTGCCAATTCCACAAGAACTGTCTTAGCGAAAGGCTTCTTGAGGGGAAAGCTGTAACTCTGTGAGATGATTTCACAGAACACAAAGAAGTTTCTCAGAAAGCTTCTTTCTCTTTGTTATTGGAGGATATTTCCTTTGGCCCTATAGTCTTCAAAGGGATCCGAAATACCTGTTCTCAGATTCCACAGAAATAAGCCTAGCAAAGAGATCCACGAAATACAGATGTAACTCTGTGAGATGAATTAACAGAACACTAAGCAGTTTCTCAGAAAGCTTCTTTCCAGATTTCATCTGAGGATATTTCCTTTTTCACCATAGCCCTCTATGGGCTTCCAAATATCACTTGGCCAATTCCACAAGAACTGTCTTAGCGAAAGGCTTCTTGAGGGGAAAGCTGTAAGTCTGTGAGCTCATTTCACAGAACACAAAGAAGTTTCTCAGAAAGCTTCTTCCTCTTTGTTATTGGAGGATATTTCCTTTGGCCCTATAGTCTTCAAAGGATTCCGAAATATCTGTTCTCAGATTCCACAGAAATAAGGCTAGCAAAGAGATCCACGAAATGTAGATGACACTCTGTGAGATGAATTAACAGAACACTAAGCAGTTTCTCAGAAAGCTTCTTTCCAGATTTCATCGGAGGATATTTCCTTTTTCACCATAGCCCTCTAAGGGCTTCCAAATATCACTTTGCCAATTCCACAAGAACTGTCTTAGCGAAAGGCTTCTTGAGGGGAAAGCTGTAACTCTGTGAGATGATTTCACAGAACACAAAGAAGTTTCTCAGAAAGCTTCTTTCTCTTTGTTATCGGAGGATATTTCCTTTGGCCCTATAGTCTTCAAAGGGATCCGAAATATCTGTTTTCAGATTCCACAGAAATAAGGCTAGCAAAGAGATCCACGAAATATAGAAATAACTCTGTGAGATGAATTAACAGAACACTAAGCAGTTTCTCAGAAAGCTTCTTTCCAGTATTCATTGGAGGATATTTCCTTTTTCACCATAGCCCTCTATGGGCTTCCAAATATCACTTTGCCAATTCCACAAGAACTGTCTTAGCGAAAGGCTTCTTGAGGGGAAAGCTGTAACTCTGTGAGATGATTTCACAGAACACAAAGAAGTTTCTCAGAAAGCTTCTTTCTCTTAGTTATCGGAGGATATTTCCTTTGGCCCTGTACACTTCAAAGGGATCCGAAATATCTGTTCTCAGATTCCACAGAAATAAGGCTAGCAAAGAGATCCACGAAATACAGATGTAACTCTGTGAGATGAATTAACAGAACACTAAGCAGTTCCTCAGAAAGCTTCTTTCCAGATTTCATCTGAGGATATTTCCTTTTTCACCATGGTCCTCTCTGGGCTTCCAAATATCACTTTGCCAATTCCACAAGAACTGTCTTAGCGAAAGGCTTCTTGAGGGGAAAGCTGTAACTCTCTGAGATGACTTCACAGAACACAAAGAAGTTTCTCAGAAAGGTTCTTTCTCTTTGTTATCGGAGGATATTTCCTTTGGCCCTATAGTCTTCAAAGGGATCCGAAATAATTGTTCTCAGATTCCACAGAAATAAGGCTAGCAAAGAGATCCACGAAATACAGATGTAACTCTGTGAGATGAATTAACAGAACACTGAGCAGTTTCTCAGAAAGCTTCTTTCCAGATTTCATCTGAGGATATTTCCTTTTCCACCATAGCCCTCTATGGGCTTCCAAATATCACTTTGCCAATTCCACAAGAACTGTCTTAGCGAAAGGCTTCTTGAGGGGAAAGCTGTAACTCTGTGAGCTCATTTCACAGAACACAAAGAAGTTTCTCAGAAAGCTTCTTTCTCTTAGTTATCGGAGGATATTTCCTTTGGCCCTATAGTCTTCAAAGGGATCCGAAATATCTGTTCTCAGATTCCACAGAAATAAGGCTAGCCAAGTGATCCACGAAATACAGATGTAACTCTGTGAGATGAATTAACAGAACACTAAGCAGTTTCTCAGAAAGCTTCTTTCCAGATTTCATCGGAGGATATTTCCTTTTTCACCATAGCCCTCTATGGGCTTCCAAATATCACTTTGCCAATTCCACAAGAACTGTCTTAGCGAAAGGCTTCTTGAGGGGAAAGCTGTAACTCTGTGAGATGATTTCATAGAACACAAAGAAATTTCTCACAAAGCTTCTTTCTCTTAGTTATCGGAGGATATTTCCTTTGGCCCTATAGTGTTCAAAGGGATCCGAAATATCTGTTCTCAGATTCCACAGAAATAAGGCTAGCCAAGAGATCCACGATATACAGATGTAACTCTGTGAGATGAATTAACAGAACACTAAGCAGTTTCTCAGAAAGCTTCTTTCCAGATTTCATCTGAGGATATTCCCTTTTTCACCATAGCCCTCGATGGGCTTCCAAATATCACTTTGCCAATTCCACAAGAATTGTCTTAGCGAAAGGCTTCTTGAGGGGAAAGCTGTAACTCTGAGAGCTCATTTCACAGAACACAAAGAAGTTTCTCAGAAAGCTTCTTTCTCTTAGTTTTGGGAGGATATTTCCTTTGGCCGTACAGTCTTCAAAGGGATCCGAAATATCTGTTCTCAGATTCCACAGAAATAAGGCTAGCAAAGAGATCCACGAAATATAGATGTAACTCTGTGAGATGAATTAACAGAACACTAAGCAGTTTCTCAGAAACTTCTTTCCAGATTTCATCTGAGGATATTTCCTTTTTCACCATAGCCCTCTATGGGCTTCCAAATATCACTTTGCCAATTCCACAAGAACTGTCTTAGCGAAAGGCTTCTTGAGGGGAAAGCTGTAACTCTGTGAGATGATTTCACAGAACACAAAGAAGTTTCTCAGAAAGCTTCTTTCTCTTAGTTATTGGAGGATATTTCCTTTGGCCCTATAGTCTTCAAAGGGATCCGAAATATCTGTTCTCAGATTCCACAGAAATAAGGCTAGCAAAGAGATCCACGAAATACAGATGTAACTCTGTGAGATGAATTAACAGAACACTAAGCAGTTTCTCAGAAAGCTTCTTTCCAGATTTCATCTGAGGATATTTCCTTTTTCACCATAGCCCTCTATGGGCTTCCAAATATCACTTTGCCAATTCCACAAGAACTGTCTTAGCGAAAGGCTTCTTGAGGGGAAAGCTGTAACTCTGTGAGATGATTTCACAGAACACAAAGAAGTTTCTCAGAAAGCTTCTTTCTCTTAGTTATCGGAGGATATTTCCTTTGGCCCTATAGTCTTCAAAGGGATCCGAAATATCTGTTCTCAGATTCCACAGAAATAAGGCTAGCAAAGAGATCCACGAAATACAGATGTAACTCTGTGAGATGAATTAACAGAACACTAAGCAGTTTCTCAGAAAGCTTCTTTCCAGATTTCATCTGAGGATATTTCCTTTTTCACCATAGCCCTCTATGGGCTTCCAAATATCACTTTGCCAATTCCACAAGAACTGTCTTAGCGAAAGGCTTCTTGAGGGGAAAGCTGTAACTCTGTGAGATGATTTCACAGAACACAAAGAAGTTTCTCAGAAAGCTTCTTTCTCTTTGTTATTGGAGGATATTTCCTTTGGCCCTATAGTCTTCAAAGGGATCCGAAATACCTGTTCTCAGATTCCACAGAAATAAGCCTAGCAAAGAGATCCACGAAATACAGATGTAACTCTGTGAGATGAATTAACAGAACACTAAGCAGTTTCTCAGAAAGCTTCTTTCCAGATTTCATCTGAGGATATTTCCTTTTTCACCATAGCCCTCTATGGGCTTCCAAATATCACTTGGCCAATTCCACAAGAACTGTCTTAGCGAAAGGCTTCTTGAGGGGAAAGCTGTAAGTCTGTGAGCTCATTTCACAGAACACAAAGAAGTTTCTCAGAAAGCTTCTTCCTCTTTGTTATTGGAGGATATTTCCTTTGGCCCTATAGTCTTCAAAGGATTCCGAAATATCTGTTCTCAGATTCCACAGAAATAAGGCTAGCAAAGAGATCCACGAAATGTAGATGACACTCTGTGAGATGAATTAACAGAACACTAAGCAGTTTCTCAGAAAGCTTCTTTCCAGATTTCATCGGAGGATATTTCCTTTTTCACCATAGCCCTCTATGGGCTTCCAAATATCACTTTGCCAATTCCACAAGAACTGTCTTAGCGAAAGGCTTCTTGAGGGGAAAGCTGTAACTCTGTGAGATGATTTCACAGAACACAAAGAAGTTTCTCAGAAAGCTTCTTTCTCTTTGTTATCGGAGGATATTTCCTTTGGCCCTATAGTCTTCAAAGGGATCCGAAATATCTGTTTTCAGATTCCACAGAAATAAGGCTAGCAAAGAGATCCACGAAATATAGAAATAACTCTGTGAGATGAATTAACAGAACACTAAGCAGTTTCTCAGAAAGCTTCTTTCCAGTATTCATTGGAGGATATTTCCTTTTTCACCATAGCCCTCTATGGGCTTCCAAATATCACTTTGCCAATTCCACAAGAACTGTCTTAGCGAAAGGCTTCTTGAGGGGAAAGCTGTAACTCTGTGAGATGATTTCACAGAACACAAAGAAGTTTCTCAGAAAGCTTCTTTCTCTTAGTTATCGGAGGATATTTCCTTTGGCCCTGTACACTTCAAAGGGATCCGAAATATCTGTTCTCAGATTCCACAGAAATAAGGCTAGCAAAGAGATCCACGAAATACAGATGTAACTCTGTGAGATGAATTAACAGAACACTAAGCAGTTCCTCAGAAAGCTTCTTTCCAGATTTCATCTGAGGATATTTCCTTTTTCACCATGGTCCTCTCTGGGCTTCCAAATATCACTTTGCCAATTCCACAAGAACTGTCTTAGCGAAAGGCTTCTTGAGGGGAAAGCTGTAACTCTCTGAGATGACTTCACAGAACACAAAGAAGTTTCTCAGAAAGGTTCTTTCTCTTTGTTATCGGAGGATATTTCCTTTGGCCCTATAGTCTTCAAAGGGATCCGAAATAATTGTTCTCAGATTCCACAGAAATAAGGCTAGCAAAGAGATCCACGAAATACAGATGTAACTCTGTGAGATGAATTAACAGAACACTGAGCAGTTTCTCAGAAAGCTTCTTTCCAGATTTCATCTGAGGATATTTCCTTTTCCACCATAGCCCTCTATGGGCTTCCAAATATCACTTTGCCAATTCCACAAGAACTGTCTTAGCGAAAGGCTTCTTGAGGGGAAAGCTGTAACTCTGTGAGCTCATTTCACAGAACACAAAGAAGTTTCTCAGAAAGCTTCTTTCTCTTAGTTATCGGAGGATATTTCCTTTGGCCCTATAGTCTTCAAAGGGATCCGAAATATCTGTTCTCAGATTCCACAGAAATAAGGCTAGCCAAGTGATCCACGAAATACAGATGTAACTCTGTGAGATGAATTAACAGAACACTAAGCAGTTTCTCAGAAAGCTTCTTTCCAGATTTCATCGGAGGATATTTCCTTTTTCACCATAGCCCTCTATGGGCTTCCAAATATCACTTTGCCAATTCCACAAGAACTGTCTTAGCGAAAGGCTTCTTGAGGGGAAAGCTGTAACTCTGTGAGATGATTTCATAGAACACAAAGAAATTTCTCACAAAGCTTCTTTCTCTTAGTTATCGGAGGATATTTCCTTTGGCCCTATAGTGTTCAAAGGGATCCGAAATATCTGTTCTCAGATTCCACAGAAATAAGGCTAGCCAAGAGATCCACGATATACAGATGTAACTCTGTGAGATGAATTAACAGAACACTAAGCAGTTTCTCAGAAAGCTTCTTTCCAGATT
This sequence comes from Macaca fascicularis, assembly GCF_037993035.2. NCBI lineage: Eukaryota > Metazoa > Chordata > Mammalia > Primates > Cercopithecidae > Macaca > Macaca fascicularis. Next base: position 87,306,818 of record NC_088379.1, read on the forward strand.
TCATCTGAGGATATTCCCTTTTTCACCATAGCCCTCGATGGGCTTCCAAATATCACTTTGCCAATTCCACAAGAATTGTCTTAGCGAAAGGCTTCTTGAGGGGAAAGCTGTAACTCTGAGAGCTCATTTCACAGAACACAAAGAAGTTTCTCAGAAAGCTTCTTTCTCTTAGTTTTGGGAGGATATTTCCTTTGGCCGTACAGTCTTCAAAGGGATCCGAAATATCTGTTCTCAGATTCCACAGAAATAAGGCTAGCAAAGAGATCCACGAAATATAGATGTAACTCTGTGAGATGAATTAACAGAACACTAAGCAGTTTCTCAGAAACTTCTTTCCAGATTTCATCTGAGGATATTTCCTTTTTCACCATAGCCCTCTATGGGCTTCCAAATATCACTTTGCCAATTCCACAAGAACTGTCTTAGCGAAAGGCTTCTTGAGGGGAAAGCTGTAACTCTGTGAGATGATTTCACAGAACACAAAGAAGTTTCTCAGAAAGCTTCTTTCTCTTAGTTATTGGAGGATATTTCCTTTGGCCCTATAGTCTTCAAAGGGATCCGAAATATCTGTTCTCAGATTCCACAGAAATAAGGCTAGCAAAGAGATCCACGAAATACAGATGTAACTCTGTGAGATGAATTAACAGAACACTAAGCAGTTTCTCAGAAAGCTTCTTTCCAGATTTCATCTGAGGATATTTCCTTTTTCACCATAGCCCTCTATGGGCTTCCAAATATCACTTTGCCAATTCCACAAGAACTGTCTTAGCGAAAGGCTTCTTGAGGGGAAAGCTGTAACTCTGTGAGATGATTTCACAGAACACAAAGAAGTTTCTCAGAAAGCTTCTTTCTCTTTGTTATCGGAGGATATTTCCTTTGGCCCTATAGTCTTCAAAGGGATCCGAAATACCTGTTCTCAGATTCCACAGAAATAAGCCTAGCAAAGAGATCCACGAAATACAGATGTAACTCTGTGAGATGAATTAACAGAACACTAAGCAGTTTCTCAGAAAGCTTCTTTCCAGATTTCATCTGAGGATATTTCCTTTTTCACCATAGCCCTCTATGGGCTTCCAAATATCACTTTGCCAATTCCACAAGAACTGTCTTAGCGAAAGGCTTCTTGAGGGGAAAGCTGTAACTCTGTGAGCTCATTTCACAGAACACAAAGAAGTTTCTCAGAAAGCTTCTTTCTCTTATTTATCGGAGGATATTTCCTTTGACCCTATAGTCTTCAAAGGGATCCGAAATATCTGTTCTCAGATTCCACAGAAATAAGGCTAGCCAAGTGATCCACGAAATACAGATATAACTCTGTGAGATGAATTAACAGAACACTAAGCAGTTTCTCAGAAAGCTTCTTTCCAGATTTCATCGGAGGATATTTCCTTTTTCACCATAGCCCTCTATGGGCTTCCAAATATCACTTTGCCAATTCCACAAGAACTGTCTTAGGGAAAGGCTTCTTGAGGGGAAAGCTGTAACTCTGTGAGATGATTACATAGAACACAAAGAAATTTCTCACAAAGCTTCTTTCTCTTAGTTATCGGAGGATATTTCCTTTGGCCCTATAGTCTTCAAAGGGATCCGAGATATCTGTTTTCAGATTCCACAGAAATAAGGCTAGCAAAGAGATCCACGAAATACAGATGTAACTCTGTGAGATGAATTAACAGAACACTAAGCAGTTTCTCAGAAAGCTTCTTTCCAGATTTCATCTGAGGATATTTCCTCTTTCACCATAGCCCTCTACGGGCCTCCAAATATCACTTTGCCAATTCCACAAGAACTGTCTTAGCGAAAGGCTTCTTGAGGGGAAAGCTGTAACTCTGTGAGATGATTTCACAGAAGACAAAGAGGTTTCTCTGAAAGCTTCTTTCTCTTTGTTATCGGAGGATATTTCCTTTGGTCCTATAGTCTTCAAAGGGATCCGAAATATCTGTTCTCAGATTCCACAGAAATAAGGCTAGCAAAGAGATCCACGAAATATAGAAGTAACTCTGTGAGATGAATTAACAGAACACTAAGCAGTTGCTCAGAAAGCTTCTTTCCAGATTTCATCTGAGGATATTTCCTTTTTCACCATAGCCCTCTAAGGGCTTCCAAATATCACTTTGCCAATTCCACAAGAAATGTCTTAGCGAAAGGCTTCTTGAGGGGAAAGCTGTAACTCTGTGAGATGATTTCACAGAACACAAAGAAGTTTCTCAGAAAGCTTCTTTCTCTTAGTTATCGGAGGATATTTCCTTTGGCCCTATAGTCTTCAAAGGGATCCGAAATGTCTGTTCTCAGATTCCTCAGAAATAAGCCTAGCAAAGAGATGCACGAAATACAGATGTAACTCTGTGAGATGAATTAACAGAACACTAAGCAGTTTCTCAGAAAGCTTCTTTCCAGATTTCATCGGCGGATATTTCCTTTTTCAATATAGCCCTCTATGGGTTTCCAAATATCACTTTGCCAATTCCACAAGAACTGTCTTAGCGAAAGGCTTCTTGAGGGGAAAGCTGTAACTCTGTGAGATGATTTCACAGAACACAAAGAAGTTTCTCAGAAAGCTTCTTTCTCTTAGTTATCGGAGGATATTTCCTTTGGCCCTGTACACTTCAAAGGGATCCGAAATATCTGTTCTCAGATTCCACAGAAATAAGGCTAGCAAAGAGATCCACGAAATACAGATGTAACTCTGTGAGATGAATTAACAGAACACTAAGCAGTTTCTCAGAAAGCTTCTTTCCAGATTTCATCTGAGGATATTTCCTTTTTCACCATGGTCCTCTCTGGGCTTCCAAATATCACTTTGCCAATTCCACAAGAACTGTCTTAGCGAAAGGCTTCTTGAGGGGAAAGCTGTAACTCTCTGAGATGACTTCACAGAACACAAAGAAGTTTCTCAGAAAGGTTCTTTCTCTTTGTTGTCGGAGGATATTTCCTTTGGCCCTATAGTCTTCAAAGGGATCCGAAATAATTGTTCTCAGATTCCACAGAAATAAGGCTAGCAAAGAGATCCACGAAATACAGATGTAACTCTGTGAGATGAATTAACAGAACACTGAGCAGTTTCTCAGAAAGCTTCTTTCCAGATTTCATCTGAGGATATTTCCTTTTCCACCATAGCCCTCTATGGGCTTCCAAATATCACTTTGCCAATTCCACAAGAACTGTCTTAGCGAAAGGCTTCTTGAGGGGAAAGCTGTAACTCTGTGAGCTCATTTCACAGAACACAAAGAAGTTTCTCAGAAAGCTTCTTTCTCTTAGTTATCGGAGGATATTTCCTTTGGCCCTATAGTCTTCAAAGGGATCCGAAATATCTGTTCTCAGATTCCACAGAAATAAGGCTAGCCAAGTGATCCACGAAATACAGATGTAACTCTGTGAGATGAATTAACAGAACACTAAGCAGTTTCTCAGAAAGCTTCTTTCCAGATTTCATCGGAGGATATTTCCTTTTTCACCATAGCCCTCTATGGGCTTCCAAATATCACTTTGCCAATTCCACAAGAACTGTCTTAGCGAAAGGCTTCTTGAGGGGAAAGGTGTAACTCTGTGAGATGATTACATAGAACACAAAGAAATTTCTCACAAAGCTTCTTTCTCTTAGTTATCGGAGGATATTTCCTTTGGCCCTATAGTGTTCAAAGGGATCCGAAATATCTGTTCTCAGATTCCACAGAAATAAGGCTAGCCAAGAGATCAACGATATACAGATGTAACTCTGTGAGATGAATTAACAGAACACTAAGCAGTTTCTCAGAAAGCTTCTTTCCAGATTTCATCTGAGGATATTCCCTTTTTCACCATAGCCCTCTATGGGCTTCCAAATATCACTTTGCCAATTCCACAAGAATTGTCTTAGCGAAAGGCTTCTTGAGGGGAAAGCTGTAACTCTGAGAGCTCATTTCACAGAACACAAAGAAGTTTCTCAGAAAGCTTCTTTCTCTTAGTTTTGGGAGGATATTTCCTTTGGCCGTACAGTCTTCAAAGGGATCCGAAATATCTGTTCTCAGATTCCACAGAAATAAGGCTAGCAAAGAGATCCACGAAATATAGATGTAACTCTGTGAGATGAATTAACAGAACACTAAGCAGTTTCTCAGAAACTTCTTTCCAGATTTCATCTCAGGATATTTCCTTTTTCACCATAGCCCTCTATGGGCTTCCAAATATCACTTTGCCAATTCCACAAGAACTGTCTTAGCGAAAGGCTTCTTGAGGGGAAAGCTGTAACTCTGTGAGATGATTTCACAGAACACAAAGAAGTTTCTCAGAAAGCTTCTTTCTCTTAGTTATCGGAGGATATTTCCTTTGGCCCTATAGTCTTCAAAGGGATCCGAAATATCTGTTCTCAGATTCCACAGAAATAAGGCTAGCAAAGAGATCCACGAAATACAGATGTAACTCTGTGAGATGAATTAACAGAACACTAAGCAGTTTCTCAGAAAGCTTCTTTCCAGATTTCATCTGAGGATATTTCCTTTTTCACCATAGCCCTCTATGGGCTTCCAAATATCACTTTGCCAATTCCACAAGAACTGTCTTAGCGAAAGGCTTCTTGAGGGGAAAGCTGTAACTCTGTGAGATGATTTCACAGAACACAAAGAAGTTTCTCAGAAAGCTTCTTTCTCTTTGTTATCGGAGGATATTTCCTTTGGCCCTATAGTCTTCAAAGGGATCCGAAATACCTGTTCTCAGATTCCACAGAAATAAGCCTAGCAAAGAGATCCACGAAATACAGATGTAACTCTGTGAGATGAATTAACAGAACACTAAGCAGTTTCTCAGAAAGCTTCTTTCCAGATTTCATCTGAGGATATTTCCTTTTTCACCATAGCCCTCTATGGGCTTCCAAATATCACTTTGCCAATTCCACAAGAACTGTCTTAGCGAAAGGCTTCTTGAGGGGAAAGCTGTAACTCTGTGAGCTCATTTCACAGAACACAAAGAAGTTTCTCAGAAAGCTTCTTCCTCTTTGTTATCGGAGGATATTTCCTTTGGCCCTATAGTCTTCAAAGGATTCCGAAATATCTGTTCTCAGATTCCACAGAAATAAGGCTAGCAAAGAGATCCACGAAATGTAGATGTCACTCTGTGAGATGAATTAACAGAACACTAAGCAGTTTCTCAGAAAGCTTCTTTCCAGATTTCATCGGAGGATATTTCCTTTTTCACCATAGCCCTCTATGGGCTTCCAAATATCACTTTGCCAATTCCACAAGAACTGTCTTAGCGAAAGGCTTCTTGAGGGGAAAGCTGTAACTCTGTGAGATGATTTCACAGAACACAAAGAAGTTTCTCAGAAAGCTTCTTTCTCTTTGTTATCGGAGGATATTTCCTTTGGCCCTATAGTCTTCAAAGGGATTCGAAATATCTGTTCTCAGATTCCACAGAAATAAGGCTAGCAAAGAGATCCAGGAAATAGAGAAGTAACTCTGTGAGATGAATTAACAGAACACTAAGCAGTTTCTCAGAAAGCTTCTTTCCAGATTTCATCGGAGGATATTTCCTTTTTCACCATAGCCCTCTATGGGCTTCCAAATATCACTTTGCCAATTCCACAAGAACTGTCTTAGCGAAAGGCTTCTTGAGGGGAAAGCTGTAACTCTGTGAGATGATTTCACAGAACACAAAGAAGTTTCTCAGAAAGCTTCTTTCTCTTAGTTATCGGAGGATATTTCCTTTGGCCCTGTACACTTCAAAGGGATCCGAAATATCTGTTCTCAGATTCCACAGAAATAAGGCTAGCAAAGAGATCCACGAAATACAGATGTAACTCTGTGAGATGAATTAACAGAACACTAAGCAGTTCCTCAGAAAGCTTCTTTCCAGATTTCATCTGAGGATATTTCCTTTTTCACCATGGTCCTCTCTGGGCTTCCAAATATCACTTTGCCAATTCCACAAGAACTGTCTTAGCGAAAGGCTTCTTGAGGGGAAAGCTGTAACTCTCTGAGATGACTTCACAGAACACAAAGAAGTTTCTCAGAAAGGTTCTTTCTCTTTGTTATCGGAGGATATTTCCTTTGGCCCTATAGTCTTCAAAGGGATCCGAAATAATTGTTCTCAGATTCCACAGAAATAAGGCTAGCAAAGAGATCCACGAAATACAGATGTAACTCTGTGAGATGAATTAACAGAACACTGAGCAGTTTCTCAGAAAGCTTTTTCCAGATTTCTTCTGAGGATATTTCCTTTTCCACCATAGCCCTCTATGGGCTTCCAAATATCACTTTGCCAATTCCACAAGAACTGTCTTAGCGAAAGGCTTCTTGAGGGGAAAGCTGTAACTCTGTGAGCTCATTTCACAGAACACAAAGAAGTTTCTCAGAAAGCTTCTTTCTCTTAGTTATCGGAGGATATTTCCTTTGGCCCTATAGTCTTCAAAGGGATCCGAAATATCTGTTCTCAGATTCCACAGAAATAAGGCTAGCCAAGTGATCCACGAAATACAGATGCAACTCTGTGAGATGAATTAACAGAACACTAAGCAGTTTCTCAGAAAGCTTCTTTCCAGATTTCATCGGAGGATATTTCCTTTTTCACCATAGCCCTCTATGGGCTTCCAAATATCACTTTGCCAATTCCACAAGAACTGTCTTAGCGAAAGGCTTCTTGAGGGGAAAGCTGTAACTCTGTGAGATGATTTCATAGAACACAAAGAAATTTCTCACAAAGCTTCTTTCTCTTAGTTATCGGAGGATATTTCCTTTGGCCCTATAGTGTTCAAAGGGATCCGAAATATCTGTTCTCAGATTCCACAGAAATAAGGCTAGCCAAGAGATCCACGATATACAGATGTAACTCTGTGAGATGAATTAACAGAACACTAAGCAGTTTCTCAGAAAGCTTCTTTCCAGATTTCATCTGAGGATATTCCCTTTTTCACCGTAGCCCTCTATGGGCTTCCAAATATCACTTTGCCAATTCCACAAGAATTGTCTTAGCGAAAGGCTTCTTGAGGGGAAAGCTGTAACTCTGAGAGCTCATTTCACAGAACACAAAGAAGTTTCTCAGAAAGCTTCTTTCTCTTAGTTTTGGGAGGATATTTCCTTTGGCCGTACAGTCTTCAAAGGGATCCGAAATATCTGTTCTCAGATTCCACAGAAATAAGGCTAGCAAAGAGATCCACGAAATACAGATGTAACTCTGTGAGATGAATTAACAGAACACTAAGGAGTTTCTCAGAAACTTCTTTCCAGATTTCATCTGAGGATATTTCCTTTTTCACCATAGCCCTCTATGGGCTTCCAAATATCACTTTGCCAATTCCACAAGAACTGTCTTAGCGAAAGGCTTCTTGAGGGGAAAGCTGTAACTCTGTGAGATGATTTCACAGAACACAAAGAAGTTTCTCAGAAAGCTTCTTTCTCTTTGTTATCGGAGGATATTTCCTTTGGCCCTATAGTCTTCAAAGGGATCCGAAATATCTGTTCTCAGATTCCACAGAAATAAGGCTAGCAAAGAGATCCACGAAATACAGATGTAACTCTGTGAGATGAATTAACAGAACACTAAGCAGTTTCTCAGAAAGCTTCTTTCCAGATTTCATCTGAGGATATTTCCTTTTTCACCATAGCCCTCTATGGGCTTCCAAATATCACTTTGCCAATTCCACAAGAACTGTCTTAGCGAAAGGCTTCTTGAGGGGAAAGCTGTAACTCTGTGAGATGATTTCACAGAACACAAAGAAGTTTCTCAGAAAGCTTCTTTCTCTTTGTTATCGGAGGATATTTCCTTTGGCCCTATAGTCTTCAAAGGGATCCGAAATACCTGTTCTCAGATTCCACAGAAATAAGCCTAGCAAAGAGATCCACGAAATACAGATGTAACTCTGTGAGATGAATTAACAGAACACTAAGCAGTTTCTCAGAAAGCTTCTTTCCAGATTTCATCTGAGGATATTTCCTTTTTCACCATAGCCCTCTATGGGCTTCCAAATATCACTTGGCCAATTCCACAAGAACTGTCTTAGCGAAAGGCTTCTTGAGGGGAAAGCTGTAACTCTGTGAGCTCATTTCACAGAACACAAAGAAGTTTCTCAGAAAGCTTCTTCCTCTTTGTTATCGGAGGATATTTCCTTTGGCCCTATAGTCTTCAAAGGATTCCGAAATATCTGTTCTCAGATTCCACAGAAATAAGGCTAGCAAAGAGATCCACGAAATGTAGATGTCACTCTGTGAGATGAATTAACAGAACACTAAGCAGTTTCTCAGAAAGCTTCTTTCCAGATTTCATCGGAGGATATTTCCTTTTTCACCATAGCCCTCTATGGGCTTCCAAATACCACTTTGCCAATTCCACAAGAACTGTCTTAGCGAAAGGCTTCTTGAGGGGAAAGCTGTAACTCTGTGAGATGATTTCACAGAACACAAAGAAGTTTCTCAGAAAGCTTCTTTCTCTTTGTTATCGGAGGATATTTCCTTTGGCCCTATAGTCTTCAAAGGGATCCGAAATATCTGTTTTCAGATTCCACAGAAATAAGGCTAGCAAAGAGATCCACGAAATATAGAAATAACTCTGTGAGATGAATTAACAGAACACTAAGCAGTTTCTCAGAAAGCTTCTTTCCAGTATTCATTGGAGGATATTTCCTTTTTCACCATAGCCCTCTATGGGCTTCCAAATATCACTTTGCCAATTCCACAAGAACTGTCTTAGCGAAAGGCTTCTTGAGGGGAAAGCTGTAACTCTGTGAGATGATTTCACAGAACACAAAGAAGTTTCTCAGAAAGCTTCTTTCTCTTAGTTATCGGAGGATATTTCCTTTGGCCCTGTACACTTCAAAGGGATCCGAAATATCTGTTCTCAGATTCCACAGAAATAAGGCTAGCAAAGAGATCCACGAAATACAGATGTAACTCTGTGAGATGAATTAACAGAACACTAAGCAGTTCCTCAGAAAGCTTCTTTCCAGATTTCATCTGAGGATATTTCCTTTTTCACCATGGTCCTCTCTGGGCTTCCAAAAATCACTTTGCCAATTCCACAAGAACTGTCTTAGCGAAAGGCTTCTTGAGGGGAAAGCTGTAACTCTCTGAGATGACTTCACAGAACACAAAGAAGTTTCTCAGAAAGGTTCTTTCTCTTTGTTATCGGAGGATATTTCCTTTGGCCCTATAGTCTTCAAAGTGATCCGAAATAATTGTTCTCAGATTCCACAGAAATAAGGCTAGCAAAGAGATCCACGAAATACAGATGTAACTCTGTGAGATGAATTAACAGAACACTGAGCAGTTTCTCAGAAAGCTTTTTCCAGATTTCATCTGAGGATATTTCCTTTTCCACCATAGCCCTCTATGGGCTTCCAAATATCACTTTGCCAATTCCACAAGAACTGTCTTAGCGAAAGGCTTCTTGAGGGGAAAGCTGTAACTCTGTGAGCTCATTTCACAGAACACAAAGAAGTTTCTCAGAAAGCTTCTTTCTCTTAGTTATCGGAGGATATTTCCTTTGGCCCTATAGTCTTCAAAGGGATCCGAAATATCTGTTCTCAGATTCCACAGAAATAAGGCTAGCCAAGTGATCCACGAAATACAGATGTAACTCTGTGAGATGAATTAACAGAACACTAAGCAGTTTCTCAGAAAGCTTCTTTCCAGATTTCATCGGAGGATATTTCCTTTTTCACCATAGCCCTCTATGGGCTTCCAAATATCACTTTGCCAATTCCACAAGAACTGTCTTAGCGAAAGGCTTCTTGAGGGGAAAGCTGTAACTCTGTGAGATGATTTCATAGAACACAAAGAAATTTCTCACAAAGCTTCTTTCTCTTAGTTATCGGAGGATATTTCCTTTGGCCCTATAGTGTTCAAAGGGATCCGAAATATCTGTTCTCAGATTCCACAGAAATAAGGCTAGCCAAGAGATCCACGATATACAGATGTAACTCTGTGAGATGAATTAACAGAACACTAAGCAGTTTCTCACAAAGCTTCTTTCCAGATTTCATCTGAGGATATTCCCTTTTTCACCATAGCCCTCTATGGGCTTCCAAATATCACTTTGCCAATTCCACAAGAATTGTCTTAGCGAAAGGCTTCTTGAGGGGAAAGCTGTAACTCTGAGAGCTCATTTCACAGAACACAAAGAAGTTTCTCAGAAAGCTTCTTTCTCTTAGTTTTGGGAGGATATTTCCTTTGGCCGTACAGTCTTCAAAGGGATCCGAAATATCTGTTCTCAGATTCCACAGAAATAAGGCTAGCAAAGAGATCCACGAAATATAGATGTAACTCTGTGAGATGAATTAACAGAACACTAAGCAGTTTCTCAGAAACTTCTTTCCAGATTTCATCTGAGGATATTTCCTTTTTCACCATAGCCCTCTATGGGCTTCCAAATATCACTTTGCCAATTCCACAAGAACTGTCTTAGCGAAAGGCTTCTTGAGGGGAAAGCTGTAACTCTGTGAGATGATTTCACAGAACACAAAGAAGTTTCTCAGAAAGCTTCTTTCTCTTAGTTATTGGAGGATATTTCCTTTGGCCCTATAGTCTTCAAAGGGATCCGAAATATCTGTTCTCAGATTCCACAGAAATAAGGCTAGCAAAGAGATCCACGAAATACAGATGTAACTCTGTGAGATGAATTAACAGAACACTAAGCAGTTTCTCAGAAAGCTTCTTTCCAGATTTCATCTGAGGATATTTCCTTTTTCACCATAGCCCTCTATGGGCTTCCAAATATCACTTTGCCAATTCCACAAGAACTGTCTTAGCGAAAGGCTTCTTGAGGGGAAAGCTGTAACTCTGTGAGATGATTTCACAGAACACAAAGAAGTTTCTCAGAAAGCTTCTTTCTCTTTGTTATCGGAGGATATTTCCTTTGGCCCTATAGTCTTCAAAGGGATCCGAAATACCTGTTCTCAGATTCCACAGAAATAAGCCTAGCAAAGAGATCCACGATATACAGATGTAACTCTGTGAGATGAATTAACAGAACACTAAGCAGTTTCTCAGAAAGCTTCTTTCCAGATTTCATCTGAGGATATTTCCTTTTTCACCATAGCCCTCTATGGGCTTCCAAATATCACTTTGCCAATTCCACAAGAACTGTCTTAGCGAAAGGCTTCTTGAGGGGAAAGCTGTAACTCTGTGAGCTCATTTCACAGAACACAAAGAAGTTTCTCAGAAAGCTTCTTTCTCTTATTTATCGGAGGATATTTCCTTTGACCCTATAGTCTTCAAAGGGATCCGAAATATCTGTTCTCAGATTCCACAGAAATAAGGCTAGCCAAGTGATCCACGAAATACAGATATAACTCTGTGAGATGAATTAACAGAACACTAAGCAGTTTCTCAGAAAGCTTCTTTCCAGATTTCATCAGAGGATATTTCCTTTTTCACCATAGCCCTCTATGGGCTTCCAAATATCACTTTGCCAATTCCACAAGAACTGTGTTAGGGAAAGGCTTCTTGAGGGGAAAGCTGTAACTCTGTGAGATGATTACATAGAACACAAAGAAATTTCTCACAAAGCTTCTTTCTCTTAGTTATCGGAGGATATTTCCTTTGGCCCTATAGTCTTCAAAGGGATCCGAGATATCTGTTTTCAGATTCCACAGAAATAAGGCTAGCAAAGAGATCCACGAAATACAGATGTAACTCTGTGAGATGAATTAACAGAACACTAAGCAGTTTCTCAGAAAGCTTCTTTCCAGATTTCATCTGAGGATATTTCCTCTTTCACCATAGCCCTCTACGGGCCTCCAAATATCACTTTGCCAATTCCACAAGAACTGTCTTAGCGAAAGGCTTCTTGAGGGGAAAGCTGTAACTCTGTGAGATGATTTCACAGAACACAAAGAGGTTTCTCTGAAAGCTTCTTTCTCTTTGTTATCGGAGGATATTTCCTTTGGTCCTATAGTCTTCAAAGGGATCCGAAATATCTGTTCTCAGATTCCACAGAAATAAGGCTAGCAAAGAGATCCACGAAATATAGAAGTAACTCTGTGAGATGAATTAACAGAACACTAAGCAGTTGCTCAGAAAGCTTCTTTCCAGATTTCATCTGAGGATATTTCCTTTTTCACCATAGCCCTCTAAGGGCTTCCAAATATCACTTTGCCAATTCCACAAGAAATGTCTTAGCGAAAGGCTTCTTGAGGGGAAAGCTGTAACTCTGTGAGATGATTTCACAGAACACAAAGAAGTTTCTCAGAAAGCTTCTTTCTCTTAGTTATCGGAGGATATTTCCTTTAGCCCTATAGTCTTCAAAGGGATCCGAAATGTCTGTTCTCAGATTCCTCAGAAATAAGCCTAGCAAAGAGATGCACGAAATACAGATGTAACTCTGTGAGATGAATTAACAGAACACTAAGCAGTTTCTCAGAAAGCTTCTTTCCAGATTTCATCGGCGGATATTTCCTTTTTCAATATAGCCCTCTATGGGTTTCCAAATATCACTTTGCCAATTCCACAAGAACTGTCTTAGCGAAAGGCTTCTTGAGGGGAAAGCTGTAACTCTGTGAGATGATTTCACAGAACACAAAGAAGTTTCTCAGAAAGCTTCTTTCTCTTAGTTATCGGAGGATATTTCCTTTGGCCCTGTACACTTCAAAGGGATCCGAAATATCTGCTCTCAGATTCCACAGAAATAAGGCTAGCAAAGAGATCCACGAAATACAGATGTAACTCTGTGAGATGAATTAACAGAACACTAAGCAGTTCCTCAGAAAGCTTCTTTCCAGATTTCATCTGAGGATATTTCCTTTTTCACCATGGTCCTCTCTGGGCTTCCAAATATCACTTTGCCAATTCCACAAGAACTGTCTTAGCGAAAGGCTTCTTGAGGGGAAAGCTGTAACTCTCTGAGATGACTTCACAGAACACAAAGAAGTTTCTCAGAAAGGTTCTTTCTCTTTGTTATCGGAGGATATTTCCTTTGGCCCTATAGTCTTCAAAGGGATCCGAAATAATTGTTCTCAGATTCCACAGAAATAAGGCTAGCAAAGAGATCCACGAAATACAGATGTAACTCTGTGAGATGAATTAACAGAACACTGAGCAGTTTCTCAGAAAGCTTCTTTCCAGATTTCATCTGAGGATATTTCCTTTTCCACCATAGCCCTCTATGGGCTTCCAAATATCACTTTGCCAATTCCACAAGAACTGTCTTAGCGAAAGGCTTCTTGAGGGGAAAGCTGTAACTCTGTGAGCTCATTTCACAGAACACAAAGAAGTTTCTCAGAAAGCTTCTTTCTCTTAGTTATCGGAGGATATTTCCTTTGGCCCTATAGTCTTCAAAGGGATCCGAAATATCTGTTCTCAGATTCCACAGAAATAAGGCTAGCCAAGTGATCCACGAAATACAGATGCAACTCTGTGAGATGAATTAACAGAACACTAAGCAGTTTCTCAGAAAGCTTCTTTCCAGATTTCATCGGAGGATATTTCCTTTTTCACCATAGCCCTCTATGGGCTTCCAAATATCACTTTGCCAATTCCACAAGAACTGTCTTAGCGAAAGGCTTCTTGAGGGGAAAGCTGTAACTCTGTGAGATGATTTCATAGAACACAAAGAAATTTCTCACAAAGCTTCTTTCTCTTAGTTATCGGAGGATATTTCCTTTGGCCCTATAGTGTTCAAAGGGATCCGAAATATCTGTTCTCAGATTCCACAGAAATAAGGCTAGCCAAGAGATCCACGATATACAGATGTAACTCTGTGAGATGAATTAACAGAACACTAAGCAGTTTCTCAGAAAGCTTCTTTCCAGATTTCATCTGAGGATATTCCCTTTTTCACCGTAGCCCTCTATGGGCTTCCAAATATCACTTTGCCAATTCCACAAGAATTGTCTTAGCGAAAGGCTTCTTGAGGGGAAAGCTGTAACTCTGAGAGCTCATTTCACAGAACACAAAGAAGTTTCTCAGAAAGCTTCTTTCTCTTAGTTTTGGGAGGATATTTCCTTTGGCCGTACAGTCTTCAAAGGGATCCGAAATATCTGTTCTCAGATTCCACAGAAATAAGGCTAGCAAAGAGATCCACGAAATACAGATGTAACTCTGTGAGATGAATTAACAGAACACTAAGGAGTTTCTCAGAAACTTCTTTCCAGATTTCATCTGAGGATATTTCCTTTTTCACCATAGCCCTCTATGGGCTTCCAAATATCACTTTGCCAATTCCACAAGAACTGTCTTAGCGAAAGGCTTCTTGAGGGGAAAGCTGTAACTCTGTGAGATGATTTCACAGAACACAAAGAAGTTTCTCAGAAAGCTTCTTTCTCTTTGTTATCGGAGGATATTTCCTTTGGCCCTATAGTCTTCAAAGGGATCCGAAATATCTGTTCTCAGATTCCACAGAAATAAGGCTAGCAAAGAGATCCACGAAATACAGATGTAACTCTGTGAGATGAATTAACAGAACACTAAGCAGTTTCTCAGAAAGCTTCTTTCCAGATTTCATCTGAGGATATTTCCTTTTTCACCATAGCCCTCTATGGGCTTCCAAATATCACTTTGCCAATTCCACAAGAACTGTCTTAGCGAAAGGCTTCTTGAGGGGAAAGCTGTAACTCTGTGAGATGATTTCACAGAACACAAAGAAGTTTCTCAGAAAGCTTCTTTCTCTTTGTTATCGGAGGATATTTCCTTTGGCCCTATAGTCTTCAAAGGGATCCGAAATACCTGTTCTCAGATTCCACAGAAATAAGCCTAGCAAAGAGATCCACGAAATACAGATGTAACTCTGTGAGATGAATTAACAGAACACTAAGCAGTTTCTCAGAAAGCTTCTTTCCAGATTTCATCTGAGGATATTTCCTTTTTCACCATAGCCCTCTATGGGCTTCCAAATATCACTTGGCCAATTCCACAAGAACTGTCTTAGCGAAAGGCTTCTTGAGGGGAAAGCTGTAACTCTGTGAGCTCATTTCACAGAACACAAAGAAGTTTCTCAGAAAGCTTCTTCCTCTTTGTTATCGGAGGATATTTCCTTTGGCCCTATAGTCTTCAAAGGATTCCGAAATATCTGTTCTCAGATTCCACAGAAATAAGGCTAGCAAAGAGATCCACGAAATGTAGATGTCACTCTGTGAGATGAATTAACAGAACACTAAGCAGTTTCTCAGAAAGCTTCTTTCCAGATTTCATCGGAGGATATTTCCTTTTTCACCATAGCCCTCTATGGGCTTCCAAATACCACTTTGCCAATTCCACAAGAACTGTCTTAGCGAAAGGCTTCTTGAGGGGAAAGCTGTAACTCTGTGAGATGATTTCACAGAACACAAAGAAGTTTCTCAGAAAGCTTCTTTCTCTTTGTTATCGGAGGATATTTCCTTTGGCCCTATAGTCTTCAAAGGGATCCGAAATATCTGTTTTCAGATTCCACAGAAATAAGGCTAGCAAAGAGATCCACGAAATATAGAAATAACTCTGTGAGATGAATTAACAGAACACTAAGCAGTTTCTCAGAAAGCTTCTTTCCAGTATTCATTGGAGGATATTTCCTTTTTCACCATAGCCCTCTATGGGCTTCCAAATATCACTTTGCCAATTCCACAAGAACTGTCTTAGCGAAAGGCTTCTTGAGGGGAAAGCTGTAACTCTGTGAGATGATTTCACAGAACACAAAGAAGTTTCTCAGAAAGCTTCTTTCTCTTAGTTATCGGAGGATATTTCCTTTGGCCCTGTACACTTCAAAGGGATCCGAAATATCTGTTCTCAGATTCCACAGAAATAAGGCTAGCAAAGAGATCCACGAAATACAGATGTAACTCTGTGAGATGAATTAACAGAACACTAAGCAGTTCCTCAGAAAGCTTCTTTCCAGATTTCATCTGAGGATATTTCCTTTTTCACCATGGTCCTCTCTGGGCTTCCAAAAATCACTTTGCCAATTCCACAAGAACTGTCTTAGCGAAAGGCTTCTTGAGGGGAAAGCTGTAACTCTCTGAGATGACTTCACAGAACACAAAGAAGTTTCTCAGAAAGGTTCTTTCTCTTTGTTATCGGAGGATATTTCCTTTGGCCCTATAGTCTTCAAAGTGATCCGAAATAATTGTTCTCAGATTCCACAGAAATAAGGCTAGCAAAGAGATCCACGAAATACAGATGTAACTCTGTGAGATGAATTAACAGAACACTGAGCAGTTTCTCAGAAAGCTTTTTCCAGATTTCATCTGAGGATATTTCCTTTTCCACCATAGCCCTCTATGGGCTTCCAAATATCACTTTGCCAATTCCACAAGAACTGTCTTAGCGAAAGGCTTCTTGAGGGGAAAGCTGTAACTCTGTGAGCTCATTTCACAGAACACAAAGAAGTTTCTCAGAAAGCTTCTTTCTCTTAGTTATCGGAGGATATTTCCTTTGGCCCTATAGTCTTCAAAGGGATCCGAAATATCTGTTCTCAGATTCCACAGAAATAAGGCTAGCCAAGTGATCCACGAAATACAGATGTAACTCTGTGAGATGAATTAACAGAACACTAAGCAGTTTCTCAGAAAGCTTCTTTCCAGATTTCATCGGAGGATATTTCCTTTTTCACCATAGCCCTCTATGGGCTTCCAAATATCACTTTGCCAATTCCACAAGAACTGTCTTAGCGAAAGGCTTCTTGAGGGGAAAGCTGTAACTCTGTGAGATGATTTCATAGAACACAAAGAAATTTCTCACAAAGCTTCTTTCTCTTAGTTATCGGAGGATATTTCCTTTGGCCCTATAGTGTTCAAAGGGATCCGAAATATCTGTTCTCAGATTCCACAGAAATAAGGCTAGCCAAGAGATCCACGATATACAGATGTAACTCTGTGAGATGAATTAACAGAACACTAAGCAGTTTCTCACAAAGCTTCTTTCCAGATTTCATCTGAGGATATTCCCTTTTTCACCATAGCCCTCTATGGGCTTCCAAATATCACTTTGCCAATTCCACAAGAATTGTCTTAGCGAAAGGCTTCTTGAGGGGAAAGCTGTAACTCTGAGAGCTCATTTCACAGAACACAAAGAAGTTTCTCAGAAAGCTTCTTTCTCTTAGTTTTGGGAGGATATTTCCTTTGGCCGTACAGTCTTCAAAGGGATCCGAAATATCTGTTCTCAGATTCCACAGAAATAAGGCTAGCAAAGAGATCCACGAAATATAGATGTAACTCTGTGAGATGAATTAACAGAACACTAAGCAGTTTCTCAGAAACTTCTTTCCAGATTTCATCTGAGGATATTTCCTTTTTCACCATAGCCCTCTATGGGCTTCCAAATATCACTTTGCCAATTCCACAAGAACTGTCTTAGCGAAAGGCTTCTTGAGGGGAAAGCTGTAACTCTGTGAGATGATTTCACAGAACACAAAGAAGTTTCTCAGAAAGCTTCTTTCTCTTAGTTATTGGAGGATATTTCCTTTGGCCCTATAGTCTTCAAAGGGATCCGAAATATCTGTTCTCAGATTCCACAGAAATAAGGCTAGCAAAGAGATCCACGAAATACAGATGTAACTCTGTGAGATGAATTAACAGAACACTAAGCAGTTTCTCAGAAAGCTTCTTTCCAGATTTCATCTGAGGATATTTCCTTTTTCACCATAGCCCTCTATGGGCTTCCAAATATCACTTTGCCAATTCCACAAGAACTGTCTTAGCGAAAGGCTTCTTGAGGGGAAAGCTGTAACTCTGTGAGATGATTTCACAGAACACAAAGAAGTTTCTCAGAAAGCTTCTTTCTCTTTGTTATCGGAGGATATTTCCTTTGGCCCTATAGTCTTCAAAGGGATCCGAAATACCTGTTCTCAGATTCCACAGAAATAAGCCTAGCAAAGAGATCCACGATATACAGATGTAACTCTGTGAGATGAATTAACAGAACACTAAGCAGTTTCTCAGAAAGCTTCTTTCCAGATTTCATCTGAGGATATTTCCTTTTTCACCATAGCCCTCTATGGGCTTCCAAATATCACTTTGCCAATTCCACAAGAACTGTCTTAGCGAAAGGCTTCTTGAGGGGAAAGCTGTAACTCTGTGAGCTCATTTCACAGAACACAAAGAAGTTTCTCAGAAAGCTTCTTTCTCTTATTTATCGGAGGATATTTCCTTTGACCCTATAGTCTTCAAAGGGATCCGAAATATCTGTTCTCAGATTCCACAGAAATAAGGCTAGCCAAGTGATCCACGAAATACAGATATAACTCTGTGAGATGAATTAACAGAACACTAAGCAGTTTCTCAGAAAGCTTCTTTCCAGATTTCATCAGAGGATATTTCCTTTTTCACCATAGCCCTCTATGGGCTTCCAAATATCACTTTGCCAATTCCACAAGAACTGTGTTAGGGAAAGGCTTCTTGAGGGGAAAGCTGTAACTCTGTGAGATGATTACATAGAACACAAAGAAATTTCTCACAAAGCTTCTTTCTCTTAGTTATCGGAGGATATTTCCTTTGGCCCTATAGTCTTCAAAGGGATCCGAGATATCTGTTTTCAGATTCCACAGAAATAAGGCTAGCAAAGAGATCCACGAAATACAGATGTAACTCTGTGAGATGAATTAACAGAACACTAAGCAGTTTCTCAGAAAGCTTCTTTCCAGATTTCATCTGAGGATATTTCCTCTTTCACCATAGCCCTCTACGGGCCTCCAAATATCACTTTGCCAATTCCACAAGAACTGTCTTAGCGAAAGGCTTCTTGAGGGGAAAGCTGTAACTCTGTGAGATGATTTCACAGAACACAAAGAGGTTTCTCTGAAAGCTTCTTTCTCTTTGTTATCGGAGGATATTTCCTTTGGTCCTATAGTCTTCAAAGGGATCCGAAATATCTGTTCTCAGATTCCACAGAAATAAGGCTAGCAAAGAGATCCACGAAATA
This sequence comes from Macaca fascicularis, assembly GCF_037993035.2. Taxonomy (NCBI): domain Eukaryota; kingdom Metazoa; phylum Chordata; class Mammalia; order Primates; family Cercopithecidae; genus Macaca; species Macaca fascicularis. The sequence goes on from NC_088379.1 coordinate 87,325,606, forward strand.
TAGAAGTAACTCTGTGAGATGAATTAACAGAACACTAAGCAGTTGCTCAGAAAGCTTCTTTCCAGATTTCATCTGAGGATATTTCCTTTTTCACCATAGCCCTCTAAGGGCTTCCAAATATCACTTTGCCAATTCCACAAGAAATGTCTTAGCGAAAGGCTTCTTGAGGGGAAAGCTGTAACTCTGTGAGATGATTTCACAGAACACAAAGAAGTTTCTCAGAAAGCTTCTTTCTCTTAGTTATCGGAGGATATTTCCTTTAGCCCTATAGTCTTCAAAGGGATCCGAAATGTCTGTTCTCAGATTCCTCAGAAATAAGCCTAGCAAAGAGATGCACGAAATACAGATGTAACTCTGTGAGATGAATTAACAGAACACTAAGCAGTTTCTCAGAAAGCTTCTTTCCAGATTTCATCGGCGGATATTTCCTTTTTCAATATAGCCCTCTATGGGTTTCCAAATATCACTTTGCCAATTCCACAAGAACTGTCTTAGCGAAAGGCTTCTTGAGGGGAAAGCTGTAACTCTGTGAGATGATTTCACAGAACACAAAGAAGTTTCTCAGAAAGCTTCTTTCTCTTAGTTATCGGAGGATATTTCCTTTGGCCCTGTACACTTCAAAGGGATCCGAAATATCTGCTCTCAGATTCCACAGAAATAAGGCTAGCAAAGAGATCCACGAAATACAGATGTAACTCTGTGAGATGAATTAACAGAACACTAAGCAGTTCCTCAGAAAGCTTCTTTCCAGATTTCATCTGAGGATATTTCCTTTTTCACCATGGTCCTCTCTGGGCTTCCAAATATCACTTTGCCAATTCCACAAGAACTGTCTTAGCGAAAGGCTTCTTGAGGGGAAAGCTGTAACTCTCTGAGATGACTTCACAGAACACAAAGAAGTTTCTCAGAAAGGTTCTTTCTCTTTGTTATCGGAGGATATTTCCTTTGGCCCTATAGTCTTCAAAGGGATCCGAAATAATTGTTCTCAGATTCCACAGAAATAAGGCTAGCAAAGAGATCCACGAAATACAGATGTAACTCTGTGAGATGAATTAACAGAACACTGAGCAGTTTCTCAGAAAGCTTCTTTCCAGATTTCATCTGAGGATATTTCCTTTTCCACCATAGCCCTCTATGGGCTTCCAAATATCACTTTGCCAATTCCACAAGAACTGTCTTAGCGAAAGGCTTCTTGAGGGGAAAGCTGTAACTCTGTGAGCTCATTTCACAGAACACAAAGAAGTTTCTCAGAAAGCTTCTTTCTCTTAGTTATCGGAGGATATTTCCTTTGGCCCTATAGTCTTCAAAGGGATCCGAAATATCTGTTCTCAGATTCCACAGAAATAAGGCTAGCCAAGTGATCCACGAAATACAGATGTAACTCTGTGAGATGAATTAACAGAACACTAAGCAGTTTCTCAGAAAGCTTCTTTCCAGATTTCATCGGAGGATATTTCCTTTTTCACCATAGCCCTCTATGGGCTTCCAAATATCACTTTGCCAATTCCACAAGAACTGTCTTAACGAAAGGCTTCTTGAGGGGAAAGCTGTAACTCTGTGAGATGATTACATAGAACACAAAGAAATTTCTCACAAAGCTTCTTTCTCTTAGTTATCGGAGGATATTTCCTTTGGCCCTATAGTGTTCAAAGGGATCCGAAATATCTGTTCTCAGATTCCACAGAAATAAGGCTAGCCAAGAGATCAACGATATACAGATGTAACTCTGTGAGATGAATTAACAGAACACTAAGCAGTTTCTCAGAAAGCTTCTTTCCAGATTTCATCTGAGGATATTCCCTTTTTCACCGTAGCCCTCTATGGGCTTCCAAATATCACTTTGCCAATTCCACAAGATTGTCTTAGCGAAAGGCTTCTTGAGGGGAAAGCTGTAACTCTGAGAGCTCATTTCACAGAACACAAAGAAGTTTCTCAGAAAGCTTCTTTCTCTTAGTTTTGGGAGGATATTTCCTTTGGCCGTACAGTCTTCAAAGGGATCCGAAATATCTGTTCTCAGATTCCACAGAAATAAGGCTAGCAAAGAGATCCACGAAATATAGATGTAACTCTGTGAGATGAATTAACAGAACACTAAGCAGTTTCTCAGAAACTTCTTTCCAGATTTCATCTGAGGATATTTCCTTTTTCACCATAGCCCTCTATGGGCTTCCAAATATCACTTTGCCAATTCCACAAGAACTGTCTTAGCGAAAGGCTTCTTGAGGGGAAAGCTGTAACTCTGTGAGATGATTTCACAGAACAGAAAGAAGTTTCTCAGAAAGCTTCTTTCTCTTAGTTATCGGAGGATATTTCCTTTGGCCCTATAGTCTTCAAAGGGATCCGAAATATCTGTTCTCAGATTCCACAGAAATAAGGCTAGCAAAGAGATCCACGAAATACAGATGTAACTCTGTGAGATGAATTAACAGAACACTAAGCAGTTTCTCAGAAAGCTTCTTTCCAGATTTCATCTGAGGATATTTCCTTTTTCACCATAGCCCTCTATGGGCTTCCAAATATCACTTTGCCAATTCCACAAGAACTGTCTTAGCGAAAGGCTTCTTGAGGGGAAAGCTGTAACTCTGTGAGATGATTTCACAGAACACAAAGAAGTTTCTCAGAAAGCTTCTTTCTCTTTGTTATCGGAGGATATTTCCTTTGGCCCTATAGTCTTCAAAGGGATCCGAAATACCTGTTCTCAGATTCCACAGAAATAAGGCTAGCAAAGAGATCCACGAAATACAGATGTAACTCTGTGAGATGAATTAACAGAACACTAAGCAGTTTCTCAGAAAGCTTCTTTCCAGATTTCATCTGAGGATATTTCCTTTTTCACCATAGCCCTCTATGGGCTTCCAAATATCACTTTGCCAATTCCACAAGAACTGTCTTAGCGAAAGGCTTCTTGAGGGGAAAGCTGTAACACTGTGAGCTCATTTCACAGAACACAAAGAAGTTTCTCAGAAAGCTTCTTTCTCTTATTTATCGGAGGATATTTCCTTTGACCCTATAGTCTTCAAAGGGATCCGAAATATCTGTTCTCAGATTCCACAGAAATAAGGCTAGCCAAGTGATCCACGAAATACAGATATAACTCTGTGAGATGAATTAACAGAACACTAAGCAGTTTCTCAGAAAGCTTCTTTCCAGATTTCATCGGAGGATATTTCCTTTTTCACCATAGCCCTCTATGGGCTTCCAAATATCACTTTGCCAATTCCACAAGAACTGTCTTAGGGAAAGGCTTCTTGAGGGGAAAGCTGTAACTCTGTGAGATGATTACATAGAACACAAAGAAATTTCTCACAAAGCTTCTTTCTCTTAGTTATCGGAGGATATTTCCTTTGGCCCTATAGTCTTCAAAGGGATCCGAGATATCTGTTTTCAGATTCCACAGAAATAAGGCTAGCAAAGAGATCCACGAAATACAGATGTAACTCTGTGAGATGAATTAACAGAACACTAAGCAGTTTCTCAGAAAGCTTCTTTCCAGATTTCATCTGAGGATATTTCCTCTTTCACCATAGCCCTCTACGGGCCTCCAAATATCACTTTGCCAATTCCACAAGAACTGTCTTAGCGAAAGGCTTCTTGAGGGGAAAGCTGTAACTCTGTGAGATGATTTCACAGAACACAAAGAGGTTTCTCTGAAAGCTTCTTTCTCTTTGTTATCGGAGGATATTTCCTTTGGTCCTATAGTCTTCAAAGGGATCCGAAATATCTGTTCTCAGATTCCACAGAAATAAGGCTAGCAAAGAGATCCACGAAATATAGAAGTAACTCTGTGAGATGAATTAACAGAACACTAAGCAGTTGCTCAGAAAGCTTCTTTCCAGATTTCATCTGAGGATATTTCCTTTTTCACCATAGCCCTCTAAGGGCTTCCAAATATCACTTTGCCAATTCCACAAGAAATGTCTTAGCGAAAGGCTTCTTGAGGGGAAAGCTGTAACTCTGTGAGATGATTTCACAGAACACAAAGAAGTTTCTCAGAAAGCTTCTTTCTCTTAGTTATCGGAGGATATTTCCTTTGGCCCTATAGTCTTCAAAGGGATCCGAAATGTCTGTTCTCAGATTCCTCAGTAATAAGCCTAGCAAAGAGATGCACGAAATACAGATGTAACTCTGTGAGATGAATTAACAGAACACTAAGCAGTTTCTCAGAAAGCTTCTTTCCAGATTTCATCGGAGGATATTTCCTTTTTCAATATAGCCCTCTATGGGTTTCCAAATATCACTTTGCCAATTCCACAAGAACTGTCTTAGCGAAAGGCTTCTTGAGGGGAAAGCTGTAACTCTGTGAGATGATTTCACAGAACACAAAGAAGTTTCTCAGAAAGCTTCTTTCTCTTTGTTATCGGAGGATATTTCCTTTGGCCCTATAGTCTTCAAAGGGATCCGAAATATCTGTTTTCAGATTCCACAGAAATAAGGCTAGAAAAGAGATCCACGAAATATAGAAATAACTCTGTGAGATGAATTAACAGAACACTAAGCAGTTGCTCAGAAAGCTTCTTTCCAGATTTCATCTGAGGATATTTCCTTTTTCACCATAGCCCTCTATGGGCTTCCAAATATCACTTTGCCAATTCCACAAGAACTGTCTTAGCGAAAGGCTTCTTGAGGGGAAAGCTGTAACTCTGTGAGATGATTTCACAGAACACAAAGAAGTTTCTCAGAAAGCTTCTTTCTCTTAGTTATCGGAGGATATTTCCTTTGGCCCAGTAGTCTTCAACGGGATCCGAAATATCTGTTCTCAGATTCCACAGAAATAAGGCTAGCAAAGAGATCCACGAAATACAGATGTAACTCTGTGAGATGAATTAACAGAACACTAAGCAGTTTCTCAGAAAGCTTCTTTCCAGATTTCATCGGAGGATATTTCCTTTTTCACCATAGCCCTCTATGGGCTTCCAAATATCACTTTGCCAATTCCACAAGAACTGTCTTAGCGAAAGGCTTCTTGAGGGGAAAGCTGTAACTCTGTGAGATGATTTCACAGAAAACAAAGAAGTTTCTCAGAAAGCTTCTTTCTCTTAGTTATCGGAGGATATTTCCTTTGGCCCTATAGTCTTCAAAGGGATCCGAAATATCTGATTTCAGATTCCACAGAAATAAGGCTAGCAAAGAGATCCACGAAATACAGATGTAACTCTGTGAGATGAATTAACAGAACACTAAGCAGTTTCTCAGAAACTTCTTTCCAGATTTCATCTGAGGATATTTCCTTTTTCACCATAGCCCTCTATGGGCTTCCAAATATCACTTTGCCAATTCCACAAGAACTGTCTTAGCGAAAGGCTTCTTGAGGGGAAAGCTGTAACTCTGTGAGATGATTTCACAGAACACAAAGAAGTTTCTCAGAAAGCTTCTTTCTCTTAGTTATTGGAGGATATTTCCTTTGGCCCTATAGTCTTCAAAGGGATCCGAAATATCTGTTCTCAGATTCCACAGAAATAAGGCTAGCAAAGAGATCCACGAAATACAGATGTAACTCTGTGAGATGAATTAACAGAACACTAAGCAGTTTCTCAGAAAGCTTCTTTCCAGATTTCATCTGAGGATATTTCCTTTTTCACCATAGCCCTCTATAGGCTTCCAAATATCACTTTGCCAATTCCACAAGAACTGTCTTAGCGAAAGGCTTCTTGAGGGGAAAGCTGTAACTCTGTGAGATGATTTCACAGAACACAAAGAAGTTTCTCAGAAAGCTTCTTTCTCTTTGTTATCGGAGGATATTTCCTTTGGCCCTATAGTCTTCAAAGGGATCCGAAATACCTGTTCTCAGATTCCACAGAAATAAGCCTAGCAAAGAGATCCACGAAATACAGATGTAACTCTGTGAGATGAATTAACAGAACACTAAGCAGTTTCTCAGAAAGCTTCTTTCCAGATTTCATCTGAGGATATTTCCTTTTTCACCATAGCCCTCTATGGGCTTCCAAATATCACTTTGCCAATTCCACAAGAACTGTCTTAGCGAAAGGCTTCTTGAGGGGAAAGCTGTAACTCTGTGAGCTCATTTCACAGAACACAAAGAAGTTTCTCAGAAAGCTTCTTTCTCTTATTTATCGGAGGATATTTCCTTTGACCCTATAGTCTTCAAAGGGATCCGAAATATCTGTTCTCAGATTCCACAGAAATAAGGCTAGCCAAGTGATCCACGAAATACAGATATAACTCTGTGAGATGAATTAACAGAACACTAAGCAGTTTCTCAGAAAGCTTCTTTCCAGATTTCATCGGAGGATATTTCCTTTTTCACCATAGCCCTCTATGGGCTTCCAAATATCACTTTGCCAATTCCACAAGAACTGTGTTAGGGAAAGGCTTCTTGAGGGGAAAGCTGTAACTCTGTGAGATGATTACATAGAACACAAAGAAATATCTCACAAAGCTTCTTTCTCTTAGTTATCGGAGGATATTTCCTTTGGCCCTATAGTCTTCAAAGGGATCCGAGATATCTGTTTTCAGATTCCACAGAAATAAGGCTAGCAAAGAGATCCACGAAATACAGATGTAACTCTGTGAGATGAATTAACAGAACACTAAGCAGTTTCTCAGAAAGCTTCTTTCCAGATTTCATCTGAGGATATTTCCTCTTTCACCATAGCCCTCTACGGGCCTCCAAATATCACTTTGCCAATTCCACAAGAACTGTCTTAGCGAAAGGCTTCTTGAGGGGAAAGCTGTAACTCTGTGAGATGATTTCACAGAACACAAAGAGGTTTCTCTGAAAGCTTCTTTCTCTTTGTTATCGGAGGATATTTCCTTTGGTCCTATAGTCTTCAAAGGGATCCGAAATATCTGTTCTCAGATTCCACAGAAATAAGGCTAGCAAAGAGATCCACGAAATATAGAAGTAACTCTGTGAGATGAATTAACAGAACACTAAGCAGTTGCTCAGAAAGCTTCTTTCCAGATTTCATCTGAGGATATTTCCTTTTTCACCATAGCCCTCTAAGGGTTTCCAAATATCACTTTGCCAATTCCACAAGAAATGTCTTAGCGAAAGGCTTCTTGAGGGGAAAGCTGTAACTCTGTGAGATGATTTCACAGAACACAAAGAAGTTTCTCAGAAAGCTTCTTTCTCTTAGTTATCGGAGGATATTTCCTTTGGCCCTATAGTCTTCAAAGGGATCCGAAATGTCTGTTCTCAGATTCCTCAGAAATAAGCCTAGCAAAGAGATGCACGAAATACAGATGTAACTCTGTGAGATGAATTAACAGAACACTAAGCAGTTTCTCAGAAAGCTTCTTTCCAGATTTCATCGGAGGATATTTCCTTTTTCAATATAGCCCTCTATGGGTTTCCAAATATCACTTTGCCAATTCCACAAGAACTGTCTTAGCGAAAGGCTTCTTGAGGGGAAAGCTGTAACTCTGTGAGATGATTTCACAGAACACAAAGAAGTTTCTCAGAAAGCTTCTTTCTCTTTGTTATCGGAGGATATTTCCTTTGGCCCTATAGTCTTCAAAGGGATCCGAAATATCTGTTTTCAGATTCCACAGAAATAAGGCTAGAAAAGAGATCCACGAAATATAGAAATAACTCTGTGAGATGAATTAACAGAACACTAAGCAGTTTCTCAGAAAGCTTCTTTCCAGATTTCATTGGAGGATATTTCCTTTTTCACCATAGCCCTCTATGGGCTTCCAAATATCACTTTGCCAATTCCAAAAGAACTGTCTTAGCGAAAGGCTTCTTGAGGGGAAAGCTGTAACTCTGTGAGATGATTACATAGAATACAAAGAAATTTCTCACAAAGCTTCTTTCTCTTAGTTATCGGAGGATATTTCCTTTGGCCCTATAGTCTTCAAAGGGATCCGAAATACCTGTTCTCAGATTCCACAGAAATAAGCCTAGCAAAGAGATCCACGAAATACAGATGTAACTCTGTGAGATGAATTAACAGAACACTAAGCAGTTTCTCAGAAAGCTTCTTTCCAGATTTCATCTGAGGATATTTCCTTTTTCACCATAGCCCTCTATGGGCTTCCAAATATCACTTTGCCAATTCCACAAGAACTCTCTTAGCGAAAGGCTTCTTGAGGGGAAAGCTGTAACTCTGTGAGCTCATTTCACAGAACACAAAGAAGTTTCTCAGAAAGCTTCTTTCTCTTATTTATCGGAGGATATTTCCTTTGACCCTATAGTCTTCAAAGGGATCCGAAATATCTGTTCTCAGATTCCACAGAAATAAGGCTAGCCAAGTGATCCACGAAATACAGATATAACTCTATGAGATGAATTAACAGAACACTAAGCAGTTTCTCAGAAAGCTTCTTTCCAGATTTCATCGGAGGATATTTCCTTTTTCACCATAGCCCTCTATGGGCTTCCAAATATCACTTTGCCAATTCCACAAGAACTGTCTTAGGGAAAGGCTTCTTGAGGGGAAAGCTGTAACTCTGTGAGATGATTACATAGAACACAAAGAAATTTCTCACAAAGCTTCTTTCTCTTAGTTATCGGAGGATATTTCCTTTGGCCCTATAGTCTTCAAAGGGATCCGAGATATCTGTTTTCAGATTCCACAGAAATAAGGCTAGCAAAGAGATCCACGAAATACAGATGTAACTCTGTGAGATGAATTAACAGAACACTAAGCAGTTTCTCAGAAAGCTTCTTTCCAGATTTCATCTGAGGATATTTCCTCTTTCACCATAGCCCTCTACGGGCCTCCAAATATCACTTTGCCAATTCCACAAGAACTGTCTTAGCGAAAGGCTTCTTGAGGGGAAAGCTGTAACTCTGTGAGATGATTTCACAGAACACAAAGAGGTTTCTCTGAAAGCTTCTTTCTCTTTGTTATCGGAGGATATTTCCTTTGGTCCTATAGTCTTCAAAGGGATCCGAAATATCTGTTCTCAGATTCCACAGAAATAAGGCTAGCAAAGAGATCCACGAAATATAGAAGTAACTCTGTGAGATGAATTAACAGAACACTAAGCAGTTGCTCAGAAAGCTTCTTTCCAGATTTCATCTGAGGATATTTCCTTTTTCACCATAGCCCTCTATGGGCTTCCAAATATCACTTTGCCAATTCCACAAGAACTGTCTTAGCGAAAGGCTTCTTGAGGGGAAAGCTGTAACTCTGTGAGATGATTTCACAGAACACAAAGAAGTTTCTCAGAAAGCTTCTTTCTCTTAGTTATTGGAGGATATTTCCTTTGGCCCTATAGTCTTCAAAGGGATCCGAAATATCTGTTCTCAGATTCCACAGAAATAAGGCTAGCAAAGAGATCCACGAAATACAGATGTAACTCTGTGAGATGAATTAACAGAACACTAAGCAGTTTCTCAGAAAGCTTCTTTCCAGATTTCATCTGAGGATATTTCCTTTTTCACCATAGCCCTCTATAGGCTTCCAAATATCACTTTGCCAATTCCACAAGAACTGTCTTAGCGAAAGGCTTCTTGAGGGGAAAGCTGTAACTCTGTGAGATGATTTCACAGAACACAAAGAAGTTTCTCAGAAAGCTTCTTTCTCTTTGTTATCGGAGGATATTTCCTTTGGCCCTATAGTCTTCAAAGGGATCCGAAATACCTGTTCTCAGATTCCACAGAAATAAGCCTAGCAAAGAGATCCACGAAATACAGATGTAACTCTGTGAGATGAATTAACAGAACACTAAGCAGTTTCTCAGAAAGCTTCTTTCCAGATTTCATCTGAGGATATTTCCTTTTTCACCATAGCCCTCTATGGGCTTCCAAATATCACTTTGCCAATTCCACAAGAACTGTCTTAGCGAAAGGCTTCTTGAGGGGAAAGCTGTAACTCTGTGAGCTCATTTCACAGAACACAAAGAAGTTTCTCAGAAAGCTTCTTTCTCTTATTTATCGGAGGATATTTCCTTTGACCCTATAGTCTTCAAAGGGATCCGAAATATCTGTTCTCAGATTCCACAGAAATAAGGCTAGCCAAGTGATCCACGAAATACAGATATAACTCTGTGAGATGAATTAACAGAACACTAAGCAGTTTCTCAGAAAGCTTCTTTCCAGATTTCATCGGAGGATATTTCCTTTTTCACCATAGCCCTCTATGGGCTTCCAAATATCACTTTGCCAATTCCACAAGAACTGTGTTAGGGAAAGGCTTCTTGAGGGGAAAGCTGTAACTCTGTGAGATGATTACATAGAACACAAAGAAATTTCTCACAAAGCTTCTTTCTCTTAGTTATCGGAGGATATTTCCTTTGGCCCTATAGTCTTCAAAGGGATCCGAGATATCTGTTTTCAGATTCCACAGAAATAAGGCTAGCAAAGAGATCCACGAAATACAGATGTAACTCTGTGAGATGAATTAACAGAACACTAAGCAGTTTCTCAGAAAGCTTCTTTCCAGATTTCATCTGAGGATATTTCCTCTTTCACCATAGCCCTCTACGGGCCTCCAAATATCACTTTGCCAATTCCACAAGAACTGTCTTAGCGAAAGGCTTCTTGAGGGGAAAGCTGTAACTCTGTGAGATGATTTCACAGAACACAAAGAGGTTTCTCTGAAAGCTTCTTTCTCTTTGTTATCGGAGGATATTTCCTTTGGTCCTATAGTCTTCAAAGGGATCCGAAATATCTGTTCTCAGATTCCACAGAAATAAGGCTAGCAAAGAGATCCCCGAAATATAGAAGTAACTCTGTGAGATGAATTAACAGAACACTAAGCAGTTGCTCAGAAAGCTTCTTTCCAGATTTCATCTGAGGATATTTCCTTTTTCACCATAGCCCTCTAAGGGTTTCCAAATATCACTTTGCCAATTCCACAAGAAATGTCTTAGCGAAAGGCTTCTTGAGGGGAAAGCTGTAACTCTGTGAGATGATTTCACAGAACACAAAGAAGTTTCTCAGAAAGCTTCTTTCTCTTAGTTATCGGAGGATATTTCCTTTGGCCCTATAGTCTTCAAAGGGATCCGAAATGTCTGTTCTCAGATTCCTCAGAAATAAGCCTAGCAAAGAGATGCACGAAATACAGATGTAACTCTGTGAGATGAATTAACAGAACACTAAGCAGTTTCTCAGAAAGCTTCTTTCCAGATTTCATCGGAGGATATTTCCTTTTTCAATATAGCCCTCTATGGGTTTCCAAATATCACTTTGCCAATTCCACAAGAACTGTCTTAGCGAAAGGCTTCTTGAGGGGAAAGCTGTAACTCTGTGAGATGATTTCACAGAACACAAAGAAGTTTCTCAGAAAGCTTCTTTCTCTTTGTTATCGGAGGATATTTCCTTTGGCCCTATAGTCTTCAAAGGGATCCGAAATATCTGTTTTCAGATTCCACAGAAATAAGGCTAGAAAAGAGATCCACGAAATATAGAAATAACTCTGTGAGATGAATTAACAGAACACTAAGCAGTTTCTCAGAAAGCTTCTTTCCAGATTTCATTGGAGGATATTTCCTTTTTCACCATAGCCCTCTATGGGCTTCCAAATATCACTTTGCCAATTCCAAAAGAACTGTCTTAGCGAAAGGCTTCTTGAGGGGAAAGCTGTAACTCTGTGAGATGATTACATGGAATACAAAGAAATTTCTCACAAAGCTTCTTTCTCTTAGTTATCGGAGGATATTTCCTTTGGCCCTATAGTCTTCAAAGGGATCCGAAATACCTGTTCTCAGATTCCACAGAAATAAGCCTAGCAAAGAGATCCACGAAATACAGATGTAACTCTGTGAGATGAATTAACAGAACACTAAGCAGTTTCTCAGAAAGCTTCTTTCCAGATTTCATCTGAGGATATTTCCTTTTTCACCATAGCCCTCTATGGGCTTCCAAATATCACTTTGCCAATTCCACAAGAACTCTCTTAGCGAAAGGCTTCTTGAGGGGAAAGCTGTAACTCTGTGAGCTCATTTCACAGAACACAAAGAAGTTTCTCAGAAAGCTTCTTTCTCTTATTTATCGGAGGATATTTCCTTTGACCCTATAGTCTTCAAAGGGATCCGAAATATCTGTTCTCAGATTCCACAGAAATAAGGCTAGCCAAGTGATCCACGAAATACAGATATAACTCTATGAGATGAATTAACAGAACACTAAGCAGTTTCTCAGAAAGCTTCTTTCCAGATTTCATCGGAGGATATTTCCTTTTTCACCATAGCCCTCTATGGGCTTCCAAATATCACTTTGCCAATTCCACAAGAACTGTCTTAGGGAAAGGCTTCTTGAGGGGAAAGCTGTAACTCTGTGAGATGATTACATAGAACACAAAGAAATTTCTCACAAAGCTTCTTTCTCTTAGTTATCGGAGGATATTTCCTTTGGCCCTATAGTCTTCAAAGGGATCCGAGATATCTGTTTTCAGATTCCACAGAAATAAGGCTAGCAAAGAGATCCACGAAATACAGATGTAACTCTGTGAGATGAATTAACAGAACACTAAGCAGTTTCTCAGAAAGCTTCTTTCCAGATTTCATCTGAGGATATTTCCTCTTTCACCATAGCCCTCTACGGGCCTCCAAATATCACTTTGCCAATTCCACAAGAACTGTCTTAGCGAAAGGCTTCTTGAGGGGAAAGCTGTAACTCTGTGAGATGATTTCACAGAACACAAAGAGGTTTCTCTGAAAGCTTCTTTCTCTTTGTTATCGGAGGATATTTCCTTTGGTCCTATAGTCTTCAAAGGGATCCGAAATATCTGTTCTCAGATTCCACAGAAATAAGGCTAGCAAAGAGATCCACGAAATATAGAAGTAACTCTGTGAGATGAATTAACAGAACACTAAGCAGTTGCTCAGAAAGCTTCTTTCCAGATTTCATCTGAGGATATTTCCTTTTTCACCATAGCCCTCTAAGGGCTTCCAAATATCACTTTGCCAATTCCACAAGAAATGTCTTAGCGAAAGGCTTCTTGAGGGGAAAGCTGTAACTCTGTGAGATGATTTCACAGAACACAAAGAAGTTTCTCAGAAAGCTTCTTTCTCTTAGTTATCGGAGGATATTTCCTTTGGCCCTATAGTCTTCAAAGGGATCCGAAATGTCTGTTCTCAGATTCCTCAGAAATAAGCCTAGCAAAGAGATGCACGAAATACAGATGTAACTCTGTGAGATGAATTAACAGAACACTAAGCAGTTTCTCAGAAAGCTTCTTTCCAGATTTCATCGGAGGATATTTCCTTTTTCAATATAGCCCTCTATGGGTTTCCAAATATCACTTTGCCAATTCCACAAGAACTGTCTTAGCGAAAGGCTTCTTGAGGGGAAAGCTGTAACTCTGTGAGATGATTTCACAGAACACAAAGAAGTTTCTCAGAAAGCTTCTTTCTCTTTGTTATCGGAGGATATTTCCTTTGGCCCTATAGTCTTCAAAGGGATCCGAAATATCTGTTTTCAGATTCCACAGAAATAAGGCTAGAAAAGAGATCCACGAAATATAGAAATAACTCTGTGAGATGAATTAACAGAACACTAAGCAGTTTCTCAGAAAGCTTCATTCCAGATTTCATTGGAGGATATTTCCTTTTTCACCATAGCCCTCTATGGGCTTCCAAATATCACTTTGCCAATTCCACAAGAACTGTCTTAGCGAAAGGCTTCTTGAGGGGAAAGCTGTAACTCTGTGAGATGATTACATAGAACACAAAGAAATTTCTCACAAAGCTTCTTTCTCTTAGTTATCGGAGGATATTTCCTTTGGCCCTATAGTGTTCAAAGGGATCCGAAATATCTCTTCTCAGATTCCACAGAAATAAGTCTAGCCAAGAGATCCACGATATACAGATGTAACTCTGTGAGATGAATTAACAGAACACTAAGCAGTTTCTTAGAAAGCTTCTTTCCAGATTTCATCTGAGGATATTCCCTTTTTCACCATAGCCCTCTATGGGCTTCCAAATATCACTTTGCCAATTCCACAAGAATTGTCTTAGCGAAAGGCTTCTTGAGGGGAAAGCTGTAACTCTGAGAGCTCATTTCACAGAACACAAAGAAGTTTCTCAGAAAGCTTCTTTCTCTTAGTTTTGGGAGGATATTTCCTTTGGCCGTACAGTCTTCAAAGGGATCCGAAATATCTGTTCTCAGATTCCACAGAAATAAGGCTAGCAAAGAGATCCACGAAATATAGATGTAACTCTGTGAGATGAATTAACAGAACACTAAGCAGTTTCTCAGAAAGCTTCTTTCCATATTTCATCCGAGGATATTTCCTTTTTCACCATAGCCCTCTATGGGCTTCCAAATATCACTTTGCCAATTCCACAAGAACTGTCTTAGCGAAAGGCTTCTTGAGGGGAAAGCTGTAACTCTGTGAGATGATTTCACAGAACACAAAGAAGTTTCTCAGAAAGCTTCTTTCTCTTAGTTATCGGAGGATATTTCCTTTGGCCCAGTAGTCTTCAACGGGATCCGAAATATCTGTTCTCAGATTCCACAGAAATAAGGCTAGCAAAGAGATCCACGAAATACAGATGTAACTCTGTGAGATGAATTAACAGAACACTGAGCAGTTTCTCCGAAAGCTTCTTTCCAGATTTCATCTGAGGATATTTCCTTTTTCACCATAGCCCTCTATGGGCTTCCAAATGTCACTTTGCCAATTCCACAAGAACTGTCTTAGCGAAAGGATTCTTGAGGGGAAAGCTGTAACTCTGTGAGCTCATTTCACAGAACACATAGAAGTTTCTCAGAAAGCTTCTTTCTCTTAGTTTTTGGAGGATATTTCCTTTGGCCCTATCGTCTTCAAAGGGATCCGAAATATCTGTTTTCAGATTCCACAGAAATAAGGCTAGCAAAGAGATCCACGAAATACAGATGTAACTCTGTGAGATGAATTAACAGAACACTAAGCAGTTTCTCAGAAACTTCTTTCCAGATTTCATCTGAGGATATTTCTTTTTTCACCATAGCCCTCTATGGGCTTCCAAATATCACTTTGCCAATTCCACAAGAACTGTCTTAGCGAAAGGCTTCTTGAGGGGAAAGCTGTAACTCTGTGAGATGATTTCACAGAACACAAAGAAGTTTCTCAGAAAGCTTCTTTCTCTTAGTTATCGGAGGATATTTCCTTTGGCCCTATAGTCTTCAAAGGGATCCGAAATGTCTGTTCTCAGATTCCTCAGAAATAAGCCTAGCAAAGAGATGCACGAAATACAGATGTAACTCTGTGAGATGAATTAACAGAACACTAAGCAGTTTCTCAGAAAGCTTCTTTCCAGATTTCATCGGAGGATATTTCCTTTTTCAATATAGCCCTCTATGGGTTTCCAAATATCACTTTGCCAATTCCACAAGAACTGTCTTAGCGAAAGGCTTCTTGAGGGGAAAGCTGTAACTCTGTGAGATGATTTCACAGAACACAAAGAAGTTTCTCAGAAAGCTTCTTTCTCTTTGTTATCGGAGGATATTTCCTTTGGCCCTATAGTCTTCAAAGGGATCCGAAATATCTGTTTTCAGATTCCACAGAAATAAGGCTAGAAAAGAGATCCACGAAATATAGAAATAACTCTGTGAGATGAATTAACAGAACACTAAGCAGTTTCTCAGAAAGCTTCATTCCAGATTTCATTGGAGGATATTTCCTTTTTCACCATAGCCCTCTATGGGCTTCCAAATATCACTTTGCCAATTCCACAAGAACTGTCTTAGCGAAAGGCTTCTTGAGGGGAAAGCTGTAACTCTGTGAGATGATTACATAGAACACAAAGAAATTTCTCACAAAGCTTCTTTCTCTTAGTTATCGGAGGATATTTCCTTTGGCCCTATAGTGTTCAAAGGGATCCGAAATATCTCTTCTCAGATTCCACAGAAATAAGGCTAGCCAAGAGATCCACGATATACAGATGTAACTCTGTGAGACGAATTAACAGAACACTAAGCAGTTTCTTAGAAAGCTTCTTTCCAGATTTCATCTGAGGATATTCCCTTTTTCACCATAGCCCTCTATGGGCTTCCAAATATCACTTTGCCAATTCCACAAGAATTGTCTTAGCGAAAGGCTTCTTGAGGGGAAAGCTGTAACTCTGAGAGCTCATTTCACAGAACACAAAGAAGTTTCTCAGAAAGCTTCTTTCTCTTAGTTTTGGGAGGATATTTCCTTTGGCCGTACAGTCTTCAAAGGGATCCGAAATATCTGTTCTCAGATTCCACAGAAATAAGGCTAGCAAAGAGATCCACGAAATATAGATGTAACTCTGTGAGATGAATTAACAGAACACTAAGCAGTTTCTCAGAAAGCTTCTTTCCATATTTCATCCGAGGATATTTCCTTTTTCACCATAGCCCTCTATGGGCTTCCAAATATCACTTTGCCAATTCCACAAGAACTGTCTTAGCGAAAGGCTTCTTGAGGGGAAAGCTGTAACTCTGTGAGATGATTTCACAGAACACAAAGAAGTTTCTCAGAAAGCTTCTTTCTCTTAGTTATCGGAGGATATTTCCTTTGGCCCAGTAGTCTTCAACGGGATCCGAAATATCTGTTCTCAGATTCCACAGAAATAAGGCTAGCAAAGAGATCCACGAAATACAGATGTAACTCTGTGAGATGAATTAACAGAACACTGAGCAGTTTCTCCGAAAGCTTCTTTCCAGATTTCATCTGAGGATATTTCCTTTTTCACCATAGCCCTCTATGGGCTTCCAAATGTCACTTTGCCAATTCCACAAGAACTGTCTTAGCGAAAGGATTCTTGAGGGGAAAGCTGTAACTCTGTGAGCTCATTTCACAGAACACATAGAAGTTTCTCAGAAAGCTTCTTTCTCTTAGTTTTTGGAGGATATTTCCTTTGGCCCTATCGTCTTCAAAGGGATCCGAAATATCTGTTTTCAGATTCCACAGAAATAAGGCTAGCAAAGAGATCCACGAAATACAGATGTAACTCTGTGAGATGAATTAACAGAACACTAAGCAGTTTCTCAGAAACTTCTTTCCAGATTTCATCTGAGGATATTTCTTTTTTCACCATAGCCCTCTATGGGCTTCCAAATATCACTTTGCCAATTCCACAAGAACTGTCTTAGCGAAAGGCTTCTTGAGGGGAAAGCTGTAACTCTGTGAGATGATTTCACAGAACACAAAGAAGTTTCTCAGAAAGCTTCTTTCTCTTAGTTATCATAGGATATTTCCTTTGGCCCTATAGTCTTCAAAGGGATCCGAAATATCTGTTCTCAGATTCCACAGAAATAAGGCTAGCAAAGAGATCCACGAAATACAGATGTAACTCTGTGAGATGAATTAACAGAACACTAAGCAGTTTCTCAGAAAGCTTCTTTCCAGATTTCATCTGAGGATATTTCCTTTTTCAATATAGCCCTCTATGGGCTTCCAAATATCACTTTGCCAATTCCACAAGAACTGTCTTAGCGAAAGGCTTCTTGAGGGGAAAGCTGTAACTCTGTGAGATGATTTCACAGAACACAAAGAAGTTTCTCAGAAAGCTTCTTTCTCTTTGTTATCGGAGGATATTTCCTTTGGCCCTATAGTCTTCAAAGGGATCCGAAATACCTGTTCTCAGATTCCACAGAAATAAGGCTAGCAAAGAGATCCACGAAATACAGATGTAACTCTGTGAGATGAATTAACAGAACACTAAGCAGTTTCTCAGAAAGCTTCTTTCCAGATTTCATCTGAGGATATTTCCTTTTTCACCATAGCCCTCTATGGGCTTCCAAATATCACTTTGCCAATTCCACAAGAACTGTCTTAGCGAAAGGCTTCTTGAGGGGAAAGCTGTAACTCTGTGAGCTCATTTCACAGAACACAAAGAAGTTTCTCAGAAAGCTTCTTTCTCTTATTTATCGGAGGATATTTCCTTTGACCCTATAGTCTTCAAAGGGATCCGAAATATCTGTTCTCAGATTCCACAGAAATAAGGCTAGCCAAGTGATCCACGAAATACAGATATAACTCTGTGAGATGAATTAACAGAACACTAAGCAGTTTCTCAGAAAGCTTCTTTCCAGATTTCATCGGAGGATATTTCCTTTTTCACCATAGCCCTCTATGGGCTTCCAAATATCACTTTGCAAATTCCACAAGAACTGTCTTAGGGAAAGGCTTCTTGAGGGGAAAGCTGTAACTCTGTGAGATGATTACATAGAACACAAAGAAATTTCTCACAAAGCTTCTTTCTCTTAGTTATCGGAGGATATTTCCTTTGGCCCTATAGTCTTCAAAGGGATCCGAGATATCTGTTTTCAGATTCCACATAAATAAGGCTAGCAAAGAGATCCACGAAATACAGATGTAACTCTGTGAGATGAATTAACAGAACACTAAGCAGTTTCTCAGAAAGCTTCTTTCCAGATTTCATCTGAGGATATTTCCTCTTTCACCATAGCCCTCTACGGGCCTCCAAATATCACTTTGCCAATTCCACAAGAACTGTCTTAGCGAAAGGCTTCTTGAGGGGAAAGCTGTAACTCTGTGAGATGATTTCACAGAACACAAAGAGGTTTCTCTGAAAGCTTCTTTCTCTTTGTTATCGGAGGATATTTCCTTTGGTCCTATAGTCTTCAAAGGGATCCGAAATATCTGTTCTCAGATTCCACAGAAATAAGGCTAGCAAAGAGATCCACGAAATATAGAAGTAACTCTGTGAGATGAATTAACAGAACACTAAGCAGTTGCTCAGAAAGCTTCTTTCCAGATTTCATCTGAGGATATTTCCTTTTTCACCATAGCCCTCTAAGGGCTTCCAAATATCACTTTGCCAATTCCACAAGAAATGTCTTAGCGAAAGGCTTCTTGAGGGGAAAGCTGTAACTCTGTGAGATGATTTCACAGAACACAAAGAAGTTTCTCAGAAAGCTTCTTTCTCTTAGTTATCGGAGGATATTTCCTTTGGCCCTATAGTCTTCAAAGGGATCCGAAATGTCTGTTCTCAGATTCCTCAGAAATAAGCCTAGCAAAGAGATGCACGAAATACAGATGTAACTCTGTGAGATGAATTAACAGAACACTAAGCAGTTTCTCAGAAAGCTTCTTTCCAGATTTCATCGGAGGATATTTCCTTTTTCAATATAGCCCTCTATGGGTTTCCAAATATCACTTTGCCAATTCCACAAGAACTGTCTTAGCGAAAGGCTTCTTGAGGGGAAAGCTGTAACTCTGTGAGATGATTTCACAGAACACAAAGAAGTTTCTCAGAAAGCTTCTTTCTCTTTGTTATCGGAGGATATTTCCTTTGGCCCTATAGTCTTCAAAGGGATCCGAAATATCTGTTTTCAGATTCCACAGAAATAAGGCTAGAAAAGAGATCCACGAAATATAGAAATAACTCTGTGAGATGAATTAACAGAACACTAAGCAGTTTCTCAGAAAGCTTCTTTCCAGATTTCATTGGAGGATATTTCCTTTTTCACCATAGCCCTCTATGGGCTTCCAAATATCACTTTGCCAATTCCAAAAGAACTGTCTTAGCGAAAGGCTTCTTGAGGGGAAAGCTGTAACTTTCTGAGATGATTTCACAGAACACAAAGAAGTTTCTCAGAAAGCTTCTTTCTCTTAGTTATCGGAGGATATTTCCTTTGACACTATAGTCTTCAAAGGGATCCGAAATATCTGTTCTCAGATTCCACAGAAATAAGGCTAGCCAAGTGATCCACGAAATACAGATGTAACTCTGTGAGATGAATTAACAGAACACTAAGCAGTTTCTCAGAAAGCTTCTTTCCAGATTTCATCGGAGGATATTTCCTTTTTCACCATAGCCCTCTATGGGCTTCCAAATATCACTTTGCCAATTCCACAAGAACTGTCTTAGCGAAAGGCTTCTTGAGGGGAAAGCTGTAACTCTGTGAGATGATTACATAGAACACAAAGAAATTTCTCACAAAGCTTCTTTCTCTTAGTTATCGGAAGATATTTCCTTTGGCCCTATAGTCTTCAAAGGGATCCGAAATATCTGTTCTCAGATTCCACAGAAATAAGGCTAGCAAAGGGATCCACGATATACAGATGTAACTCTGTGAGATGAATTAACAGAACACTAAGCAGTTTCTCAGAAAGCTTCTTTCCAGATTTCATCTGAGGATATTTCCTTTTTCACCATGGTCCTCTCTGGGCTTCCAAATATCACTTTGCCAATTCCACAAGAACTGTCTTAGCGAAAGGCTTCTTGAGGGGAAAGCTGTAACTCTCTGAGATGACTTCACAGAACACAAAGAAGTTTCTCAGAAAGGTTCTTTCTCTTTGTTATCGGAGGATATTTCCTTTGGCCCTATAGTCTTCAAAGGGATCCGAAATAATTGTTCTCAGATTCCACAGAAATAAGGCTAGCAAAGAGATCCACGAAATACAGATGTAACTCTGTGAGATGAATTAACAGAACACTGAGCAGTTTCTCAGAAAGCTTCTTTCCAGATTTCATCTGAGGATATTTCCTTTTTCACCATAGCCCTCTATGGGCTTCCAAATATCACTTTGCCAATTCCACAAGAACTGTCTTAGCGAAAGGCTTCTTGAGGGGAAAGCTGTAACTCTGTGAGCTCATTTCACAGAACACAAAGAAGTTTCTCAGAAAGCTTCTTTCTCTTAGTTATCGGAGGATATTTCCTTTGGCCCTATAGTCTTCAAAGGGATCCGAAATGTCTGTTCTCAGATTCCTCAGAAATAAGCCTAGCAAAGAGATGCACGAAATACAGATGTAACTCTGTGAGATGAATTAACAGAACACTAAGCAGTTTCTCAGAAAGCTTCTTTCCAGATTTCATCGGAGGATATTTCCTTTTTCAATATAGCCCTCTATGGGTTTCCAAATATCACTTTGCCAATTCCACAAGAACTGTCTTAGCGAAAGGCTTCTTGAGGGGAAAGCTGTAACTCTGTGAGATGATTTCACAGAACACAAAGAAGTTTCTCAGAAAGCTTCTTTCTCTTTGTTATCGGAGGATATTTCCTTTGGCCCTATAGTCTTCAAAGGGATCCGAAATATCTGTTTTCAGATTCCACAGAAATAAGGCTAGAAAAGAGATCCACGAAATATAGAAATAACTCTGTGAGATGAATTAACAGAACACTAAGCAGTTTCTCAGAAAGCTTCTTTCCAGATTTCATTGGAGGATATTTCCTTTTTCACCATAGCCCTCTATGGGCTTCCAAATATCACTTTGCCAATTCCAAAAGAACTGTCTTAGCGAAAGGCTTCTTGAGGGGAAAGCTGTAACTCTGTGAGATGATTACATAGAACACAAAGAAATTTCTCACAAAGCTTCTTTCTCTTAGTTATCGGAGGATATTTCCTTTGGCCCTATAGTCTTCAAAGGGATCCGAAATACCTGTTCTCAGATTCCACAGAAATAAGCCTAGCAAAGAGATCCACGAAATATAGAAATAACTCTGTGAGATGAATTAACAGAACACTAAGCAGTTTCTCAGAAAGCTTCTTTCCAGATTTCATCTGAGGATATTTCCTTTTTCACCATAGCCCTCTATGGGCTTCCAAATATCACTTTGCCAATTCCACAAGAACTGTCTTAGCGAAAGGCTTCTTGAGGGGAAAGCTGTAACTCTGTGAGCTCATTTCACAGAACACAAAGAAGTTTCTCAGAAAGCTTCTTTCTCTTATTTATCGGAGGATATTTCCTTTGACCCTATAGTCTTCAAAGGGATCCGAAATATCTGTTCTCAGATTCCACAGAAATAAGGCTAGCCAAGTGATCCACGAAATACAGATATAACTCTATGAGATGAATTAACAGAACACTAAGCAGTTTCTCAGAAAGCTTCTTTCCAGATTTCATCGGAGGATATTTCCTTTTTCACCATAGCCCTCTATGGGCTTCCAAATATCACTTTGCCAATTCCACAAGAACTGTCTTAGGGAAAGGCTTCTTGAGGGGAAAGCTGTAACTCTGTGAGATGATTACATAGAACACAAAGAAATTTCTCACAAAGCTTCTTTCTCTTAGTTATCGGAGGATATTTCCTTTGGCCCTATAGTCTTCAAAGGGATCCGAGATATCTGTTTTCAGATTCCACAGAAATAAGGCTAGCAAAGAGATCCACGAAATACAGATGTAACTCTGTGAGATGAATTAACAGAACACTAAGCAGTTTCTCAGAAAGCTTCTTTCCAGATTTCATCTGAGGATATTTCCTCTTTCACCATAGCCCTCTACGGGCCTCCAAATATCACTTTGCCAATTCCACAAGAACTGTCTTAGTGAAAGGCTTCTTGAGGGGAAAGCTGTAACTCTGTGAGATGATTTCACAGAACACAAAGAGGTTTCTCTGAAAGCTTCTTTCTCTTTGTTATCGGAGGATATTTCCTTTGGTCCTATAGTCTTCAAAGGGATCCGAAATATCTGTTCTCAGATTCCACAGAAATAAGGCTAGCAAAGAGATCCACGAAATATAGAAGTAACTCTGTGAGATGAATTAACAGAACACTAAGCAGTTGCTCAGAAAGCTTCTTTCCAGATTTCATCGGAGGATATTTCCTTTTTCACCATAGCCCTCTAAGGGCTTCCAAATATCACTTTGCCAATTCCACAAGAAATGTCTTAGCGAAAGGCTTCTTGAGGGGAAAGCTGTAACTCTGTGAGATGATTTCACAGAACACAAAGAAGTTTCTCAGAAAGCTTCTTTCTCTTAGTTATCGGAGGATATTTCCTTTGGCCCTATAGTCTTCAAAGGGATCCGAAATGTCTGTTCTCAGATTCCTCAGAAATAAGCCTAGCAAAGATATGCACGAAATACAGATGTAACTCTGTGAGATGAATTAACAGAACACTAAGCAGTTTCTCAGAAAGCTTCTTTCCAGATTTCATCGGAGGATATTTCCTTTTTCAATATAGCCCTCTATGGGTTTCCAAATATCACTTTGCCAATTCCACAAGAACTGTCTTTGCGAAAGGCTTCTTGAGGGGAAAGCTGTAACTCTGTGAGATGATTTCACAGAACACAAAGAAGTTTCTCAGAAAGCTTCTTTCTCTTTGTTATCGGAGGATATTTCCTTTGGCCCTATAGTCTTCAAAGGGATCCGAAATATCTGTTTTCAGATTCCACAGAAATAAGGCTAGAAAAGAGATCCACGAAATATAGAAATAACTCTGTGAGATGAATTAACAGAACACTAAGCAGTTTCTCAGAAAGCTTCATTCCAGATTTCATTGGAGGATATTTCCTTTTTCACCATAGCCCTCTATGGGCTTCCAAATATCACTTTGCCAATTCCACAAGAACTGTCTTAGCGAAAGGCTTCTTGAGGGGAAAGCTGTAACTCTGTGAGATGATTACATAGAACACAAAGAAATTTCTCACAAAGCTTCTTTCTCTTAGTTATCGGAGGATATTTCCTTTGGCCCTATAGTGTTCAAAGGGATCCGAAATATCTGTTCTCAGATTCCACAGAAATAAGGCTAGCCAAGAGATCCACGATATACAGATGTAACTCTGTGAGATGAATTAACAGAACACTAAGCCGTTTCTTAGAAAGCTTCTTTCCAGATTTCATCTGAGGATATTCCCTTTTTCACCATAGCCCTCTATGGGCTTCCAAATATCACTTTGTCAATTCCACAAGAATTGTCTTAGCGAAAGGCTTCTTGAGGGGAAAGCTGTAACTCTGAGAGCTCATTTCACAGAACACAAAGAAGTTTCTCAGAAAGCTTCTTTCTCTTAGTTTTGGGAGGATATTTCCTTTGGCCGTACAGTGTTCAAAGGGATCCGAAATATCTGTTCTCAGATTCCACAGAAATAAGGCTAGCAAAGAGATCCACGAAATATAGATGTAACTCTGTGAGATGAATTAACAGAACACTAAGCAGTTTCTCAGAAAGCTTCTTTCCATATTTCATCCGAGGATATTTCCTTTTTCACCATAGCCCTCTATGGGCTTCCAAATATCACTTTGCCAATTCCACAAGAACTGTCTTAGCGAAAGGCTTCTTGAGGGGAAAGCTGTAACTCTGTGAGATGATTTCACAGAACACAAAGAAGTTTCTCAGAAAGCTTCTTTCTCTTAGTTATCGGAGGATATTTCCTTTGGCCCAGTAGTCTTCAACGGGATCCGAAATATCTGTTCTCAGATTCCACAGAAATAAGGCTAGCAAAGAGATCCACGAAATACAGATGTAACTCTGTGAGATGAATTAACAGAACACTGAGCAGTTTCTCCGAAAGTTTCTTTCCAGATTTCATCTGAGGATATTTCCTTTTTCACCATAGCCCTCTATGGGCTTCCAAATGTCACTTTGCCAATTCCACAAGAACTGTCTTAGCGCAAGGCTTCTTGAGGGGAAAGCTGTAACTCTGTGAGCTCATTTCACAGAACACATAGAAGTTTCTCAGAAAGCTTCTTTCTCTTAGTTTTTGGAGGATATTTCCTTTGGCCCTATCGTCTTCAAAGGGATCCGAAATATCTGTTTTCAGATTCCACAGAAATAAGGCTAGCAAAGAGATCCACGAAATACAGATGTAACTCTGTGAGATGAATTAACAGAACACTAAGCAGTTTCTCAGAAACTTCTTTCCAGATTTCATCTGAGGATATTTCCTTTTTCACCATAGCCCTCTATGGGCTTCCAAATATCACTTTGCCAATTCCACAAGAACTGTCTTAGCGAAAGGCTTCTTGAGGGGAAAGCTGTAACTCTGTGAGATGATTTCACAGAACACAAAGAAGTTTCTCAGAAAGCTTCTTTCTCTTAGTTATCATAGGATATTTCCTTTGGCCCTATAGTCTTCAAAGGGATCCGAAATATCTGTTCTCAGATTCCACAGAAATAAGGCTAGCAAAGAGATCCACGAAATACAGATGTAACTCTGTGAGATGAATTAACAGAACACTAAGCAGTTTCTCAGAAAGCTTCTTTCCAGATTTCATCTGAGGATATTTCCTTTTTCACCATAGCCCTCTATGGGCTTCCAAATATCACTTTGCCAATTCCACAAGAACTGTCTTAGCGAAAGGCTTCTTGAGGGGAAAGCTGTAACTCTGTGAGATGATTTCACAGAACACAAAGAAGTTTCTCAGAAAGCTTCTTTCTCTTTGTTATCGGAGGATATTTCCTTTGGCCCTATAGTCTTCAAAGGGATCCGAAATACCTGTTCTCAGATTCCACAGAAATAAGCCTAGCAAAGAGATCCACGAAATACAGATGTAACTCTGTGAGATGAATTAACAGAACACTAAGCAGTTTCTCAGAAAGCTTCTTTCCAGATTTCATCTGAGGATATTTCCTTTTTCACCATAGCCCTCTATGGGCTTCCAAATATCACTTTGCCAATTCCACAAGAACTGTCTTAGCGAAAGGCTTCTTGAGGGGAAAGCTGTAACTCTGTGAGCTCATTTCACAGAACACAAAGAAGTTTCTCAGAAAGCTTCTTTCTCTTATTTATCGGAGGATATTTCCTTTGACCCTATAGTCTTCAAAGGGATCCGAAATATCTGTTCTCAGATTCCACAGAAATAAGGCTAGCCAAGTGATCCACGAAATACAGATATAACTCTGTGAGATGAATTAACAGAACACTAAGCAGTTTCTCAGAAAGCTTCTTTCCAGATTTCAACGGAGGATATTTCCTTTTTCACCATAGCCCTCTATGGGCTTCCAAATATCACTTTGCCAATTCCACAAGAACTGTCTTAGGGAAAGGCTTCTTGAGGGGAAAGCTGTAACTCTGTGAGATGATTACATAGAACACAAAGAAATTTCTCACAAAGCTTCTTTCTCTTAGTTATCGGAGGATATTTCCTTTGGCCCTATAGTCTTCAAAGGGATCCGAGATATCTGTTTTCAGATTCCACAGAAATAAGGCTAGCAAAGAGATCCACGAAATACAGATGTAACTCTGTGAGATGAATGAACAGAACACTAAGCAGTTTCTCAGAAAGCTTCTTTCCATATTTCATCTGAGGATATTTCCTCTTTCACCATAGCCCTCTACGGGCCTCCAAATATCACTTTGCCAATTCCACAAGAACTGTCTTAGCGAAAGGCTTCTTGAGGGGAAAGCTGTAACTCTGTGAGATGATTTCACAGAACACAAAGAGGTTTCTCTGAAAGCTTCTTTCTCTTTGTTATCGGAGGATATTTCCTTTGGTCCTATAGTCTTCAAAGGGATCCGAAATATCTGTTCTCAGATTCCACAGAAATAAGGCTAGCAAAGAGATCCACGAAATATAGAAGTAACTCTGTGAGATGAATTAACAGAACACTAAGCAGTTGCTCAGAAAGCTTCTTTCCAGATTTCATCTGAGGATATTTCCTTTTTCACCATAGCCCTCTAAGGGCTTCCAAATATCACTTTGCAAATTCCACAAGAAATGTCTTAGCGAAAGGCTTCTTGAGGGGAAAGCTGTAACTCTGTGAGATGATTTCACAGAACACAAAGAAGTTTCTCAGAAAGCTTCTTTCTCTTAGTTATCGGAGGATATTTCCTTTGGCCCTATAGTCTTCAAAGGGATCCGAAATGTCTGTTCTCAGATTCCTCAGAAATAAGCCTAGCAAAGAGATGCACGAAATACAGATGTAACTCTGTGAGATGAATTAACAGAACACTAAGCAGTTTCTCAGAAAGCTTCTTTCCAGATTTCATCGGAGGATATTTCCTTTTTCAATATAGCCCTCTATGGGTTTCCAAATATCACTTTGCCAATTCCACAAGAACTGTCTTAGCGAAAGGCTTCTTGAGGGGAAAGCTGTAACTCTGTGAGATGATTTCACAGAACACAAAGAAGTTTCTCAGAAAGCTTCTTTCTCTTTGTTATCGGAGGATATTTCCTTTGGCCCTATAGTCTTCAAAGGGATCCGAAATATCTGTTTTCAGATTCCACAGAAATAAGGCTAGAAAAGAGATCCACGAAATATAGAAATAACTCTGTGAGATGAATTAACAGAACACTAAGCAGTTTCTCAGAAAGCTTCTTTCCAGATTTCATTGGAGGATATTTCCTTTTTCACCATAGCCCTCTATGGGCTTCCAAATATCACTTTGCCAATTCCAAAAGAACTGTCTTAGCGAAAGGCTTCTTGAGGGGAAAGCTGTAACTCTGTGAGATGATTACATAGAACACAAAGAAATTTCTCACAAAGCTTCTTTCTCTTAGTTATCGGAGGATATTTCCTTTGGCCCTATAGTCTTCAAAGGGATCCGAAATATCTGTTCTCAGATTCCACAGAAATAAGGCTAGCAAAGGGATCCACGATATACAGATGTAACTCTGTGAGATGAATTAACAGAACACTAAGCAGTTTCTCAGAAAGCTTCTTTCTAGATTTCATCTGAGGATATTCCCTTTTTCACCACAGCCCTCTATGGGCTTCCAAATATCACTTTGCAAATTCCACAAGAACTGTCTTAGCGAAAGGCTTCTTGAGGGGAAAGCTGTAACTTTCTGAGATGATTTCACAGAACACAAAGAAGTTTCTCAGAAAGCTTCTTTCTCTTTGTTATCGCAGGATATCTCCTTTGGCCCTATAGTCTTCAAAGGGATCCGAAATACCTCTTCTCAGATTCCACAGAAATAAGGCTAGCAAAGAGATCCACGAAATACAGATGTAACTCTGTGAGATGAATTAACAGAACACTGAGCAGTTTCTCAGAAAGCTTCTTTCCAGATTTCATCTGAGGATATTTCCTTTATCACCGTAGCCCTCTATGGGCTTCCAAATATCACTTTGCCAATTCCACAAGAACTGTCTTAGCGAAAGGCTTCTTGAGGGGAAAGCTGTAACTCTGTGAGCTCATTTCACAGAACACAAAGAAGTTTCTCAGAAAGCTTCTTTCTCTTAGTTATCGGAGGATATTTCCTTTGACACTATAGTCTTCAAAGGGATCCGAAATATCTGTTCTCAGATTCCACAGAAATAAGGCTAGCCAAGTGATCCACGAAATACAGATGTAACTCTGTGAGATGAATTAACAGAACACTAAGCAGTTTCTCAGAAAGCTTCTTTCCAGATTTCATCGGAGGATATTTCCTTTTTCACCATAGCCCTCTATGGGCTTCCAAATATCACTTTGCCAATTCCACAAGAACTGTCTTAGCGAAAGGCTTCTTGAGGGGAAAGCTGTAACTCTGTGAGATGATTACATAGAACACAAAGAAATTTCTCACAAAGCTTCTTTCTCTTAGTTATCGGAAGATATTTCCTTTGGCCCTATAGTCTTCAAAGGGATCCGAAATATCTGTTCTCAGATTCCACAGAAATAAGGCTAGCAAAGGGATCCACGATATACAGATGTAACTCTGTGAGATGAATTAACAGAACACTAAGCAGTTTCTCAGAAAGCTTCTTTCCAGATTTCATCTGAGGATATTTCCTTTTTCACCATGGTCCTCTCTGGGCTTCCAAATATCACTTTGCCAATTCCACAAGAACTGTCTTAGCGAAAGGCTTCTTGAGGGGAAAGCTGTAACTCTCTGAGATGACTTCACAGAACACAAAGAAGTTTCTCAGAAAGGTTCTTTCTCTTAGTTATCGGAGGATATTTCCTTTGGCCCTATAGTCTTCAAAGGGATCCGAAATAATTGTTCTCAGATTCCACAGAAATAAGGCTAGCAAAGAGATCCACGAAATACAGATGTAACTCTGTGAGATGAATTAACAGAACACTGAGCAGTTTCTCAGAAAGCTTCTTTCCAGATTTCATCTGAGGATATTTCCTTTTTCACCATAGCCCTCTATGGGCTTCCAAATATCACTTTGCCAATTCCACAAGAACTGTCTTAGCGAAAGGCTTCTTGAGGGGAAAGCTGTAACTCTGTGAGCTCATTTCACAGAACACAAAGAAGTTTCTCAGAAAGCTTCTTTCTCTTAGTTATCGGAGGATATTTCCTTTGGCCCTATAGTCTTCAAAGGGATCCGAAATATCTGTTCTCAGATTCCACAGAAATAAGGCTAGCCAAGTGATCCACGAAATACAGATGTAACTCTGTGAGATGAATTAACAGAACACTAAGCAGTTTCTCAGAAAGCTTCTTTCCAGATTTCATCGGAGGATATTTCCTTTTTCACCATAGCCCTCTATGGGCTTCCAAATATCACTTTGCCAATTCCACAAGAACTGTCTTAGCGAAAGGCTTCTTGAGGGGAAAGCTGTAACTCTGTGAGATGATTACATAGAACACAAAGAAATTTCTCACAAAGCTTCTTTCTCTTAGTTATCGGAGGATATTTCCTTTGGCCCTATAGTGTTCAAAGGGATCCGAAATATCTGTTCTCAGATTCCACAGAAATAAGGCTAGCAAAGAGATCCACGATATACAGATGTAACTCTGTGAGATGAATTAACAGAACACTAAGCAGTTTCTCAGAAAGCTTCTTTCCAAATTTCATCTGAGGATATTCCCTTTTTCACCATAGCCCTCTATGGGCTTCCAAATATCACTTTGCCAATTCCACAAGAATTGTCTTAGCGAAAGGCTTCTTGAGGGGAAAGCTGTAACTCTGAGAGCTCATTTCACAGAACACAAAGAAGTTTCTCAGAAAGCTTCTTTCTCTTAGTTTTGGGAGGATATTTCCTTTGGCCGTATAGTCTTCAAAGGGATCCGAAATATCTGGTCTCAGATTCCACAGAAATAAGGCTAGCAAAGAGATCCACGAAATACAGATGTAACTCTGTGAGATGAATTAACAGAACACTAAGCAGTTTCTCAGAAAGCTTCTTTCCAGATTTCATCGGAGGATATTTCCTTTTTCACCATAGCCCTCTATGGGCTTCCAAATATCACTTTGCCAATTCCACAAGAACTGTCTTAGCGAAAGGCTTCTTGAGGGGAAAGCTGTAACTCTGTGAGATGATTACATAGAACACAAAGAAATTTCTCACAAAGCTTCTTTCTCTTAGTTATCGGAAGATATTTCCTTTGGCCCTATAGTCTTCAAAGGGATCCGAAATATCTGTTCTCAGATTCCACAGAAATAAGGCTAGCAAAGGGATCCACGATATACAGATGTAACTCTGTGAGATGAATTAACAGAACACTAAGCAGTTTCTCAGAAAGCTTCTTTCCAGATTTCATCTGAGGATATTTCCTTTTTCACCATAGCCCTCTAGGGGCTTCCAAATATCACTTTGCCAATTCCACAAGAACTGTCTTAGCGAAAGGCTTCTTGAGGGGAAAGCTGTAACTCTCTGAGATGATTTCACAGAACACAAAGAAGTTTCTCAGAAAGCTTCTTTCTCTTTGTTATCGGAGGATATTTCCTTTGGCCCTATAGTCTTCAAAGGGATCCGAAATACCTGTTCTCAGATTCCACAGAAATAAGGCTAGCAAAGAGATCCACGAAATACAGATGTAACTCTGTGAGATGAATTAACAGAACACTGAGCAGTTTCTCAGAAAGCTTCTTTCCCGATTTCATCTGAGGATATTTCCTTTTTCACCATAGCCCTCTATGGGCTTCCAAATATCACTTTGCCAATTCCACAAGAACTGTCTTAGCGAAAGGCTTCTTGAGGGGAAAGCTGTAACTCTGTGAGCTCATTTCACAGAACACAAAGAAGTTTCTCAGAAAGCTTCTTTCTCTTAGTTATCGGAGGATATTTCCTTTGGCCCTATAGACTTCAAAGGGATCCGAAATATCTGTTCTCAGATTCCACAGAAATAAGGCTAGCCAAGAGATCCACGAAATACAGATGTAACTCTGTGAGATGAATTAAGAGAACACTAAGCAGTTTCTCAGAAAGCTTCTTTCCAGATTTCATCGGAGGATATTTCCTTTTTCACCATAGCCCTCTATGGGCTTCCAAATATCACTTTGCCAATTCCACAAGAACTGTCTTAGCGAAAGGCTTCTTGAGGGGAAAGCTGTAACTCTGTGAGATGATTACATAGAACACAAAGAAATTTCTCACAAAGCTTCTTTCTCTTAGTTATCGGAGGATATTTCCTTTGGCCCTATAGTCTTCAAAGGGATCCGAAATATCTGTTCTCAGATTCCACAGAAATAAGGCTAGCAAAGAGATCCACGAAATACAGATGTAACTCGGTGAGATGAATTAACAGAACACTAAGCAGTTTCTCAGAAAGCTTCTTTCCAGATTTCATCTGAGGATATTTCCTTTTTCACCATAGCCCTCTATGGGCTTCCAAATATCACTTTGCCAATTCCACAAGAACTGTCTTAGCGAAAGGCTTCTTGAGGGGAAAGCTGTAACTCTGTGAGATGATTTCACAGAACACAAAGAGGTTTCCCAGAAAGCTTCTTTCTCTTAGTTATCGGAGGATATTTCCTTTGGCCCTATAGTCTTCAAAGGGATCCGAAATATCTGTTCTCAGATTCCACAGAAATAAGTCTAGCAAAGAGATCAACGAAATACAAATGTAACTCTGTGAGTGGAAGTCACACATCACAGAGCAGTTTCTCAGAAAGCTTCTTTTCAGATTTCATCTGAGGATATTTCCTTTTTCACCATAGCCCTCTATGGGCTTCCAAATATCACTTTGCCAATTCCACAAGAACTGTCTTAGCGAAAGGCTTCTTGAGGGGAAAGCTGTAACTCTGAGAGCTCATTTCACAGAACACAAAGAAGTTTCTCAGAAAGCAACTTTCTCTTAGTTTTCGGAGGATATTTCCTTTGGCCCTATAGTCTTCAAAGGGATCCGAAATATCTGTTCTCAGATTCCACAGAAATAAGGTTAGCAAAGAGATCCACGAAATATAGATGTAACTCTGTGAGATGAATTAACAGAACACTAAGCAGTTTCTCAGAAAGCTTCTTTCCAGATTTCATCTGAGGATATTTCCTTTTTCACCATAGCACTCTATGGGCTTCCAAATATCACTTTGCCAATTCCACAAGAACTGTCTTAGCGAAAGGCTTCTTGAGGGGAAAGCTGTAACTCTGTGAGATGATTTCACAGAACACAAAGAAGTTTCTCAGAAAGCTTCTTTCTCTTAGTTATCGGAGGATATTTCCTTTGGCCCCATAGTCTTCAAAGGGATCCGAAATATCTGTTGTCAGATTCCACAGAAATAAGGCTTGCGAAGAGATCCAAGAAATACAGTTGTAACTCTGTGAGATGAATTAACAGAACACTAAGCAGTTTCTCAGAAAACTTCTTTCCAGATTTCATCTGAGGATATTTCCTTTTTCACCATAGCCCTCTATGGGCTTCCAAATATCACTTTGCCAATTCCACAAGAACTGTCTTAGCGAAAGGCTTCTTGAGGGGAAAGCTGTAACTCTGTGAGATGATTTCACAGAACACAAAGAAGTTTCTCAGAAAGCTTCTTTCTCTTAGTTATCGGAGGATATTTCCTTTGGCCCAATAGTCTTCAACGGGATCCGAAATATCTGTTCTCAGATTCCACAGAAATAAGCCTAGCAAAGAGATCCACGAAATACAGATGTAACTCTGTGAGATGAATTAACAGAACACTGAGCAGTTTCTCAGAAACTTCTTTCCAGATTTCATCTGAGGATATTTCCTTTTTCACCATAGCCCTCTATGGGCTTCCAAATATCACTTTACCAATTCAACAAGAACTGTCTTAGCGAAAGGCTTCTTGAGGGGAAAGCTGTAACTCTGTGAGATGATTTCACAGAACACAAAGAAGTTTCTCAGAAAGCTTCTTTCTCTTAGTTATCGGAGGATATTTCCTTTGGCCCTATAGTCTTCAAAGGGATCCGAAATATCTGTTCTCAGATTCCACAGAAATAAGGCTAGCCACGTGATACACGAAATACAGATGTAACTCTGTGAGATGAATTAACAGAACACTAAGCAGTTTCTCAGAAAGCTTCTTTCCAGATTTCATCTGAGGATATTTCCTTTTTCACCATAGCCCTCTATGGGCTTCCAAATATCACTTTGCCAATTCCACAAGAACTGTCTTAGCGAAAGGCTTCTTGAGAGGAAAGCTGTAACTCTGTGAGATGATTACATAGAAGACAAAGAAATTTCTCAAAAAGCTTCTTACTCTTTGTTATCGGAGGATATTTCCTTTGGCCCTATAGTCTTCAAAGGGATCCGAAATATCTGTTCTCAGATTCCACAAAAATAAGGCTAGCAAAGAGATCCACGAAATACAGATGTAACTCTGTGAGATGAATTAACAGAACACTAAGCAGTTTCTCAGAAAGCTTCTTTCCAGATTTCATCTGAGGATATTTCCTTTTTCACCATAGCCCTCTAAGGGCTTCCAAATATCACTTTGCCAA
This sequence comes from Macaca fascicularis, assembly GCF_037993035.2. Taxonomy (NCBI): domain Eukaryota; kingdom Metazoa; phylum Chordata; class Mammalia; order Primates; family Cercopithecidae; genus Macaca; species Macaca fascicularis. The sequence goes on from NC_088379.1 coordinate 87,358,659, forward strand.
TTCCACAAGAAATGTCTTAGCGAAAGGCTTCTTGAGGGGAAAGCTGTAACTCTGTGAGATGATTTCACAGAACACAAAGAAGTTTCTCAGAAAGCTTCTTTCTCTTAGTTATCGGAGGATATTTCCTTTGGCCCTATAGTCTTCAAAGGGATCCGAAATGTCTGTTCTCAGATTCCTCAGAAATAAGCCTAGCAAAGAGATGCACGAAATACAGATGTAACTCTGTGAGATGAATTAACAGAACACTAAGCAGTTTCTCAGAAAGCTTCTTTCCAGATTTCATCGGAGGATATTTCCTTTTTCAATATAGCCCTCTATGGGTTTCCAAATATCACTTTGCCAATTCCACAAGAACTGTCTTAGCGAAAGGCTTCTTGAGGGGAAAGCTGTAACTCTGTGAGATGATTTCACAGAACACAAAGAAGTTTCTCAGAAAGCTTCTTTCTCTTTGTTATCGGAGGATATTTCCTTTGGCCCTATAGTCTTCAAAGGGATCCGAAATATCTGTTTTCAGATTCCACAGAAATAAGGCTAGAAAAGAGATCCACGAAATATAGAAATAACTCTGTGAGATGAATTAACAGAACACTAAGCAGTTTCTCAGAAAGCTTCATTCCAGATTTCATTGGAGGATATTTCCTTTTTCACCATAGCCCTCTATGGGCTTCCAAATATCACTTTGCCAATTCCACAAGAACTGTCTTAGCGAAAGTCTTCTTGAGGGGAAAGCTGTAACTCTGTGAGATGATTACATAGAACACAAAGAAATTTCTCACAAAGCTTCTTTCTCTTAGTTATCGGAGGATATTTCCTTTGGCCCTATAGTGTTCAAAGGGATCCGAAATATCTGTTCTCAGATTCCACAGAAATAAGGCTAGCCAAGAGATCCACGATATACAGATGTAACTCTGTGAGATGAATTAACAGAACACTAAGCAGTTTCTTAGAAAGCTTCTTTCCAGATTTCATCTGAGGATATTCCGTTTTTCACCATAGCCCTCTATGGGCTTCCAAATATCACTTTGCCAATTCCACAAGAATTGTCTTAGTGAAAGGCTTCTTGAGGGGAAAGCTGTAACTCTGAGAGCTCATTTCACAGAACACAAAGAAGTTTCTCAGAAAGCTTCTTTCTCTTAGTTTTGGGAGGATATTTCCTTTGGCCGTACAGTGTTCAAAGGGATCCGAAATATCTGTTCTCAGATTCCACAGAAATAAGGCTAGCAAAGAGATCCACGAAATATAGATGTAACTCTGTGAGATGAATTAACAGAACACTAAGCAGTTTCTCAGAAAGCTTCTTTCCGTATTTCATCCGAGGATATTTCCTTTTTCACCATAGCCCTCTATGGGCTTCCAAATATCACTTTGCCAATTCCACAAGAACTGTCTTAGCGAAAGGCTTCTTGAGGGGAAAGCTGTAACTCTGTGAGATGATTTCACAGAACACAAAGAAGTTTCTCAGAAAGCTTCTTTCTCTTAGTTATCGGAGGATATTTCCTTTGGCCCAGTAGTCTTCAACGGGATCCGAAATATCTGTTCTCAGATTCCACAGAAATAAGGCTAGCAAAGAGATCCACGAAATACAGATGTAACTCTGTGAGATGAATTAACAGAACACTGAGCAGTTTCTCCGAAAGCTTCTTTCCAGATTTCATCTGAGGATATTTCCTTTTTCACCATAGCCCTCTATGGGCTTCCAAATGTCACTTTGCCAATTCCACAAGAACTGTCTTAGCGAAAGGATTCTTGAGGGGAAAGCTGTAACTCTGTGAGCTCATTTCACAGAACACATAGAAGTTTCTCAGAAAGCTTCTTTCTCTTAGTTTTTGGAGGATATTTCCTTTGGCCCTATCGTCTTCAAAGGGATCCGAAATATCTGTTTTCAGATTCCACAGAAATAAGGCTAGCAAAGAGATCCACGAAATACAGATGTAACTCTGTGAGATGAATTAACAGAACACTAAGCAGTTTCTCAGAAACTTCTTTCCAGATTTCATCTGAGGATATTTCCTTTTTCACCATAGCCCTCTATGGGCTTCCAAATATCACTTTGCCAATTCCACAAGAACTGTCTTAGCGAAAGGCTTCTTGAGGGGAAAGCTGTAACTCTGTGAGATGATTTCACAGAACACAAAGAAGTTTCTCAGAAAGCTTCTTTCTCTTAGTTATCATAGGATATTTCCTTTGGCCCTATAGTCTTCAAAGGGATCCGAAATATCTGTTCTCAGATTCCACAGAAATAAGGCTAGCAAAGAGATCCACGAAATACAGATGTAACTCTGTGAGATGAATTAACAGAACACTAAGCAGTTTCTCAGAAAGCTTCTTTCCAGATTTCATCTGAGGATATTTCCTTTTTCACCATAGCCCTCTATGGGCTTCCAAATATCACTTTGCCAATTCCACAAGAACTGTCTTAGCGAAAGGCTTCTTGAGGGGAAAGCTGTAACTCTGTGAGATGATTTCACAGAACACAAAGAAGTTTCTCAGAAAGCTTCTTTCTCTTTGTTATCGGAGGATATTTCCTTTGGCCCTATAGTCTTCAAAGGGATCCGAAATACCTGTTCTCAGATTCCACAGAAATAAGCCTAGAAAAGAGATCCACGAAATACAGATGTAACTCTGTGAGATGAATTAACAGAACACTAAGCAGTTTCTCAGAAAGCTTCTTTCCAGATTTCATCTGAGGATATTTCCTTTTTCACCATAGCCCTCTATGGGCTTCCAAATATCACTTTGCCAATTCCACAAGAACTGTCTTAGCGAAAGGCTTCTTGAGGGGAAAGCTGTAACTCTGTGAGCTCATTTCACAGAACACAAAGAAGTTTCTCAGAAAGCTTCTTTCTCTTATTTATCGGAGGATATTTCCTTTGACCCTATAGTCTTCAAAGGGATCCGAAATATCTGTTCTCAGATTCCACAGAAATAAGGCTAGCCAAGTGATCCACGAAATACAGATATAACTCTGTGAGATGAATTAACAGAACACTAAGCAGTTTCTCAGAAAGCTTCTTTCCAGATTTCAACGGAGGATATTTCCTTTTTCACCATAGCCCTCTATGGGCTTCCAAATATCACTTTGCCAATTCCACAAGAACTGTCTTAGGGAAAGGCTTCTTGAGGGGAAAGCTGTAACTCTGTGAGATGATTACATAGAACACAAAGAAATTTCTCACAAAGCTTCTTTCTCTTAGTTATCGGAGGATATTTCCTTTGGCCCTATAGTCTTCAAAGGGATCCGAGATATCTGTTTTCAGATTCCACAGAAATAAGGCTAGCAAAGAGATCCACGAAATACAGATGTAACTCTGTGAGATGAATGAACAGAACACTAAGCAGTTTCTCAGAAAGCTTCTTTCCATATTTCATCTGAGGATATTTCCTCTTTCACCATAGCCCTCTACGGGCCTCCAAATATCACTTTGCCAATTCCACAACAACTGTCTTAGCGAAAGGCTTCTTGAGGGGAAAGCTGTAACTCTGTGAGATGATTTCACAGAACACAAAGAGGTTTCTCTGAAAGCTTCTTTCTCTTTGTTATCGGAGGATATTTCCTTTGGTCCTATAGTCTTCAAAGGGATCCGAAATATCTGTTCTCAGATTCCACAGAAATAAGGCTAGCAAAGAGATCCACGAAATATAGAAGTAACTCTGTGAGATGAATTAACAGAACACTAAGCAGTTGCTCAGAAAGCTTCTTTCCAGATTTCATCTGAGGATATTTCCTTTTTCACCATAGCCCTCTAAGGGCTTCCAAATATCACTTTGCCAATTCCACAAGAAATGTCTTAGCGAAAGGCTTCTTGAGGGGAAAGCTGTAACTCTGTGAGATGATTTCACAGAACACAAAGAAGTTTCTCAGAAAGCTTCTTTCTCTTAGTTATCGGAGGATATTTCCTTTGGCCCTATAGTCTTCAAAGGGATCCGAAATGTCTGTTCTCAGATTCCTCAGAAATAAGCCTAGCAAAGAGATGCACGAAATACAGATGTAACTCTGTGAGATGAATTAACAGAACACTAAGCAGTTTCTCAGAAAGCTTCTTTCCAGATTTCATCGGAGGATATTTCCTTTTTCAATATAGCCCTCTATGGGTTTCCAAATATCACTTTGCCAATTCCACAAGAACTGTCTTAGCGAAAGGCTTCTTGAGGGGAAAGCTGTAACTCTGTGAGATGATTTCACAGAACACAAAGAAGTTTCTCAGAAAGCTTCTTTCTCTTTGTTATCGGAGGATATTTCCTTTGGCCCTATAGTCTTCAAAGGGATCCGAAATATCTGTTTTCAGATTCCACAGAAATAAGGCTAGAAAAGAGATCCACGAAATATAGAAATAACTCTGTGAGATGAATTAACAGAACACTAAGCAGTTTCTCAGAAAGCTTCTTTCCAGATTTCATTGGAGGATATTTCCTTTTTCACCATAGCCCTCTATGGGCTTCCAAATATCACTTTGCCAATTCCAAAAGAACTGTCTTAGCGAAAGGCTTCTTGAGGGGAAAGCTGTAACTCTGTGAGATGATTACATAGAACACAAAGAAATTTCTCACAAAGCTTCTTTCTCTTAGTTATCGGAGGATATTTCCTTTGGCCCTATAGTCTTCAAAGGGATCCGAAATATCTGTTCTCAGATTCCACAGAAATAAGGCTAGCAAAGGGATCCACGATATACAGATGTAACTCTGTGAGATGAATTAACAGAACACTAAGCAGTTTCTCAGAAAGCTTCTTTCTAGATTTCATCTGAGGATATTCCCTTTTTCACCACAGCCCTCTATGGGCTTCCAAATATCACTTTGCAAATTCCACAAGAACTGTCTTAGCGAAAGGCTTCTTGAGGGGAAAGCTGTAACTTTCTGAGATGATTTCACAGAACACAAAGAAGTTTCTCAGAAAGCTTCTTTCTCTTTGTTATCGCAGGATATCTCCTTTGGCCCTATAGTCTTCAAAGGGATCCGAAATACCTGTTCTCAGATTCCACAGAAATAAGGCTAGCAAAGAGATCCACGAAATACAGATGTAACTCTGTGAGATGAATTAACAGAACACTGAGCATTTTCTCAGAAAGCTTCTTTCCAGATTTCATCTGAGGATATTTCCTTTATCACCGTAGCCCTCTATGGGCTTCCAAATATCACTTTGCCAATTCCACAAGAACTGTCTTAGCGAAAGGCTTCTTGAGGGGAAAGCTGTAACTCTGTGAGCTCATTTCACAGAACACAAAGAAGTTTCTCAGAAAGCTTCTTTCTCTTAGTTATCGGAGGATATTTCCTTTGACACTATAGTCTTCAAAGGGATCCGAAATATCTGTTCTCAGATTCCACAGAAATAAGGCTAGCCAAGTGATCCACGAAATACAGATGTAACTCTGTGAGATGAATTAACAGAACACTAAGCAGTTTCTCAGAAAGCTTCTTTCCAGATTTCATCGGAGGATATTTCCTTTTTCACCATAGCCCTCTATGGGCTTCCAAATATCACTTTGCCAATTCCACAAGAACTGTCTTAGCGAAAGGCTTCTTGAGGGGAAAGCTGTAACTCTGTGAGATGATTACATAGAACACAAAGAAATTTCTCACAAAGCTTCTTTCTCTTAGTTATCGGAAGATATTTCCTTTGGCCCTATAGTCTTCAAAGGGATCCGAAATATCTGTTCTCAGATTCCACAGAAATAAGGCTAGCAAAGGGATCCACGATATACAGATGTAACTCTGTGAGATGAATTAACAGAACACTAAGCAGTTTCTCAGAAAGCTTCTTTCCAGATTTCATCTGAGGATATTTCCTTTTTCACCATGGTCCTCTCTGGGCTTCCAAATATCACTTTGCCAATTCCACAAGAACTGTCTTAGCGAAAGGCTTCTTGAGGGGAAAGCTGTAACTCTCTGAGATGACTTCACAGAACACAAAGAAGTTTCTCAGAAAGGTTCTTTCTCTTAGTTATCGGAGGATATTTCCTTTGGCCCTATAGTCTTCAAAGGGATCCGAAATAATTGTTCTCAGATTCCACAGAAATAAGGCTAGCAAAGAGATCCACGAAATACAGATGTAACTCTGTGAGATGAATTAACAGAACACTGAGCAGTTTCTCAGAAAGCTTCTTTCCAGATTTCATCTGAGGATATTTCCTTTTTCACCATAGCCCTCTATGGGCTTCCAAATATCACTTTGCCAATTCCACAAGAACTGTCTTAGCGAAAGGCTTCTTGAGGGGAAAGCTGTAACTCTGTGAGCTCATTTCACAGAACACAAAGAAGTTTCTCAGAAAGCTTCTTTCTCTTAGTTATCGGAGGATATTTCCTTTGGCCCTATAGTCTTCAAAGGGATCCGAAATATCTGTTCTCAGATTCCACAGAAATAAGGCTAGCCAAGTGATCCACGAAATACAGATGTAACTCTGTGAGATGAATTAACAGAACACTAAGCAGTTTCTCAGAAAGCTTCTTTCCAGATTTCATCGGAGGATATTTCCTTTTTCACCATAGCCCTCTATGGGCTTCCAAATATCACTTTGCCAATTCCACAAGAACTGTCTTAGCGAAAGGCTTCTTGAGGGGAAAGCTGTAACTCTGTGAGATGATTACATAGAACACAAAGAAATTTCTCACAAAGCTTCTTTCTCTTAGTTATCGGAGGATATTTCCTTTGGCCCTATAGTGTTCAAAGGGATCCGAAATATCTGTTCTCAGATTCCACAGAAATAAGGCTAGCAAAGAGATCCACGATATACAGATGTAACTCTGTGAGATGAATTAACAGAACACTAAGCAGTTTCTCAGAAAGCTTCTTTCCAGATTTCATCTGAGGATATTCCCTTTTTCACCATAGCCCTCTATGGGCTTCCAAATATCACTTTGCCAATTCCACAAGAATTGTCTTAGCGAAAGGCTTCTTGAGGGGAAAGCTGTAACTCTGAGAGCTCATTTCACAGAACACAAAGAAGTTTCTCAGAAAGCTTCTTTCTCTTAGTTTTGGGAGGATATTTCCTTTGGCCGTATAGTCTTCAAAGGGATCCGAAATATCTGGTCTCAGATTCCACAGAAATAAGGCTAGCAAAGAGATCCACGAAATACAGATGTAACTCTGTGAGATGAATTAACAGAACACTGAACAGTTTCTCAGAAAGCTTCTTTCCAGATTTCATCGGAGGATATTTCCTTTTTCACCATAGCCCTCTATGGGCTTCCAAATATCACTTTGCCAATTCCACAAGAACTGTCTTAGCGAAAGGCTTCTTGAGGGGAAAGCTGTAACTCTGTGAGATGATTACATAGAACACAAAGAAATTTCTCACAAAGCTTCTTTCTCTTAGTTATCGGAAGATATTTCCTTTGGCCCTATAGTCTTCAAAGGGATCCGAAATATCTGTTCTCAGATTCCACAGAAATAAGGCTAGCAAAGGGATCCACGATATACAGATGTAACTCTGTGAGATGAATTAACAGAACACTAAGCAGTTTCTCAGAAAGCTTCTTTCCAGATTTCATCTGAGGATATTTCCTTTTTCACCATAGCCCTCTAGGGGCTTCCAAATATCACTTTGCCAATTCCACAAGAACTGTCTTAGCGAAAGGCTTCTTGAGGGGAAAGCTGTAACTCTCTGAGATGATTTCACAGAACACAAAGAAGTTTCTCAGAAAGCTTCTTTCTCTTTGTTATCGGAGGATATTTCCTTTGGCCCTATAGTCTTCAAAGGGATCCGAAATACCTGTTCTCAGATTCCACAGAAATAAGGCTAGCAAAGAGATCCACGAAATACAGATGTAACTCTGTGAGATGAATTAACAGAACACTGAGCAGTTTCTCAGAAAGCTTCTTTCCCGATTTCATCTGAGGATATTTCCTTTTTCACCATAGCCCTCTATGGGCTTCCAAATATCACTTTGCCAATTCCACAAGAACTGTCTTAGCGAAAGGCTTCTTGAGGGGAAAGCTGTAACTCTGTGAGCTCATTTCACAGAACACAAAGAAGTTTCTCAGAAAGCTTCTTTCTCTTAGTTATCGGAGGATATTTCCTTTGGCCCTATAGACTTCAAAGGGATCCGAAATATCTGTTCTCAGATTCCACAGAAATAAGGCTAGCCAAGAGATCCACGAAATACAGATGTAACTCTGTGAGATGAATTAAGAGAACACTAAGCAGTTTCTCAGAAAGCTTCTTTCCAGATTTCATCGGAGGATATTTCCTTTTTCACCATAGCCCTCTATGGGCTTCCAAATATCACTTTGCCAATTCCACAAGAACTGTCTTAGCGAAAGGCTTCTTGAGGGGAAAGCTGTAACTCTGTGAGATGATTACATAGAACACAAAGAAATTTCTCACAAAGCTTCTTTCTCTTAGTTATCGGAGGATATTTCCTTTGGCCCTATAGTCTTCAAAGGGATCCGAAATATCTGTTCTCAGATTCCACAGAAATAAGGCTAGCAAAGAGATCCACGAAATACAGATGTAACTCGGTGAGATGAATTAACAGAACACTAAGCAGTTTCTCAGAAAGCTTCTTTCCAGATTTCATCTGAGGATATTTCCTTTTTCACCATAGCCCTCTATGGGCTTCCAAATATCACTTTGCCAATTCCACAAGAACTGTCTTAGCGAAAGGCTTCTTGAGGGGAAAGCTGTAACTCTGTGAGATGATTTCACAGAACACAAAGAGGTTTCCCAGAAAGCTTCTTTCTCTTAGTTATCGGAGGATATTTCCTTTGGCCCTATAGTCTTCAAAGGGATCCGAAATATCTGTTCTCAGATTCCACTGAAATAAGTCTAGCAAAGAGATCAACGAAATACAAATGTAACTCTGTGAGTGGAAGTCACACATCACAGAGCAGTTTCTCAGAAAGCTTCTTTCCAGATTTCATCTGAGGATATTTCCTTTTTCACCATAGCCCTCTATGGGCTTCCAAATATCACTTTGCCAATTCCACAAGAACTGTCTTAGCGAAAGGCTTCTTGAGGGGAAAGCTGTAACTCTGAGAGCTCATTTCACAGAACACAAAGAAGTTTCTCAGAAAGCAACTTTCTCTTAGTTTTCGGAGGATATTTCCTTTGGCCCTATAGTCTTCAAAGGGATCCGAAATATCTGTTCTCAGATTCCACAGAAATAAGGTTAGCAAAGAGATCCACGAAATATAGATGTAACTCTGTGAGATGAATTAACAGAACACTAAGCAGTTTCTCAGAAAGCTTCTTTCCAGATTTCATCTGAGGATATTTCCTTTTTCACCATAGCACTCTATGGGCTTCCAAATATCACTTTGCCAATTCCACAAGAACTGTCTTAGCGAAAGGCTTCTTGAGGGGAAAGCTGTAACTCTGTGAGATGATTTCACAGAACACAAAGAAGTTTCTCAGAAAGCTTCTTTCTCTTAGTTATCGGAGGATATTTCCTTTGGCCCCATAGTCTTCAAAGGGATCCGAAATATCTGTTGTCAGATTCCACAGAAATAAGGCTTGCGAAGAGATCCAAGAAATACAGTTGTAACTCTGTGAGATGAATTAACAGAACACTAAGCAGTTTCTCAGAAAACTTCTTTCCAGATTTCATCTGAGGATATTTCCTTTTTCACCATAGCCCTCTATGGGCTTCCAAATATCACTTTGCCAATTCCACAAGAACTGTCTTAGCGAAAGGCTTCTTGAGGGGAAAGCTGTAACTCTGTGAGATGATTTCACAGAACACAAAGAAGTTTCTCAGAAAGCTTCTTTCTCTTAGTTATCGGAGGATATTTCCTTTGGCCCAATAGTCTTCAACGGGATCCGAAATATCTGTTCTCAGATTCCACAGAAATAAGCCTAGCAAAGAGATCCACGAAATACAGATGTAACTCTGTGAGATGAATTAACAGAACACTGAGCAGTTTCTCAGAAACTTCTTTCCAGATTTCATCTGAGGATATTTCCTTTTTCACCATAGCCCTCTATGGGCTTCCAAATATCACTTTACCAATTCAACAAGAACTGTCTTAGCGAAAGGCTTCTTGAGGGGAAAGCTGTAACTCTGTGAGATGATTTCACAGAACACAAAGAAGTTTCTCAGAAAGCTTCTTTCTCTTAGTTATCGGAGGATATTTCCTTTGGCCCTATAGTCTTCAAAGGGATCCGAAATATCTGTTCTCAGATTCCACAGAAATAAGGCTAGCCACGTGATCCACGAAATACAGATGTAACTCTGTGAGATGAATTAACAGAACACTAAGCAGTTTCTCAGAAAGCTTCTTTCCAGATTTCATCTGAGGATATTTCCTTTTTCACCATAGCCCTCTATGGGCTTCCAAATATCACTTTGCCAATTCCACAAGAACTGTCTTAGCGAAAGGCTTCTTGAGAGGAAAGCTGTAACTCTGTGAGATGATTACATAGAAGACAAAGAAATTTCTCAAAAAGCTTCTTACTCTTTGTTATCGGAGGATATTTCCTTTGGCCCTATAGTCTTCAAAGGGATCCGAAATATCTGTTCTCAGATTCCACAAAAATAAGGCTAGCAAAGAGATCCACGAAATACAGATGTAACTCTGTGAGATGAATTAACAGAACACTAAGCAGTTTCTCAGAAAGCTTCTTTCCAGATTTCATCGGAGGATATTTCCTTTTTCACCATAGCCCTCTAAGGGCTTCCAAATATCACTTTGCCAATTCCACAAGAAATGTCTTAGCGAAAGGCTTCTTGAGGGGAAAGCTGTAACTCTGTGAGATGATTTCACAGAACACAAAGAAGTTTCTCAGAAAGCTTCTTTCTCTTAGTTATCGGAGGATATTTCCTTTGGCCCTATAGTCTTCAAAGGGATCCGAAATGTCTGTTCTCAGATTCCTCAGAAATAAGCCTAGCAAAGAGATGCACGAAATACAGATGTAACTCTGTGAGATGAATTAACAGAACACTAAGCAGTTTCTCAGAAAGCTTCTTTCCATATTTCATCGGAGGATATTTCCTTTTTCAATATAGCCCTCTATGGGTTTCCAAATATCACTTTGCCAATTCCACAAGAACTGTCTTAGCGAAAGGCTTCTTGAGGGGAAAGCTGTAACTCTGTGAGATGATTTCACAGAACACAAAGAAGTTTCTCAGAAAGCTTCTTTCTCTTTGTTATCGGAGGATATTTCCTTTGGCCCTATAGTCTTCAAAGGGATCCGAAATATCTGTTTTCAGATTCCACAGAAATAAGGCTAGAAAAGAGATCCACGAAATATAGAAATAACTCTGTGAGATGAATTAACAGAACACTAAGCAGTTTCTCAGAAAGCTTCATTCCAGATTTCATTGGAGGATATTTCCTTTTTCACCATAGCCCTCTATGGGCTTCCAAATATCACTTTGCCAATTCCACAAGAACTGTCTTAGCGAAAGGCTTCTTGAGGGGAAAGCTGTAACTCTGTGAGATGATTACATAGAACACAAAGAAATTTCTCACAAAGCTTCTTTCTCTTAGTTATCGGAGGATATTTCCTTTGGCCCTATAGTGTTCAAAGGGATCCGAAATATCTGTTCTCAGATTCCACAGAAATAAGGCTAGCCAAGAGATCCACGATATACAGATGTAACTCTGTGAGATGAATTAACAGAACACTAAGCAGTTTCTTAGAAAGCTTCTTTCCAGATTTCATCTGAGGATATTCCCTTTTTCACCATAGCCCTCTATGGGCTTCCAAATATCACTTTGCCAATTCCACAAGAATTGTCTTAGCGAAAGGCTTCTTGAGGGGAAAGCTGTAACTCTGAGAGCTCATTTCACAGAACACAAAGAAGTTTCTCAGAAAGCTTCTTTCTCTTAGTTTTGGGAGGATATTTCCTTTGGCCGTACAGTGTTCAAAGGGATCCGAAATATCTGTTCTCAGATTCCACAGAAATAAGGCTAGCAAAGAGATCCACGAAATATAGATGTAACTCTGTGAGATGAATTAACAGAACACTAAGCAGTTTCTCAGAAAGCTTCTTTCCATATTTCATCCGAGGATATTTCCTTTTTCACCATAGCCCTCTATGGGCTTCCAAATATCACTTTGCCAATTCCACAAGAACTGTCTTAGCGAAAGGATTCTTGAGGGGAAAGCTGTAACTCTGTGAGATGATTTCACAGAACACAAAGAAGTTTCTCAGAAAGCTTCTTTCTCTTAGTTATCGGAGGATATTTCCTTTGGCCCAGTAGTCTTCAACGGGATCCGAAATATCTGTTCTCAGATTCCACAGAAATAAGGCTAGCAAAGAGATCCACGAAATACAGATGTAACTCTGTGAGATGAATTACAGAACACTGAGCAGTTTCTCCGAAAGCTTCTTTCCAGATTTCATCTGAGGATATTTCCTTTTTCACCATAGCCCTCTATGGGCTTCCAAATGTCACTTTGCCAATTCCACAAGAACTGTCTTAGCGAAAGGATTCTTGAGGGGAAAGCTGTAACTCTGTGAGCTCATTTCACAGAACACATAGAAGTTTCTCAGAAAGCTTCTTTCTCTTAGTTTTTGGAGGATATTTCCTTTGGCCCTATCGTCTTCAAAGGGATCCGAAATATCTGTTTTCAGATTCCACAGAAATAAGGCTAGCAAAGAGATCCACGAAATACAGATGTAACTCTGTGAGATGAATTAACAGAACACTAAGCAGTTTCTCAGAAACTTCTTTCCAGATTTCATCTGAGGATATTTCCTTTTTCACCATAGCCCTCTATGGGCTTCCAAATATCACTTTGCCAATTCCACAAGAACTGTCTTAGCGAAAGGCTTCTTGAGGGGAAAGCTGTAACTCTGTGAGATGATTTCACAGAACACAAAGAAGTTTCTCAGAAAGCTTCTTTCTCTTAGTTATCATAGGATATTTCCTTTGGCCCTATAGTCTTCAAAGGGATCCGAAATATCTGTTCTCAGATTCCACAGAAATAAGGCTAGCAAAGAGATCCACGAAATACAGATGTAACTCTGTGAGATGAATTAACAGAACACTAAGCAGTTTCTCAGAAAGCTTCTTTCCAGATTTCATCTGAGGATATTTCCTTTTTCACCATAGCCCTCTATGGGCTTCCAAATATCACTTTGCCAATTCCACAAGAACTGTCTTAGCGAAAGGCTTCTTGAGGGGAAAGCTGTAACTCTGTGAGATGATTTCACAGAACACAAAGAAGTTTCTCAGAAAGCTTCTTTCTCTTTGTTATCGGAGGATATTTCCTTTGGCCCTATAGTCTTCAAAGGGATCCGAAATACCTGTTCTCAGATTCCACAGAAATAAGCCTAGAAAAGAGATCCACGAAATACAGATGTAACTCTGTGAGATGAATTAACAGAACACTAAGCAGTTTCTCAGAAAGCTTCTTTCCAGATTTCATCTGAGGATATTTCCTTTTTCACCATAGCCCTCTATGGGCTTCCAAATATCACTTTGCCAATTCCACAAGAACTGTCTTAGCGAAAGGCTTCTTGAGGGGAAAGCTGTAACTCTGTGAGCTCATTTCACAGAACACAAAGAAGTTTCTCAGAAAGCTTCTTTCTCTTATTTATCGGAGGATATTTCCTTTGACCCTATAGTCTTCAAAGGGATCCGAAATATCTGTTCTCAGATTCCACAGAAATAAGGCTAGCCAAGTGATCCACGAAATACAGATATAACTCTGTGAGATGAATTAACAGAACACTAAGCAGTTTCTCAGAAAGCTTCTTTCCAGATTTCAACGGAGGATATTTCCTTTTTCACCATAGCCCTCTATGGGCTTCCAAATATCACTTTGCCAATTCCACAAGAACTGTCTTAGGGAAAGGCTTCTTGAGGGGAAAGCTGTAACTCTGTGAGATGATTACATAGAACACAAAGAAATTTCTCACAAAGCTTCTTTCTCTTAGTTATCGGAGGATATTTCCTTTGGCCCTATAGTCTTCAAAGGGATCCGAGATATCTGTTTTCAGATTCCACAGAAATAAGGCTAGCAAAGAGATCCACGAAATACAGATGTAACTCTGTGAGATGAATGAACAGAACACTAAGCAGTTTCTCAGAAAGCTTCTTTCCATATTTCATCTGAGGATATTTCCTCTTTCACCATAGCCCTCTACGGGCCTCCAAATATCACTTTGCCAATTCCACAAGAACTGTCTTAGCGAAAGGCTTCTTGAGGGGAAAGCTGTAACTCTGTGAGATGATTTCACAGAACACAAAGAGGTTTCTCTGAAAGCTTCTTTCTCTTTGTTATCGGAGGATATTTCCTTTGGTCCTATAGTCTTCAAAGGGATCCGAAATATCTGTTCTCAGATTCCACAGAAATAAGGCTAGCAAAGAGATCCAAGAAATATAGAAGTAACTCTGTGAGATGAATTAACAGAACACTAAGCAGTTGCTCAGAAAGCTTCTTTCCAGATTTCATCTGAGGATATTTCCTTTTTCACCATAGCCCTCTAAGGGCTTCCAAATATCACTTTGCCAATTCCACAAGAAATGTCTTAGCGAAAGGCTTCTTGAGGGGAAAGCTGTAACTCTGTGAGATGATTTCACAGAACACAAAGAAGTTTCTCAGAAAGCTTCTTTCTCTTAGTTATCGGAGGATATTTCCTTTGGCCCTATAGTCTTCAAAGGGATCCGAAATGTCTGTTCTCAGATTCCTCAGAAATAAGCCTAGCAAAGAGATGCACGAAATACAGATGTAACTCTGTGAGATGAATTAACAGAACACTAAGCAGTTTCTCAGAAAGCTTCTTTCCAGATTTCATCGGAGGATATTTCCTTTTTCAATATAGCCCTCTATGGGTTTCCAAATATCACTTTGCCAATTCCACAAGAACTGTCTTAGCGAAAGGCTTCTTGAGGGGAAAGCTGTAACTCTGTGAGATGATTTCACAGAACACAAAGAAGTTTCTCAGAAAGCTTCTTTCTCTTTGTTATCGGAGGATATTTCCTTTGGCCCTATAGTCTTCAAAGGGATCCGAAATATCTGTTTTCAGATTCCACAGAAATAAGGCTAGAAAAGAGATCCACGAAATATAGAAATAACTCTGTGAGATGAATTAACAGAACACTAAGCAGTTTCTCAGAAAGCTTCTTTCCAGATTTCATTGGAGGATATTTCCTTTTTCACCATAGCCCTCTATGGGCTTCCAAATATCACTTTGCCAATTCCAAAAGAACTGTCTTAGCGAAAGGCTTCTTGAGGGGAAAGCTGTAACTCTGTGAGATGATTACATAGAACACAAAGAAATTTCTCACAAAGCTTCTTTCTCTTAGTTATCGGAGGATATTTCCTTTGGCCCTATAGTCTTCAAAGGGATCCGAAATATCTGTTCTCAGATTCCACAGAAATAAGGCTAGCAAAGGGATCCACGATATACAGATGTAACTCTGTGAGATGAATTAACAGAACACTAAGCAGTTTCTCAGAAAGCTTCTTTCTAGATTTCATCTGAGGATATTCCCTTTTTCACCACAGCCCTCTATGGGCTTCCAAATATCACTTTGCAAATTCCACAAGAACTGTCTTAGCGAAAGGCTTCTTGAGGGGAAAGCTGTAACTTTCTGAGATGATTTCACAGAACACAAAGAAGTTTCTCAGAAAGCTTCTTTCTCTTTGTTATCGCAGGATATCTCCTTTGGCCCTATAGTCTTCAAAGGGATCCGAAATACCTGTTCTCAGATTCCACAGAAATAATGCTAGCAAAGAGATCCACGAAATACAGATGTAACTCTGTGAGATGAATTAACAGAACACTGAGCAGTTTCTCAGAAAGCTTCTTTCCAGATTTCATCTGAGGATATTTCCTTTATCACCGTAGCCCTCTATGGGCTTCCAAATATCACTTTGCCAATTCCACAAGAACTGTCTTAGCGAAAGGCTTCTTGAGGGGAAAGCTGTAACTCTGTGAGCTCATTTCACAGAACACAAAGAAGTTTCTCAGAAAGCTTCTTTCTCTTAGTTATCGGAGGATATTTCCTTTGACACTATAGTCTTCAAAGGGATCCGAAATATCTGTTCTCAGATTCCACAGAAATAAGGCTAGCCAAGTGATCCACGAAATACAGATGTAACTCTGTGAGATGAATTAACAGAACACTAAGCAGTTTCTCAGAAAGCTTCTTTCCAGATTTCATCGGAGGATATTTCCTTTTTCACCATAGCCCTCTATGGGCTTCCAAATATCACTTTGCCAATTCCACAAGAACTGTCTTAGCGAAAGGCTTCTAGAGGGGAAAGCTGTAACTCTGTGAGATGATTACATAGAACACAAAGAAATTTCTCACAAAGCTTCTTTCTCTTAGTTATCGGAAGATATTTCCTTTGGCCCTATAGTCTTCAAAGGGATCCGAAATATCTGTTCTCAGATTCCACAGAAATAAGGCTAGCAAAGGGATCCACGATATACAGATGTAACTCTGTGAGATGAATTAACAGAACACTAAGCAGTTTCTCAGAAAGCTTCTTTCCAGATTTCATCTGAGGATATTTCCTTTTTCACCATGGTCCTCTCTGGGCTTCCAAATATCACTTTGCCAATTCCACAAGAACTGTCTTAGCGAAAGGCTTCTTGAGGGGAAAGCTGTAACTCTCT
This sequence comes from Macaca fascicularis, assembly GCF_037993035.2. Classification (NCBI taxonomy): domain Eukaryota; kingdom Metazoa; phylum Chordata; class Mammalia; order Primates; family Cercopithecidae; genus Macaca; species Macaca fascicularis. The sequence continues at coordinate 87,375,174 of NC_088379.1, forward strand.
GAGATGACTTCACAGAACACAAAGAAGTTTCTCAGAAAGGTTCTTTCTCTTAGTTATCGGAGGATATTTCCTTTGGCCCTATAGTCTTCAAAGGGATCCGAAATAATTGTTCTCAGATTCCACAGAAATAAGGCTAGCAAAGAGATCCACGAAATACAGATGTAACTCTGTGAGATGAATTAACAGAACACTGAGCAGTTTCTCAGAAAGCTTCTTTCCAGATTTCATCTGAGGATATTTCCTTTTTCACCATAGCCCTCTATGGGCTTCCAAATATCACTTTGCCAATTCCACAAGAACTGTCTTAGCGAAAGGCTTCTTGAGGGGAAAGCTGTAACTCTGTGAGCTCATTTCACAGAACACAAAGAAGTTTCTCAGAAAGCTTCTTTCTCTTAGTTATCGGAGGATATTTCCTTTGGCCCTATAGTCTTCAAAGGGATCCGAAATATCTGTTCTCAGATTCCACAGAAATAAGGCTAGCCAAGTGATCCACGAAATACAGATGTAACTCTGTGAGATGAATTAACAGAACACTAAGCAGTTTCTCAGAAAGCTTCTTTCCAGATTTCATCGGAGGATATTTCCTTTTTCACCATAGCCCTCTATGGGCTTCCAAATATCACTTTGCCAATTCCACAAGAACTGTCTTAGCGAAAGGCTTCTTGAGGGGAAAGCTGTAACTCTGTGAGATGATTACATAGAACACAAAGAAATTTCTCACAAAGCTTCTTTCTCTTAGTTATCGGAGGATATTTCCTTTGGCCCTATAGTGTTCAAAGGGATCCGAAATATCTGTTCTCAGATTCCACAGAAATAAGGCTAGCAAAGAGATCCACGATATACAGATGTAACTCTGTGAGATGAATTAACAGAACACTAAGCAGTTTCTCAGAAAGCTTCTTTCCAGATTTCATCTGAGGATATTCCCTTTTTCACCATAGCCCTCTATGGGCTTCCAAATATCACTTTGCCAATTCCACAAGAATTGTCTTAGCGAAAGGCTTCTTGAGGGGAAAGCTGTAACTCTGAGAGCTCATTTCACAGAACACAAAGAAGTTTCTCAGAAAGCTTCTTTCTCTTAGTTTTGGGAGGATATTTCCTTTGGCCGTATAGTCTTCAAAGGGATCCGAAATATCTGGTCTCAGATTCCACAGAAATAAGGCTAGCAAAGAGATCCACGAAATACAGATGTAACTCTGTGAGATGAATTAACAGAACACTAAGCAGTTTCTCAGAAAGCTTCTTTCCAGATTTCATCGGAGGATATTTCCTTTTTCACCATAGCCCTCTATGGGCTTCCAAATATCACTTTGCCAATTCCACAAGAACTGTCTTAGCGAAAGGCTTCTTGAGGGGAAAGCTGTAACTCTGTGAGATGATTACATAGAACACAAAGAAATTTCTCACAAAGCTTCTTTCTCTTAGTTATCGGAAGATATTTCCTTTGGCCCTATAGTCTTCAAAGGGATCCGAAATATCTGTTCTCAGATTCCACAGAAATAAGGCTAGCAAAGGGATCCACGATATACAGATGTAACTCTGTGAGATGAATTAACAGAACACTAAGCAGTTTCTCAGAAAGCTTCTTTCCAGATTTCATCTGAGGATATTTCCTTTTTCACCATAGCCCTCTAGGGGCTTCCAAATATCACTTTGCCAATTCCACAAGAACTGTCTTAGCGAAAGGCTTCTTGAGGGGAAAGCTGTAACTCTCTGAGATGATTTCACAGAACACAAAGAAGTTTCTCAGAAAGCTTCTTTCTCTTTGTTATCGGAGGATATTTCCTTTGGCCCTATAGTCTTCAAAGGGATCCGAAATACCTGTTCTCAGATTCCACAGAAATAAGGCTAGCAAAGAGATCCACGAAATACAGATGTAACTCTGTGAGATGAATTAACAGAACACTGAGCAGTTTCTCAGAAAGCTTCTTTCCCGATTTCATCTGAGGATATTTCCTTTTTCACCATAGCCCTCTATGGGCTTCCAAATATCACTTTGCCAATTCCACAAGAACTGTCTTAGCGAAAGGCTTCTTGAGGGGAAAGCTGTAACTCTGTGAGCTCATTTCACAGAACACAAAGAAGTTTCTCAGAAAGCTTCTTTCTCTTAGTTATCGGAGGATATTTCCTTTGGCCCTATAGACTTCAAAGGGATCCGAAATATCTGTTCTCAGATTCCACAGAAATAAGGCTAGCCAAGAGATCCACGAAATACAGATGTAACTCTGTGAGATGAATTAAGAGAACACTAAGCAGTTTCTCAGAAAGCTTCTTTCCAGATTTCATCGGAGGATATTTCCTTTTTCACCATAGCCCTCTATGGGCTTCCAAATATCACTTTGCCAATTCCACAAGAACTGTCTTAGCGAAAGGCTTCTTGAGGGGAAAGCTGTAACTCTGTGAGATGATTACATAGAACACAAAGAAATTTCTCACAAAGCTTCTTTCTCTTAGTTATCGGAGGATATTTCCTTTGGCCCTATAGTCTTCAAAGGGATCCGAAATATCTGTTCTCAGATTCCACAGAAATAAGGCTAGCAAAGAGATCCACGAAATACAGATGTAACTCGGTGAGATGAATTAACAGAACACTAAGCAGTTTCTCAGAAAGCTTCTTTCCAGATTTCATCTGAGGATATTTCCTTTTTCACCATAGCCCTCTATGGGCTTCCAAATATCACTTTGCCAATTCCACAAGAACTGTCTTAGCGAAAGGCTTCTGGAGGGGAAAGCTGTAACTCTGTGAGATGATTTCACAGAACACAAAGAGGTTTCCCAGAAAGCTTCTTTCTCTTAGTTATCGGAGGATATTTCCTTTGGCCCTATAGTCTTCAAAGGGATCCGAAATATCTGTTCTCAGATTCCACAGAAATAAGTCTAGCAAAGAGATCAACGAAATACAAATGTAACTCTGTGAGTGGAAGTCACACATCACAGAGCAGTTTCTCAGAAAGCTTCTTTCCAGATTTCATCTGAGGATATTTCCTTTTTCACCATAGCCCTCTATGGGCTTCCAAATATCACTTTGCCAATTCCACAAGAACTGTCTTAGCGAAAGGCTTCTTGAGGGGAAAGCTGTAACTCTGAGAGCTCATTTCACAGAACACAAAGAAGTTTCTCAGAAAGCAACTTTCTCTTAGTTTTCGGAGGATATTTCCTTTGGCCCTATAGTCTTCAAAGGGATCCGAAATATCTGTTCTCAGATTCCACAGAAATAAGGCTAGCAAAGAGATCCACGAAATACAGATGTAACTCGGTGAGATGAATTAACAGAACACTAAGCAGTTTCTCAGAAAGCTTCTTTCCAGATTTCATCTGAGGATATTTCCTTTTTCACCATAGCCCTCTATGGGCTTCCAAATATCACTTTGCCAATTCCACAAGAACTGTCTTAGCGAAAGGCTTCTGGAGGGGAAAGCTGTAACTCTGTGAGATGATTTCACAGAACACAAAGAGGTTTCCCAGAAAGCTTCTTTCTCTTAGTTATCGGAGGATATTTCCTTTGGCCCTATAGTCTTCAAAGGGATCCGAAATATCTGTTCTCAGATTCCACAGAAATAAGTCTAGCAAAGAGATCAACGAAATACAAATGTAACTCTGTGAGTGGAAGTCACACATCACAGAGCAGTTTCTCAGAAAGCTTCTTTCCAGATTTCATCTGAGGATATTTCCTTTTTCACCATAGCCCTCTATGGGCTTCCAAATATCACTTTGCCAATTCCACAAGAACTGTCTTAGCGAAAGGCTTCTTGAGGGGAAAGCTGTAACTCTGTGAGATGATTACATAGAACACAAAGAAATTTCTCACAAAGCTTCTTTCTCTTAGTTATCGGAAGATATTTCCTTTGGCCCTATAGTCTTCAAAGGGATCCGAAATATCTGTTCTCAGATTCCACAGAAATAAGCCTAGCAAAGGGATCCACGATATACAGATGTAACTCTGTGAGATGAATTAACAGAACACTAAGCAGTTTCTCAGAAAGCTTCTTTCCAGATTTCATCTGAGGATATTTCCTTTTTCACCATAGCCCTCTAGGGGCTTCCAAATATCACTTTGCCAATTCCACAAGAACTGTCTTAGCGAAAGGCTTCTTGAGGGGAAAGCTGTAACTCTCTGAGATGATTTCACAGAACACAAAGAAGTTTCTCAGAAAGCTTCTTTCTCTTTGTTATCGGAGGATATTTCCTTTGGCCCTATAGTCTTCAAAGGGATCCGAAATACCTGTTCTCAGATTCCACAGAAATAAGGCTAGCAAAGAGATCCACGAAATACAGATGTAACTCTGTGAGATGAATTAACAGAACACTGAGCAGTTTCTCAGAAAGCTTCTTTCCCGATTTCATCTGAGGATATTTCCTTTTTCACCATAGCCCTCTATGGGCTTCCAAATATCACTTTGCCAATTCCACAAGAACTGTCTTAGCGAAAGGCTTCTTGAGGGGAAAGCTGTAACTCTGTGAGCTCATTTCACAGAACACAAAGAAGTTTCTCAGAAAGCTTCTTTCTCTTAGTTATCGGAGGATATTTCCTTTGGCCCTATAGACTTCAAAGGGATCCGAAATATCTGTTCTCAGATTCCACAGAAATAAGGCTAGCCAAGAGATCCACGAAATACAGATGTAACTCTGTGAGATGAATTAAGAGAACACTAAGCAGTTTCTCAGAAAGCTTCTTTCCAGATTTCATCGGAGGATATTTCCTTTTTCACCATAGCCCTCTATGGGCTTCCAAATATCACTTTGCCAATTCCACAAGAACTGTCTTAGCGAAAGGCTTCTTGAGGGGAAAGCTGTAACTCTGTGAGATGATTACATAGAACACAAAGAAATTTCTCACAAAGCTTCTTTCTCTTAGTTATCGGAGGATATTTCCTTTGGCCCTATAGTCTTCAAAGGGATCCGAAATATCTGTTCTCAGATTCCACAGAAATAAGGCTAGCAAAGAGATCCACGAAATACAGATGTAACTCGGTGAGATGAATTAACAGAACACTAAGCAGTTTCTCAGAAAGCTTCTTTCCAGATTTCATCTGAGGATATTTCCTTTTTCACCATAGCCCTCTATGGGCTTCCAAATATCACTTTGCCAATTCCACAAGAACTGTCTTAGCGAAAGGCTTCTGGAGGGGAAAGCTGTAACTCTGTGAGATGATTTCACAGAACACAAAGAGGTTTCCCAGAAAGCTTCTTTCTCTTAGTTATCGGAGGATATTTCCTTTGGCCCTATAGTCTTCAAAGGGATCCGAAATATCTGTTCTCAGATTCCACAGAAATAAGTCTAGCAAAGAGATCAACGAAATACAAATGTAACTCTGTGAGTGGAAGTCACACATCACAGAGCAGTTTCTCAGAAAGCTTCTTTCCAGATTTCATCTGAGGATATTTCCTTTTTCACCATAGCCCTCTATGGGCTTCGAAATATCACTTTGCCAATTCCACAAGAACTGTCTTAGCGAAAGGCTTCTTGAGGGGAAAGCTGTAACTCTGAGAGCTCATTTCACAGAACACAAAGAAGTTTCTCAGAAAGCAACTTTCTCTTAGTTTTCGGAGGATATTTCCTTTGGCCCTATAGTCTTCAAAGGGATCCGAAATATCTGTTCTCAGATTCCACAGAAATAAGGTTAGCAAAGAGATCCACGAAATATAGATGTAACTCTGTGAGATGAATTAACAGAACACTAAGCAGTTTCTCAGAAAGCTTCTTTCCAGATTTCATCTGAGGATATTTCCTTTTTCACCATAGCACTCTATGGGCTTCCAAATATCACTTTGCCAATTCCACAAGAACTGTCTTAGCGAAAGGCTTCTTGAGGGGAAAGCTGTAACTCTGTGAGATGATTTCACAGAACACAAAGAAGTTTCTCAGAAAGCTTCTTTCTCTTAGTTATCGGAGGATATTTCCTTTGGCCCCATAGTCTTCAAAGGGATCCGAAATATCTGTTGTCAGATTCCACAGAAATAAGGCTTGCGAAGAGATCCAAGAAATACAGTTGTAACTCTGTGAGATGAATTAACAGAACACTAAGCAGTTTCTCAGAAAACTTCTTTCCAGATTTCATCTGAGGATATTTCCTTTTTCACCATAGCCCTCTATGGGCTTCCAAATATCACTTTGCCAATTCCACAAGAACTGTCTTAGCGAAAGGCTTCTTGAGGGGAAAGCTGTAACTCTGTGAGATGATTTCACAGAACACAAAGAAGTTTCTCAGAAAGCTTCTTTCTCTTAGTTATCGGAGGATATTTCCTTTGGCCCAATAGTCTTCAACGGGATCCGAAATATCTGTTCTCAGATTCCACAGAAATAAGCCTAGCAAAGAGATCCACGAAATACAGATGTAACTCTGTGAGATGAATTAACAGAACACTGAGCAGTTTCTCAGAAACTTCTTTCCAGATTTCATCTGAGGATATTTCCTTTTTCAGCATAGCCCTCTATGGGCTTCCAAATATCACTTTACCAATTCAACAAGAACTGTCTTAGCGAAAGGCTTCTTGAGGGGAAAGCTGTAACTCTGTGAGATGATTTCACAGAACACAAAGAAGTTTCTCAGAAAGCTTCTTTCTCTTAGTTATCGGAGGATATTTCCTTTGGCCCTATAGTCTTCAAAGGGATCCGAAATATCTGTTCTCAGATTCCACAGAAATAAGGCTAGCCACGTGATCCACGAAATACAGATGTAACTCTGTGAGATGAATTAACAGAACACTAAGCAGTTTCTCAGAAAGCTTCTTTCCAGATTTCATCTGAGGATATTTCCTTTTTCACCATAGCCCTCTATGGGCTTCCAAATATCACTTTGCCAATTCCACAAGAACTGTCTTAGCGAAAGGCTTCTTGAGAGGAAAGCTGTAACTCTGTGAGATGATTACATAGAAGACAAAGAAATTTCTCAAAAAGCTTCTTACTCTTTGTTATCGGAGGATATTTCCTTTGGCCCTATAGTCTTCAAAGGGATCCGAAATATCTGTTCTCAGATTCCACAGAAATAAGGCTAGCAAAGAGATCCACGAAATACAGATGTAACTCTGTGAGATGAATTAACAGAACACTAAGCAGTTTCTCAGAAAGCTTCTTTCCAGATTTCATCGGAGGATATTTCCTTTTTCACCATAGCCCTCTAAGGGCTTCCAAATATCACTTTGCCAATACCACAAGAAATGTCTTAGCGAAAGGCTTCTTGAGGGGAAAGCTGTAACTCTGTGAGATGATTTCACAGAACACAAAGAAGTTTCTCAGAAAGCTTCCTTCTCTTAGTTATCGGAGGATATTTCCTTTGGCCCTATAGTCTTCAAAGGGATCCGAAATATCTGTTGTCAGATTCCACAGAAAAAAGGCTAGCAAAGAGATCCACGAAATACAGATGTAACTCTGTGAGATGAATTAACAGAACACTAAGCAGTTTCTCAGAAAGCTTCTTTCCAGATTTCATCTGAGGATATTTCCTTTTTCACCATAGCCCTCTATGGGCTTCCAAATATCACTTGGCCAATTCCACAAGAACTGTCTTAGCGAAAGGCTTCTTGAGGGGAAAGCTGTAACTCTGTGAGATGATTTCACAGAACACAAAGAAGTTTCTCAGAAAGCTTCTTCCTCTTTGTTATCAGAGGATATTTCCTTTGGCCCTATAGTCTTCAAAGGGATCCGAAATATCTGTTCTCAGATTCCACAGAAATAAGGCTAGCAAAGGGATCCACGAAATGTACATGTAACTCTGTGAGATGAATTAACAGAACACTAAGCAGTTTCTCAGAGAGCTTCTTTCCAGATTTCATCGGAGGATATTTCCTTTTTCACCATAGCCCTCTATGGGCTTCCAAATATCACTTTGCCAATTCCACAAGAACTGTCTTAGCGAAAGGCTTCTTGAGGGGAAAGCTGTAACTCTGTGAGATGAATACATAGAACACAAAGAAATTTCTCACAAAGCTTCTTTCTCTTAGTTATCGGAGGATATTTCCTTTGACCCTATAGTCTTCAAAGGGATCCGAAATATCTGTTCTCAGATTCCACAGAAATAAGGCTAGCAAAGAGATCCACGATATACAGATGTAACTCTGTGAGATGAATTAACAGAACACTAAGCAGTTTCTCAGAAAGCTTCTTTCCAGATTTCATCTGAGGATATTCCCTTTTTCACCATAGCCCTCTATGGGCTTCCAAATATCACTTTGCCAATTCCACAAGAACTGTCTTAGGGAAAGGCTTCTTGAGGGGAAAGCTGTAACTCTGAGAGCTCATTTCACAGAACACAAAGAAGTTTCTCAGAAAGCTTCTTTCTCTTAGTTTTCGGAGGATATTTCCTTTGGCCCTATAGTCTTCAAAGGGATCCGAAATATCTGTTGTCAGATTCCACAGAAATAAGGCTTGCGAAGAGATCCAAGAAATACAGTTGTAACTCTGTGATATGAATTAACAGAACACTAAGCAGTTTCTCAGAAAACTTCTTTCCAGATTTCATCTGAGGATATTTCCTTTTTCACCATAGCCCTCTATGGGCTTCCAAATATCACTTTGCCAATTCCACAAGAACTGTCTTAGCGAAAGGCTTCTTGAGGGGAAAGCTGTAACTCTGTGAGCTCATTTCACAGAACACAAAGAAGTTTCTCAGAAAGCTTCTTTCTCTTAGTTATCGGAGGATATTTCCTTTGGCCCAATAGTCTTCAACGGGATCCGAAATATCTGTTCTCAGATTCCACAGAAATAAGCCTAGCAAAGAGATCCACGAAATACAGATGTAACTCTGTGAGATGAATTAACAGAACACTGAGCAGTTTCTCAGAAACTTCTTTCCAGATTTCATCTGAGGATATTTCCTTTTTCACCATAGCCCTCTATGGGCTTCCAAATATCACTTTGCCAATTCCACAAGAACTGTCTTAGGGAAAGGCTTCTTGAGGGGAAAGCTGTAACTCTGTGAGATGATTACATAGAACACAAAGAAATTTCTCACAAAGCTTCTTTCTCTTAGTTATCGGAGGATATTTCCTTTGGCCCTATAGTCTTCAAAGGGATCCGAAATATCTGTTTTCAGATTCCACAGAAATAAGGCTAGCAAAGAGATCCACGAAATACAGATGTAACTCTGTGAGATGAATTAACAGAACACTAAGCAGTTTCTCAGAAAGCTTCTTTCCAGATTTCATCTGAGGATATTTCCTCTTTCACCATAGCCCTCTACGGGCCTCCAAATATCACTTTGCCAATTCCACAAGAACTGTCTTAGCGAAAGGCTTCATGAGGGGAAAGCTGTAACTCTGTGAGATGATTTCACAGAACACAAAGAAGTTTCTCTGAAAGCTTCTTTCTCTTTGTTATCGGAGGATATTTCCTTTGGTCCTATAGTCTTCAAAGGGATCCGAAATATCTGTTCTCAGATTCCACAGAAATAAGGCTAGCAAAGAGATCCACGAAATATAGAAGTAACTCTGTGAGATGAATTAACAGAACACTAAGCAGTTGCTCAGAAAGCTTCTTTCCAGATTTCATCTGAGGATATTTCCTTTTTCACCATAGCCCTCTAAGGGCTTCCAAATATCACTTTGCCAATTCCACAAGAAATGTCTTAGCGAAAGGCTTCTTGAGGGGAAAGCTGTAACTCTGTGAGATGATTTCACAGAACACAAAGAAGTTTCTCAGAAAGCTTCTTTCTCTTAGTTATCGGAGGATATTTCCTTTGGCCCTATAGTCTTCAAAGGGATCCGAAATGTCTGTTCTCAGATTCCACAGAAATAAGCCTAGCAAAGAGATGCACGAAATACAGATGTAACTCTGTGAGATGAATTAACGGAACACTAAGCAGTTTCTCAGAAAGCTTCTTTCCAGATTTCATCGGAGGATATTTCCTTTTTCAATATAGCCCTCTATGGGTTTCCAAATATCACCTTGCCAATTCCACAAGAACTGTCTTAGCGAAAGGCTTCTTGAGGGGAAAGCTGTAACTCTGTGAGATGATTTCACAGAACACAAAGAAGTTTCTCAGAAAGCTTCTTTCTCTTTGTTATCGGAGGATATTTCCTTTGGCCCTATAGTCTTCAAAGGGATCCGAAATATCTGTTTTCAGATTCCACAGAAATAAGGCTAGCAAAGAGATCCACGAAATATAGAAATAACTCTGTGAGATGAATTAACAGAACACTAAGCAGTTTCTCAGAAAGCTTCTTTCCAGATTTCATTGGAGGATATTTCCTTTTTCACCATAGCCCTCTATGGGCTTCCAAATATCACTTTGCCAATTCCAAAAGAACTGTCTTAGCGAAAGGCTTCTTGAGGGGAAAGCTGTAACTCTGTGAGATGATTACATAGAACACAAAGAAATTTCTCACAAAGCTTCTTTCTCTTAGTTATCGGAGGATATTTCCTTTGGCCCTATAGTCTTCAAAGGGATCCGAAATATCTGTTCTCAGATTCCACAGAAATAAGGCTAGCAAAGAGATCCACGATATACAGATGTAACTCTGTGAGATGAATTAACAGAACACTAAGCAGTTTCTCAGAAAGCTTCTTTCCAGATTTCATCTGAGGATATTCCCTTTTTCACCATAGCCCTCTATGGGCTTCCAAATATCACTTTGCCAATTCCACAAGAATTGTCTTAGCGAAAGGCTTCTTGAGGGGAAAGCTGTAACTCTGAGAGCTCATTTCACAGAACACAAAGAAGTTTCTCAGAAAGCTTCTTTCTCTTAGTTTTGGGAGGATATTTCCTTTGGCCGTATAGTCTTCAAAGGGATCCGAAATATCTGTTCTCAGATTCCACAGAAATAAGGCTAGCAAAGAGATCCACGAAATACAGATGTAACTCTGTGAGATGAATTAACAGAACACTAAGCAGTTTCTCAGAAAGCTTCTTTCCAGATTTCATCTGAGGATATTTCCTTTTTCACCATAGCCCTCTATGGGCTTCCAAATATCACTTTGCCAATTCCACAAGAACTGTCTTAGCGAAAGGCTTCTTGAGGGGAAAGCTGTAACTCTGTGAGATGATTTCACAGAACACAAAGAAGTTTCTCAGAAAGCTTCTTTCTCTTTGTTATCGGAGGATATTTCCTTTGGCCCTATAGTCTTCAAAGGGATCCGAAATACCTGTTCTCAGATTCCACAGAAATAAGGCTAGCAAAGAGATCCACGAAATACAGATGTAACTCTGTGAGATGAATTAAGAGAACACTGAGCAGTTTCTCAGAAAGCTTCTTTCCAGATTTCATGTGAGGATATTTCCTTTTTCACCATAGCCCTCTATGGGCTTCCAAATATCACTTTGCCAATTCCACAAGAACTGTCTTAGCGAAAGGCTTCTTGAGGGGAAAGCTGTAACTCTGTGAGCTCATTTCACAGAACACAAAGAAGTTTCTCAGAAAGCTTCTTTCTCTTATTTATCGGAGGATATTTCCTTTGACCCTATAGTCTTCAAAGGGATCCGAAATATCTGTTCTCAGATTCCACAGAAATAAGGCTAGCCAAGTGATCCACGAAATACAGATATAACTCTGTGAGATGAATTAACAGAACACTAAGCAGTTTCTCAGAAAGCTTCTTTCCAGATTTCATCGGAGGATATTTCCTTTTTCACCATAGCCCTCTATGGGCTTCCAAATATCACTTTGCCAATTCCACAAGAACTGTCTTAGGGAAAGGCTTCTTGAGGGGAAAGCTGTAACTCTGTGAGATGATTACATAGAACACAAAGAAATTTCTCACAAAGCTTCTTTCTCTTAATTATCGGAGGATATTTCCTTTGGCCCTATAGTCTTCAAAGGGATCCGAAATATCTGTTTTCAGATTCCACAGAAATAAGGCTAGCAAAGAGATCCACGAAATACAGATGTAACTCTGTGAGATGAATTAACAGAACACTAAGCAGTTTCTCAGAAAGCTTCTTTCCAGATTTCATCTGAGGATATTTCCTCTTTCACCATAGCCCTCTACGGGCCTCCAAATATCACTTTGCCAATACCACAAGAACTGTCTTAGCGAAAGGCTTCATGAGGGGAAAGCTGTAACTCTGTGAGATGATTTCAGAGAACACAAAGAAGTTTCTCTGAAAGCTTCTTTCTCTTTGTTATCGGAGGATATTTCCTTTGGTCCTATAGTCTTCAAAGGGATCCGAAATATCTGTTCTCAGATTCCACAGAAATAAGGCTAGCAAAGAGATCCACGAAATATAGAAGTAACTCTGTGAGATGAATTAACAGAACACTAAGCAGTTGCTCAGAAAGCTTCTTTCCAGATTTCATCTGAGGATATTTCCTTTTTCACCATAGCCCTCTAAGGGCTTCCAAATATCACTTTGCCAATTCCACAAGAAATGTCTTAGCGAAAGGCTTCTTGAGGGGAAAGCTGTAACTCTGTGAGATGATTTCACAGAACACAAAGAAGTTTCTCAGAAAGCTTCTTTCTCTTAGTTATCGGAGGATATTTCCTTTGGCCCTATAGTCTTCAAAGGGATCCGAAATGTCTGTTCTCAGATTCCACAGAAATAAGCCTAGCAAAGAGATGCACGAAATACAGATGTAACTCTGTGAGATGAATTAACAGAACACTAAGCAGTTTCTCAGAAAGCTTCTTTCCAGATTTCATCGGAGGATATTTCCTTTTTCAATATAGCCGTCTATGGGCTTCCAAATATCACTTTGCCAATTCCACAAGAACTGTCTTAGCGAAAGGCTTCTTGAGGGGAAAGCTGTAACTCTGTCAGATGATTTCACAGAACACAAAGAAGTTTCTCAGAAAGCTTCTTTCTCTTTGTTATCGGAGGATATTTCCTTTGGCCCTATAGTCTTCAAAGGGATCCGAAATATCTGTTTTCAGATTCCACAGAAATAAGGCTAGCAAAGAGATCCACGAAATATAGAAATAACTCTGTGAGATGAATTAACAGAACACTAAGCAGTTTCTCAGAAAGCTTCTTTCCAGATTTCATTGGAGGATATTTCCTTTTTCACCATAGCCCTCTATGGGCTTCCAAATATCACTTTGCCAATTCCAAAAGAACTGTCTTAGCGAAAGGCTTCTTGAGGGGAAAGCTGTAACTCTGTGAGATGATTACATAGAACACAAAGAAATTTCTCACAAAGCTTCTTTCTCTTAGTTAGCGGAGGATATTTCCTTTGGCCCTATAGTCTTCAAAGGGATCCGAAATATCTGTTCTCAGATTCCACAGAAATAAGGCTAGCAAAGGGATCCACGATATACAGATGTAACTCTGTGAGATGAATTAACAGAACACTAAGCAGTTTCTCAGAAAGCTTCTTTCTAGATTTCATCTGAGGATATTCCCTTTTTCATCACAGCCCTCTATGGGCTTCCAAATATCACTTTGCAAATTCCACAAGAACTGTCTTAACGAAAGGGTTCTTGAGGGGAAAGCTGTAACTTTCTGAGATGATTTCACAGAACACAAAGAAGTTTCTCAGAAAGCTTCTTTCTCTTTGTTATCGGAGGATATTTCCTTTGGCCCTATAGTCTTCAAAGGGATCCGAAATACCTGTTCTCAGATTCCACAGAAACAAGGCTAGCAAAGAGATCCACGAAATACAGATGTAACTCTGTGAGATGAATTAACAGAACACTGAGCAGTTTCTCAGAAAGCTTCTTTCCAGATTTCATCTGAGGATATTTCCTTTATCACCGTAGCCCTCTATGGGCTTCCAAATATCACTTTGCCATTCCACAAGAACTGTCTTAGCGAAAGGCTACTTGAGGGGAAAGCTGTAACTCCGTGAGCTCATTTCACAGAACACAAAGAAGTTTCTCAGAAAGCTTCTTTCTCTTAGTTATCGGAGGATATTTCCTTTGACCCTATAGTCTTCAAAGGGATCCGAAATATCTGTGCTCAGATTCCACAGAAATAAGGCTACCCAAGTGATCCACGAAATACAGATGTAACTCTGTGAGATGAATTAACAGAACACTAAGCAGTTTCTCAGAAAGTTTCTTTCCAGATTTCATCGGAGGATATTTCCTTTTTCACCATAGCCCTCTATGGGCTTCCAAATATCACTTTGCCAATTCCACAAGAACTGTCTTAGCGAAAGGCTTCTTGAGGGGAAAGCTGTAACTCTGTGAGATGATTACATAGAACACAAAGAAATTTCTCACAAAGCTTCTTTCTCTTAGTTATCGGAAGATATTTCCTTGGCCCTATAGTCTTCAAAGGGATCCGAAATATCTGTTCTCAGATTCCACAGAAATAAGGCTAGCAAAGGGATCCACGATATACAGATGTAACTCTGTGAGATGAATTAACAGAACACTAAGCAGTTTCTCAGAAAGCTTCTTTCCAGATTTCATCTGAGGATATTTCCTTTTTCACCATAGCCCTCTAGGGGCTTCCAAATATCACTTTGCCAATTCCACAACAACTGTCTTAGCGAAAGGCTTCTTGAGGGGAAAGCTGTAACTCTGTGAGCTCATTTCACAGAACACAAAGAAGTTTCTCAGAAAGCTTCTTTCTCTTAGTTATCGGAGGATATTTCCTTTGGCCCTATAGACTTCAAAGGGATCCGAAATATCTGTTCTCAGATTCCACAGAAATAAGGCTAGCCAAGAGATCCACGAAATACAGATGTAACTCTGTGAGATGAATTAAGAGAACACTAAGCAGTTTCTCAGAAAGCTTCTTTCCAGATTTCATCGGAGGATATTTCCTTTTTCACCATAGCCCTCTATGGGCTTCCAAATATCACTTTGCCAATTCCACAAGAACTGTCTTAGCGAAAGGCTTCTTGAGGGGAAAGCTGTAACTCTGTGAGATGATTACATAGAACACAAAGAAATTTCTCACAAAGCTTCTTTCTCTTAGTTATCGGAGGATATTTCCTTTGGCCCTATAGTCTTCAAAGGGATCCGAAATATCTGTTCTCAGATTCCACAGAAATAAGGCTAGCAAAGAGATCCACGAAATACAGATGTAACTCGGTGAGATGAATTAACAGAACACTAAGCAGTTTCTCAGAAAGCTTCTTTCCAGATTTCATCTGAGGATATTTCCTTTTTCACCATAGCCCTCTAGGGGCTTCCAAATATCACTTTGCCAATTCCACAAGAACTGTCTTAGCGAAAGGCTTCTTGAGGGGAAAGCTGTAACTCTGTGAGATGATTTCACAGAACACAAAGAGGTTTCCCAGAAAGCTTCTTTCTCTTAGTTATCGGAGGATATTTCCTTTGGCCCTATAGTCTTCAAAGGGATCCGAAATATCTGTTCTCAGATTCCACAGAAATAAGTCTAGCAAAGAGATCAACGAAATACAAATGTAACTCTGTGAGTGGAAGTCACACATCACAGAGCAGTTTCTCAGAAAGCTTCTTTCCAGATTTCATCTGAGGATATTTCCTTTTTCACCATAGCCCTCTATGGGCTTCCAAATATCACTTTGCCAATTCCACAAGAACTGTCTTAGCGAAAGGCTTCTTGAGGGGAAAGCTGTAACTCTGTGAGATGATTTTACAGAACACAAAGAAGTTTCTCAGAAAGCTTCTTTCTCTTAGTTATCGGAGGATATTTCCTTTGGCCCTATAGTCTTCAAAGGGATCCGAAATATCTGTTCTCAGATTCCACAGAAATAAGGCTAGCCACGTGATCCACGAAATACAGATGTAACTCTGTGAGATGAATTAACAGAACACTAAGCAGTTTCTCAGAAAGCTTCTTTCCAGATTTCATCTGAGGATATTTCCTTTTTCACCATAGCCCTCTATGGGCTTCCAAATATCACTTTGCCAATTCCACAAGAACTGTCTTAGCGAAAGGCTTCTTGAGGGGAAAGCTGTAACTCTGTGAGATGATTACATAGAAGACAAAGAAATTTCTCAAAAAGCTTCTTACTCTTTGTTATCGGAGGATATTTCCTTTGGCCCTATAGTCTTCAAAGGGATCCGAAATATCTGTTCTCAGATTCCACAGAAATAAGGCTAGCAAAGAGATCCACGAAATACAGATGTAACTCTGTGAGATGAATTAACAGAACACTAAGCAGTTTCTCAGAAAGCTTCTTTCCAGATTTCATCGGAGGATATTTCCTTTTTCACCGTAGCCCTCTAAGGGCTTCCAAATATCACTTTGCCAATTCCACAAGAAATGTCTTAGCGAAAGGCTTCTTGAGGGGAAAGCTGTAACTCTGTGAAATGATTTCACAGAACACAAAGAAGTTTCTCAGAAAGCTTCCTTCTCTTAGTTATCGGAGGATATTTCCTTTGGCCCTATACTCTTCAAAGGGATCCGAAATATCTGTTGTCAGATTCCACAGAAAAAAGGCTAGCAAAGAGATGCACGAAATACAGATGTAACTCTGTGAGATGAATTAACAGAACACTAAGCAGTTTCTCAGAAAGCTTCTTTCCAGATTTCATCTGAGGATATTTCCTTTTTCACCATAGCCCTCTATGGGCTTCCAAATATCACTTGGCCAATTCCACAAGAACTGTCTTAGCGAAAGGCTTCTTGAGGGGAAAGCTGTAACTCTGTGAGATGATTTCACAGAACACAAAGAAGTTTCTCAGAAAGCTTCTTCCTCTTTGTTATCAGAGGATATTTCCTTTGGCCCTATAGTCTTCAAAGGGATCCGAAATATCTGTTCTCAGATTCCACAGAAATAAGGCTAGCAAAGGGATCCACGAAATGTACATGTAACTCTGTGAGATGAATTAACAGAACACTAAGCAGTTTCTCAGAGAGCTTCTTTCCAGATTTCATCGGAGGATATTTCCTTTTTCACCATAGCCCTCTATGGGCTTCCAAATATCACTTTGCCAATTCCACAAGAACTGTCTTAGCGAAAGGCTTCTTGAGGGGAAAGCTGTAACTCTGTGAGATGAATACATAGAACACAAAGAAATTTCTCACAAAGCTTCTTTCTCTTAGTTATCGGAGGATATTTCCTTTGACCCTATAGTCTTCAAAGGGATCCGAAATATCTGTTCTCAGATTCCACAGAAATAAGGCTAGCAAAGAGATCCACGATATACAGATGTAACTCTGTGAGATGAATTAACAGAACACTAAGCAGTTTCTCAGAAAGCTTCTTTCCAGATTTCATCTGAGGATATTCCCTTTTTCACCATAGCCCTCTATGGGCTTCCAAATATCACTTTGCCAATTCCACAAGAACTGTCTTAGGGAAAGGCTTCTTGAGGGGAAAGCTGTAACTCTGAGAGCTCATTACACAGAACACAAAGAAGTTTCTCAGAAAGCTTCTTTCTCTTAGTTTTCGGAGGATATTTCCTTTGGCCCTATAGTCTTCAAAGGGATCCGAAATATCTGTTGTCAGATTCCACAGAAATAAGGCTTGCGAAGAGATCCAAGAAATACAGTTGTAACTCTGTGATATGAATTAACAGAACACTAAGCAGTTTCTCAGAAAACTTCTTTCCAGATTTCATCTGAGGATATTTCCTTTTTCACCATAGCCCTCTATGGGCTTCCAAATATCACTTTGCCAATTCCACAAGAACTGTCTTAGCGAAAGGCTTCTTGAGGGGAAAGCTGTAACTCTGTGAGCTCATTTCACAGAACACAAAGAAGTTTCTCAGAAAGCTTCTTTCTCTTAGTTATCGGAGGATATTTCCTTTGGCCCAATAGTCTTCAACGGGATCCGAAATATCTGTTGTCAGATTCCACAGAAATAAGGCTAGCAAAGAGATCCACGAAATACAGATGTAACTCTGTGAGATGAATTAACAGAACACTAAGCAGTTTCTCAGAAAGCTTCTTTCCAGATTTCATCTGAGGATATTTCCTCTTTCACCATAGCCCTCTACGGGCCTCCAAATATCACTTTGCCAATTCCACAAGAACTGTCTTAGCGAAAGGCTTCATGAGGGGAAAGCTGTAACTCTGTGAGATGATTTCACAGAACACAAAGAAGTTTCTCTGAAAGCTTCTTTCTCTTTGTTATCGGAGGATATTTCCTTTGGTCCTATAGTCTTCAAAGGGATCCGAAATATCTGTTCTCAGATTCCACAGAAATAAGGCTAGCAAAGAGATCCACGAAATATAGAAGTAACTCTGTGAGATGAATTAACAGAACACTAAGCAGTTGCTCAGAAAGCTTCTTTCCAGATTTCATCTGAGGATATTTCCTTTTTCACCATAGCCCTCTAAGGGCTTCCAAATATCACTTTGCCAATTCCACAAGAAATGTCTTAGCGAAAGGCTTCTTGAGGGGAAAGCTGTAACTCTGTGAGATGATTTCACAGAACACAAAGAAGTTTCTCAGAAAGCTTCTTTCTCTTAGTTATCGGAGGATATTTCCTTTGGCCCTATAGTCTTCAAAGGGATCCGAAATGTCTGTTCTCAGATTCCACAGAAATAAGCCTAGCAAAGAGATGCACGAAATACAGATGTAACTCTGTGAGATGAATTAACGGAACACTAAGCAGTTTCTCAGAAAGCTTCTTTCCAGATTTCATCGGAGGATATTTCCTTTTTCAATATAGCCCTCTATGGGTTTCCAAATATCACCTTGCCAATTCCACAAGAACTGTCTTAGCGAAAGGCTTCTTGAGGGGAAAGCTGTAACTCTGTGAGATGATTTCACAGAACACAAAGAAGTTTCTCAGAAAGCTTCTTTCTCTTTGTTATCGGAGGATATTTCCTTTGGCCCTATAGTCTTCAAAGGGATCCGAAATATCTGTTTTCAGATTCCACAGAAATAAGGCTAGCAAAGAGATCCACGAAATATAGAAATAACTCTGTGAGATGAATTAACAGAACACTAAGCAGTTTCTCAGAAAGCTTCTTTCCAGATTTCATTGGAGGATATTTCCTTTTTCACCATAGCCCTCTATGGGCTTCCAAATATCACTTTGCCAATTCCAAAAGAACTGTCTTAGCGAAAGGCTTCTTGAGGGGAAAGCTGTAACTCTGTGAGATGATTACATAGAACACAAAGAAATTTCTCACAAAGCTTCTTTCTCTTAGTTATCGGAGGATATTTCCTTTGGCCCTATAGTCTTCAAAGGGATCTGAAATATCTGTTCTCAGATTCCACAGAAATAAGGCTAGCAAAGGGATCCACGATATACAGATGTACCTCTGTGAGATGAATTAACAGAACACTAAGCAGTTTCTCAGAAAGCTTCTTTCTAGATTTCATCTGAGGATATTCCCTTTTTCACCACAGCCCTCTATGGGCTTCCAAATATCACTTTGCCAATTCCACAAGAACTGTCTTAGCGAAAGGCTTCTTGAGGGGAAAGCTGTAACTTTCTGAGATGATTTCACAGAACACAAAGAAGTTTCTCAGAAAGCTTCTTTCTCTTTGTTATCGGAGGATATTTCCTTTGGCCCTATAGTCTTCAAAGGGATCCGAAATACCTGTTCTCAGATTCCACAGAAATAAGGCTAGCAAAGAGATCCACGAAATACAGATGTAACTCTGTGAGATGAATTAACAGAACACTGAGCAGTTTCTCAGAAAGCTTCTTTCCAGATTTCATCTGAGGATATTTCCTTTATCTCCGTAGCCCTCTATGGGCTTCCAAATATCACTTTGCCAATTCCACAAGAACTGTCTTAGCGAAAGGCTTCTTGAGGGGAAAGCTGTAACTCTGTGAGCTCATTTCACAGAACACAAAGAAGTTTCTCAGAAAGCTTCTTTCTCTTAGTTATCGGAGGATATTTCCTTTGGCCCTATAGTCTTCAAAGGGATCCGAAATATCTGTTCTCAGATTCCACAGAAATAAGGCTAGCCAAGTGATCCACGAAATACAGATGTAACTCTGTGAGATGAATTAACAGAACACTAAGCAGTTTCTCAGAAAGCTTCTTTCCAGATTTCATCGGAGGATATTTCCTTTTTCACCATAGCCCTCTATGGGCTTCCAAATATCACTTTGCCAATTCCACAAGAACTGTCTTAGCGAAAGGCTTCTTGGGGGGAAAGCTGTAACTCTGTGAGGTGATTACATAGAACACAAAGAAATTTCTCACAAAGCTTCTTTCTCTTAGTTATCGGAAGATATTTCCTTTGGCCCTATAGTCTTCAAAGGGATCCGAAATATCTGTTCTCAGATTCCACAGAAATAAGGCTAGCAAAGGGATCCACGATATACAGATGTAACTCTGTGAGATGAATTAACAGAACACTAAGCAGTTTCTCAGAAAGCTTCTTTCCAGATTTCATCTGAGGATATTTCCTTTTTCACCATGGTCCTCTCTGGGCTTCCAAATATCACTTTGCCAATTCCACAAGAACTGTCTTAGCGAAAGGCTTCTTGAGGGGAAAGCTGTAACTCTCTGAGATGACTTCACAGAACACAAAGAAGTTTCTCAGAAAGGTTCTTTCTCTTTGTTATCGGAGGATATTTCCTTTGGCCCTATAGTCTTCAAAGGGATCCGAAATAATTGTTCTCAGATTCCACAGAAATAAGGCTAGCAAAGAGATCCACGAAATACAGATGTAACTCTGTGAGATGAATTAACAGAACACTGAGCAGTTTCTCAGAAAGCTTCTTTCCAGATTTCATCTGAGGATATTTCCTTTTTCACCATAGCCCTCTATGGGCTTCCAAATATCACTTTGCCAATTCCACAAGAACTGTCTTAGCGAAAGGCTTCTTGAGGGGAAAGCTGTAACTCTGTGAGCTCATTTCACAGAACACAAAGAAGTTTCTCAGAAAGCTTCTTTCTCTTAGTTATCGGAGGATATTTCCTTTGGCCCTATAGTCTTCAAAGGGATCCGAAATATCTGTTCTCAGATTCCACAGAAATAAGGCTAGCCAAGTGATCCACGAAATACAGATGTAACTCTGTGAGATGAATTAACAGAACACTAAGCAGTTTCTCAGAAAGCTTCTTTCCAGATTTCATCGGAGGATATTTCCTTTTTCACCATAGCCCTCTATGGGCTTCCAAATATCACTTTGCCAATTCCACAAGAACTGTCTTAGCGAAAGGCTTCTTGAGGGGAAAGCTGTAACTCTGTGAGATGATTACATAGAACACAAAGAAATTTCTCACAAAGCTTCTTTCTCTTAGTTATCGGAGGATATTTCCTTTGGCCCTATAGTGTTCAAAGGGATCCGAAATATCTGTTCTCAGATTCCACAGAAATAAGGCTAGCCAAGTGATCCACGAAATACAGATGTAACTCTGTGAGATGAATTAACAGAACACTAAGCAGTTTCTCAGAAAGCTTCTTTCCAGATTTCATCTGAGGATATTTCCTTTTTCACCATAGCCCTCTATGGGCTTCCAAATATCACTTTGCCAATTCCACAAGAACTGTCTTAGCGAAAGGCTTCTTGGGGGGAAAGCTGTAACTCTGTGAGATGATTACATAGAACACAAAGAAATTTCTCACAAAGCTTCTTTCTCTTAGTTATCGGAAGATATTTCCTTTGGCCCTATAGTCTTCAAAGGGATCCGAAATATCTGTTCTCAGATTCCACAGAAATAAGGCTAGCAAAGAGATCCACGAAATACAGATGTAACTCTGTGAGATGAATTAACAGAACACTAAGCAGTTTCTCAGAAAGCTTCTTTCCAGATTTCATCTGAGGATATTTCCTTTTTCACCATAGCCCTCTATGGGCTTCCAAATATCACTTTGCCAATTCCACAAGAACTGTCTTAGCGAAAGGCTTCTTGAGGGGAAAGCTGTAACTCTGTGAGATGATTTCACAGAACACAAAGAAGTTTCTCAGAAAGCTTCTTTCTCTTTGTTATCGGAGGATATTTCCTTTGGCCCTATAGTCTTCAAAGGGATCCGAAATACCTGTTCTCAGATTCCACAGAAATAAGGCTAGCAAAGAGATCCACGAAATACAGATGTAACTCTGTGAGATGAATTAAGAGAACACTGAGCAGTTTCTCAGAAAGCTTCTTTCCAGATTTCATGTGAGGATATTTCCTTTTTCACCATAGCCCTCTATGGGCTTCCAAATATCACTTTGCCAATTCCACAAGAACTGTCTTAGCGAAAGGCTTCTTGAGGGGAAAGCTGTAACTCTGTGAGCTCATTTCACAGAACACAAAGAAGTTTCTCAGAAAGCTTCTTTCTCTTATTTATCGGAGGATATTTCCTTTGACCCTATAGTCTTCAAAGGGATCCGAAATATCTGTTCTCAGATTCCACAGAAATAAGGCTAGCCAAGTGATCCACGAAATACAGATATAACTCTGTGAGATGAATTAACAGAACACTAAGCAGTTTCTCAGAAAGCTTCTTTCCAGATTTCATCGGAGGATATTTCCTTTTTCACCATAGCCCTCTATGGGCTTCCAAATATCACTTTGCAAATTCCACAAGAACTGTCTTAGGGAAAGGCTTCTTGAGGGGAAAGCTGTAACTCTGTGAGATGATTACATAGAACACAAAGAAATTTCTCACAAAGCTTCTTTCTCTTAGTTATCGGAGGATATTTCCTTTGGCCCTATAGTCTTCAAAGGGATCCGAAATATCTGTTTTCAGATTCCACAGAAATAAGGCTAGCAAAGAGATCCACGAAATACAGATGTAACTCTGTGAGATGAATTAACAGAACACTAAGCAGTTTCTCAGAAAGCTTCTTTCCAGATTTCATCTGAGGATATTTCCTCTTTCACCATAGCCCTCTACGGGCCTCCAAATATCACTTTGCCAATACCACAAGAACTGTCTTAGCGAAAGGCTTCATGAGGGGAAAGCTGTAACTCTGTGAGATGATTTCAGAGAACACAAAGAAGTTTCTCTGAAAGCTTCTTTCTCTTTGTTATAGGAGGATATTTCCTTTGGTCCTATAGTCTTCAAAGGGATCCGAAATATCTGTTCTCAGATTCCACAGAAATAAGGCTAGCAAAGAGATCCACGAAATATAGAAGTAACTCTGTGAGATGAATTAACAGAACACTAAGCAGTTGCTCAGAAAGCTTCTTTCCAGATTTCATCTGAGGATATTTCCTTTTTCACCATAGCCCTCTAAGGGCTTCCAAATATCACTTTGCCAATTCCACAAGAAATGTCTTAGCGAAAGGCTTCTTGAGGGGAAAGCTGTAACTCTGTGAGATGATTTCACAGAACACAAAGAAGTTTCTCAGAAAGCTTCTTTCTCTTAGTTATCGGAGGATATTTCCTTTGGCCCTATAGTCTTCAAAGGGATCCGAAATGTCTGTTCTCAGATTCCACAGAAATAAGCCTAGCAAAGAGATGCACGAAATACAGATGTAACTCTGTGAGATGAATTAACAGAACACTAAGCAGTTTCTCAGAAAGCTTCTTTCCAGATTTCATCGGAGGATATTTCCTTTTCCAATATAGCCCTCTATGGGTTTCCAAATATCACTTTGCCAATTCCACAAGAACTGTCTTAGCGAAAGGCTTCTTGAGGGGAAAGCTGTAACTCTGTGAGATGATTTCACAGAACACAAAGAAGTTTCTCAGAAAGCTTCTTTCTCTTTGTTATCGGAGGATATTTCCTTTGGCCCTATAGTCTTCAAAGGGATCCGAAATATCTGTTTTCAGATTCCACAGAAATAAGGCTAGCAAAGAGATCCACGAAATATAGAAATAACTCTGTGAGATGAATTAACAGAACACTAAGCAGTTTCTCAGAAAGCTTCTTTCCAGATTTCATTGGAGGATATTTCCTTTTTCACCATAGCCCTCTATGGGCTTCCAAATATCACTTTGCCAATTCCAAAAGAACTGTCTTAGCGAAAGGCTTCTTGAGGGGAAAGCTGTAACTCTGTGAGATGATTACATAGAACACAAAGAAATTTCTCACAAAGCTTCTTTCTCTTAGTTATCGGAGGATATTTCCTTTGGCCCTATAGTCTTCAAAGGGATCCGAAATATCTGTTCTCAGATTCCACAGAAATAAGGCTAGCAAAGGGATCCACGATATACAGATGTAACTCTGTGAGATGAATTAACAGAACACTAAGCAGTTTCTCAGAAAGCTTCTTTCTAGATTTCATCTGAGGATATTCCCTTTTTCATCACAGCCCTCTATGGGCTTCCAAATATCACTTTGCAAATTCCACAAGAACTGTCTTAACGAAAGGGTTCTTGAGGGGAAAGCTGTAACTTTCTGAGATGATTTCACAGAACACAAAGAAGTTTCTCAGAAAGCTTCTTTCTCTTTGTTATCGGAGGATATTTCCTTTGGCCCTATAGTCTTCAAAGGGATGCGAAATACCTGTTCTCAGATTCCACAGAAATAAGGCTAGCAAAGAGATCCACGAAATACAGATGTAACTCTGTGAGATGAATTAACAGAACACTGAGCAGTTTCTCAGAAACCTTCTTTCCAGATTTCATCTGAGGATATTTCCTTTATCACCGTAGCCCTCTATGGGCTTCCAAATATCACTTTGCCAATTCCACAAGAACTGTCTTAGCGAAAGGCTACTTGAGGGGAAAGCTGTAACTCTGTGAGCTCATTTCACAGAACACAAAGAAGTTTCTCAGAAAGCTTCTTTCTCTTAGTTATCGGAGGATATTTCCTTTGACCCTATAGTCTTCAAAGGGATCCGAAATATCTGTGCTCAGATTCCACAGAAATAAGGCTACCCAAGTGATCCACGAAATACAGATGTAACTCTGTGAGATGAATTAACAGAACACTAAGCAGTTTCTCAGAAAGCTTCTTTCCAGATTTCATCGGAGGATATTTCCTTTTTCACCATAGCCCTCTATGGGCTTCCAAATATCACTTTGCCAATTCCACAAGAACTGTCTTAGCGAAAGGCTTCTTGAGGGGAAAGCTGTAACTCTGTGAGATGATTTCACAGAACACAAAGCGGTTTCCCAGAAAGCTTCTTTCTCTTAGTTATCGGAGGATATTTCCTTTGGCCCTATAGTCTTCAAAGGGATCCGAAATATCTGTTCTCAGATTCCACAGAATAAGTCTAGCAAAGAGATCAACGAAATACAAATGTAACTCTGTGAGTGGAAGTCACACATCACAGAGCAGTTTCTCAGAAAGCTTCTTTCCAGATTTCATCTGAGGATATTTCCTTTTTCACCATAGCCCTCTATGGGCTTCCAAATATCACTTTGCCAATTCCACAAGAACTGTCTTAGCGAAAGGCTTCTTGAGGGAAAAGCTGTAACTCTGAGAGCTCATTTCACAGAACACAAAGAAGTTTCTCAGAAAGCAACTTTCTCTTAGTTTTCGGAGGATATTTCCTTTGGCCCTATAGTCTTCAAAGGGATCCGAAATATCTGTTCTCATATTCCACAGAAATAAGGCTAGCCACGTGATCCACGAAATACAGATGTAACTTCTTGAGATGAATTAACAGAACACTAAGCAGTTTCTCAGAAAGCTTCTTTCCAGATTTCATCGGAGGATATTTCATTTTTCACCATAGCACTCTATGGGCTTCCAAATATCACTTTGCCAATTCCACAAGAACTGTCTTAGCGAAAGGCTTCTTGAGGGGAAAGCTGTAACTCTGTGAGATGATTTCACAGAACACAAAGAAGTTTCTCAGAAAGCTTCTTTCTCTTAGTTATCGGAGGATATTTCCTTTGGCCCTATAGTTTTCAAAGGGATCCGAAATATCTGTTGTCAGATTCCACAGAAATAAGGCTTGCGAAGAGATCCAAGAAATACAGTTGTAACTCTGTGAGATGAATTAACAGAACACTAAGCAGTTTCTCAGAAAACTTCTTTCCAGATTTCATCTGAGGATATTTCCTTTTTCACCATAGCCCTCTATGGGCTTCCAAATATCACTTTGCCAATTCCACAAGAACTGTCTTAGCGAAAGGCTTCTTGAGGGGAAAGCTGTAACTCTGTGAGATGATTTCACAGAACACAAAGAAGTTTCTCAGAAAGCTTCTTTCTCTTAGTTATCGGAGGATATTTCCTTTGGCCCAATAGTCTTCAACGGGATCCGAAATATCTGTTCTCAGATTCCACAGAAATAAGCCTAGCAAAGAGATCCACGAAATACAGATGTAACTCTGTGAGATGAATTAACAGAACACTGAGCAGTTTCTCAGAAACTTCTTTCCAGATTTCATCTGAGGATATTTCCTTTTTCACCATAGCCCTCTATGGGCTTCCAAATATCACTTTACCAATTCAACAAGAACTGTCTTAGCGAAAGGCTTCTTGAGGGGAAAGCTGTAACTCTGTGAGATGATTTCACAGAACACAAAGTAGTTTCTCAGAAAGCTTCTTTCTCTTAGTTATCGGAGGATATTTCCTTTGGCCCTATAGTCTTCAAAGGGATCCGAAATATCTGTTCTCAGATTCCACAGAAATAAGGCTAGCCACGTGATCCACGAAATACAGATGTAACTCTGTGAGATGAATTAACAGAACACTAAGCAGTTTCTCAGAAAGCTTCTTTCCAGATTTCATCTGAGGATATTTCCTTTTTCACCATAGCCCTCTATGGGCTTCCAAATATCACTTTGCCAATTCCACAAGAACTGTCTTAGCGAAAGGCTTCTTGAGGGGAAAGCTGTAACTCTGTGAGATGATTACATAGAAGACAAAGAAATTTCTCAAAAAGCTTCTTACTCTTTGTTATCGGAGGATATTTCCTTTGGCCCTATAGTCTTCAAAGGGATCCGAAATATCTGTTCTCAGATTCCACAGAAATAAGGCTAGCAAAGAGATCCACGAAATACAGATGTAACTCTGTGAGATGAATTAACAGAACACTAAGCAGTTTCTCAGAAAGCTTCTTTCCAGATTTCATCGGAGGATATTTCCTTTTTCACCATAGCCCTCTAAGGGCTTCCAAATATCACTTTGCCAATTCCACAAGAAATGTCTTAGCGAACGGCTTCTTGAGGGGAAAGCTGTAACTCTGTGAGATGATTTCACAGAACACAAAGAAGTTTCTCAGAAAGCTTCCTTCTCTTAGTTATCGGAGGATATTTCCTTTGGCCCTATAGTCTTCAAAGGGATCCGAAATATCTGTTGTCAGATTCCACAGAAAAAAGGCTAGCAAAGAGATCCACGAAATACAAATGTAACTCTGTGAGATGAATTAACAGAACACTAAGCAGTTTCTCAGAGAGCTTCTTTCCAGATTTCATCGGAGGATATTTCCTTTTTCACCATAGCCCTCTATGGGCTTCCAAATATCACTTTGCCAATTCCACAAGAACTGTCTTAGCGAAAGGCTTCTTGAGGGGAAAGCTGTAACTCTGAGAGCTCATTTCACAGAACACAAAGAAGTTTCTCAGAAAGCTTCTTTCTCTTAGTTTTCGGAGGATATTTCCTTTGGCCCTATAGTCTTCAAAGGGATCCGAAATATCTGTTGTCAGATTCCACAGAAATAAGGCTTGCGAAGAGATCCAAGAAATACAGTTGTAACTCTGTGATATGAATTAACAGAACACTAAGCAGTTTCTCAGAAAACTTCTTTCCAGATTTCATCTGAGGATATTTCCTTTTTCACCATAGCCCTCTATGGGCTTCCAAATATCACTTTGCCAATTCCACAAGAACTGTCTTAGCGAAAGGCTTCTTGAGGGGAAAGCTGTAACTCTGTGAGATGATTTCACAGAACACAAAGAAGTTTCTCAGAAAGCTTCTTTCTCTTAGTTATCGGAGGATATTTCCTTTGGCCCAATAGTCTTCAACGGGATCCGAAATATCTGTTCTCAGATTCCACAGAAATAAGCCTAGCAAAGAGATCCACGAAATACAGATGTAACTCTGTGAGATGAATTAACAGAACACTGAGCAGTTTCTCAGAAACTTCTTTCCAGATTTCATCTGAGGATATTTCCTTTTTCACCATAGCCCTCTATGGGCTTCCAAATATCACTTTACCAATTCCACAAGAACTGTCTTAGCGAAAGGCTTCTTGAGGGGAAAGCTGTAACTCTGTGAGATGATTTCACAGAACACAAAGAAGTTTCTCAGAAAGCTTCTTTCTCTTAGTTATCGGAGGATATTTCCTTTGGCCCTATAGTCTTCAAAGGGATCCGAAATATCTGTTCTCAGATTCCACAGAAATAAGGCTAGCCACGTGATCCACGAAATACAGATGTAACTCTGTGAGATGAATTAACAGAACACTAAGCAGTTTCTCAGAAAGCTTCTTTCCAGATTTCATCTGAGGATATTTCCTTTTTCACCATAGCCCTCTATGGGCTTCCAAATATCACTTTGCCAATTCCACAGGAACTGTCTTAGCGAAAGGCTTCTTGAGGGGAAAGCTGTAACTCTGTGAGATGATTACATAGAAGACAAAGAAATTTCTCAGAAAGCTTCTTCCTCTTTGTTCTCGGAGGATATTTCCTTTGGCCCTAGAGTCTTCAAAGGGATCCGAAATATCTGTTCTCAGATTCCACAGAAATAAGGCTAGCAAAGGGATCCACGAAATGTACATGTAACTCTGTGAGATGAATTAACAGAACACTAAGCAGTTTCTTAGAAAGCTTCTTTCCAGATTTCATCGGAGGATATTTCCTTTTTCACCATAGCCCTCTAGGGGTTCCAAATATCACTTTGCCAATTCCACAAGAACTGTCTTAGCGAAAGGCTTCTTGAGGGGAAAGCTGTAACTCTGTGAGATGATTACATAGAAGACAAAGAAATTTCTCACAAAGCTTCTTACTCTTTGTTATCGGAGGATATTTCCTTTGGCCCTATAGTCTTCAAAGGGATCCGAAATATCTGTTCTCAGATTCCACAGAAATAAGGCTAGCAAAGAGATCCACGAAATACAGATGTAACTCTGTGAGATGAATTAACAGAACACTAAGCAGTTTCTCAGAAAGCTTCTTTCCAGATTTCATCGGAGGATATTTCCTTTTTCACCATAGCCCTCTATGGGCTTCCAAATATCACTTGGCCAATTCCACAAGAACTGTCTTAGCGAAAGGCTTCTTGAGGGGAAAGCTGTAACTCTGTGAGATGATTTCACAGAACACAAAGAAATTTCTCAGAAAGCTTCTTCCTCTTTGTTATCGGAGGATATTTCCTTTGGCCCTATAGTCTTCAAAGGGATCCGAAATATCTGTTCTCAGATTCCACAGAAATAAGGCTAGCAAAGGGATCCACGAAATGTACATGTAACTCTGTGAGATGAATTAACAGAACACTAAGCAGTTTCTTAGAAAGCTTCTTTCCAGATTTCATCGGAGGATATTTCCTTTTTCACCATAGCCCTCTAGGGGTTCCAAATATCACTTTGCCAATTCCACAAGAACTGTCTTAGCGAAAGGCTTCTTGAGGGGAAAGCTGTAACTCTGTGAGATGATTACATAGAACACAAAGAAATTTCTCACAAAGCTTCTTTCTCTTAGTTATCGGAGGATATTTCCTTTGACCCTATAGTCTTCAAAGGGATCCGAAATATCTGTTCTCAGATTCCACAGAAATAAGGCTAGCAAAGAGATCCACGATATACAGATGTAACTCTGTGAGATGAATTAACAGAACACTAAGCAGTTTCTCAGAAAGCTTCTTTCCAGATTTCATCTGAGGATATTCCCTTTTTCACCATAGCCCTCTATGGGCCTCCAAATATCACTTTGCCAATTCCACAAGAACTGTCTTAGCGAAAGGCTTCTTGAGGGGAAAGCTGTAACTCTGTGAGATGATTTCACAGAACACAAAGAAGTTTCTCAGAAAGCTTCTTTCTCTTAGTTATCGGAGGACATTTCCTTTAGCCCAATAGTCTTCAACGGGATCCGAAATATCTGTTCTCAGATTCCACAGAAATAAGGCTAGCAAAGAGATCCACGAAATACAGATGTAACTCTGTGAGATGAATTAACAGATACTGAGCAGTTTCTCAGAAAGCTTCTTTCCAGATTTCATCTGAGGATATTTCCTTTTTCACCATAGCCCTCTATGGGCTTCCAAATGTCACTTTGCCAATTCCACAAGAACTGTCTTAGCGAACGGATTCTTGAGGGGAAAGCTGTAACTCTGTGAGCTCATTTCACAGAACACAAAGAAGTTTCTCAGAAAGCTTCTTTCTCTTAGTTTTCGGAGGATATTTACTTTGGCCCTATAGTCTTCAAAGGGATCCGAAATATCTGTTTTCAGATTCCACAGAAATAAGGCTAGCAAAGAGATCCACGAAATACAGATGTAACTCTGTGAGATGAATTAACAGAACACTAAGCAGTTTCTCCGAAAGCTTCTTTCCAGATTTCATCTGAGGATATTTCCTCTTTCACCATAGCCCTCTATGGGCTTCCAAATATCACTTTGCCAATTCCACAAGAACTGTCTTAGCGAAAGGCTTCATGAGGGGAAAGCTGTAACTCTGTGAGATGATTTCACAGAACACAAAGAAGTTTCTCAGAAAGCTTCTTTCTCTTTGTTATCGGAGGATATTTCCTTTGGTCCTATAATCTTCAAAGGGATCCGAAATATCTGTTCTCAGATTCCATAGAAATAAGCCTAGCAAAGAGATCCACGAAATATAGAAGTAACTCTGTGAGATGAATTAACAGAACACTGAGCAGTTTCTCAGAAAGCTTCTTTCCAGATTTCATCGGAGGATATTTCCTTTTTCACCATAGCCCTCTAAGGGCTTCCAAATATCACCTTGCCAATTCCACAAGAAATGTCTTAGCGAAAGGCTTCTTGAGGGGAAAGCTGTAACTCTGTGAGATGATTTCACAGAACACAAAGAAGTTTCTCAGAAAGCTTCTTTCTCTTAGTTATCGGAGGATATTTCCTTTGGCCCTATAGTCTTCAAAGGGATCCGAAATATCTGTTCTCAGATTCCACAGAAATAAGCCTAGCAAAGAGATCCACGAAATACAGATGTAACTCTGTGAGATGAATTAACAGAACACTAAGCAGTTTCTCAGAAAGCTTCTTTCCAGATTTCATCTGAGGATATTTCCTTTTTCACCATAGCCCTCTATGGGCTTCCAAATATCACTTTGCCAATTCCACAAGAACTGTCTTAGCGAAAGGCTTCTTGAGGGGAAAGCTGTAACTCTGTGAGATGATTTCACAGAACACAAAGAAGTTTCTCAGAAAGCTTCTTTCTCTTTGTTATCGGAGGATATTTCCTTTGGCCCTATAGTCTTCAAAGGGATCCGAAATATCTGTTCTCAGATTCCACAGAAATAAGGCTAGCATAGAGATCCACGAAATACAGATGTAACTCTGTGAGATGAATTAACAGATCACTAAGCAGTTTCTCAGAAAGCTTCTTTCCAGATTTCATTGGAGGATATTTCCTTTTTCACCATAGCACTCTATGGGCTTCCAAATATCACTTTGCCAATTCCACAAGAACTGTCTTAGCGAAAGGCTTCTTGAGGGGAAAGCTGTAACTCTGTGAGATGATTTCACAGAACACAAAGAAGTTTCTCAGAAAGCTTCTTTCTCTTAGTTATCGGAGGATATTTCCTTTGGCCCTATAGTCTTCAAAGGGATCCGAAATATCTGTTCGCAGATTCCACAGAAATAAGGCTAACAAAGAGATCCACGAAATACAGATGTAACTCGGTGAGATGAATTAACAGAACACTAAGCAGTTTCTCAGAAAGCTTCTTTCCAGATTTCATCTTAGGATATTTCCTTTTTCACCATAGCCCTCTATGGGCTTCCAAATATCACTTTGCCAATTCCACAAGAACTGTCTTAGCGAAAGGCTTCTTGAGGGGAATGCTGTAACTCTGTGAGATGATTTCACAGAACACAAAGAAGTGTCTCAGAAAGCTTCTTTCTCTTAGTTATCGGAGGATATTTCCTTTGGCCCTATACTCTTCAAAGGGATCCGAAATATCTGTTCTCAGATTCCACAAAAATAAGGCTAGCAAAGAGATCCTCGAAATACAGATGTAACTCTGTGAGATGAATTAACAGAACACTAAGGAGTTTCTCAGAAAGCTTCTTTCCAGATTTCATCTGACGATATTTCCTTTATCACCATAGTCCTCTATGGGCTTCCAAATATCACTTTGCCAATTCCACAAGAACTGTCTTAGCGAAAGGCTTCTTGAGGGGAAAGCTGTAACTCTCTGAGATGATTTCACAGAACACAAAGAAGTTTCTCAGAAAGCTTCTTTCTCTTTGTTATCGGAGGATATTTCCTTTGGCCCTATAGTCTTCAAAGGGATCCGAAATACCTGTTCTCAGATTCCACAGAAATAAGGCTAGCAAAGAGATCCACGAAATACAGATGTAACTCTGTGAGATGAATTAAGAGAACACTGAGCAGTTTCTCAGAGAGCTTCTTTCCAGATTTCATCTGAGGATATTTCCGTTTTCACCATAGCCCTCTATGGGCTTCCAAATATCACTTTGCCAATTCCACAAGAACTGTCTTAGCGAAAGGCTTCTTGAGGGGAAAGCTGTAACTCTGTGAGATGATTACATAGAACACAAAGAAATTTCTCACAAAGCTTCTTTCTCTTAGTTATCGGAGGATATTTCCTTTGGCCCTATAGTCTTCAGAGGGATCCGAAATACCTGTTCTCAGATTCCACAGAAATAAGGCTAGCAAAGAGATCCACGAAATACAGATGTAACTCTGTGAGATGAATTAACAGAACACTAAGCAGTTTCTCAGAAAGCTTCTTTCCAGATTTCATCTGAGGATATTTCCTTTTTCACCATAGCCCTCTATGGGCTTCCAAATATCACTTTGCCAATTCCACAAGAACTGTCTTAGCGAAAGGCTTCTTGAGGGGAAATCTTTAACTCTGTGAGATGATTTCACAGAACACAAAGAGGTTTCCCAGAAAGCTTCTTTCTCTTAGTTATCGGAGGATATTTCCTTTGGCCCTATAGTCTTCAAAGGGATCCGAAATATCTGTTCTCAGATTCCACAGAAATAAGGCTAGCAAAGAGATCCACGAAATACAGATGTAACTCTGTGAGTGGAAGTCACACATCACAGAGCAGTTTCTCAGAAAGCTTCTTTCCAGATTTCATTGGAGGATAATTCCTTTTTCACCATAGCCCTCTATGGGCTTCCAAATATCACTTTGCCAATTCCACAAGAACTGTCTTAGCGAAAGGCTTCTTGAGGGGAAAGCTGTAACTCTGTGAGATGATTTCACAGAACACAAAGAAGTTTCTCAGAAAGCTTCTTTCTCTTAGTTATCGGAGGATATTTCCTTTGGCCCAATAGTCTTCAAAGGGATCCGAAATATCTGTTCTCAGATTCCACAGAAATAAGGCTAGCAAAGAGATCCACGAAATACAGATGTAACTCTGTGAGATGAATTAACAGAACACTGAGCAGTTTCTCAGAAAGCCTCTTTCCAGATTTCATCTGAGGATATTTCGTTTTTCACCATAGCCCTCTATGGGCTTCAAAATATCACTTTGCCAATTCCACAAGAACTGTCTTAGCGAAAGGATTCTTGAGGGGAAAGCTGTAACTCTGTGAGCTCATTTCACAGAACACAAAGAAGTTTCTCAGAAAGCTTCTTTCTCTTAGTTTTCGGAGGATATTTCCTTTGGCCCTATAGTCGTCAAAGGGATCCGAAATATCTGTTTTCAGATTCCACAGAAATAAAGCTAGCAAAGAAATCCACGAAATACAGATGTAACTCTGTGAGATGAATTAACAGAACACTAAGCAGTTTCTCAGAAACTTCTTTCCAGATTTCATCTGAGGATATTTCCTTTTTCACCATAGCCCTCTATGGGCTTCCAAATATCACTTTGCCAATTCCACAAGAACTGTCTTAGCGAAAGGCTTCTTGAGGGGAAAGCTGTAACTCTGTGAGATGATTTCACAGAACACACAAAAGTTTCTCAGAAAGCTTCTTTCTCTTAGTTATCGGAGGATATTTCCTTTGGCCCTATAGTCTTCAAAGGGATCCGAAATATCTGTTCTCAGATTCCACAGATAATAAGGCTAGCCACGTGATCCACGAAATACAGATGTAACTCTGTGAGATGAATTAACAGAACACTAAGCAGTTTCTCAGAAAGCTTCTTTCCAGATTTCATCTGAGGATATTTCCTTTTTCACCATAGCCCTCAATGGGCTTCCAAATATCACTTTAGCAATTCCTCAAGAACTGTATTAGCGAAAGGATTCTTGAGGGGAAAGCTGTAACTCTGTGAGATGATTACATAGAACACAAAGAAATTTGTCACAAAGCTTCTTTCTCTTTGTTATCGGAGGATATTTCCTTTGGCCCTATAGTCTTCAAAGGGATCCGAAATATCTGTTCTCAGATTCCACAGAAATAAGGCTAGCAAAGAGATCCACGAAATACAGATGTAACTCTGTGAGATGAATTAACAGAACACTGAGCAGTTTCTCAGAAAGCTTCTTTCCATATTTCATCGAAGGATATTTCCTTTTTCACCATAGCCCTCTATGGGCTTCCAAATATCACTTTGCCAATTCCACAAGAACTGTCTAAGCGAAAGGCTTCTTGAGGGGAAAGCTGTAACTCTGTGAGCTCATTTCACAGAACACAAAGAAGTTTCTCAGAAAGCTTCTTTCTCTTAGTTATCGGAGGATATTTACTTTGGCCCTATAGTCTTCTAAGGGATCCGAAATATCTGTTCTCAGATTCCACAGAAATAAGCCTAGCAAAGAGATCCACGAAATACAGATGTAACTCTGTGAGATGAATTAACAGAACACTAAGCAGTTTCTCAGAAAGCTTCTTTCCAGATTTCATCTGAGGATATTTCCTTTTTCACCATAGCCCTCTATGGGCTTCAAAATATCACTTTGTCAATTCCACAAGAACTGTCTTAGCGAAAGGATTCTTGAGGGGAAAGCTGTAACTCTGTGAGCTCATTTCACAGAACACAAAGAAGTTTCTCAGAAAGCTTCTTTCTCTTAGTTTTCGGAGGATATTTCCTTTGGCCCTATAGTCGTCAAAGGGATCCGAAATATCTGTTTTCAGATTCCACAGAAATAAGGCTAGCAAAGAAATCCACGAAATACAGATGTAACTCTGTGAGATGAATTAACAGAACACTAAGCAGTTTCTCAGAAACTTCTTTCCAGATTTCATCTGAGGATATATCCTTTTTCACCATAGCCCTCTATGGGCTTCCAAATATCACTTTGCCAATTCCACAAGAACTGTCTTAGCGAAAGGCTTCTTGAGGGGAAAGCTGTAACTCTGTGAGATGATTTCACAGAACACAAAGAAGTTTCTCAGAAAGCTTCTTTCTCTTAGTTATCGGAGGATATTTCCTTTGGCCCTATAGTCTTCAAAGGGATCCGAAATATCTGTTCTCAGATTCCACAGAAATAAGGCTAGCCACGTGATCCACGAAATACAGATGTAACTCTGTGAGATGAATTAACAGAACACTAAGCAGTTTCTCAGAAAGCTTCTTTCCAGATTTCATCTGAGGATATTTCCTTTTTCACCATAGCCCTCTATGGGCTTCCAAATATCACTTTGCCAATTCCTCAAGAACTGTATTAGCGAAAGGCTTCTTGAGGGGAAAGCTGTAACTCTGTGAGATGATTACATAGAACACAAAGAAATTTCTCACAAAGCTTCTTTCTCTTTGTTATCGGAGGATATTTCCTTTGGCCCTATAGTCTTCAAAGGGATCCGAAATATCTGTTCTCAGATTCCACAGAAATAAGGCTAGCAAAGAGATCCAAGAAATACAGATGTAACTCTGTGAGATGAATTAACAGAACACTGAGCAGTTTCTCAGAAAGCTTCTTTCCATATTTCATCTGAGGATATTTCGTTTTTCACCATAGCCCTCTATGGGCTTCCAAATATCACTTTGCCAATTCCACAAGAACTGTCTTAGCGAAAGGCTTCTTGAGGGGAAAGCTGTAACTCTGTGAGCTCATTTCACAGAACACAAAGAAGTTTCTCAGAAAGCTTCTTTCTCTTAGTTTTCGGAGGATATTTCCTTTGGCCCTATAGTCTTCCAAGGGATCTGAAATATCTGTTCTCAGATTCCACAGAAATAAGGCTAGCAAAGAGATCCACGAAATATAGATGTAACTCTGTGAGATGAATTAACAGAACACTAAGCAGTTTCTCAGAAAGCTTCTTTCCAGATTTCCTCGGAGAATATTTCCTTTTTCACCATAGCCCTCTATGGGCTTCCAAATATCACTTTGCCAATTCCACAAGAACTGTCTTAGCGAAAGGCTTCTTGAGGGGAAAGCTGTAACTCTGTGAGATGATTTCACAGAACACAAAGAAGTTTCTCAGAAAGCTTCATTCTCTTAGTTATCGGAGGATATTTCCTTTGGCCCTATAGTCTTCAAAGGGATCCGAAATATCTGTTTTCAGATTCCACAGAAATAAGGCTAGCAAAGAGATCCACGAAATACAGATGTAACTCTGTGAGATGAATTAACAGAACACTAAGCAGTTTCTCAGAAAGCTTCTTTCCAGATTTCATCTGAGGATATTTCCTTTTTCACCATAGCCCTCTATGGGCTTCCAAATATCACTTTGCCAATTCCACAAGAACTGTCTTAGCGAAAGGCTTCATGAGGGGAAAGCTGTAACTCTGTGAGATGATTTCACAGAACACAAAGAAGTTTCTCAGAAAGTTTCATTCTCTTAGTTATCGGAGGATATTTCCTTTGGCCCTATAGTCTTCAAAGGGATCCGAAATATCTGTTCTCAGATTCCACAGAAATAAGGCTAGCAAAGAGATCCACGAAATATAGAAGTAACTCTGTGAGATGAATTAACAGAACACTAAGCAGTTTCTCAGAAAGCTTCTTTCCAGATTTCATCGGAGGATATTTCCTTTTTCACCGTAGCCCTCTAAGGGCTTCCAAATATCACTTTGCCAATTCCACAAGAAATGTCTTAGCGAAAGGCTTCTTGAGGGGAAAGCTGTAACTCTGTGAGATGATTTCACAGAACACAAAGAAGTTTCTCAGAAAGCTTCTTTCTCTTAGTTATCGGAGGATATTTCCTTTGGCCCTATAGTCTTCTAAGGGATCCGAAATATCTGTTCTCAGATTCCACAGAAATAAGCCTAGCAAAGAGATCCACGAAATACAGATGTAACTCTGTGAGATGAATTAACAGAACACTAAGCAGTTTCTCAGAAAGCTTCTTTCCAGATTTCATCTGAGGATATTTCCTTTTTCACCATAGCCCTCTATGGGCTTCCAAATATCACTTTGCCAATTCCACAAGAACTGTCTTAGCGAAAGGCTTCTTGAGGGGAAAGCTGTAACTCTGTGAGATGATTTCACAGAACACAAAGAAGTTTCTCAGAAAGCTTCTTCGTCTTTGTTATCGGAGGATATTTCCTTTGGCCCTATAGTCTTCAAAGGGATCCGAAATATCTGTTCTCAGATTCCACAGAAATAATGCTAGCAAAGAGATCCACGAAATGTAGATGTCACTCTGTGAGATGAATTAACAGAACACTAAGCAGTTTCTCAGAAAGCTTCTTTCCAGATTTCATCGGAGGATATTTCCTTTTTCACCATAGCCCTCTACGGGCTTCCAAATATCACTTTGCCAATTCCACAAGAACTGTCTTAGCGAAAGGCTTCTTGAGGGGAAAGCTGTAACTCTGTGAGATGATTTCACAGAACACAAAGAAGTTTCTCAGAAAGCTTCTTTCTCTTTGTTATCGGAGGATATTTCCTTTGGCCCTATAGTCTTCAAAGGGATCCGAAATATCTGTTCTCAGATTCCACAGAAATAAGGCTAGCAAAGAGATCCACGAAATACAGATGTAACTCTGTGAGTGGAAGTCACACATCACAGAGCAGTTTCTCAGAAAGCTTCTTTCCAGATTTCATTGGAGGATAATTCCTTTTTCACCATAGCCCTCTATGGGCTTCCAAATATCACTTTGCCAATTCCACAAGAACTGTCTTAGCGAAAGGCTTCTTGAGGGGAAAGCTGTAACTCTGTGAGATGATTTCACAGAACACAAAGAAGTTTCTCAGAAAGCTTCTTTCTCTTAGTTATCGGAGGATATTTCCTTTGGCCCAATAGTCTTCAAAGGGATCCGAAATATCTGTTCTCAGATTCCACAGAAATAAGGCTAGCAAAGAGATCCACGAAATACAGATGTAACTCTGTGAGATGAATTAACAGAACACTGAGCAGTTTCTCAGAAAGCCTCTTTCCAGATTTCATCTGAGGATATTTCGTTTTTCACCATAGCCCTCTATGGGCTTCAAAATATCACTTTGCCAATTCCACAAGAACTGTCTTAGCGAAAGGATTCTTGAGGGGAAAGCTGTAACTCTGTGAGCTCATTTCACAGAACACAAAGAAGTTTCTCAGAAAGCTTCTTTCTCTTAGTTTTCGGAGGATATTTCCTTTGGCCCTATAGTCGTCAAAGGGATCCGAAATATCTGTTTTCAGATTCCACAGAAATAAAGCTAGCAAAGAAATCCACGAAATACAGATGTAACTCTGTGAGATGAATTAACAGAACACTAAGCAGTTTCTCAGAAACTTCTTTCCAGATTTCATCTGAGGATATTTCCTTTTTCACCATAGCCCTCTATGGGCTTCCAAATATCACTTTGCCAATTCCACAAGAACTGTCTTAGCGAAAGGCTTCTTGAGGGGAAAGCTGTAACTCTGTGAGATGATTTCACAGAACACACAAAAGTTTCTCAGAAAGCTTCTTTCTCTTAGTTATCGGAGGATATTTCCTTTGGCCCTATAGTCTTCAAAGGGATCCGAAATATCTGTTCTCAGATTCCACAGATAATAAGGCTAGCCACGTGATCCACGAAATACAGATGTAACTCTGTGAGATGAATTAACAGAACACTAAGCAGTTTCTCAGAAAGCTTCTTTCCAGATTTCATTGGAGGATATTTCCTTTTTCACCATAGCCCTCAATGGGCTTCCAAATATCACTTTAGCAATTCCTCAAGAACTGTATTAGCGAAAGGATTCTTGAGGGGAAAGCTGTAACTCTGTGAGATGATTACATAGAACACAAAGAAATTTGTCACAAAGCTTCTTTCTCTTTGTTATCGGAGGATATTTCCTTTGGCCCTATAGTCTTCAAAGGGATCCGAAATATCTGTTCTCAGATTCCACAGAAATAAGGCTAGCAAAGAGATCCACGAAATACAGATGTAACTCTGTGAGATGAATTAACAGAACACTGAGCAGTTTCTCAGAAAGCTTCTTTCCATATTTCATCGAAGGATATTTCCTTTTTCACCATAGCCCTCTATGGGCTTCCAAATATCACTTTGCCAATTCCACAAGAACTGTCTAAGCGAAAGGCTTCTTGAGGGGAAAGCTGTAACTCTGTGAGCTCATTTCACAGAACACAAAGAAGTTTCTCAGAAAGCTTCTTTCTCTTAGTTATCGGAGGATATTTACTTTGGCCCTATAGTCTTCTAAGGGATCCGAAATATCTGTTCTCAGATTCCACAGAAATAAGCCTAGCAAAGAGATCCACGAAATACAGATGTAACTCTGTGAGATGAATTAACAGAACACTAAGCAGTTTCTCAGAAAGCTTCTTTCCAGATTTCATCTGAGGATATTTCCTTTTTCACCATAGCCCTCTATGGGCTTCAAAATATCACTTTGCCAATTCCACAAGAACTGTCTTAGCGAAAGGATTCTTGAGGGGAAAGCTGTAACTCTGTGAGCTCATTTCACAGAACACAAAGAAGTTTCTCAGAAAGCTTCTTTCTCTTAGTTTTCGGAGGATATTTCCTTTGGCCCTATAGTCGTCAAAGGGATCCGAAATATCTGTTTTCAGATTCCACAGAAATAAGGCTAGCAAAGAAATCCACGAAATACAGATGTAACTCTGTGAGATGAATTAACAGAACACTAAGCAGTTTCTCAGAAACTTCTTTCCAGATTTCATCTGAGGATATATCCTTTTTCACCATAGCCCTCTATGGGCTTCCAAATATCACTTTGCCAATTCCACAAGAACTGTCTTAGCGAAAGGCTTCTTGAGGGGAAAGCTGTAACTCTGTGAGATGATTTCACAGAACACAAAGAAGTTTCTCAGAAAGCTTCTTTCTCTTAGTTATCGGAGGATATTTCCTTTGGCCCTATAGTCTTCAAAGGGATCCGAAATATCTGTTCTCAGATTCCACAGAAATAAGGCTAGCCACGTGATCCACGAAATACAGATGTAACTCTGTGAGATGAATTAACAGAACACTAAGCAGTTTCTCAGAAAGCTTCTTTCCAGATTTCATCTGAGGATATTTCCTTTTTCACCATAGCCCTCTATGGGCTTCCAAATATCACTTTGCCAATTCCTCAAGAACTGTATTAGCGAAAGGCTTCTTGAGGGGAAAGCTGTAACTCTGTGAGATGATTACATAGAACACAAAGAAATTTCTCACAAAGCTTCTTTCTCTTTGTTATCGGAGGATATTTCCTTTGGCCCTATAGTCTTCAAAGGGATCCGAAATATCTGTTCTCAGATTCCACAGAAATAAGGCTAGCAAAGAGATCCAAGAAATACAGATGTAACTCTGTGAGATGAATTAACAGAACACTGAGCAGTTTCTCAGAAAGCTTCTTTCCATATTTCATCTGAGGATATTTCGTTTTTCACCATAGCCCTCTATGGGCTTCCAAATATCACTTTGCCAATTCCACAAGAACTGTCTTAGCGAAAGGCTTCTTGAGGGGAAAGCTGTAACTCTGTGAGCTCATTTCACAGAACACAAAGAAGTTTCTCAGAAAGCTTCTTTCTCTTAGTTTTCGGAGGATATTTCCTTTGGCCCTATAGTCTTCCAAGGGATCTGAAATATCTGTTCTCAGATTCCACAGAAATAAGGCTAGCAAAGAGATCCACGAAATATAGATGTAACTCTGTGAGATGAATTAACAGAACACTAAGCAGTTTCTCAGAAAGCTTCTTTCCAGATTTCCTCGGAGAATATTTCCTTTTTCACCATAGCCCTCTATGGGCTTCCAAATATCACTTTGCCAATTCCACAAGAACTGTCTTAGCGAAAGGCTTCTTGAGGGGAAAGCTGTAACTCTGTGAGATGATTTCACAGAACACAAAGAAGTTTCTCAGAAAGCTTCATTCTCTTAGTTATCGGAGGATATTTCCTTTGGCCCTATAGTCTTCAAAGGGATCCGAAATATCTGTTTTCAGATTCCACAGAAATAAGGCTAGCAAAGAGATCCACGAAATACAGATGTAACTCTGTGAGATGAATTAACAGAACACTAAGCAGTTTCTCAGAAAGCTTCTTTCCAGATTTCATCTGAGGATATTTCCTTTTTCACCATAGCCCTCTATGGGCTTCCAAATATCACTTTGCCAATTCCACAAGAACTGTCTTAGCGAAAGGCTTCATGAGGGGAAAGCTGTAACTCTGTGAGATGATTTCACAGAACACAAAGAAGTTTCTCAGAAAGTTTCATTCTCTTAGTTATCGGAGGATATTTCCTTTGGCCCTATAGTCTTCAAAGGGATCCGAAATATCTGTTCTCAGATTCCACAGAAATAAGGCTAGCAAAGAGATCCACGAAATATAGAAGTAACTCTGTGAGATGAATTAACAGAACACTAAGCAGTTTCTCAGAAAGCTTCTTTCCAGATTTCATCGGAGGATATTTCCTTTTTCACCGTAGCCCTCTAAGGGCTTCCAAATATCACTTTGCCAATTCCACAAGAAATGTCTTAGCGAAAGGCTTCTTGAGGGGAAAGCTGTAACTCTGTGAGATGATTTCACAGAACACAAAGAAGTTTCTCAGAAAGCTTCTTTCTCTTAGTTATCGGAGGATATTTCCTTTGGCCCTATAGTCTTCTAAGGGATCCGAAATATCTGTTCTCAGATTCCACAGAAATAAGCCTAGCAAAGAGATCCACGAAATACAGATGTAACTCTGTGAGATGAATTAACAGAACACTAAGCAGTTTCTCAGAAAGCTTCTTTCCAGATTTCATCTGAGGATATTTCCTTTTTCACCATAGCCCTCTATGGGCTTCCAAATATCACTTTGCCAATTCCACAAGAACTGTCTTAGCGAAAGGCTTCTTGAGGGGAAAGCTGTAACTCTGTGAGATGATTTCACAGAACACAAAGAAGTTTCTCAGAAAGCTTCTTCGTCTTTGTTATCGGAGGATATTTCCTTTGGCCCTATAGTCTTCAAAGGGATCCGAAATATCTGTTCTCAGATTCCACAGAAATAATGCTAGCAAAGAGATCCACGAAATGTAGATGTCACTCTGTGAGATGAATTAACAGAACACTAAGCAGTTTCTCAGAAAGCTTCTTTCCAGATTTCATCGGAGGATATTTCCTTTTTCACCATAGCCCTCTATGGGCTTCCAAATATCACTTTGCCAATTCCACAAGAACTGTCTTAGCGAAAGGCTTCTTGAGGGGAAAGCTGTAACTCTGTGAGATGATTTCACAGAACACAAAGAAGTTTCTCAGAAAGCTTCTTTCTCTTTGTTATCGGAGGATATTTCCTTTGGCCCTATAGTCTTCAAAGGGATCCGAAATATCTGTTTGCAGATTCCACAGAAATAAGGCTAGCAAAGACATCCACGAAATATAGAAATAACTCTGTGAGATGAATTAACAGAACACTAAGCAGTTTCTCAGAAAGCTTCTTTCCAGATTTCATTGGAGGATATTTCCTTTTTCACCATAGCCCTCTATGGGCTTCCAAATATCACTTTGCCAATTCCACAAGAACTGTCTTAGCGAAAGGCTTCTTGAGGGGAAAGCTGTAACTCTGTGAGATGATTTCACAGAACACAAAGAAGTTTCTCAGAAAGCTTCTTTCTCTTAGTTATCGGAGGATATTTCCATTGGCCCTATAGTCTTCAAAGGGATCCGAAATATCTGTTCTCAGATTCCACAGAAATAAGGCTAGCAAAGAGATCCATGAAATACAGATGTAACTCTGTGAGATGAATTAACAGAACACTAAGCAGTTTCTCAGAAAGCTTCTTTCCAGATTTCATCTGAGGATATTTCCTTTTTCACCATAGCCCTCTATGGGCTTCCAAATATCACTTTGCCAATTCCACAAGAACTGTCTTAGCGAAAGGCTTCTTGAGGGGAATGCTGTAACTCTGTGAGATGATTTCACAGAACACAAAGAAGTTTCTCAGAAAGCTTCTTTCTCTTAGTTATCGGAGGATATTTCCTTTGGCCCTATACTCTTCAAAGGGATCCGAAATATCTGTTCTCAGATTCCACAGAAATAAGGCTAGCAAAGAGATCCACGAAACAGATGTAACTCTGTGAGATGAATTAACAGAACACTAAGCAGTTTCTCATAAAGCTTCTTTCCAGATTTCATCTGAGGATATTTCCTTTTTCACCATAGTCCTCTATGGGCTTCCAAATATCACTTTGCCAATTCCACAAGAACTGTCTTAGCGAAAGGCTTCTTGAGGGGAAAGCTGTAACTCTCTGAGATGATTTCACAGAACACAAAGAAGTTTCTCAGAAAGCTTCTTTCTCTTTGTTATCGGAGGATATTTCCTTTGGCCCTATAGTCTTCAAAGGGATCCGAAATACCTGTTCTCAGATTCCACAGAAATAAGGCTAGCAAAGAGATCCACGAAATACAGATATAACTCTGTGAGATGAATTAAGAGAACACTGAGTAGTTTCTCAGAAAGCTTCTTTCCAGATTTCATCTGAGGATATTTCCTTTTTCACTATAGCCCTCTATGGGCTTCCAAATATCACTTTGTCAATTCCACAAGAACTGTCTTAGCGAAAGGCTTCTTGAGGGGAAAGCTGTAACTCTGTGAGCTCATTTCACAGAACACAAAGAAGTTTCTCAGAAAGCTTCTTTCTCTTAGTTATCGGAGGATATTTCCTTTGACCCTATAATCTTCAAAGGGATCCGAAATATCTGTTCTCAGAATCCACAGAAATAAGGCTAGCCAAGTGATCCACGAAATACAGATGTAACTCTGTGAGATGAATTAACAGAACACTAAGCAGTTTCTCAGAAAGCTTCTTTCCAGATTTCATCGGAGGATATTCCCTTTTTCACCATAGCCCTCTATGGGCTTCCAAATATCACTTTGCCAATTCCACAAGAACTGTCTTAGCGAAAGGCTTCTTGAAGGGAAAGCTGTAACTCTCTGAGATGATTTCACAGAACACAAACAAGTTTCTCAGAAAGCTTCTTTCTCTTTGTTATCGGAGGATATTTCCTTTGGCCCTATAGTCTTCAAAGGGATCCGAAATACCTGTTCTCAGATTCCACAGAAATAAGGCTAGCAAAGAGATCCACGAAATACAGATGTAATTCTGTGAGATGAATTAACAGAACACTGAGCAGTTTCTCAGAAATCTTCTTTCCAGATTTCATCTGAGGATATTTCCTCTTTCACCATAGCCCTCTATGGGCTTCCAAATATCACTTTGCCAATTCCACAAGAACTGTCTTAGCGAAAGGCTTCTTGAGGGGAAAGCTGTAACTCTGTGATCTCATTTCACAGAACACAAAGAAGTTTCTCAGAAAGCTTCTTTCTCTTAGTTATCGGAGGATATTTCCTTTGGCCCTATAGTCTTCAAAGGGATCCGAGATATCTGTTCTCAGATTCCACAGAAATAAGGCTAGCCAAGAGATCCACGAAATACAGATGTAACTCCGTGAGATGAATTAACAGAACACTAAGCAGTTTCTCAGAAAGCTTCTTTCCAGATTTCATCGGAGGATATTTCCTTTTTCACCATAGCCCTCTATGGGCTTCCAAATATCACTTTGCCAATTCCACAAGAACTGTCTTAGCGAAAGGCTTCTTGAGGGGAAAGCTGTAACTCTGTGAGATGATTACATAGAACA
Source organism: Macaca fascicularis (assembly GCF_037993035.2). Lineage (NCBI taxonomy): Eukaryota > Metazoa > Chordata > Mammalia > Primates > Cercopithecidae > Macaca > Macaca fascicularis. The sequence goes on from NC_088379.1 coordinate 87,419,769, forward strand.
CAAAGAAATTTCTCACAAAGCTTCTTTCTCTTAGTTATCGGAGGATATTTCCTTTGGCCCTATAGTCTTCAAAGGGATCCGAAATATCTGTTCTCAGATTCCACAGAAATAAGGCTAGCAAAGAGATCCACGAAATACAGATGTAATTCTGTGAGATGAATTAACAGAACACTAAGCAGTTTCTCAGAAAGCTTCTTTCCAGATTTCATCTGAGGATATTTCCTTTTTCACCATAGCCCTCTATGGGTTTCCAAATATCACTTTGCCAATTCCACAAGAACTGTCTTAGCGAAAGGCTTCTTGAGGGCAAAACTGTAACTCTGAGAGCTCATTTCACAGAACACAAAGAAGTTTCTCAGAAAGCAACTTTCTCTTAGTTTTCGGAGGATATTTCCTTTGTCCCTATAGTCTTCAAAGGGATCCGAAATATCTGTTGTCAGATTCCACAGAAATAAGGCTAGCAAAGAGATCCACGAAATACAGATGTAACTCTGTGAGATGAATTAACAGAACACTAACCAGTTTCTCAGAAAGCTTCTTTCCAGATTTCATCGGAGGATATTTCCTTTTACACCATAGCCCTCTATGGGCTTCCAAATATCACTTTGCCAATTCCACAAGAACTGTCTTAGCGAAAGGCTTCTTGAGGGCAAAGCTGTAACTCTGTGAGATGATTTCACAGAACACAAAGAAGTTTCTCAGAAAGCTTCTTTCTCTTAGTTATCGGAGGATATTTCCTTTGGCCCTATAGTCTTCAAAGGGATCCGAAATATCTGTTCTCAGATTCCACAGAAATAAAGCTAGCAAAGAGATCCACGAAATACAGATGTAACTCTGTGAGATGAATTAACAGAACACTAAGCAGTTTCTCAGAAAGCTTCTTTCCAGATTTCATCTGAGGATATTTCCTTTTTCACCATAGCCCTCTATGGGCTTCCAAATATCACTTTGCCAATTCCACAAGAACTGTCTTAGCGAACGGCTTCTTGAGGGAAAGCTGTAACTCTGTGAGATGATTTCACAGAACACAAAGAAGTTTCTCAGAAAGCTTCTTTCTCTTTGTTATCGGAGGATATTTCCTTTGGCCCTATAGTCTTCAAAGGGATCCTAAATATCTGTTCTCAGATTCCACAGAAATAAGGCTAGCAAAGAGATCCACGAAATACAGATGTAACACTGTGAGATGAATTAACAGAACACTAAGCAGTTTCTCAGAAAGCTTCTTTCCAGATTTCATCGGAGGATATTTCCTTTTTCACCATAGCCCTCTATGGGCTTCCAAATATCACTTTGCCAATTCCACAAGAACTGTCTTAGCGAAAGGCTTCTTGAGGGGAAAGCTGTAACTCTGTGAGATGATTTCACAGAACACAAAGAAGTTTCTCAGAAAGCTTCTTTCTCTTTGTTATCGGAGGATATTTCCTTTGGCCCTATAGTCTTCAAAGGGATCCGAAATATCTGTTTGCAGATTCCACAGAAATAAGGCTAGCAAAGACATCCACGAAATATAGAAATAACTCTGTGAGATGAATTAACAGAACACTAAGCAGTTTCTCAGAAAGCTTCTTTCCAGATTTCATTGGAGGATATTTCCTTTTTCACCATAGCCCTCTATGGGCTTCCAAATATCACTTTGCCAATTCCACAAGAACTGTCTTAGCGAAAGGCTTCTTGAGGGGAAAGCTGTAACTCTGTGAGATGATTTCACAGAACACAAAGAAGTTTCTCAGAAAGCTTCTTTCTCTTAGTTATCGGAGGATATTTCCATTGGCCCTATAGTCTTCAAAGGGATCCGAAATATCTGTTCTCAGATTCCACAGAAATAAGGCTAGCAAAGAGATCCATGAAATACAGATGTAACTCTGTGAGATGAATTAACAGAACACTAAGCAGTTTCTCAGAAAGCTTCTTTCCAGATTTCATCTGAGGATATTTCCTTTTTCACCATAGCCCTCTATGGGCTTCCAAATATCACTTTGCCAATTCCACAAGAACTGTCTTAGCGAAAGGCTTCTTGAGGGGAAAGCTGTAACTCTCTGAGATGATTTCACAGAACACAAAGAAGTTTCTCAGAAAGCTTCTTTCTCTTTGTTATCGGAGGATATTTCCTTTGGCCCTATAGTCTTCAAAGGGATCCGAAATACCTGTTCTCAGATTCCACAGAAATAAGGCTAGCAAAGAGATCCACGAAATACAGATATAACTCTGTGAGATGAATTAAGGGAACACTGAGTAGTTTCTCAGAAAGCTTCTTTCCAGATTTCATCTGAGGATATTTCCTTTTTCACCATAGCCCTCTATGGGCTTCCAAATATCACTTTGCCAATTCCACAAGAACTGTCTTAGCGAAAGGCTTCTTGAGGGGAAGCTGTAACTCTGTGAGCTCATTTCACAGAACACAAAGAAGTTTCTCAGAAAGCTTCTTTCTCTTAGTTATCGGAGGATATTTCCTTTGGCCCTATAGTCTTCAAAGGGATCCGAGATATCTGTTCTCAGATTCCACAGAAATAAGGCTAGCCAAGAGATCCACGAAATACAGATGTAACTCCGTGAGATGAATTAACAGAACACTAAGCAGTTTCTCAGAAAGCTTCTTTCCAGATTTCATCGGAGGATATTTCCTTTTTCACCATAGCCCTGTATGGGCTTCCAAATATCACTTTGCCAATTCCACAAGAACTGTCTTAGCGAAAGGCTTCTTGAGGGGAAAGCTGTAACTCTGTGAGATGATTACAAAGAACACAAAGAAATTTCTCACAAAGCTTCTTTCTCTTAGTTATCGGAGGATATTTCCTTTGGCCCTATAGTCTTCAAAGGGATCCGAAATATCTGTTCTCAGATTCCACAGAAATAAGGCTAGCAAAGAGATCCACGAAATACAGATGCAATTCTGTGAGATGAATTAACAGAACACTAAGCAGTTTCTCAGAAAGCTTCTTTCCAGATTTCATCTGAGGATATTTCCTTTTTCACCATAGCCCTCTATGGGTTTCCAAATATCACTTTGCCAATTCCACAAGAACTGTCTTAGCGAAAGGCTTCTTGAGGGCAAAACTGTAACTCTGAGAGCTCATTTCACAGAACACAAAGAAGTTTCTCAGAAAGCAACTTTCTCTTAGTTTTCGGAGGATATTTCCTTTGTCCCTATAGTCTTCAAAGGGATCCGAAATATCTGTTGTCAGATTCCACAGAAATAAGGCTAGCAAAGAGATCCACGAAATACAGATGTAACTCTGTGAGATGAATTAACAGAACACTAACCAGTTTCTCAGAAAGCTTCTTTCCAGATTTCATCTGAAGATATTTCCTTTTTCACCGTAGCCCTCTTTGGGCTTCCAAATATCACTTGGCCAATTCCACAAGAACTGTCTTAGCGAAAGGCTTCTTGAGGGGAAAGCTGTAACTCTGTGAGATGATTTCACAGAACACAAAGAAGGTTCTCAGAAAGCTTCTTTCTCTCAGTTATCGGAGGATATTTCCTTTGGCCCTATAGTCTTCAAAGGGATCCGAAATATCTGTTCTCAGATTCCACAGAAATAAGGCTAGCCAAGAGATCCACGAAATACAGATGTAACACTGTGAGATGAATTACCAGAACATTAAGCAGTTTCTCAGAAAGCTTCTTTCCAGATTTCATCGGAGGATATTTCCTTTTTCACCATAGCCCTCTATGGGCTTCCAAATATCACTTTGCCAATTCCACAAGAACTGTCTTAGCGAAAGGCTTCTTGAGAGGAAAGCTGTAACTCTGCGAGATGATTACATAGAACACAAAGAAATTTCTCGCAAAGCTTCTTTCTCTTTGTTATCGGAGGATATTTCCTTTTTCCCTATAGTCTTCAAAGGGATCCGAAATATCTGTTCTCAGATTCCACAGAAATAAGCCTAGCAAAGAGATCCACGAAATACAGATGTAACTCTGTGAGATGAATTAACAGAACACTAAGCCGTTTCTCAGAAAGCTTCTTTCCAGATTTCATCTGAGGATATTTCCTTTTTCACCATAGCCCTCTATGGGCTTCCAAATATCACTTTGCCAATTCCACAAGAACTGTCTTAGCGAAAGGCTTCTTGAGGGGAAAGCTGTAACTCTGTGAGATGATGTCACAGAACAGAAAGAAGTTTCTCTGAAAGCTTCTTTCTCTTAGTTATCGGAAGATATTTCCTTTGGCCCTATAGTCTTCAAAGGGATCCGAAATATCTGTTCTCAGATTCCACAGAAATAAGCCTAGCAAAGAGATCCACGAAATACAGATGTAACTCTGCGAGATGAACTAACAGAAAACTAAGACGTTTCTCAGAAAGCTTCCTTCCAGATTTCATCGGAGGATATTTCCTTTTTCACCATAGCCCTCTAAGGGCTTCCAAATATCACTTTGCCAATTCCACAAGAACTGTCTTAGCGAAAGGCTTCTTGAGGGGAAAGCTGTAACTCTGTGAGATGATTACATAGAACACAAAGAAATTTCTCACAAAGCTTCTTTCTCTTTGTTATCGGAGGATATTTCCTATGGCCCTATAGTCTTCAAAGGGATCCGAAATATCTGTTTTCAGATTCCACAGAAATAAGGCTAGCAAAGAGATCCACGAAATACAGATTTAACTCTGTGAGATGAATTAACAGAACACTAAGCAGTTTCTCAGAAAGCTTCTTTCCAGATTTCATCGGAGGATATTTCCTTTTTCACCATAGCCCTCTATGGGCTTCCAAATATCACTTTGCCAATTCCACAAGAACTGTCTTACCGAAAGGCTACTTGAGGGGAAAGCTGTAACTCTGTGAGATGATGTCACAGAAGAGAAAGAAGTTTCTCTGAAAGCTTCTTTCTCTTAGTTATCGGTAGATATTTCCTTTGGCCCAATAATCTTCAAAGGGATCCGAAATATCTGTTCTCAAATTCCACAGAAATAAGCCTAGCAAAGAGATCCACGAAATACAGATGTAACTCTGTGAGATTAATTAACAGAACACTAAGCCGTTTCTCAGAAAGCTTCTTTCCAGATTTCATCGGAGGATATTTCCTTTTTCACCATAGCCCTCTATGGGCTTCCAAATATCACTTTGCCAATTCCACAAGAAATGTCTTAGCGAAAGGCTTCTTGAGGGGAAAGCTGTAACTCTGTGAGATGATTTCACAGAACACAGAGAAGTTTCTCAGAAAGCTTCTTTCTCTTAGTTATCGGAGGATATTTCCTTTGGCCCTATTGTCTTCAAAGGGATCCGAAATATCTGTTGTCAGATTCCACAGAAATAAGGCTAGCAAAGAGATCCACGAAATATAGATGTAACTCTGTGAGATGAATTAACAGAACACTAAGTAGTTTCTCAGAAAGATTCTTTCCAGATTTCATCTGAGGATATTTCCTTTTTCACCATAGCCCTCTATGGGCTTCCAAATATCACTTTTCCAATTCCACAAGAACTGTCTTAGCGAAAGGCTTCTTGAGGGGAAAGCTGTAACTCTGTGCGATGATTTCACAGAACACAAAGAAGTTTCTCAGAAAGCTTCTTTCTCTTTGTTATCGGAGGATATTTCCTTTGGCCCTATAGTCTTCAAAGGGATCCGAAATATCTGTTCTCAGATTCCACAGAAATAAGGCTAGCAAAGAGATCCACGAAATATAGAAGTTACTCTGTGAGATGAATTAACAGAACACTAAGCAGTTTCTCAGAAAGCTTCTTTCCAGATATCATCGGAGGATATTTCCTTTTACACCATAGCCCTCTATGGGCTTCCAAATATCACTTTGCCAATTCCACAAGAACTGTCTTAGCGAAAGGCTTCTTGAGGGGAAAGCTGTAACTCTGTGAGATGATTTCACAGAACACAAAGAAGTTTCTCAGAAAGCTTCTTTCTCTTAGTTATCGGAGGATATTTCCTTTGGCCCTGTAGTCTTCAAAGGGATCCGAAATATCTGTTCTCAGATTCCACAGAAATAAGGCTAGCAAAGAGATCCACGAAATAGAGATGTAACTCTGTGAGATGAATTAACAGAACACTAAGCAGTTTCTCAGAAAACTTCTTTCCAGATTTCATCTGAGGATATTTCCTTTTTCACCATAGCCCTCTATGGGCTTCCAAATATCACGTTGCCAATTCCACAAGAACTGTCTTAGCGAAAGGCTTCTTGAGGGGAAAGCTGTAACTCTGTGAGGTGATTTCATAGAACACAAAGAAGTTTCTCTGAAAGCTTCTTTCTCTTAGTTATCGGAAGATATTTCCTTTGGCCCTCTAGTCATCAAAGGGATCCTAAATATCTGTTCTCAGATTCCACAGAAATAAGCCTAGCAAAGAGATCCACGAAATATGGAAGAAACTCTGTGAGATGAATTAACAGAACACTAAGCAGCTTCTCAGAAAGCTTCTTTCCAGATTTCATCTGAGGATATTTCCTTTTTCACCATAGCCCTCTATGGGCTTCCAAATATCACTTTGCCAATTCCTCAAGAAATGTCTTAGCGAAAGGCTTCTTGAGGGGAAAGCTGTAACTCTGTGAGATTATTTCACAGAACACAAAGAAGTTTCTCAGAAAGCTTCTTTCTCTTAGTTATCGGAGGATATTTCCTTTGGCCCTATAGTGTTCAAAGGGATCCGAAATATCTGTTCTCATATTCCACTGAAATAAGCCTAGCAAAGAGATCCACGAAATACAGATGTAACTCTGTGAGATGAATTAACAGAACACTAACCAGTCTCAGAAAGCTTCTTTCCAGATTTCATCTGAGGATATTTCCTTTTTCACCATAGCCCTCTATGGGCTTCCAAATATCACTTTGCCAATTCCACAAGAACTGTCTTAGCGAAAGGCTTCTTGAGGGGAAAGCTGTAACTCTGTGAGATGATTTCACAGAACACAAAGAAGTTTCTCAGAAAGCTTCTTTCTCTTTGTTATCGGAGGATATTTCCTTTGGCCCTATAGTCTTCAAAGGGATCCGAAATATCTGTTCTCAGATTCCACAGAAATAAGGCTAGCAAAGAGATCCACGAAATATAGAAGTAACTCTGTGAGATGAATTAACAGAACACTAAGCAGTTTCTCAGAAAGCTTCTTTCCAGATATCATCGGAGGATATTTCCTTTTACACCATAGCCCTCTATGGGCTTCCAAATATCACTTTGCCAATTCCACAAGAACTGTCTTAGCGAAAGGCTTCTTGAAGAGAAAGCTGTAACTCTGTGAGATGATTTCACAGAACACAAAGAAGTTTCTCAGAAAGCTTCTTTCTCTTAGTTATCGGAGGATATTTCCTTTGGCCCTATAATCATCAAAGGGATCCGAAATATCTGTTCTCATATTCCACTGAAATAAGCCTAGCAAAGAGATCCACGAAATACAGATGTAACTCTGTGAGATGAATTAACAGAACACTAAGCCGTTTCTCAGAAAGCTTCTTTCCAGATTTCATCTGAGGATATTTCCTTTTTCACCATAGCCCTCTATGGCTTCCAAATATCACTTTGCCAATTCCACAAGAACTGTCTTAGCGAAAGGCTTCTTGAGGGGAAAGCTGTAACTCTGTGAGATGATTTCACAGAATACAAAGAAGTTTCTCAGAAAGCTTCTTTCTCATAGTTATCGGAGGATATTTCCTTTGGCCCTATAGTCTTCAAAGGGATCCGAAATATCTGTTCTCAGATTCCACAGAAATAAGGCTAGGAAAGAGATCCACGAAATACAGATGTAACAATGTGAGATGAATTAACAGAACACTAAGCAGTTTCTCAAAAAGCTTCTTTCCAGATTTCATCGGAGGATATTTCCTTTTTCACCGTAGCCCTCTATGGGCTTCCAAATATCACTTGGCCAACTCCACAAGAACTGTCTTAGCGAAAGGCTTCTTGAGGTGAAAGCTGTAACTCTGTGAGATGATTTCACAGAACACAAAGAAGTTTCTCAGAAAGCTTCTTTCTCTTTGTTATCGGAGAATATTTCCTTTGGCCCTATAGTCTTCAAAGGGATCCGAAATACCTGTTCTCAGATTCCACAGAAATAAGGCTAGCAAAGAGATCCACGAAATACAGATGTAACTCTGTGAGATGAATTAACAGAACACTGAGCAGTTTCTCAGAAAGCTTCTTTCCAGATTTCATCTTAGGATATTTCCTTTTTCACCATAGCCCTCTATGGGCTTCCAAATATCACTTTGCCAATTCCACAAGAACTGTCTTAGCGAAAGGCTTCTTGAGGGGAAAGCTGTAACTCTGTGAGCTCATTTCACAGAACACAAAGAAGTTTCTCAGAAAGCTTCTTTCTCTTAGTTATCGGAGGATATTTCCTTTGGCCCTATAGTCTTGAAAGGGATCCGAAATATCTGTTGTCAGATTCCACAGAAATAAGGCTAGCCAAGTGATCCACGAAATACAGATGTAACTCTGTGAGATGAATTAACAGAACACTAAGCAGTTTCTCAGAAAGTTTCTTTCCAGATTTCATCGGAGGATATTTCCTTTTTCACCATAGCCCTCTAAGGGCTTCCAAATATCACTTTGTCAATTCCAAAGAACTGTCTTAGCGAAAGGCTTCTTGAGGGGAAAGCTGTAACTCTGTGAGATGATTACATAGAACACAAAGAAATTTCTCACAAAGCTTCTTTCTCTTTGTTATCGGAGGATATTTCCTTTGGCCCTATAGTCTTCAAAGGGATCCGAAATATCTATTCTCAGATTCCACAGAAATAAGGCTAGCAAAGAGATCCACGAAATACAGATGTAACTCTGTGAGATGAATTAACAGAACACTAAGCAGTTTCTCAGAAAGCTTCTTTCCAGATTTCATCGGAGGATATTTCCTTTTTCACCATAGCCCTCTATGGGATTCCAAATATCACTTTGCCAATTCCACAAGAACTGTCTTAGCGAAAGGCTTCTTGAGGGGAAAGCTGTAACTCTGTGAGCTCATTTCACAGAACACAAAGAAGTTTCTCAGAAAGCTTCTTTCTGTTAGTTTTCGGAGGATATTTCCTTTGGCCCTATAGTCTTCAAAGGGATCCGAAATATCTGTTCTCAGATTCCACAGAAAAAAGCCTAGCAAAGAGATCCACGAAATACAGATGTAACTCTGTGAGATGAATTAACAGAACACTAAGCCGTTTCTCAGAAAGCTTCTTTCCAGATTTCATCGGAGGATATTTCCTTTTTCACCATAGCCCTCTATGGGCTTCCAAATATCACTTTTCCAATTCCACAAGAACTGTCTTAGCGAAAGGCTTCTTGAGGGGAAAGCTGTAACTCTGTGAGATGATTTCACAGAACACAAAGAAGTTTCTCAGAAAGCTTCTTTCTCTTAGTTATCGGAGGATATTTCCTTTGGCCCTATTGTCTTCAAAGGGATCCGAAATATCTGTTGTCAGATTCCACAGAAATAAGGCTAGCAAAGAGATCCACGAAATACAGATGTTACTCTGTGAGATGAATTAACAGAACACTAACCAGTCTCATAAAGCTTCTTTCCAGATTTCATCTGAGGATATTTGCTTTTTCACCATAGCCCTCTATGGGCTTCCAAATATCACTTTGCCAATTCCACAAGAACTGTCTTAGCGAAAGGCTTCTTGAGGGGAAAGCTGTAACTCTGTGAGATGATTTCACAGAACACAGAGAAGTTTCTCAGAAAGCTTCTTTCTCTTAGTTATCGGAGGATATTTCCTTTGTCCCTATAGTCTTCAAAGGGATCCGAAATATCTGTTGTCAGATTCCACAGAAATAAGGCTAGCAAAGAGATCCACGAAATACAGATGTAACTCTGTGAGATGAATTAACAGAACACTAACCAGTCTCAGAAAGCTTCTTTCCAGATTTCATCTGAGGATATTTCCTTTTTCACCATAGCCCTCTATGGGCTTCCAAATATCACTTTGCCAATTCCACAAGAACTGTCTTAGCGAAAGGCTTCTTGAGGGGAAAGCTGTAACTCTGTGAGATGATTTCACAGAACACAAAGAAGTTTCTCAGAAAGCTTCTTTCTCTTTGTTATCGGAGGATATTTCCTTTGGCCCTATAGTCTTCAAAGGGATCCGAAATATCTGTTCTCAGATTCCACAGAAATAAGGCTAGCAAAGAGATCCACGAAATATAGAAGTAACTCTGTGAGATGAATTAACAGAACACTAAGCAGTTTCTCAGAAAGCTTCTTTCCAGATATCATCGGAGGATATTTCCTTTTACACCATAGCCCTCTATGGGCTTCCAAATATCACTTTGCCAATTCCACAAGAACTGTCTTAGCGAAAGGCTTCTTGAGGAGAAAGCTGTAACTCTGTGAGATGATTTCACAGAACACAAAGAAGTTTCTCAGAAAGCTTCTTTCTCTTAGTTATCGGAGGATATTTCCTTTGGCCCTGTAGTCTTCAAAGGGATCCGAAATATCTGTTCTCAGATTCCACAGAAATAAGGCTAGCAAAGAGATCCACGAAATACAGATGTAACTCTGTGAGATGAATTAACAGACCACTAAGCAGTTTCTCAGAAAGCTTCTTTCCAGATTTCATCTGAGGATATTTCCTTTTTCACCATAGCCCTCTATGGGCTTCCAAATATCACTTTGCCAATTCCACAAGAACTGTCTTAGCGAAAGGCTTCTTGAGGGGAAAGCTGTAACTCTGTGAGGTGATTTCATAGAACACAAAGAAGTTTCTCTGAAAGCTTCTTTCTCTTAGTTATCGGAAGATATTTCCTTTGGCCCTCTAGTCATCAAAGGGATCCTAAATATCTGTTCTCAGATTCCACAGAAATAAGCCTAGCAAAGAGATCCACGAAATATGGAAGAAACTCTGTGAGATGAATTAACAGAACACTAAGCAGCTTCTCAGAAAGCTTCTTTCCAGATTTCATCGGAGGATATTTCCTTTTTCACCATAGCCCTCTATGGGCTTCCAAATATCACTTTGCCAATTCCTCAAGAAATGTCTTAGCGAAAGGCTTCTTGAGGGGAAAGCTGTAACTCTGTGAGATGATTTCACAGAACACAAAGAAGTTTCTCAGTAAGCTTCTTTCTCTTAGTTATCGGAGGATATTTCCTTTGGCCCTCTAGTCATCAAAGGGATCCTAAATATCTGTTCTCAGATTGCACAGAAATAAGCCTAGCAAAGAGATCCACGAAATATGGAAGAAACTCTGTGAGATGAATTAACAGAACACTAAGCAGCTTCTCAGAAAGCTTCTTTCCAGATTTCATCGGAGGATATTTCCTTTTTCACCATAGCCCTCTATGGGCTTCCAAATATCACTTTGCCAATTCCTCAAGAAATGTCTTAGCGAAAGGCTTCTTGAGGGGAAAGCTGTAACTCTGTGAGATGATTTCACAGAACACAAAGAAGTTTCTCAGTAAGCTTCTTTCTCTTAGTTATCGGAGGATATTTCCTTTGGCCCTATAGTCTTCAAAGGGATCCGAAATATCTGTTCTCAGATTCCACAGAAAAAAGCCTAGCAAAGAGATCCACGAAATACAGATGTAACTCTGTGAGATGAATTAACAGAACACTAAGCAGTTTCTCAGAAAGCTTCTTTCCAGATTTCATCTGAGGATATTTCCTTTTTCACCATAGCCCTCTATGGGCTTCCAAATATCACTTTTCCAATTCCACAAGAACTGTCTTAGCGAAAGGCTTCTTGAGGGGAAAGCTGTAACTCTGTGAGATGATTTCACAGAACACAAAGAAGTTTCTCAGAAAGCTTCTTTCTCTTAGTTATCGGAGGATATTTCCTTTGGCCCTATGTCTTCAAAGGGATCCGAAATATCTGTTGTCAGATTCCACAGAAATAAGGCTAGCAAAGAGATCCACGAAATACAGATGTTACTCTGTGAGATGAATTAACAGAACACTAACCAGTCTCATAAAGCTTCTTTCCAGATTTCATCTGAGGATATTTCCTTTTTCACCATAGCCCTCTATGGGCTTCCAAATATCACTTTGCCAATTCCACAAGAACTGTCTTAGCGAAAGGCTTCTTGAGGGGAAAGCTGTAACTCTGTGAGATGATTTCACAGAACACAGAGAAGTTTCTCAGAAAGCTTCTTTCTCTTAGTTATCGGAGGATATTTCCTTTGGCCCTATTGTCTGCAAAGGGATCCGAAATATCTGTTTTCAGATTCCACAGAAATAAGGCTAGCAAAGAGATCCACGAAATATAGATGTAACTCTGTGAGATGAATTAACAGAACACTAACCAGTCTCAGAAAGCTTCTTTCCAGATTTCATCTGAGGATATTTCCTTTTTCACCATAGCCCTCTATGGGCTTCCAAATATCACTTTGCCAATTCCACAAGAACTGTCTTAGCGAAAGGCTTCTTGAGGGGAAAGCTGTAACTCTGTGAGATGATTTCACAGAACACAAAGAAGTTTCTCAGAAAGCTTCTTTCTCTTTGTTATCGGAGGATATTTCCTTTGGCCCTATAGTCTTCAAAGGGATCCGAAATATCTGTTCTCAGATTCCACAGAAATAAGGCTAGCAAAGAGATCCACGAAATATAGAAGTAACTCTGTGAGATGAATTAACAGAACACTAAGCAGTTTCTCAGAAAGCTTCTTTCCAGATATCATCGGAGGATATTTCCTTTTACACCATAGCCCTCTATGGGCTTCCAAATATCACTTTGCCAATTCCACAAGAACTGTCTTAGCGAAAGGCTTCTTGAGGAGAAAGCTGTAACTCTGTGAGATGATTTCACAGAACACAAAGAAGTTTCTCAGAAAGCTTCTTTCTCTTAGTTATCGGAGGATATTTCCTTTGGCCCTATAATCTTCAAGGGGATCCGAAATATCTGTTCTCATATTCCACTGAAATAAGCGTAGCAAAGAGATCCACGAAATACAGATGTAACTCTGTGAGATGAATTAACAGAACACTAAGCCGTTTCTCAGAAAGCTTCTTTCCAGATTTCATCTGAGGATATTTCCTTTTTCACCATAGCCCTCTATGGCTTCCAAATATCACTTTGCCAATTCCACAAGAACTGTCTTAGCGAAAGGCTTCTTGAGGGGAAAGCTGTAACTCTGTGAGATGATTTCACAGAATACAAAGAAGTTTCTCAGAAAGCTTCTTTCTCATAGTTATCGGAGGATATTTCCTTTGGCCCTATAGTCTTCAAAGGGATCCGAAATATCTGTTCTCAGATTCCACAGAAATAAGGCTAGGAAAGAGATCCACGAAATACAGATGTAACAATGTGAGATGAATTAACAGAACACTAAGCAGTTTCTCAAAAAGCTTCTTTCCAGATTTCATCGGAGGATATTTCCTTTTTCACCGTAGCCCTCTATGGGCTTCCAAATATCACTTGGCCAACTCCACAAGAACTGTCTTAGCGAAAGGCTTCTTGAGGTGAAAGCTGTAACTCTGTGAGATGATTTCACAGAACACAAAGAAGTTTCTCAGAAACCTTCTTTCTCTTTGTTATCGGAGAATATTTCCTTTGGCCCTATAGTCTTCAAAGGGATCCGAAATACCTGTTCTCAGATTCCACAGAAATAAGGCTAGCAAAGAGATCCACGAAATACAGATGTAACTCTGTGAGATGAATTAACAGAACACTGAGCAGTTTCTCAGAAAGCTTCTTTCCAGATTTCATCTTAGGATATTTCCTTTTTCACCACAGCCCTCTATGGGCTTCCAAATATCACTTTGCCAATTCCACAAGAACTGTCTTAGCGAAAGGCTTCTTGAGGGGAAAGCTGTAACTCTGTGAGCTCATTTCACAGAACACAAAGAAGTTTCTCAGAAAGCTTCTTTCTCTTAGTTATCGGAGGATATTTCCTTTGGCCCTATAGTCTTGAAAGGGATCCGAAATATCTGTTGTCAGATTCCACAGAAATAAGGCTAGCCAAGTGATCCACGAAATACAGATGTAACTCTGTGAGATGAATTAACAGAACACTAAGCAGTTTCTCAGAAAGTTTCTTTCCAGATTTCATCGGAGGATATTTCCTTTTTCACCATAGCCCTCTAAGGGCTTCCAAATATCACTTTGTCAATTCCAAAGAACTGTCTTAGCGAAAGGCTTCTTGAGGGGAAAGCTGTAACTCTGTGAGATGATTACATAGAACACAAAGAAATTTCTCACAAAGCTTCTTTCTCTTTGTTATCGGAGGATATTTCCTTTGGCCCTATAGTCTTCAAAGGGATCCGAAATATCTGTTCTCAGATTCCACAGAAATAAGGCTAGCAAAGAGATCCACGAAATACAGATGTAACTCTGTGAGATGAATTAACAGAACACTAAGCAGTTTCTCAGAAAGCTTCTTTCCAGATTTCATCTGAGGATATTTCCTTTTTCACCATAGCCCTCTATGGGCTTCCAAATATCACTTTGCCAATTCCACAAGAACTGTCTTAGCGAAAGGCTTCTTGAGGGGAAAGCTGTAACTCTGTGAGCTCATTTCACAGAACACAAAGAAGTTTCTCAGAAAGCTTCTTTCTGTTAGTTTTCGGAGGATATTTCCTTTGGCCCTATAGTCTTCAAAGGGATCCGAAATATCTGTTCTCAGATTCCACAGAAATAAGGCTAGCAAAGAGATCCACGAAATACAGATGTAACTCTGTGAGATGAATTAACAGAACACTAAGCAGTTTCTCAGAAAGCTTCTTTTCAGATTTCATCTGAGGATATTTCCTTTTTCACCATAGCCCTCTATGGGCTTTCAAATATCACTTTGCCAACTCCACAAGAACTGTCTTAGCGAAAGTCTTCTTGAGGGAAAGCTGTAACTCTGTGAGATGATTTCACAGAACACAAAGAAGTTTCTCAGAAAGCTTCTTTCTCTTTGTTATCGGAGGATATTTCCTTTGGCCCTATAGTCTTCAAAGGGATCCGAAATATCTGTTCTCAGATTCCACAGAAATAAGGCTAGCAAAGAGATCCACGAAATACAGATGTAACTCTGTGAGATGAATTAACAGAACACTAAGCAGTTTCTCAGAAAGCTTCTTTCCAGATTTCATCGGAGGATATTTCCTTTTTGACCATAGCCCTCTAAGGGCTTCCAAATATCACTTTGCCAATTCCACAAGAACTGTCTTAGCGAAAGGCTTCTTGAGGGGAAAGCTGTAACTCTGTGAGCTAATTTCACAGAACACAAAGAAGTTTCTCAGAAAGCTTCTTTCTCTTAGTTTTCGGAGGATATTTCCTTTGGCCCTAAAGTCTTCAAAGGGATCGGAAATATCTGTTCTCAAATTCCACAGAAATAAGCCTAGCAAAGAGATCCACGAAATACAGATGTTACTCTGTGAGATGAATTAACAGAACACTAAGCCGTTTCCAGAAAGCTTCTTTCCAGATTTCATCGGAGGATATTTCCTTTTTCACCATAGCCCTCTATGGGCTTCCAAATATCACTTTGCCAATTCCACAAGAACTGTCTTAGCGAAAGGCTTCTTGAGGGGAAAGCTGTAACTCTGTGAGATGATTTCACAGAACACAGAGAAGTTTCTCAGAAAGCTTCTTTCTCTTACTTATCGGAGGATATTTCCTTTGGCCCTATTGTCTTCAAAGGGATCCGAAATATCTGTTGTCAGATTCCACAGAAATAAGGCTAGCAAAGAGATCCACGAAATACAGATGTCACTCTGTGAGATGAATTAACAGAACACTAACCAGTCTCATAAAGCTTCTTTCCAGATTTCATCTGAGGATATTTCCTTTTTCACCATAGCCCTCTATGGACTTCCAAATATCACTTTGCCAATTCCACAAGAACTGTCTTAGCGAAAGGCTTCTTGAGGGGAAAGCTGTAACTCTGTGAGATGATTTCACAGAACACAAAGAAGTTTCTCAGAAATCTTCTTTCTCTTGGTTATCGGAGGATATTTCCTTTGGCCCTATAGTCTTCAAAGGGATCCGAAATATCTGTTCTCAGATTCCACAGAAATAAGGCTAGCAAAGAGATCCACGAAATACAGATGTAACTCTGTGCGATGAATTAACAGAACACTAAGCAGTTTCTCAGAAAGCTTCTTTCCAGATTTCATCTGAGGATATTTCCTTTTTCACCATAGCCCTCTATGGGCTTCCAAATATCACTTTGCCAATTCCACAAGAACTGTCTTAGCGAAAGGCTTCTTGAGGGGAAAGCTGTAACTCTGTGAGGTGATTTCATAGAACACAAAGCAGTTTCTCTGAAAGCTTTTTTCTCTTAGTTATCGGAAGATATTTCCTTTGGCCCTCTAGTCATCAAAGGGATCCTAAATATCTGTTCTCAGATTCCACAGAAATAAGCTTAGCAAAGAGATCCACGAAATATGGAAGAAACTCTGTGAGATGAATTAACAGAACACTAAGCAGCTTCTCAGAAAGCTTCTTTCCAGATTTCATCGGAGGATATTTCCTTTTTCACCATAGCCCTCTATGGGCTTCCAAATATCACTTTGCCAATTCCTCAAGAAATGACTTAGCGAAAGGCTTCTTGAGGGGAAAGCTGTAACTCTGTGAGATGATTTCACAGAACACAAAGAAGTTTCTCAGAAAGCTTCTTTCTCTTAGTTATCGGAGGATATTTCCTTTGGCCCTATAGTCTTCAAAGGGATCCGAAATATCTGTTCTCATATTCCACTGAAATAAGCCTAGCAAAGAGATCCACGAAATACAGATGTAACTCTGTGAGATGAATTAACAGAACACTAAGCCGTTTCTCAGAAAGCTTCTTTCCAGATCTCATCTGAGGATATTTGCTTTTTCACCATAGCCCTCTATGGGCTTCCAAATATCACTTTGCCAATTCCACAAGAACTGTCTTAGCGAAAGGCTTCTTGAGGGGAAAGCTGTAACTCTGTGAGATGATTTCACAGAATACAAAGAAGTTTCTCAGAAACCTTCTTTCTCTTAGTTATCGGAGGATATTTCCTTTGGCCCTATAGTCTTCAAAGGGTTCCGAAATATCTGTTCTCAGATTCCACAGAAATAAGGCTAGCAAAGAGATCCACGAAATACAGATGTAACAATGTGAGATGAATTAACAGAACACTAAGCAGTTTCTCAAAAAGCTTCTTTCCAGATTTCATCGGAGGATATTTCCTTTTTCACCATAGCCCTCTATGGGCTTCCAAATATCACTTGGCCAACTCCACAAGAACTGTCTTAGCGAAAGGCTTCTTGAGGGGAAAGCTGTAACTCTGTGAGATGATTTCACAGAACACAAAGAAGTTTCTCAGAAAGCTTCTTTCTCCTTGTTATCGGAGAATATTTCCTTTGGCCCTATAGTCTTCAAAGGGATCCGAAATACCTGTTCTCAGATTCCACAGAAATAAGGCTAGCAAAGAGATCCACGAAATACAGATGTAACTCTGTGAGATGAATTAACAGAACACTGAGCAGTTTCTCAGAAAGCTTCTTTCCAGCTTTCATCTTAGGATATTTCCTTTTTCACCATAGCCCTCTATGGGCTTCCAAATATCACTTTGCCAATTCCACAAGAACTGTCTTAGCGAAAGGCTTCTTGAGGGGAAAGCTGTAACTCTGTGAGCTCATTTCACAGAACACAAAGAAGTTTCTCAGAAAGCTTCTTTCTCTTAGTTATCGGAGGATATTTCCTTTGGCCCTATAGTCTTGAAAGGGATCCGAAATATCTGTTGTCAGATTCCACAGAAATAAGGCTAGCCAAGTGATCCACGAAATACAGATGTAACTCTGTGAGATGAATTAACAGAACACTAAGCAGTTTCTCAGAAAGTTTCTTTCCAGATTTCATCGGAGGATATTTCCTTTTTCACCATAGCCCTCTAAGGGCTTCCAAATATCACTTTGCCAATTCCACAAGAACTGTCTTAGCGAAAGGCTTCTTGAGGGGAAAGCTGTAACTCTGTGAGATGATTACATAGAACACAAAGAAATTTCTCACAAAGCTTCTTTCTCTTTGTTATCGGAGGATATTTCCTTTGGCCCTACAGTCTTCAAAGGGATCCGAAATATCTGTTCTCAGATTCCACAGAAATAAGGCTAGCAAAGAGATCCACGAAATACAGATGTAACTCTGTGAGATGAATTAACAGAACACTAAGCAGTTTCTCAGAAAGCTTCTTTCCAGATTTCATCTGAGGATATTTCCTTTTTCACCATAGCCCTCTATGGGCTTCCAAATATCACTTTGCCAATTCCACAAGAACTGTCTAAGCGAAAGGCTTCTTGAGGGGAAAGCTGTAACTCTGTGAGCTCATTTCACAGAACACAAAGAAGTTTCTCAGAAAGCTTCTTTCTCTTAGTTTTCGGAGGATATTTCCTTTGGCCCTATAGTCTTCAAAGGGATCCGAAATATCTGTTCTCAGATTCCACAGAAATAAGGCTAGCAAAGAGATCCACGAAATACAGATGTAACTCTGTGAGATGAATTAACAGAACCCTAAGCAGTTTCTCAGAAAGCTTCTTTCCAGATTTCATCTGAGGATATTTCCTTTTTCACCATACCGTCTATGGGCTTCCAAATATCACTTTGCCAATTCCACAAGAACTGTCTTAGCGAAAGGCTTCTTGAGGGGAAAGCTGTAACTCTGTGAGATGACTTCACAGAACACAAAGAAGTTTCTCAGAAAGCTTCTTTCTCTTTGTTATCGGAGGATATTTCCTTTGGCCCTGTAGTCTTCAAAGGGATCCTAAATATCTGTTCTCAGATTCCACAGAAATAAGGCTAGCAAAGAGATCCACGAAATATAGAAGAAACTCTGTGAGATGAATTAACAGAACACTAAGCAGTTTCTCAGAAAGCTTCTTTCCAGATTTCATCGGAGGATATTTCCTTTTTCACCATAGCCCTCTATGAGCTTCCAAATATCACTTTGCCAATTCCTCAAGAAATGACTTAGCGAAAGGCTTCTTGAGGGGAAAGCTGTAACTCTGTGAGATGATTTCACAGAACACAAAGAAGTTTCTCAGAAAGCTTCTTTCTCTTAGTTATCGGAGGATATTTCCTTTGGCCCTATAGTCTTCAAAGGGATCCGAAATATCTGTTCTCAGATTCCACAGAAATAAGCCTAGCAAAGAGATCCACGAAATACAGATGTAACTCTGTGAGATGAATTAACAGAACACTAAGCCGTTTCTCAGAAAGCTTCTTTCCAGATTTCATCGGAGGATATTTCCTTTTTCACCATAGCCCTCTATGGGCTTCCAAATATCACTTTGCCAATTCCACAAGAAATGTCTTAGCGAAAGGCTTCTTGAGGGGAAAGCTGTAACTCTGTGAGATGATTTCACAGAACCCAGAGAAGTTTCTCAGAAAGCTTCTTTCTCTTAGTTATTGGAGGATATTTCCTTTGGCCCTATAGTCTTCAAAGGGATCCGAAATATCTGTTCTCAGATTCCACAGAAATAAGGCTAGCAAAGAGATCCACGAAATACAGATGTAACTCTGTGAGATGAATTAACAGAACACTAAATAGTTTCTCAGAAAGCTTCTTTCCATATTTCATCGGAGGATATTTCCTTTTTCACCATAGCACTCTATGGCCTTCCAAATATCACTTTGCCAATTCCACAAGAACTGTCTTAGCGAAAGGCTTCTTGAGGGGAAAGCTGTAACTCTGTGAGATGATTTCACAGAATACAAAGAAGTTTCTCAGAAAGCTTCTTTCTCATAGTTATCGGAGGATATTTCCTTTGGCCCTATAGTCTTCAAAGGGATCCGAAATATCTGTTCTCAGATTCCACAGAAATAAGGCTAGGAAAGAGATCCACGAAATACAGATGTAACAATGTGAGATGAATTAACAGAACACTAAGCAGTTTCTCAAAAAGCTTCTTTCCAGATTTCATCGGAGGATATTTCCTTTTTCACCGTAGCCCTCTATGGGCTTCCAAATATCACTTGGCCAACTCCACAAGAACTGTCTTAGCGAAAGGCTTCTTGAGGTGAAAGCTGTAACTCTGTGAGATGATTTCACAGAACACAAAGAAGTTTCTCAGAAACCTTCTTTCTCTTTGTTATCGGAGAATATTTCCTTTGGCCCTATAGTCTTCAAAGGGATCCGAAATACCTGTTCTCAGATTCCACAGAAATAAGGCTAGCAAAGAGATCCACGAAATACAGATGTAACTCTGTGAGATGAATTAACAGAACACTGAGCAGTTTCTCAGAAAGCTTCTTTCCAGATTTCATCTTAGGATATTTCCTTTTTCACCACAGCCCTCTATGGGCTTCCAAATATCACTTTGCCAATTCCACAAGAACTGTCTTAGCGAAAGGCTTCTTGAGGGGAAAGCTGTAACTCTGTGAGCTCATTTCACAGAACACAAAGAAGTTTCTCAGAAAGCTTCTTTCTCTTAGTTATCGGAGGATATTTCCTTTGGCCCTATAGTCTTGAAAGGGATCCGAAATATCTGTTGTCAGATTCCACAGAAATAAGGCTAGCCAAGTGATCCACGAAATACAGATGTAACTCTGTGAGATGAATTAACAGAACACTAAGCAGTTTCTCAGAAAGTTTCTTTCCAGATTTCATCGGAGGATATTTCCTTTTTCACCATAGCCCTCTAAGGGCTTCCAAATATCACTTTGTCAATTCCAAAGAACTGTCTTAGCGAAAGGCTTCTTGAGGGGAAAGCTGTAACTCTGTGAGATGATTACATAGAACACAAAGAAATTTCTCACAAAGCTTCTTTCTCTTTGTTATCGGAGGATATTTCCTTTGGCCCTATAGTCTTCAAAGGGATCCGAAATATCTGTTCTCAGATTCCACAGAAATAAGGCTAGCAAAGAGATCCACGAAATACAGATGTAACTCTGTGAGATGAATTAACAGAACACTAAGCAGTTTCTCAGAAAGCTTCTTTCCAGATTTCATCTGAGGATATTTCCTTTTTCACCATAGCCCTCTATGGGCTTCCAAATATCACTTTGCCAATTCCACAAGAACTGTCTTAGCGAAAGGCTTCTTGAGGGGAAAGCTGTAACTCTGTGAGCTCATTTCACAGAACACAAAGAAGTTTCTCAGAAAGCTTCTTTCTGTTAGTTTTCGGAGGATATTTCCTTTGGCCCTATAGTCTTCAAAGGGATCCGAAATATCTGTTCTCAGATTCCACAGAAATAAGGCTAGCAAAGAGATCCACGAAATACAGATGTAACTCTGTGAGATGAATTAACAGAACACTAAGCAGTTTCTCAGAAAGCTTCTTTTCAGATTTCATCTGAGGATATTTCCTTTTTCACCATAGCCCTCTATGGGCTTTCAAATATCACTTTGCCAACTCCACAAGAACTGTCTTAGCGAAAGTCTTCTTGAGGGAAAGCTGTAACTCTGTGAGATGATTTCACAGAACACAAAGAAGTTTCTCAGAAAGCTTCTTTCTCTTTGTTATCGGAGGATATTTCCTTTGGCCCTATAGTCTTCAAAGGGATCCGAAATATCTGTTCTCAGATTCCACAGAAATAAGGCTAGCAAAGAGATCCACGAAATACAGATGTAACTCTGTGAGATGAATTAACAGAACACTAAGCAGTTTCTCAGAAAGCTTCTTTCCAGATTTCATCGGAGGATATTTCCTTTTTGACCATAGCCCTCTAAGGGCTTCCAAATATCACTTTGCCAATTCCACAAGAACTGTCTTAGCGAAAGGCTTCTTGAGGGGAAAGCTGTAACTCTGTGAGCTAATTTCACAGAACACAAAGAAGTTTCTCAGAAAGCTTCTTTCTCTTAGTTTTCGGAGGATATTTCCTTTGGCCCTAAAGTCTTCAAAGGGATCGGAAATATCTGTTCTCAAATTCCACAGAAATAAGCCTAGCAAAGAGATCCACGAAATACAGATGTTACTCTGTGAGATGAATTAACAGAACACTAAGCCGTTTCCAGAAAGCTTCTTTCCAGATTTCATCGGAGGATATTTCCTTTTTCACCATAGCCCTCTATGGGCTTCCAAATATCACTTTGCCAATTCCACAAGAACTGTCTTAGCGAAAGGCTTCTTGAGGGGAAAGCTGTAACTCTGTGAGATGATTTCACAGAACACAGAGAAGTTTCTCAGAAAGCTTCTTTCTCTTACTTATCGGAGGATATTTCCTTTGGCCCTATTGTCTTCAAAGGGATCCGAAATATCTGTTGTCAGATTCCACAGAAATAAGGCTAGCAAAGAGATCCACGAAATACAGATGTCACTCTGTGAGATGAATTAACAGAACACTAACCAGTCTCATAAAGCTTCTTTCCAGATTTCATCTGAGGATATTTCCTTTTTCACCATAGCCCTCTATGGACTTCCAAATATCACTTTGCCAATTCCACAAGAACTGTCTTAGCGAAAGGCTTCTTGAGGGGAAAGCTGTAACTCTGTGAGATGATTTCACAGAACACAAAGAAGTTTCTCAGAAATCTTCTTTCTCTTGGTTATCGGAGGATATTTCCTTTGGCCCTATAGTCTTCAAAGGGATCCGAAATATCTGTTCTCAGATTCCACAGAAATAAGGCTAGCAAAGAGATCCACGAAATACAGATGTAACTCTGTGCGATGAATTAACAGAACACTAAGCAGTTTCTCAGAAAGCTTCTTTCCAGATTTCATCTGAGGATATTTCCTTTTTCACCATAGCCCTCTATGGGCTTCCAAATATCACTTTGCCAATTCCACAAGAACTGTCTTAGCGAAAGGCTTCTTGAGGGGAAAGCTGTAACTCTGTGAGGTGATTTCATAGAACACAAAGCAGTTTCTCTGAAAGCTTTTTTCTCTTAGTTATCGGAAGATATTTCCTTTGGCCCTCTAGTCATCAAAGGGATCCTAAATATCTGTTCTCAGATTCCACAGAAATAAGCTTAGCAAAGAGATCCACGAAATATGGAAGAAACTCTGTGAGATGAATTAACAGAACACTAAGCAGCTTCTCAGAAAGCTTCTTTCCAGATTTCATCGGAGGATATTTCCTTTTTCACCATAGCCCTCTATGGGCTTCCAAATATCACTTTGCCAATTCCTCAAGAAATGACTTAGCGAAAGGCTTCTTGAGGGGAAAGCTGTAACTCTGTGAGATGATTTCACAGAACACAAAGAAGTTTCTCAGAAAGCTTCTTTCTCTTAGTTATCGGAGGATATTTCCTTTGGCCCTATAGTCTTCAAAGGGATCCGAAATATCTGTTCTCATATTCCACTGAAATAAGCCTAGCAAAGAGATCCACGAAATACAGATGTAACTCTGTGAGATGAATTAACAGAACACTAAGCCGTTTCTCAGAAAGCTTCTTTCCAGATCTCATCTGAGGATATTTGCTTTTTCACCATAGCCCTCTATGGGCTTCCAAATATCACTTTGCCAATTCCACAAGAACTGTCTTAGCGAAAGGCTTCTTGAGGGGAAAGCTGTAACTCTGTGAGATGATTTCACAGAATACAAAGAAGTTTCTCAGAAACCTTCTTTCTCTTAGTTATCGGAGGATATTTCCTTTGGCCCTATAGTCTTCAAAGGGTTCCGAAATATCTGTTCTCAGATTCCACAGAAATAAGGCTAGCAAAGAGATCCACGAAATACAGATGTAACAATGTGAGATGAATTAACAGAACACTAAGCAGTTTCTCAAAAAGCTTCTTTCCAGATTTCATCGGAGGATATTTCCTTTTTCACCATAGCCCTCTATGGGCTTCCAAATATCACTTGGCCAACTCCACAAGAACTGTCTTAGCGAAAGGCTTCTTGAGGGGAAAGCTGTAACTCTGTGAGATGATTTCACAGAACACAAAGAAGTTTCTCAGAAAGCTTCTTTCTCCTTGTTATCGGAGAATATTTCCTTTGGCCCTATAGTCTTCAAAGGGATCCGAAATACCTGTTCTCAGATTCCACAGAAATAAGGCTAGCAAAGAGATCCACGAAATACAGATGTAACTCTGTGAGATGAATTAACAGAACACTGAGCAGTTTCTCAGAAAGCTTCTTTCCAGCTTTCATCTTAGGATATTTCCTTTTTCACCATAGCCCTCTATGGGCTTCCAAATATCACTTTGCCAATTCCACAAGAACTGTCTTAGCGAAAGGCTTCTTGAGGGGAAAGCTGTAACTCTGTGAGCTCATTTCACAGAACACAAAGAAGTTTCTCAGAAAGCTTCTTTCTCTTAGTTATCGGAGGATATTTCCTTTGGCCCTATAGTCTTGAAAGGGATCCGAAATATCTGTTGTCAGATTCCACAGAAATAAGGCTAGCCAAGTGATCCACGAAATACAGATGTAACTCTGTGAGATGAATTAACAGAACACTAAGCAGTTTCTCAGAAAGTTTCTTTCCAGATTTCATCGGAGGATATTTCCTTTTTCACCATAGCCCTCTAAGGGCTTCCAAATATCACTTTGCCAATTCCACAAGAACTGTCTTAGCGAAAGGCTTCTTGAGGGGAAAGCTGTAACTCTGTGAGATGATTACATAGAACACAAAGAAATTTCTCACAAAGCTTCTTTCTCTTTGTTATCGGAGGATATTTCCTTTGGCCCTACAGTCTTCAAAGGGATCCGAAATATCTGTTCTCAGATTCCACAGAAATAAGGCTAGCAAAGAGATCCACGAAATACAGATGTAACTCTGTGAGATGAATTAACAGAACACTAAGCAGTTTCTCAGAAAGCTTCTTTCCAGATTTCATCTGAGGATATTTCCTTTTTCACCATAGCCCTCTATGGGCTTCCAAATATCACTTTGCCAATTCCACAAGAACTGTCTAAGCGAAAGGCTTCTTGAGGGGAAAGCTGTAACTCTGTGAGCTCATTTCACAGAACACAAAGAAGTTTCTCAGAAAGCTTCTTTCTCTTAGTTTTCGGAGGATATTTCCTTTGGCCCTATAGTCTTCAAAGGGATCCGAAATATCTGTTCTCAGATTCCACAGAAATAAGGCTAGCAAAGAGATCCACGAAATACAGATGTAACTCTGTGAGATGAATTAACAGAACCCTAAGCAGTTTCTCAGAAAGCTTCTTTCCAGATTTCATCTGAGGATATTTCCTTTTTCACCATACCGTCTATGGGCTTCCAAATATCACTTTGCCAATTCCACAAGAACTGTCTTAGCGAAAGGCTTCTTGAGGGGAAAGCTGTAACTCTGTGAGATGACTTCACAGAACACAAAGAAGTTTCTCAGAAAGCTTCTTTCTCTTTGTTATCGGAGGATATTTCCTTTGGCCCTGTAGTCTTCAAAGGGATCCTAAATATCTGTTCTCAGATTCCACAGAAATAAGGCTAGCAAAGAGATCCACGAAATATAGAAGAAACTCTGTGAGATGAATTAACAGAACACTAAGCAGTTTCTCAGAAAGCTTCTTTCCAGATTTCATCGGAGGATATTTCCTTTTTCACCATAGCCCTCTATGAGCTTCCAAATATCACTTTGCCAATTCCTCAAGAAATGACTTAGCGAAAGGCTTCTTGAGGGGAAAGCTGTAACTCTGTGAGATGATTTCACAGAACACAAAGAAGTTTCTCAGAAAGCTTCTTTCTCTTAGTTATCGGAGGATATTTCCTTTGGCCCTATAGTCTTCAAAGGGATCCGAAATATCTGTTCTCAGATTCCACAGAAATAAGCCTAGCAAAGAGATCCACGAAATACAGATGTAACTCTGTGAGATGAATTAACAGAACACTAAGCCGTTTCTCAGAAAGCTTCTTTCCAGATTTCATCGGAGGATATTTCCTTTTTCACCATAGCCCTCTATGGGCTTCCAAATATCACTTTGCCAATTCCACAAGAAATGTCTTAGCGAAAGGCTTCTTGAGGGGAAAGCTGTAACTCTGTGAGATGATTTCACAGAACCCAGAGAAGTTTCTCAGAAAGCTTCTTTCTCTTAGTTATTGGAGGATATTTCCTTTGGCCCTATAGTCTTCAAAGGGATCCGAAATATCTGTTCTCAGATTCCACAGAAATAAGGCTAGCAAAGAGATCCACGAAATACAGATGTAACTCTGTGAGATGAATTAACAGAACACTAAATAGTTTCTCAGAAAGCTTCTTTCCATATTTCATCGGAGGATATTTCCTTTTTCACCATAGCACTCTATGGCCTTCCAAATATCACTTTGCCAATTCCACAAGAACTGTCTTAGCGAAAGGCTTCTTGAGGGGAAAGCTGTAACTCTGTGAGATGATTTCACAGAACACAAAGAAGTTTCTCAGAAAGCTTCTTTCTCTTTGTTATCGGAGGATATTTCCTTTGGCCCTATAGTCTTCAAAGGGATCCGAAATATCTGTTCTCAGATTCCACAGAAATAAGGCTAGCAAAGAGATCCACGAAATATAGATGTAACTCTGTGAGATGACTTAAGAGAACACTAAGCAGTTTCTCAGAAAGCTTCTTTCCAGATTTCATCTGAGGATATTTCCTTTTTCACCATAGCCCTCTATGGGCTTCCAAATATCACTTTGCCAATTCCACAAGAACTGTCTTAGCGAAAGGCTTCTTGAGGGGAAAGCTGTAACTCTGTGAGATGATTTCACAGAACACAAAGAAGTTTCTCAGAAAGCTTCTTTCTCTTTGTTATCGGAGGATATTTCCTTTGGCCCTATAGTGTTCAAAGGGATCCGAAATATCTGTTCTCAGATTCCACAGAAATAAGGCTAGCAAAGAGATCCACGAAATATAGATGTAACTCTGTGAGATGAATTAACAGAACACTAAGCAGTTTCTCAGAAAGCTTCTTTCCAGATTTCATTGGAGGATATTTCCTTTTTCACCATAGCCCTCTATGGGCTTCCAAATATCACTTTGCCAATTCCACAAGAACTGTCTTAGCGAAAGGCTTCTTGAGGGGAAAGCTGTAACTCTGTGAGATGATTTCACAGAACACAAAGAAGTTTCTCAGAAAGCTTCTTTTTCTTTGTTATCCGAGGTAATTCCTTTGGCCCTATAGTCTTCAAAGGGATCCGAAATATCTGTTCTCAGATTCCACAGAAATAGGCTAGCCAAGTGATCCACGAAATACAGATGTAACGCTGTGAGATGAATTAACAGAACACTAAGCAGTTTCTCAGAAAGCTTCTTTCCAGATTTCATCTGAGGATATTTCCTTTTTCACCATAGCCCTCTATGGGCTTCCAAATATCACTTTGCCAATTCCACAAGAACTGTCTTAGCGAAAGGCTTCTTGAGGGGAAAGCTGTAACTCTGTGAGATGATTTCACAGAACACAAAGAAGTTTCTCAGAAAGCTTCTTTCTCTTAGTTATCGGAGGATATTTCCTTTGGCCCTGTAGTCTTCAAAGGGATCCGAAATATCTGTTCTCAGATTCCACAGAAATAAGGCTAGGAAAGAGATCCACGAAATACAGATGTAACAATGTGAGATGAATTAACAGAACACTAAACAGTTTCTCAGAAAGCTTCTTTCCAGATTTCATCTGAGGATATTTCCTTTTTCACCATAGCCCTCTATGGGCTTTCAAATATCACTTTGCCAACTCCACAAGAACTGTCTTAGCGAAAGTCTTCTTGAGGGAAAGCTGTAACTCTGTGAGATGATTTCACAGAACACAAAGAAGTTTCTCAGAAAGCTTCTTTCTCTTTGTTATCGGAGGATATTTCCTTTGGCCCTATAGTCTTCAAAGGGATCCGAAATATCTGTTCTCAGATTCCACAGAAATAAGGCTAGCAAAGAGATCCACGAAATACAGATGTAACTCTGTGAGATGAATTAACAGAACACTAAGCAGTTTCTCAGAAAGCTTCTTTCCAGATTTCATCGGAGGATATTTCCTTTTTGACCATAGCCCTCTAAGGGCTTCCAAATATCACTTTGCCAATTCCACAAGAACTGTCTTAGCAAAAGGCTTCTTGAGGGGAAAGCTGTAACTCTGTGAGCTAATTTCACAGAACACAAAGAAGTTTCTCAGAAAGCTTCTTTCTCTTAGTTTTCGGAGGATATTTCCTTTGGCCCTAAAGTCTTCAAAGGGATCGGAAATATCTGTTCTCAAATTCCACAGAAATAAGCCTAGCAAAGAGATCCACGAAATACAGATGTTACTCTGTGAGATGAATTAACAGAACACTAAGCCGTTTCTCAGAAAGCTTCTTTCCAGATTTCATCGGAGGATATTTCCTTTTTCACCATAGCCCTCTATGGGCTTCCAAATATCACTTTGCCAATTCCACAAGAACTGTCTTAGCGAAAGGCTTCTTGAGGGGAAAGCTGTAACTCTGTGAGATGATTTCACAGAACACAGAGAAGTTTCTCAGAAAGCTTCTTTCTCTTACTTATCGGAGGATATTTCCTTTGGCCCTATTGTCTTCAAAGGGATCCGAAATATCTGTTGTCAGATTCCACAGAAATAAGGCTAGCAAAGAGATCCACGAAATACAGATGTCACTCTGTGAGATGAATTAACAGAACACTAACCAGTCTCAGAAAGCTTCTTTCCAGATTTCATCGGAGGATATTTCCTTTTTCACCATAGCCCTCTATGTGCTTCCAAATATCACTTTGCCAATTCCACAAGAACTGTCTTAGCGAAAGGCTTCTTGAGGGGAAAGCTGTAACTCTGTGAGATGATTTCACAGAATACAAAGAAGTTTCTCAGAAAGCTTCTTTCTCTTAGTTATCGCAGGATATTTCCTTTGGCCCTATACTCTTCAAAGGGATCCGAAATATCTGTTCTCAGATTCCACAGAAATAAGCCTAGAAAAGAGATCCACGAAATACAGATGTAACTCTGTGAGATGAATTAACAGAACACTAAGCCGTTTCTCAGAAAGCTTCTTTCCAGATTTCATCGGAGGATATTTCCTTTTTCACCATAGCCCTCTATGGGCTTCCAAATATCACTTTGCCAATTCCACAAGAACTGTCTTAGCGAAAGGCTTCTTGAGGGGAAAGCTGTAACTCTGTGA
Source organism: Macaca fascicularis (assembly GCF_037993035.2). NCBI lineage: Eukaryota > Metazoa > Chordata > Mammalia > Primates > Cercopithecidae > Macaca > Macaca fascicularis. The sequence continues at coordinate 87,448,531 of NC_088379.1, forward strand.
GATGATTTCACAGAACACAAAGAAGTTTCTCAGAAAGCTTCTTTCTCTTGGTTATCGGAGGATATTTCCTTTGGCCCTATAGTCTTCAAACGGATCCGAAATATCTGTTCTCAGATTCCACAGAAATAAGGCTAGCAAAGAGATCCACGAAATATAGAAGTAACTCTGTGAGATGAATTAACAGAACACTAAGCAGTTTCTCAGAAAGCTTCTTTCCAGATATCATCGTAGGATATTTCCTTTTACACCATAGCCCTCTATGGGCTTCCAAATATCACTTTGCCAATTCCACAAGAACTGTCTTAGCGAAAGGCTTCTTGAGGAGAAAGCTGTAACTCTGTGAGATGATTTCACAGAACACAAAGAAGTTTCTCAGAAAGCTTCTTTCTCTTAGTTATCGGAGGATATTTCCTTTGGCCCTGTAGTCTTCAAAGGGATCCGAAATATCTGTTCTCAGATTCCACAGAAATAAGGCTAGCAAAGAGATCCACGAAATACAGATGTAACTCCGTGAGATGAATTAACAGAACACTAAGCAGTTTCTCAGAAAGCTTCTTTCCAGATTTCATCTGAGGATATTTCCTTTTTCACCATAGCCCTCTATGGGCTCCCAAATATCACTTTGCCAATTCCACAAGAACTGTCTTAGCGAAAGGCTTCTTGAGGGGAAAGCTGTAACTCTGTGAGGTGATTTCATAGAACACAAAGAAGTTTCTCTGAAAGCTTCTTTCTCTTAGTTATAGGAAGATATTTCCTTTGGCCCTCTAGTCATCAAAGGGATCCTAAATATCTGTTCTCAGATTCCACAGAAATAAGCCTAGCAAAGAGACCCACGAAATATGGAAGAAACTCTGTGAGATGAATTAACAGAACACTAAGCAGCTTCTCAGAAAGCTTCTTTCCAGATTTCATCGGAGGATATTTCCTTTTTCACCATAGCCCTCTATGGGCTTCCAAATATCACTTTGCCAATTCCTCAAGAAATGTCTTAGGGAAAGGCTTCTTGAGGGGAAAGCTGTAACTCTGTGAGATGATTTCACAGAACACAAAGAAGTTTCTCAGAAAGCTTCTTTCTCTTAGTTATCGGAGGATATTTCCTTTGGCCCTATAGTCTTCAAAGGGATCCGAAATATCTGTTCTCATATTCCACTGAAATAAGCCTAGCAAAGTGATCCACGAAATACAGATGTAACTCTGTGAGATGAATTAACAGAACACTAAGCCGTTTCTCAGAAAGCTTCTTTCCAGATTTCATCGGAGGATATTTCCTTTTTCACCATAGCCTTCTATGGGCTTCCAAATATCACTTTGCCAATTCCACAAGAACTGTCTTAGCGAAAGGCTTCTTGAGGGGAAAGTTGTAACTCTGTGAGATGATTTCACAGAATACAAAGAAGTTTCTCAGAAAGCTTCTTTCTCTTAGTTATCGGAGGATATTTCCTTTGGCCCTATAGTCTTCAAAGGGATCCGAAATATCTGTTCTCAGATTCCACAGAAATAAGCCTAGCAAAGAGATCCACGAAATACAGATGTAACTCTGTGAGATGAATTAACAGAACACTAAGCCGTTTCTCAGAAAGCTTCTTTCCAGATTTCATCGGAGGATATTTCCTTTTTCACCATAGCCCTCTATGGGCTTCCAAATATCACTTTGCCAATTCCACAAGAACTGTCTTAGCGAAAGGCTTCTTGAGGGGAAAGCTGTAACTCTGTGAGATGATTTCACAGAACACAAAGAAGTTTCTCAGAAACCTTCTTTCTCTTAGTTATCGGAGGATATTTCCTTTGGCCCTATAGTCTTCAAAGGGATCCGAAATATCTGTTCTCAGATTCCACAGAAATAAGGCTAGCAAAGAGATCCACGAAATACAGATGTAACAATGTGAGATGAATTAACAGAACACTAAGCAGTTTCTCAAAAAGCTTCTTTCCAGATTTCATCGGAGGATATTTCCTTTTTCACCATAGCCCTCTATGGGCTTCCAAATATCACTTGGCCAACTCCACAAGAACTGTCTTAGCGAAAGGCTTCTTGAGGGGAAAGCTGTAACTCTGTGAGATGATTTCACAGAACACAAAGAAGTTTCTCAGAAAGCTTCTTTCTCTTTGTTATCGGAGAATATTTCCTTTGGCCCTATAGTCTTCAAAGGGATCCGAAATACCTGTTCTCAGATTCCACAGAAATAAGGCTAGCAAAGAGATCCACGAAATACAGATGTAACTCTGTGAGATGAATTAACAGAACACTGAGCAGTTTCTCAGAAAGCTTCTTTCCAGCTTTCATCTTAGGATATTTCCTTTTTCACCATAGCCCTCTATGGGCTTCCAAATATCACTTTGCCAATTCCACAAGAACTGTCTTAGCGAAAGGCTTCTTGAGCGGAAAGCTGTAACTCTGTGAGCTCATTTCACAGAACACAAAGAAGTTTCTCAGAAAGCTTCTTTCTCTTAGTTATCGGAGGATATTTCCTTTGGCCCTATAGTCTTGAAAGGGATCCGAAATATCTGTTGTCAGATTCCACAGAAATAAGGCTAGCCAAGTGATCCACGAAATACAGATATAACTCTCTGAGATGAATTAACAGAACACTAAGCAGTTTCTCAGAAAGTTTCTTTCCAGATTTCATCGGAGGATATTTCCTTTTTCACCATAGCCCTCTAAGGGCTTCCAAATATCACTTTGCCAATTCCACAAGAACTGTCTTAGCGAAAGGCTTCTTGAGGGGAAAGCTGTAACTCTGTGAGATGATTACATAGAACACAAAGAAATTTCTCACAAAGCTTCTTTCTCTTTGTTATCGGAGGATATTTCCTTTGGCCCTATAGTCTTCAAAGGGATCCGAAATATCTGTTCTCAGATTCCACAGAAATAAGGCTAGCAAAGAGATCCACGAAATACAGATGTAACTCTGTGAGATGAATTAACAGAACACTAAGCAGTTTCTCAGAAAGCTTCTTTCCAGATTTCATCTGAGGATATTTCCTTTTTCACCATAGCCCTCTATGGGCTTCCAAATATCACTTTGCCAATTCCACAAGAACTGTCTTAGCGAAAGGCTTCTTGAGGGGAAAGCTGTAACTCTGTGAGCTCATTTCACAGAACACAAAGAAGTTTCTCAGAAAGCTTCTTTCTCTTAGTTTTCGGAGGATATTTCCTTTGGCCCTATAGTCTTCAAAGGGATCCGAAATATCTGTTCTCAGATTCCACAGAAATAAGGCTAGCAAAGAGATCCACGAAATACAGATGTAACTCTGTGAGATGAATTAACAGAACCCTAAGCAGTTTCTCAGAAAGCTTCTTTCCAGATTTCATCTGAGGATATTTCCTTTTTCACCATAGCCGTCTATGGGCTTCCAAATATCACTTTGCCAATTCCACAAGAAATGTCTTAGCGAAAGGCTTCTTGAGGGGAAAGCTGTAACTCTGTGAGATGACTTCACAGAACACAAAGAAGTTTCTCAGAAAGCTTCTTTCTCTTTGTTATCGGAGGATATTTCCTTTGGCCCTGTAGTCTTCAAAGGGATCCTAAATATCTGTTCTCAGATTCCACAGAAATAAGGCTAAGCAAAGAGATCCACGAAATATAGAAGAAACTCTGTGAGATGAATTAAAAGAACACTAAGCAGTTTCTCAGAAAGCTTCTTTCCAGATTTCATCGGAGGATATTTCCTTTTTCACCATAGCCCTCTATGAGCTTCCAAATATCACTTTGCCAATTCCTCAAGAAATGACTTAGCGAAAGGCTTCTTGAGGGGAAAGCTGTAACTCTGTGAGATGATTTCACAGAACACAAAGAAGTTTCTCAGAAAGCTTCTTTCTCTTAGTTATCGGAGGATATTTCCTTTGGCCCTATAGTCTTCAAAGGGATCCGAAATATCTGTTCTCAGATTCCACAGAAATAAGCCTAGCAAAGAGATCCACGAAATACAGATGTAACTCTGTGAGATGAATTAACAGAACACTAAGCCGTTTCTCAGAAAGCTTCTTTCCAGATTTCATCGGAGGATATTTCCTTTTTCACCATAGCCCTCTATGGGCTTCCAAATATCACTTTGCCAATTCCACAAGAAATGTCTTAGCGAAAGGCTTCTTGAGGGGAAAGCTGTAACTCTGTGAGATGATTTCACAGAACCCAGAGAAGTTTCTCAGAAAGCTTCTTTCTCTTAGTTATTGGAGGATATTTCCTTTGGCCCTATAGTCTTCAAAGGGATCCGAAATATCTGATCTCAGATTCCACAGAAATAAGGCTAGCAAAGAGATCCACGAAATACAGATGTAACTCTGTGAGATGAATTAACAGAACACTAAATAGTTTCTCAGAAAGCTTCTTTCCATATTTCATCGGAGGATATTTCCTTTTTCACCATAGCACTCTATGGCCTTCCAAATATCACTTTGCCAATTCCACAAGAACTGTCTTAGCGAAAGGCTTCTTGAGGGGAAAGCTGTAACTCTGTGAGATGATTTCACAGAACACAAAGAAGTTTCTCAGAAAGCTTCTTTCTCTTTGTTATCGGAGGATATTTCCTTTGGCCCTATAGTCTTCAAAGGGATCCGAAATATCTGTTCTCAGATTCCACAGAAATAAGGCTAGCAAAGAGATCCACGAAATATAGATGTAACTCTGTGAGATGACTTAAGAGAACACTAAGCAGTTTCTCAGAAAGCTTCTTTCCAGATTTCATCTGAGGATATTTCCTTTTTCACCATAGCCCTCTATGGGCTTCCAAATATCACTTTGCCAATTCCACAAGAACTGTCTTAGCGAAAGGCTTCTTGAGGGGAAAGCTGTAACTCTGTGAGATGATTTCACAGAACACAAAGAAGTTTCTCAGAAAGCTTCTTTCTCTTTGTTATCGGAGGATATTTCCTTTGGCCCTATAGTGTTCAAAGGGATCCGAAATATCTGTTCTCAGATTCCACAGAAATAAGGCTAGCAAAGAGATCCACGAAATATAGATGTAACTCTGTGAGATGAATTAACAGAACACTAAGCAGTTTCTCAGAAACCTTCTTTCCAGATTTCATTGGAGGATATTTCCTTTTTCACCATAGCCCTCTATGGGCTTCCAAATATCACTTTGCCAATTCCACAAGAACTGTCTTAGCGAAAGGCTTCTTGAGGGGAAAGCTGTAACTCTGTGAGATGATTTCACAGAACACAAAGAAGTTTCTCAGAAAGCTTCTTTTTCTTTGTTATCCGAGGTAATTCCTTTGGCCCTATAGTCTTCAAAGGGATCCGAAATATCTGTTCTCAGATTCCACAGAAATAAGGCTAGCCAAGTGATCCACGAAATACAGATGTAACGGTGTGAGATGAATTAACAGAACACTAAGCAGTTTCTCAGAAAGCTTCTTTCCAGATTTCATCTGAGGATATTTCCTTTTTCACCATAGCCCTCTATGGGCTTCCAAATATCACTTTGCCAATTCCACAAGAACTGTCTTAGCGAAAGGCTTCTTGAGGGGAAAGCTGTAACTCTGAGATGATTTCACAGAACACAAAGAAGTTTCTCAGAAAGCTTCTTTCTCTTAGTTATCGGAGGATATTTCCTTTGGCCCTGTAGTCTTCAAAGGGATCCGAAATATCTGCTCAGATTCCACAGAAATAAGGCTAGCAAAGAGATCCACGAAATACAGATGTAACTCTGGGAGATGAATTAACAGAACACTAAGCAGTTTCTCAGAAAGCTTCTTTCCAGATTTCATCTGAGGATATTTCCTTTTTCACCATAGCCGTCTATGGGCTTCCAAATATCACTTTGCCAATTCCACAAGAACTGTCTTAGCGAAAGGCTTCTTGAGGGGAAAGCTGTAACTCTCTGAGATGATTTCACAGAACACAAAGAAGTTTCTCAGAAAGCTTCTTTCTCTTTGTTATCGGAGGATATTTCCTTTGGCCCTATAGTCTTCAAAGGGATCCGAAATACCTGTTCTCAGATTCCACAGAAATAAGGCTAGCAAAGAGATCCACGAAATACAGATGTAACTCTGTGAGATGAATTAACAGAACACTGAGCAGTTTCTCAGAAAGCTTCTGTCCAGATTTCATCTGAGGATATTTCCTTTTTCACCATAGCCCTCTAAGGGCTTCCAAATATCACTTTGCCAATTCCACAAGAACTGTCTTAGCGAAAGGCTTCTTGAGGGGAAAGCTCTAACTCTGTGAGCTCATTTCACAGAACACAAAGAAGTTTCTCAGAAAGCTTCTTTCTCTTAGTTTTCGGAGGATATTTCCTTTGGCCCTATAGTCTTCAAAGGGATCCGAAATATCTGTTCTCAGATTCCACAGAAATAAGGCTAGCAAAGAGATCCACGAAATATAGATGTAACTCTGTGAGATGAATTAACAGAACACTAAGCAGTTTCTCAGAAAGCTTCTTTCCATATTTCATCGGAGGATATTTCCTTTTTCACCATAGCACTCTATGGGCTTCCAAATATCACTTTGCCAATTCCACAGGAACTGTCTTAGCGAAAGGCTTCTTGAGGGGAAAGCTGTAACTCTGTGAGATGATTTCACAGAACACAAAGAAGTTTCTCAGAAACCTTCTTTCTCTTAGTTATCGGAGGATATTTCCTTTGGCCCTATAGTCTTCAAAGGGATCCGAAATATCTGTTCTCAGATTCCACAGAAATAAGGCTAGCAAAGAGATCCACGAAATACAGATGTAACTCTGTGAGATGAATTAACAGAACACTAAGCAGTTTCTCAGAAAGCTTCTTTCCAGATTTCATCGGAGGATATTCCCTTTTTCACCATAGCCCTCTATGGGCTTCCAAATATCACTTTGCCAATTCCACAAGAACTGTCTTAGCGAAAGGCTTCTTGAGGGGAAAGCTGTAACTCTGTGAGATGATTTCACAGAACACAAAGAAGTTTCTCAGAAAGCTTCTTTCTCTTAGTTATCGGAGGATATTTCCTTTGGCCCTATAGTCTTCAAAGGGATCCGAAATATCTGTTCTCAGATTCCACAGAAATAAGCCTAGCAAAGAGATCCACGAAATACAGATGTAACTCTGTGAGATGAATTAACAGAACACTAAGCCGTTTCTCAGAAAGCTTCTTTCCAGATTTCATCGGAGGATATTTCCTTTTTCACCATAGCCCTCTATGGGCTTCCAAATATCACTTTGCCAATTCCACAAGAAATGTCTTAGCGAAAGGCTTCTTGAGGGGAAAGCTGTAACTCTGTGAGATGATTTCACAGAACCCAGAGAAGTTTCTCAGAAAGCTTCTTTCTCTTAGTTATTGGAGGATATTTCCTTTGGCCCTATAGTCTTCAAAGGGATCCGAAATATCTGATCTCAGATTCCACAGAAATAAGGCTAGCAAAGAGATCCACGAAATACAGATGTAACTCTGTGAGATGAATTAACAGAACACTAAATAGTTTCTCAGAAAGCTTCTTTCCATATTTCATCGGAGGATATTTCCTTTTTCACCATAGCACTCTATGGCCTTCCAAATATCACTTTGCCAATTCCACAAGAACTGTCTTAGCGAAAGGCTTCTTGAGGGGAAAGCTGTAACTCTGTGAGATGATTTCACAGAACACAAAGAAGTTTCTCAGAAAGCTTCTTTCTCTTTGTTATCGGAGGATATTTCCTTTGGCCCTATAGTCTTCAAAGGGATCCGAAATATCTGTTCTCAGATTCCACAGAAATAAGGCTAGCAAAGAGATCCACGAAATATAGATGTAACTCTGTGAGATGACTTAAGAGAACACTAAGCAGTTTCTCAGAAAGCTTCTTTCCAGATTTCATCTGAGGATATTTCCTTTTTCACCATAGCCCTCTATGGGCTTCCAAATATCACTTTGCCAATTCCACAAGAACTGTCTTAGCGAAAGGCTTCTTGAGGGGAAAGCTGTAACTCTGTGAGATGATTTCACAGAACACAAAGAAGTTTCTCAGAAAGCTTCTTTCTCTTTGTTATCGGAGGATATTTCCTTTGGCCCTATAGTGTTCAAAGGGATCCGAAATATCTGTTCTCAGATTCCACAGAAATAAGGCTAGCAAAGAGATCCACGAAATATAGATGTAACTCTGTGAGATGAATTAACAGAACACTAAGCAGTTTCTCAGAAACCTTCTTTCCAGATTTCATTGGAGGATATTTCCTTTTTCACCATAGCCCTCTATGGGCTTCCAAATATCACTTTGCCAATTCCACAAGAACTGTCTTAGCGAAAGGCTTCTTGAGGGGAAAGCTGTAACTCTGTGAGATGATTTCACAGAACACAAAGAAGTTTCTCAGAAAGCTTCTTTTTCTTTGTTATCCGAGGTAATTCCTTTGGCCCTATAGTCTTCAAAGGGATCCGAAATATCTGTTCTCAGATTCCACAGAAATAAGGCTAGCCAAGTGATCCACGAAATACAGATGTAACGGTGTGAGATGAATTAACAGAACACTAAGCAGTTTCTCAGAAAGCTTCTTTCCAGATTTCATCTGAGGATATTTCCTTTTTCACCATAGCCCTCTATGGGCTTCCAAATATCACTTTGCCAATTCCACAAGAACTGTCTTAGCGAAAGGCTTCTTGAGGGGAAAGCTGTAACTCTGAGATGATTTCACAGAACACAAAGAAGTTTCTCAGAAAGCTTCTTTCTCTTAGTTATCGGAGGATATTTCCTTTGGCCCTGTAGTCTTCAAAGGGATCCGAAATATCTGCTCAGATTCCACAGAAATAAGGCTAGCAAAGAGATCCACGAAATACAGATGTAACTCTGGGAGATGAATTAACAGAACACTAAGCAGTTTCTCAGAAAGCTTCTTTCCAGATTTCATCTGAGGATATTTCCTTTTTCACCATAGCCGTCTATGGGCTTCCAAATATCACTTTGCCAATTCCACAAGAACTGTCTTAGCGAAAGGCTTCTTGAGGGGAAAGCTGTAACTCTCTGAGATGATTTCACAGAACACAAAGAAGTTTCTCAGAAAGCTTCTTTCTCTTTGTTATCGGAGGATATTTCCTTTGGCCCTATAGTCTTCAAAGGGATCCGAAATACCTGTTCTCAGATTCCACAGAAATAAGGCTAGCAAAGAGATCCACGAAATACAGATGTAACTCTGTGAGATGAATTAACAGAACACTGAGCAGTTTCTCAGAAAGCTTCTGTCCAGATTTCATCTGAGGATATTTCCTTTTTCACCATAGCCCTCTAAGGGCTTCCAAATATCACTTTGCCAATTCCACAAGAACTGTCTTAGCGAAAGGCTTCTTGAGCGGAAAGCTCTAACTCTGTGAGCTCATTTCACAGAACACAAAGAAGTTTCTCAGAAAGCTTCTTTCTCTTAGTTTTCGGAGGATATTTCCTTTGGCCCTATAGTCTTCAAAGGGATCCGAAATATCTGTTCTCAGATTCCACAGAAATAAGGCTAGCAAAGAGATCCACGAAATATAGATGTAACTCTGTGAGATGAATTAACAGAACACTAAGCAGTTTCTCAGAAAGCTTCTTTCCATATTTCATCGGAGGATATTTCCTTTTTCACCATAGCACTCTATGGGCTTCCAAATATCACTTTGCCAATTCCACAGGAACTGTCTTAGCGAAAGGCTTCTTGAGGGGAAAGCTGTAACTCTGTGAGATGATTTCACAGAACACAAAGAAGTTTCTCAGAAACCTTCTTTCTCTTAGTTATCGGAGGATATTTCCTTTGGCCCTATAGTCTTCAAAGGGATCCGAAATATCTGTTCTCAGATTCCACAGAAATAAGGCTAGCAAAGAGATCCACGAAATACAGATGTAACTCTGTGAGATGAATTAACAGAACACTAAGCAGTTTCTCAGAAAGCTTCTTTCCAGATTTCATCTGAGGATATTTCCTTTTTCACCATAGCCCTCTATGGGCTCCCAAATATCACTTTGCCAATTCCACAAGAACTGTCTTAGCGAAAGGCTTCTTGAGGGGAAAGCTGTAACTCTGTGAGATGATTTCACAGAACACAAAGAAGTTTCTCAGAAAGCTTCTTTCTCTTAGTTATCGGAGGATATTTCCTTTGGCCCTATAGTCTTCAAAGGGATCCGAAATATCTGTTCTAAGATTCCAGAGAAATAAGGCTAGCAAAGAGATCCACGAAATACAGATGTAACTGTTTGAGATGAATTAACAGAACACTAAGCAGTTTCTCAGAAAGCTTCTTTCCAGATTTCATGTGAGGATATTTCCTTTTTCACCTTAGCCCTCTATGTGCTTTCAAATATCACTTTGCCAATTCCACAAGAACTGTCTTAGTGAAAGGCTTCTTGAGGGAAAGCTGTAACTCTGTGAGATGATTTCACAGAGCACAAAGAAGTTTCTCAGAAAGCTTCTTTCTCTTTGTTATCGGAGGATTTTTCCTTTGGCCCTATAGTCTTCAAAGGGATCCGAAATATCTGTTCTCAGATTCCACAGAAATAAGGCTAGCAAAGAGATCCACGAAATACAGATCTAACTCTGTGAGTGGATGTCACACATCACAGAGCAGTTTCACAGAAAGCTTCTTTCCAGATTTCATCTGAGGATATTTCCTTTTTCACCATAGCCCTCTATGGGCTTCCAAATATCACTTTGCCAATTCCACAAGAACTGTCTTAGCGAAAGGCTTCTTGAGGGGAAAGCTGTAACTCTGTGAGATGATTTCATAGAACACAAAGAAGTTTCTCAGAAAGCTTCTTTCTCTTAGTTATCGGAGGATATTTCCTTTGGCCCTATAGTCTTCAAAGGGATCCGAAATATCTGTTCTCAGATTCCACAGAAATAAGGCTAGCAAAGAGATCCACGAAATACAGATGTAACTCTGTGAGATGAATTAACAGAACACTAAGCAGTTTCTCAGAAAGCTTCTTTCCAGATTTCATCAGAGGATATTTCCTTTTTCACCATAGACCTCTATGGGCTTTCAAATATTACTTTGCCAATTCCACAAGAACTGTCTTAGCGAAAGGCTTCTTGAGGGAAAGCTGTAACTCTGTGAGATGATTCCACAGAACACAAAGAAGTTTCTCAGAAAGCTTCTTTCTCTTTGTTATCGGAGGATATTTCCTTTGGCCCTATAGTCTTCAAAGGGATCCGAAATATCTGTTTTCAGATTCCACAGAAATAAGGCTAGCAATGAGATCCACGAAATACAGATGTAACTCTGTGAGATGAATTAACAGAACACTAAGCAGTTTCTCAGAAAGCTTCTTTCCAGATTTCATCTGAGGATATTTCCTTTTTCACCATTGCCCTCTATGGGCTTCCAAATATCACTTTGCCAATTCCACAAGAACTGTCTTAGCGAAAGGCTTCTTGAGGCGAAAGCTGTAACTCTGTGAGATGATTTCACAGAACACAAAGAAGTTTCTCAGAAAGCTTCTTTTCCTTTGGTATCCGAGGTAATTCCTTTGGCACTATAGTCTTCAAAGGGATCCGAAATATCTGTTCTCAGATTCCACAGAAATAAGGCTAGCCAAGTGATCCACGAAATACAGATGTAACTCTGTGAGATGAATTAACAGAACACTAAGCAGTTTCTCAGAAAGCTTCTTTCCAGATTTCATCTGAGGATATTTCCTTTTTCACCATAGCCCTTTATGGGCTTCCAAATGTCACTTTGCCAATTCCACAAGAACTGTCTTAGCGAAAGGCTTCTTGAGGGGAAAGCTGTAACTCTCTGAGATGATTTCACGGAACACAAAGAAGTTTCTCAGAAAGCTTCTTTCTCTTTGTTATCGGAGGATATTTCCTTTGGCCCTATAGTCGTCAAAGGTATCCGAAATACCTGTTCTCAGATTCTACAGAAATAAGGCTAGCAAAGAGACCCACGAAATACAGATGTAACACTGTGAGATGAATTAACAGAACACTAAGCAGTTTCTCAGAAAGCTTCTTTCCAGATTTCATCTGAGGATATTTCCTTTTTCACCATAGCCCTCTATGGGCTTCCAAATATCACTTTGCCAATTCCACAAGAACTGTCTTGGCGAAAGGCTTCTTGAGGGGAAAGCTGTAACTCTGAGAGCTCATTTCACAGAACACAAAGAAGTTTCTCAGAAAGCTTCTTTCTCTTAGTTATCGGAGGATATTTCCTTTGGCCCTATAGTCTTCAAAGGGATCCGAAATATCTGTTCTCAGATTCCACATAAATAAGGCTAGCAAAGAGATCAACGAAATACAGATCTAACTCTGTGAGTGGATGTCACACATCACAGAGCAGTTTCTCAGAAAGCTTCTTTCCAGATTTCATCCGAGGATATTTCCTTTTTCACCGTAGCCCTCTATAGGCTTCCAAATATCACTTTGCCAATTCCACAAGAACTGTCTTAGCGAAAGGCTTCTTGACGGGAAAGCTGTAACTCTGTGAGATGATTTCATAGAACACAAAGAAGTTTCTCAGAAAGCTTCTTTCTCTTAGTTATCGGAGGATATTTCCTTTGGCCCTATAGTCTTCAAAGGGATCCGAAATATCTGTTCTCAGATTCCACAGAAATAAGGCTAGCAAAGAGATCCACGAAATACAGATGTAACTCTGTGAGATGAATTAACAGAACACTAAGCAGTTTCTCAGAAAGCTTCTTTCCAGATTTCATCTGAGGATATTTCCTTTTTCACCATAGCCCTCTATGGGCTTCCAAATATCACTTTGCCAATTCCACAAGAACTGTCTTAGCGAAAGGCTTCTTGAGGGGAAAGCTGTAACTCTCTGAGATGATTTCACAGAACACAAAGAAGTTTCTCAGAAAGCTTCTTTCTCTTTGTTATCGGAGGATATTTCCTTTGGCCCTATAGTCTTCAAAGGGATCCGAAATACCTGTTCTCAGATTCCACAGAAATAAGGCTAGCAAAGAGGTCCACGAAATACAGATGTAACTCTGTGAGAAGAATTAACAGAACACTGAGCAGTTTCTCAGAAAGCTTCTGTCCAGATTTCATCTGAGGATATTTCCTTTTTCACCATAGCCCTCTATGGGCTTCCAAATATCACTTTGCCAATTCCACAAGAACTGTCTTAGCGAAAGGCTTCTTGAGGGGAAAGCTCTAACTCTGTGAGCTCATTTCACAGAACACAAAGAAGTTTCTCAGAAAGCTTCTTTCTCTTAGTTTTCGGAGGATATTTCCTTTGGCCCTATAGTCTTCAAAGGGATCCGAAATATCTGTTCTCAGATTCCACAGAAATAAGGCTAGCAAAGAGATCCACGAAATATAGATGTAACTCTGTGAGATGAATTAACAGAACACTAAGCAGTTTCTCAGAAAGCTTCTTTCCATATTTCATCGGAGGATATTTCCTTTTTCACCATAGCACTCTATGGGCTTCCAAATATCACTTTGCCAATTCCACAAGAACTGTCTTAGCGAAAGGCTTCTTGAGGGGAAAGCTGTAACTCTGTGAGATGATTTCACAGAACACAAAGAAGTTTCTCAGAAACCTTCTTTCTCTTAGTTATCGGAGGATATTTCCTTTGGCCCTATAGTCTTCAAAGGGATCCGAAATATCTGTTCTCAGATTCCACAGAAATAAGGCTAGCAAACAGATCCACGAAATACAGATGTAACTCTGTGAGATGAATTAACAGAACACTAAGCAGTTTCTCAGAAAGCTTCTTTCCAGATTTCATCTGAGGATATTTCCTTTTTCACCATATTTCCTCTATGGGCTTCCAAATATCACTTTGCCAATTCCACAAGAACTGTCTTAGCGAAAGGCTTCTTGAGGGAAAGCTGTAACTCTGTGAGGTGATTTCACAGAACACAAAGAAGTTTCTCAGAAAGCTTCTTTCTCTTTGTTATCGGAGGATATTTCCTTTGGCCCTATAGTCTTCAAAGGGATCCGAAATATCTGTTCTCAGATTCCACAGAAATAAGGCTAGCAAAGACATCCAAGAAATACAGAAGTAACTCTGTGAGATGAATTAACAGAACACTAAGCCGTTTCTCAGAAAGCTTCTTTCCAGATTTCATCTGAGGATATTTCCTTTTTCACCATAGCCCTCTAGGGGTTCCAAATATCACTTTGCCAATTCCACAAGAACTGTCTTAGCAAAAGGATTCTTGAGGGGAAAGCTGTAACTCTGTGAGGTGATTTCACAGAACACAAAGAAGTTTCTCAGAAAGCTTCTTTCTCTTTGTTATCGGAGGATATTTCCTTTGGCCCTATAGTCTTCAAAGGGATCCGAAATATCTGTTCTCAGATTCCACAGAAATAAGGCTAGCAAAGAGATCATCGAAATATAGATGTAACTCTGTGAGATGAATTAACAGAACACTAAGCAGTTTCTCAGAAAGCTTCTTTCCAGATTTCATCTGAGGATATTTCCTTTTTCACCATAGCCCTCTATGGGCTTCCAAATATCACTTTGCCAATTCCACAAGAACTGTCTTAGCGAAAGGCTTCTTGAGGCGAAAGCTGTAACTCTGTGAGATGATTTCACAGAACACAAAGAAGTTTCTCAGAAAGCTTCTTTTCCTTTGGTATCCGAGGTAATTCCTTTGGCACTATAGTCTTCAAAGGGATCCGAAATATCTGTTCTCAGATTCCACAGAAATAAGGCTAGCCAAGTGATCCACGAAATACAGATGTAACTCTGTGAGATGAATTAACAGAACACTAAGCAGTTTCTCAGAAAGCTTCTTTCCAGATTTCATCTGAGGATATTTCCTTTTTCACCATAGACCTCTATGGGCTTTCAAATATCACTTTGCCAATTCCACAACAACTGTCTTAGCGAAAGGCTTCTTGAGGGAAAGCTGTAACTCTGTGAGATGATTTCACAGAACACAAAGAAATTTCTCAGAAAGCTTCTTTCTCTTTGTTATCGGAGGATATTTCCTTTGGCCCTATAGTCTTCAAAGGGATCCGAAATATCTGTTTTCAGATTCCACAGAAATAAGGCTAGCAAAGAGATCCACGAAATACAGATGTAACTCTGTGCGATGAATTAACAGAACACTAAGCAGTTTCTCAGAAAGCTTCTTTCCAGATTTCATCAGAGGATATTTCCTTTTTCACCATAGCCCTCTACTGGCTTCCAAATATCACTATGCCAATTCCACAAGAACTGTCTTAGCGAAAGGCTTCTTGAGGGGAAAGCTGTAACTCTGTGAGATGATTTCACAGAACACAAAGAAGTTTCTCAGAAAGCTTCTTTCTCTTTGTTATCGGAGGATATTTCCTTTGGCCCTATAGTCTTCAAAGGGATCCGAAATATCGGTTCTCAGATTCCACAGAAATAAGGCTAGCAAAGAGATCCACGAAATATAGAAGTAACTATGTGAGATGAATTAACAGAACACTAAGCAGTTTCTCAGAAAGCTTCTTTCCAGATTTCATCGAAGGATATTTCCTTTTTCACCATAGCCCTCTATGGGCTTCCAAATATCACTTTACCAATTCCTCAAGAAATGTCTTAGCGAAAGGCTTCTTGAGGGGAAAGCTGTAACTCTGTGAGATGATTTCACAGAACACAAAGAAGTTTCTCAGAAAGCTTCTTTCTCTTTGTTATCGGAGGATATTTCCTTTGGCCCTATATTCTTCAAAGGGTTCGGAAATATCTGTTCTCAGATTCCACAGAAATAAGGCTAGCAAAGACATCCAAGAAATACAGAAGTAACTCTGTGAGATGAATTAACAGAACACTAAGCCGTTTCTCAGAAAGCTTCTTTCCAGATTTCATCTGAGGATATTTCCTTTTTCACCATAGCCCTCAAGGGGTTCCAAATATCACTTTGCCAATTCCACAAGAACTGTGTTAGCGAAAGGCTTCTTGAGGGGAAAGCTGTAACTCTGTGAGATGATTTCACAGAACACAAAGAAGTTTCTCAGAAACCTTCTTTCTCTTAGTTATCGGAGGATATTTCCTTTGGCCCTATAGTCTTCAAAGGGATCCGAAATATCTGTTCTCAGATTCCACAGAAATAAGGCTAGCAAACAGATCCACGAAATACAGATGTAACTCTGTGAGATGAATTAACAGAACACTAAGCAGTTTCTCAGAAAGCTTCTTTCCAGATTTCATCTGAGGATATTTCCTTTTTCACCATATTTCCTCTATGGGCTTCCAAATATCACTTTGCCAATTCCACAAGAACTGTCTTAGCGAAAGGCTTCTTGAGGGAAAGCTGTAACTCTGTGAGGTGATTTCACAGAACACAAAGAAGTTTCTCAGAAAGCTTCTTTCTCTTTGTTATCGGAGGATATTTCCTTTGGCCCTATAGTCTTCAAAGGGATCCGAAATATCTGTTCTCAGATTCCACAGAAATAAGGCTAGCAAAGACATCCAAGAAATACAGAAGTAACTCTGTGAGATGAATTAACAGAACACTAAGCCGTTTCTCAGAAAGCTTCTTTCCAGATTTCATCTGAGGATATTTCCTTTTTCACCATAGCCCTCTAGGGGTTCCAAATATCACTTTGCCAATTCCACAAGAACTGTCTTAGCAAAAGGATTCTTGAGGGGAAAGCTGTAACTCTGTGAGGTGATTTCACAGAACACAAAGAAGTTTCTCAGAAAGCTTCTTTCTCTTTGTTATCGGAGGATATTTCCTTTGGCCCTATAGTCTTCAAAGGGATCCGAAATATCTGTTCTCAGATTCCACAGAAATAAGGCTAGCAAAGAGATCATCGAAATATAGATGTAACTCTGTGAGATGAATTAACAGAACACTAAGCAGTTTCTCAGAAAGCTTCTTTCCAGATTTCATCTGAGGATATTTCCTTTTTCACCATAGCCCTCTATGGGCTTCCAAATATCACTTTGCCAATTCCACAAGAACTGTCTTAGCGAAAGGCTTCTTGAGGCGAAAGCTGTAACTCTGTGAGATGATTTCACAGAACACAAAGAAGTTTCTCAGAAAGCTTCTTTTCCTTTGGTATCCGAGGTAATTCCTTTGGCACTATAGTCTTCAAAGGGATCCGAAATATCTGTTCTCAGATTCCACAGAAATAAGGCTAGCCAAGTGATCCACGAAATACAGATGTAACTCTGTGAGATGAATTAACAGAACACTAAGCAGTTTCTCAGAAAGCTTCTTTCCAGATTTCATCTGAGGATATTTCCTTTTTCACCATAGACCTCTATGGGCTTTCAAATATCACTTTGCCAATTCCACAACAACTGTCTTAGCGAAAGGCTTCTTGAGGGAAAGCTGTAACTCTGTGAGATGATTTCACAGAACACAAAGAAATTTCTCAGAAAGCTTCTTTCTCTTTGTTATCGGAGGATATTTCCTTTGGCCCTATAGTCTTCAAAGGGATCCGAAATATCTGTTTTCAGATTCCACAGAAATAAGGCTAGCAAAGAGATCCACGAAATACAGATGTAACTCTGTGCGATGAATTAACAGAACACTAAGCAGTTTCTCAGAAAGCTTCTTTCCAGATTTCATCAGAGGATATTTCCTTTTTCACCATAGCCCTCTACTGGCTTCCAAATATCACTATGCCAATTCCACAAGAACTGTCTTAGCGAAAGGCTTCTTGAGGGGAAAGCTGTAACTCTGTGAGATGATTTCACAGAACACAAAGAAGTTTCTCAGAAAGCTTCTTTCTCTTTGTTATCGGAGGATATTTCCTTTGGCCCTATAGTCTTCAAAGGGATCCGAAATATCGGTTCTCAGATTCCACAGAAATAAGGCTAGCAAAGAGATCCACGAAATATAGAAGTAACTATGTGAGATGAATTAACAGAACACTAAGCAGTTTCTCAGAAAGCTTCTTTCCAGATTTCATCGAAGGATATTTCCTTTTTCACCATAGCCCTCTATGGGCTTCCAAATATCACTTTACCAATTCCTCAAGAAATGTCTTAGCGAAAGGCTTCTTGAGGGGAAAGCTGTAACTCTGTGAGATGATTTCACAGAACACAAAGAAGTTTCTCAGAAAGCTTCTTTCTCTTTGTTATCGGAGGATATTTCCTTTGGCCCTATATTCTTCAAAGGGTTCGGAAATATCTGTTCTCAGATTCCACAGAAATAAGGCTAGCAAAGACATCCAAGAAATACAGAAGTAACTCTGTGAGATGAATTAACAGAACACTAAGCCGTTTCTCAGAAAGCTTCTTTCCAGATTTCATCTGAGGATATTTCCTTTTTCACCATAGCCCTCAAGGGGTTCCAAATATCACTTTGCCAATTCCACAAGAACTGTGTTAGCGAAAGGCTTCTTGAGGGGAAAGCTGTAACTCTGTGAGATGATTTCACAGAACACAAAGAAGTTTCTCAGAAAGCTTCTTTCTCTTAGTTATCGGAGGATATTTCCTTTGGCCCTATAGTCTTCAAAGGGATCCGAAATATCTGTTCTCAGATTCCCCAGAAATAAGGCTAGCAAAGACATCCAAGAAATACAGAAGTAACTCTGTGAGATGAAATAACAGAACACTAAGCCGTTTCTCAGAAAGCTTCTTTCCAGATTTCATCTGAGGATATTTCCTTTTTCACCATAGCCCTCTCTGGGCTTCTAAATATCACTTTGCCAATTCCACAAGAACTGTCTTAGCGAAAGGATTCTTGAGGGGAAAGCTGTAACTCTGTGAGATGATTTCACAGAACACAAAGAAGTTTCTCAGAAAGCTTCTTTCTCTTTGTTATCCGAGGATATTTCCTTTGGCCCTATAGTCTTCAAAGGGATCCGAAATATCTGTTCTTAGATTCCACAGAAATAAGGCTAGCAAAGAGATCCACGAAATACTGATGTAACTCTGTGAGATGAATTAACAGAACACTGAGCAGTTTCTCAGAAAGTTTCTTCCCAGATTTCATCTGAGGATATTTCCTTTTTCACCATAGCCCTCTATGGGCTTCCAAATATCACTTTGCCAATTCCACAAGAACTGTCTTAGCGAAAGGCTTCTTGAGGGGAAAGCTGTAACTCTGTGAGATGATTTCACAGAACACAAAGAAGTTTCTCAGAAAGCTTCTTTGCAGATTTCATCTGAGGATATTTCCTTTTTCACCATAGCCCTCTATGGGCTTCCAAATATCACTTTGCCAATTCCACAAGAATTGTCTTAGCGAAAGGCTTCTTGAGGGGAAAGCTGTAACTCTGTGAGATGATGACATAGAACACAAAGAAATTTCTCACAAAGCTTCTTTCTCTTTGTTATCGGAGGATATTTCCTTTGGCCCTTTAGTCTTCAAAGGTATCCGAAATATCAGTTCTCAGTTTCCACAGAAATAAGACTAGCAAAGAGATCCACGAAATACAGATGTAACTCTGTGAGATGAATTAACAGAACACTAAGCAGTTTCTCAGAAAGCTTCTTTCCAGATTTCATCTGAGGATATTTCCTTTTTCACCATAGCCCTCTATGGGCTTCCAAATATCACTTTGCCAATTCCACAAGAACTGTCTTAGCGAAAGGCTTCTTGAGGGGAAAGCTGTAACTCTGTGAGCTCATTTCACAGAACACAAAGAAGTTTCTCAGAAAGCTTCTTTTTCTTTGTTATCGGAGGATATTTCCTTTGGCCCTATAGTCTTCAAATGGATCCGAAATATCTGTTCTCAGATTCTACAGAAATAAACCTAGCAAAGAGATCCACGAAATACAGATGTAACTCTGTGAGATGAATTAACAGAACACTGAGCAGTTTCTCAGAAAGCTTCTTTCCAGATTTCATCTGAGGATATTTCCTTTTTCACCATAGCCCTCTATGGGCTTCCAAATATCACTTTGCCAATTCCACAAGAACTGTCTTAGCGAAAGGCTTCTTAAGGGGAAAGCTGTAACTCTGTGAGATGATTTCATAGAACACAAAGAAGTTTCTCAGAAAGCTTCTTTCTCTTAGTTATCGGAGGATATTTCCTTTGGCCCTATAGTCTTCAAAGGGATCCGAAATATCTGTTCTCAGATTCCACAGAAATAAGGCTAGCAAAGAGATCCACGAAATACAGATGTAACTCTGTGAGATGAATTAACAGAACACTAAGCAGTTTCTCAGAAAGCTTCTTTCCAGATTTCATCTGAGGATATTTCCTTTTTCACCATAGCCCTCTATGGGCTTCCAAATATCACTTTGCCAATTCCACAAGAACTGTCTTAGCGAAAGGCTTCTTGAGGGGAAAGCTGTAACTCTCTGAGATGATTTCACAGAACACAAAGAAGTTTCTCAGAAAGCTTCTTTCTCTTTGTTATCGGAGGATATTTCCTTTGGCCCTATAGTCTTCAAAGGGATCCGAAATACCTGTTCTCAGATTCCACAGAAATAAGGCTAGCAAAGAGGTCCACGAAATACAGATGTAACTCTGTGAGAAGAATTAACAGAACACTGAGCAGTTTCTCAGAAAGCTTCTGTCCAGATTTCATCTGAGGATATTTCCTTTTTCACCATAGCCCTCTATGGGCTTCCAAATATCACTTTGCCAATTCCACAAGAACTGTCTTAGCGAAAGGCTTCTTGAGGGGAAAGCTCTAACTCTGTGAGCTCATTTCACAGAACACAAAGAAGTTTCTCAGAAAGCTTCTTTCTCTTAGTTTTCGGAGGATATTTCCTTTGGCCCTATAGTCTTCAAAGGGATCCGAAATATCTGTTCTCAGATTCGACAGAAATAAGGCTAGCAAAGAGATCCACGAAATATAGATGTAACTCTGTGAGATGAATTAACAGAACACTAAGCAGTTTCTCAGAAAGCTTCTTTCCATATTTCATCGGAGGATATTTCCTTTTTCACCATAGCACTCTATGGGCTTCCAAATATCACTTTGCCAATTCCACAAGAACTGTCTTAGCGAAAGGCTTCTTGAGGGGAAAGCTGTAACTCTGTGAGATGATTTCACAGAACACAAAGAAGTTTCTCAGAAACCTTCTTTCTCTTAGTTATCGGAGGATATTTCCTTTGGCCCTATAGTCTTCAAAGGGATCCGAAATATCTGTTCTCAGATTCCACAGAAATAAGGCTAGCAAACAGATCCACGAAATACAGATGTAACTCTGTGAGATGAATTAACAGAACACTAAGCAGTTTCTCAGAAAGCTTCTTTCCAGATTTCATCTGAGGATATTTCCTTTTTCACCATATTTCCTCTATGGCCTTCCAAATATCACTTTGCCAATTCCACAAGAACTGTCTTAGCGAAAGGCTTCTTGAGGGAAAGCTGTAACTCTGTGAGGTGATTTCACAGAACACAAAGAAGTTTCTCAGAAAGCTTCTTTCTCTTTGTTATCGGAGGATATTTCCTTTGGCCCTATAGTCTTCAAAGGGATCCGAAATATCTGTTCTCAGATTCCACAGAAATAAGGCTAGCAAAGACATCCAAGAAATACAGAAGTAACTCTGTGAGATGAATTAACAGAACACTAAGCCGTTTCTCAGAAAGCTTCTTTCCAGATTTCATCTGAGGATATTTCCTTTTTCACCATAGCCCTCTAGTGGTTCCAAATATCACATTGCCAATTCCACAAGAACTGTCTTAGCAAAAGGATTCTTGAGGGGAAAGCTGTAACTCTGTGAGGTGATTTCACAGAACACAAAGAAGTTTCTCAGAAAGCTTCTTTCTCTTTGTTATCGGAGGATATTTCCTTTGGCCCTATAGTCTTCAAAGGGATCCGAAATATCTGTTCTCAGATTCCACAGAAATAAGGCTAGCAAAGAGATCATCGAAATATAGATGTAACTCTGTGAGATGAATTAACAGAACACTAAGCAGTTTCTCAGAAAGCTTCTTTCCAGATTTCATCTGAGGATATTTCCTTTTTCACCATAGCCCTCTATGGGCTTCCAAATATCACTTTGCCAATTCCACAAGAACTGTCTTAGCGAAAGGCTTCTTGAGGCGAAAGCTGTAACTCTGTGAGATGATTTCACAGAACACAAAGAAGTTTCTCAGAAAGCTTCTTTTCCTTTGGTATCCGAGGTAATTCCTTTGGCACTATAGTCTTCAAAGGGATCCGAAATATCTGTTCTCAGATTCCACAGAAATAAGGCTAGCCAAGTGATCCACGAAATACAGATGTAACTCTGTGAGATGAATTAACAGAACACTAAGCAGTTTCTCAGAAAGCTTCTTTCCAGATTTCATCTGAGGATATTTCCTTTTTCACCATAGACCTCTATGGGCTTTCAAATATCACTTTGCCAATTCCACAACAACTGTCTTAGCGAAAGGCTTCTTGAGGGAAAGCTGTAACTCTGTGAGATGATTTCACAGAACACAAAGAAATTTCTCAGAAAGCTTCTTTCTCTTTGTTATCGGAGGATATTTCCTTTGGCCCTATAGTCTTCAAAGGGATCCGAAATATCTGTTTTCAGATTCCACAGAAATAAGGCTAGCAAAGAGATCCACGAAATACAGATGTAACTCTGTGCGATGAATTAACAGAACACTAAGCAGTTTCTCAGAAAGCTTCTTTCCAGATTTCTTCTGAGGATATTTCCTTTTTCACCATAGCCCTCTATGAGCTTCCAAATATCACTTTGCCAATTCCACAAGAACTGTCTTAGCGAAAGGCTTCTTGAGGGGAAAGCTGTAACTCTGTGAGATGATTTCACAGAACACAAAGAAGTTTCTCAGAAAGCTTCTTTCTCTTTGTTATCGGAGGATATTTCCTTTGGCCCTATAGTCTTCAAAGGGATCCGAAATATCGGTTCTCAGATTCCACAGAAATAAGGCTAGCAAAGAGATCCACGAAATATAGAAGTAACTATGTGAGATGAATTAACAGAACACTAAGCAGTTTCTCAGAAAGCTTCTTTCCAGATTTCATCGAAGGATATTTCCTTTTTCACCATAGCCCTCTATGGGCTTCCAAATATCACTTTACCAATTCCTCAAGAAATGTCTTAGCGAAAGGCTTCTTGAGGGGAAAGCTGTAACTCTGTGAGATGATTTCACAGAACACAAAGAAGTTTCTCAGAAAGCTTCTTTCTCTTAGTTATCGGAGGATATTTCCTTTGGCCCTATATTCTTCAAAGGGTTCGGAAATATCTGTTCTCAGATTCCACAGAAATAAGGCTAGCAAAGACATCCAAGAAATACAGAAGTAACTCTGTGAGATGAATTAACAGAACACTAAGCCGTTTCTCAGAAAGCTTCTTTCCAGATTTCATCTGAGGATATTTCCTTTTTCACCATAGCCCTCAAGGGGTTCCAAATATCACTTTGCCAATTCCACAAGAACTGTGTTAGCGAAAGGCTTCTTGAGGGGAAAGCTGTAACTCTGTGAGATGATTTCACAGAACACAAAGAAGTTTCTCAGAAAGCTTCTTTCTCTTAGTTATCGGAGGATATTTCCTTTGGCCCTATAGTCTTCAAAGGGATCCGAAATATCTGTTCTCAGATTCCCCAGAAATAAGGCTAGCAAAGACATCCAAGAAATACAGAAGTAACTCTGTGAGATGAAATAACAGAACACTAAGCCGTTTCTCAGAAAGCTTCTTTCCAGATTTCATCTGAGGATATTTCCTTTTTCACCATAGCCCTCTCTGGGCTTCCAAATATCACTTTGCCAATTCCACAAGAACTGTCTTAGCGAAAGGATTCTTGAGGGGAAAGCTGTAACTCTGTGAGATGATTTCACAGAACACAAAGAAGTTTCTCAGAAAGCTTCTTTCTCTTTGTTATCCGAGGATATTTCCTTTGGCCCTATAGTCTTCAAAGGGATCCGAAATATCTGTTCTTAGATTCCACAGAAATAAGGCTAGCAAAGAGATCCACGAAATACTGATGTAACTCTGTGAGATGAATTAACAGAACACTGAGCAGTTTCTCAGAAAGTTTCTTCCCAGATTTCATCTGAGGATATTTCCTTTTTCACCATAGCCCTCTATGGGCTTCCAAATATCACTTTTCCAATTCCACAAGAACTGTCTTAGCGAAAGGCTTCTTGAGGGGAAAGCTGTAACTCTGTGAGATGATTTCACAGAACACAAAGAAGTTTCTCAGAAAGCTTCTTTCTCTTAGTTATCGGAGGATATTTCCTTTGGCCCTATAGTCTTCAAAGGGATCCGAAATATCTGTTCTCAGATTCCACAGAAATAAGGCTAGCCAAGTGATCCACGAAATACAGATGTAACACTGTGACATGAATTAACAGAACACTAAGCAGTTTCTCAGAAAGCTTCTTTGCAGATTTCATCGGAGGATATTTCCTTTTTCACCATAGCCCTCTATGGGCTTCCAAATATCACTTTGCCAATTCCACAAGAATTGTCTTAGCGAAAGGCTTCTTGAGGGGAAAGCTGTAACTCTGTGAGATGATGACATAGAACACAAAGAAATTTCTCACAAAGCTTCTTTCTCTTTGTTATCGGAGGATATTTCCTTTGGCCCTTTAGTCTTCAAAGGTATCCGAAATATCAGTTCTCAGTTTCCACAGAAATAAGACTAGCAAAGAGATCCACGAAATACAGATGTAACTCTGTGAGATGAATTAACAGAACACTAAGCAGTTTCTCAGAAAGCTTCTTTCCAGATTTCATCTGAGGATATTTCCTTTTTCACCATAGCCCTCTATGGGCTTCCAAATATCACTTTGCCAATTCCACAAGAACTGTCTTAGCGAAAGGCTTCTTGAGGGGAAAGCTGTAACTCTGTGAGCTCATTTCACAGAACACAAAGAAGTTTCTCAGAAAGCTTCTTTTTCTTTGTTATCGGAGGATATTTCCTTTGGCCCTATAGTCTTCAAATGGATCCGAAATATCTGTTCTCAGATTCTACAGAAATAAACCTAGCAAAGAGATCCACGAAATACAGATGTAACTCTGTGAGATGAATTAACAGAACACTGAGCAGTTTCTCAGAAAGCTTCTTTCCAGATTTCATCTGAGGATATTTCCTTTTTCACCATAGCCCTCTATGGGCTTCCAAATATCACTTTGCCAATTCCACAAGAACTGTCTTAGCGAAAGGCTTCTTAAGGGGAAAGCTGTAACTCTGTGAGCTCATTTCACAGAACACAAAGAAGTTTCACAGAAAGCTTCTTTCTCTTAGTTTTCGGAGGATATTTCTTGTGGCCCTATAGTCTTCAAAGGGATCCGAAATATCTGTTCTCAGATTCCACAGAAATAAGCCTAGCAAAGAGATACACGAAATACAGATGTAACTCTGTGAGATGAATTAACAGAACCCTAAGCCGTTTCTCAGAAAGCTTCTTTCCAGATTTCATCGGAGGATATTTCCTTTTTCACCATAGTCCTCTATGGGCTTCCAAATATCACTTGGCCAATTCCACAACAACTGTCTTAGC
The DNA here is from genome assembly GCF_037993035.2 of Macaca fascicularis. NCBI lineage: Eukaryota > Metazoa > Chordata > Mammalia > Primates > Cercopithecidae > Macaca > Macaca fascicularis. Next base: position 87,473,682 of record NC_088379.1, read on the forward strand.
GAAAGGCTTCTTTGGGGGAAAGCTGTAACTCTGTGAGATGATTTCACAGAACACAAAGAAGTTTCTCAGAAAGCTTCTTTCTCTTAGTTATCGGAGGATATTTCCTTTGGCCCTATAGTCTTCAAAGGGATCCGAAATATCTGTTTTCAGATTCCACAGAAATAAGGCTAGCAAAGAGATCCACGAAATACAGATGTAACTCTGTGAGATGAATTAACAGAACACTAAGCAGTTTCTCAGAAAGCTTCTTTCCAGATTTCATCTGAGGATATTTCCTTTTTCACCATAGCCCTCTATGGGCTTCCAAATATCACTTTGCCAATTCCACAAGAACTGTCTTAGCGAAAGGCTTCTTGAGGGGAAAGCTGTAACTCTGTGAGATGATTTCACAGAACACAAAGAAGTTTCTCAGAAAGCTTCTTTCTCTTTGTTATCGGAGGATATTTCCTTTGGCCCTATAGTCTTCAAAGGGATCCGAAATATCTGTTCTCAGATTCCACAGAAATAAGGCTAGCAAAGAGATCCACGAAATATAGAAGTAACTCTGTGAGATGAATTAACAGAACACTAAGCAGTTTCTCAGAAAGCTTCTTTCCAGATTTCATCTGAGGATATTTCCTTTTTCACCATAGCCCTCTATGGGCTTCCAAATATCACTTTGCCAATTCCACAAGAACTGTCTTAGGGAAAGGCTTCTTGAGGGGAAAGCTGTAACTCTGTGAGATGATTTCACAGAACACAAAGAAGTTTCTCAGAAAGCTTCTTTCTCGTAGTTATCGGAGGATATTTCCTTTGGCCCTATAGTCTTCAAAGGGATCCGAAATATCTGTTCTCAGATTCCACAGAAATAAGGCTAGCAAAGAGATCCACGAAATACAGATGTAACTCTGTGAGATGAATTAACAGAACACTAAGCAGTTTCTCAGAAAGCTTCTTTCCAGATTTCATCGGAGGATATTTCCTTTTTCACCATAGCCCTCTATGGGCTTCCAAATACCACTTTGCCAATTCCACAAGAACTGTCTTAGCGAAAGGCTTCTTGAGGGAAAGCTGTAACTCTGTGAGATGATTTCACAGAACACAAAGAAGTTTCTCAGAAAGCTTCTTTCTCTTTGTTATCGGAGGATATTTCCTTTGGCCCTATAGTCTTCAAAGGGATCCGAAATATCTGTTGTCAGATTCCACAGAAATAAGGCTAGCAAAGAGATCCACGAAATACAGATGTAACTCTGTGAGATGAATTAACAGAACACTAAGCAGTTTCTCAGAAAGCTTCTTTCCAGATTTCATCTGAGGATATTTCCTTTTTCACCATAGCCCTCTATGGGCTTCCAAATATCACTTTGCCAATTCCACAAGAACTGTCTTAGCGAAAGGCTTCTTGAGGGGAAAGCTGTAACTCTGTGAGATGATTTCACAGAACACAAAGAAGTTTCTCAGAAAGCTTCTTTCTCTTTGTTATCGGAGGATATTTCCTTTGGCCCTATAGTCTACAAAGGGATCCGAAATATCTGTTGTCAGATTCCACAGAAATAAGGCTAGCAAAGAGATCCACGAAATACAGATGTAACTCTGTGAGATGAATTAACAGAACACTAAGCAGTTTCTCAGAAAGCTTCTTTCCAGATTTCATCTGAGGATATTTCCTTTTTCACCATAGCCCTCTATGGGCCTCCAAATATCACTTTGCCAATTCCACAAGAAGTGTCTTAGCGAAACGCTTCCTGAGGGGAAAGCTGTAACTCTGTGAGATGATTTCACAGAACACAAAGAAGTTTCTCAGAAAGCTTCTTTCTCTTTGCTATCGGAAGATATTTCCTTTGGCCCTATAGTCTTCAAAGGGATCCGAAATATCTGTTCTAAGATTCCACAGAAATAAGGCTAGCAAAGAGATCCACGAAATATAGAAGTAACTCTGTGAGATGAATTAACAGAACACTAAGCAGTTTCTCAGAAAGCTTCTTTCCAGATTTAATGGAGGATATTTCCTTTTTCACCATAGCCCTCTATAGGCTTCCAAATATCACTTTGCCAATTCCACAAGAACTGTCTTAGGGAAAGGTTTCTTGAGGGGAAAGCTGTAACTCTGTGAGATGATTTCACAGAACACAAAGAAGTTTCTCAGAAAGCTTCTTTCTCTTTGTTATCGCAGGATATTTCCTTTGGCCCTATAGTCTTCAAAGGGATCCGAAATATCTGTTCTCAGATTCCACAGAAATAAGGCTAGCAAAGAGATCCACGAAATATAGAAGTAACTCTGTGAGATGAATTAACAGAACACTAAGCAGTTTCTCAGAAAGCTTCTTTCCAGATTTCATGTGAGGATATTTCCTTTTTCACCATAGCCCTCTATGGGCCTCCAAATATCACTTTGCCAATTCCACAAGAACTGTCTTAGCGAAACGCTTCTTGAGGGGAAAGCTGTAACTCTGTGAGATGATTTCACAGAACACAAAGAAGTTTCTCAGAAAGCTTCTTTCTCTTTGTTATCGGAGGATATTTCCTTTGGCCCTTTAGTCTTCAAAGGGATCCGAAATATCTGTTCTAAGATTCCACAGAAATAAGGCTAGCAAAGAGATCCACGAAATATAGAAGTAACTCTGTGAGATGAATTAACAGAACACTAAGCAGTTTCTCAGAAAGCTTCTTTCCAGATTTCATCGGAGGATATTTCCTTTTTCACCATAGCCCTCTATGGGCTTCCAAATATCACTTTGCCAATTCCACAAGAACTGTCTTAGGGAAAGGTTTCTTGAGGGGAAAGCTGTAACTCTGTGAGATGATTTCACAGAACACAAAGAAGTTTCTCAGAAAGCTTCTTTCTCTTCGTTATCCGAGGATATACCCTTTGGCCCTATAGTCTTCAAGGGATCCGAAATATCTGTTCTCAGATTCCACAGAAATAAGGCTAGCCAAGTGATCCACGAAATACAGATGTAACTCTGTGAGATGAATTAACAGAACACTAAGCAGTTTCTCAGAAAGCTTCTTTCCAGATTTCTTCTGAGGATATTTCCTTTTTCACCATAGCCCTCTATGAGCTTCCAAATATCACTTTGCCAATTCCACAAGAACTGTCTTAGCGAAAGGCTTCTTGAGGGGAAAGCTGTAACTCTGTGAGATGATTTCACAGAACACAAAGAAGTTTCTCAGAAAGCTTCTTTCTCTTTGTTATCCGAGGATATTTCCTTTGGCCCTATAGTCTTCAAAGGGATCCGAAATATCTGTTCTCAGATTCCACAGAAATAAGGCTAGCAAAGAGATCCACGAAATACTGATGTAACTCTGTGAGATGAATTAACAGAACACTGAGCAGTTTCTCAGAAAGCTTCTTTCCAGATTTCATCTGAGGATATTTCCTTTTTCACCATAGCCGTCTATGGGCTTCCAAATATCACTTTGCCAATTCCACAAAAACTGTCTTAGCGAAAGGCTTCTTGAAGGGAAAGCTGTAACTCAGTGAGATGATTTCACAGAACACAAAGAAGTTTCTCAGAAAGCTTCTTTCTCTTAGTTATCGGAGGATATTTCCTTTGGCCCTATAGTCTTCAAAGGGATCCGAAATATCTGTTCTCAGATTCCACAGAAATAAGGCTAGCCAAGTGATCCACGAAATACAGATGTAACTCTGTGAGATGAATTAACAGAACACTAAGCAGTTTCTCAGAAAGCTTCTTTCCAGATTTCATCTGAGGATATTTCCTTTTTCACCATAGCCCTCTATGGGCTTCCAAATATCACTTGGCCAATTAAACAAGAATTGTCTTAGCGAAAGGCTTCTTGAGGGGAAAGCTGTAACTCTGTGAGATGATTACATAGAACACAAAGAAATTTCTCACAAAGCTTCTTTCTCTTTGTTATCGGAGGATATTTCCTTTGGCCCTTTAGTCTTCAAAGGGATCCGAAATATCTGTTCTTAGATTCCACAGAAATAAGGCTAGCAAAGAGATCCACGAAATACAGATGTAACTCTGTGAGATGAATTAACAGAACACTAAGCAGTTTCTCAGAAAGTTTCTTCCCAGATTTCATCTGAGGATATTTCCTTTTTCACCATAGCCCTCTATGGGCTTCCAAATATCACTTTTCCAATTCCACAAGAACTGTGTTAGCGAAAGGCTTCTTGAGGGGAAAGCTGTAACTCTGTGAGATGATTTCACAGAACACAAAGAAGTTTCTCAGAAAGCTTCTTTCTCTTAGTTATCGGAGGATATTTCCTTTGGCCCTATAGTCTTCAAAGGGATCCGAAATATCTGTTCTCAGATTCCACAGAAATAAGGCTAGCCAAGTGATCCACGAAATACAGATGTAACACTGTGACATGAATTAACAGAACACTAAGCAGTTTCTCAGAAAGCTTCTTTGCAGATTTCATCGGAGGATATTTCCTTTTTCACCATAGCCCTCTATGGGCTTCCAAATATCACTTTGCCAATTCCACAAGAATTGTCTTAGCGAAAGGCTTCTTGAGGGGAAAGCTGTAACTCTGTGAGATGATTACATAGAACACAAAGAAATTTCTCACAAAGCTTCTTTCTCTTTGTTATCGGAGGATATTTCCTTTGGCCCTTTAGTCTTCAAAGGTATCCGAAATATCTGTTCTCAGTTTCCACAGAAATAAGACTAGCAAAGAGATCCACGAAATACAGATGTAACTCTGTGAGATGAATTAACAGAACACTAAGCAGTTTCTCAGAAAGCTTCTTTCCAGATTTCATCTGAGGATATTTCCTTTTTCACCATAGCCCTCTATGGGCTTCCAAATATCACTTTGCCAATTCCACAAGAACTGTCTTAGCGAAAGGCTTCTTGAGGGGAAAGCTGTAACTCTGTGAGCTCATTTCACAGAACACAAAGAAGTTTCTCAGAAAGCTTCTTTTTCTTTGTTATCGGAGGATATTTCCTTTGGCCCTATAGTCTTCAAATGGATCCGAAATATCTGTTCTCAGATTCTACAGAAATAAACCTAGCAAAGAGATCCACGAAATACAGATGTAACTCTGTGAGATGAATTAACAGAACACTGAGCAGTTTCTCAGAAAGCTTCTTTCCAGATTTCATCTGAGGATATTTCCTTTTTCACCATAGCCCTCTATGGGCTTCCAAATATCACTTTGCCAATTCCACAAGAACTGTCTTAGCGAAAGGCTTCTTAAGGGGAAAGCTGTAACTCTGTGAGCTCATTTCACAGAACACAAAGAAGTTTCACAGAAAGCTTCTTTCTCTTAGTTTTCGGAGGATATTTCTTGTGGCCCTATAGTCTTCAAAGGGATCCGAAATATCTGTTCTCAGATTCCACAGAAATAAGCCTAGCAAAGAGATACACGAAATACAGATGTAACTCTGTGAGATGAATTAACAGAACCCTAAGCCGTTTCTCAGAAAGCTTCTTTCCAGATTTCATCGGAGGATATTTCCTTTTTCACCATAGTCCTCTATGGGCTTCCAAATATCACTTGGCCAATTCCACAACAACTGTCTTAGCGAAAGGCTTCTTTGGGGGAAAGCTGTAACTCTGTGAGATGATTTCACAGAACACAAAGAAGTTTCTCAGAAAGCTTCTTTCTCTTAGTTATCGGAGGATATTTCCTTTGGCCCTATAGTCGTCAAAGGGATCCGAAATATCTGTTTTCAGATTCCACAGAAATAAGGCTAGCAAAGAGATCCACGAAATACAGATGTAACTCTGTGAGATGAATTAACAGAACACTAAGCAGTTTCTCAGAAAGCTTCTTTCCAGATTTCATCTGAGGATATTTCCTTTTTCACCATAGCCCTCTATGGGCTTCCAAATATCACTTTGCCAATTCCACAAGAACTGTCTTAGCGAAAGGCTTCTTGAGGGGAAAGCTGTAACTCTGTGAGATGATTTCACAGAACACAAAGAAGTTTCTCAGAAAGCTTCTTTCTCTTTGTTATCGGAGGATATTTCCTTTGGCCCTATAGTCTTCAAAGGGATCCGAAATATCTGTTCTCAGATTCCACAGAAATAAGGCTAGCAAAGAGATCCACGAAATATAGCAGTAACTCTGTGAGATGAATTAACAGAACACTAAGCAGTTTCTCAGAAAGCTTCTTTCCAGATTTCATCTGAGGATATTTCCTTTTTCACCATAGCCCTCTATGGGCTTCCAAATATCACTTTGCCAATTCCACAAGAACTGTCTTAGGGAAAGGCTTCTTGAGGGGAAAGCTGTAACTCTGTGAGATGATTTCACAGAACACAAAGAAGTTTCTCAGAAAGCTTCTTTCTCGTAGTTATCGGAGGATATTTCCTTTGGCCCTATAGTCTTCAAAGGGATCCGAAATATCTGTTCTCAGATTCCACAGAAATAAGGCTAGCAAAGAGATCCACGAAATACAGATGTAACTCTGTGAGATGAATTAACAGAACACTAAGCAGTTTCTCAGAAAGCTTCTTTCCAGATTTCATCGGAGGATATTTCCTTTTTCACCATAGCCCTCTATGGGCTTCCAAATACCACTTTGCCAATTCCACAAGAACTGTCTTAGCGAAAGGCTTCTTGAGGGAAAGCTGTAACTCTGTGAGATGATTTCACAGAACACAAAGAAGTTTCTCAGAAAGCTTCTTTCTCTTTGTTATCGGAGGATATTTCCTTTGGCCCTATAGTCTTCAAAGGGATCCGAAATATCTGTTGTCAGATTCCACAGAAATAAGGCTAGCAAAGAGATCCACGAAATACAGATGTAACTCTGTGAGATGAATTAACAGAACACTAAGCAGTTTCTCAGAAAGCTTCTTTCCAGATTTCATCTGAGGATATTTCCTTTTTCACCATAGCCCTCTATGGGCTTCCAAAGATCACTTTGCCAATTCCACAAGAACTGTCTTAGCGAAAGGCTTCTTGAGGGGAAAGCTGTAACTCTGTGAGATGATTTCACAGAACACAAAGAAGTTTCTCAGAAAGCTTCTTTCTCTTTGTTATCGGAGGATATTTCCTTTGGCCCTATAGTCTACAAAGGGATCCGAAATATCTGTTGTCAGATTCCACAGAAATAAGTCTAGCAAAGAGATCCACGAAATACAGATGTAACTCTGTGAGATGAATTAACAGAACACTAAGCAGTTTCTCAGAAAGCTTCTTTCCAGATTTCATCTGAGGATATTTCCTTTTTCACCATAGCCCTCTATGGGCCTCCAAATATCACTTTGCCAATTCCACAAGAACTGTCTTAGCGAAACGCTTCTTGAGGGGAAAGCTGTAACTCTGTGAGATGATTACATAGAACACAAAGAAATTTCTCACAAAGCTTCTTTCTCTTTGTTATCGGAGGATATTTCCTTTGGCCCTTTAGTCTTCAAAGGGATCCGAAATATCTGTTCTTAGATTCCACAGAAATAAGGCTAGCAAAGAGATCCACGAAATACAGATGTAACTCTGTGAGATGAATTAACAGAACACTAAGCAGTTTCTCAGAAAGTTTCTTCCCAGATTTCATCTGAGAATATTTCCTTTTTCACCATAGCCCTCTATGGGCTTCCAAATATCACTTTTCCAATTCCACAAGAACTGTCTTAGCGAAAGGCTTCTTGAGGGGAAAGCTGTAACTCTGTGAGATGATTTCACAGAACACAAAGAAGTTTCTCAGAAAGCTTCTTTCTCTTAGTTATCGGAGGATATTTCCTTTGGCCCTATAGTCTTCAAAGGGATCCGAAATATCTGTTCTCAGATTCCACAGAAATAAGGCTAGCCAAGTGATCCACGAAATACAGATGTAACACTGTGACATGAATTAACAGAACACTAAGCAGTTTCTCAGAAAGCTTCTTTGCAGATTTCATCGGAGGATATTTCCTTTTTCACCATAGCCCTCTATGGGCTTCCAAATATCACTTTGCCAATTCCACAAGAATTGTCTTAGCGAAAGGCTTCTTGAGGGGAAAGCTGTAACTCTGTGAGATGATTACATAGAACACAAAGAAATTTCTCACAAAGCTTCTTTCTCTTTGTTATCGGAGGATATTTCCTTTGGCCCTTTAGTCTTCAAAGGTATCCGAAATATCTGTTCTCAGTTTCCACAGAAATAAGACTAGCAAAGAGATCCACGAAATACAGATGTAACTCTGTGAGATGAATTAACAGAACACTAAGCAGTTTCTCAGAAAGCTTCTTTCCAGATTTCATCTGAGGATATTTCCTTTTTCACCATAGCCCTCTATGGGCTTCCAAATATCACTTTGCCAATTCCACAAGAACTGTCTTAGCGAAAGGCTTCTTGAGGGGAAAGCTGTAACTCTGTGAGCTCATTTCACAGAACACAAAGAAGTTTCTCAGAAAGCTTCTTTTTCTTTGTTATCGGAGGATATTTCCTTTGGCCCTATAGTCTTCAAATGGATCCGAAATATCTGTTCTCAGATTCTACAGAAATAAACCTAGCAAAGAGATCCACGAAATACAGATGTAACTCTGTGAGATGAATTAACAGAACACTGAGCAGTTTCTCAGAAAGCTTCTTTCCAGATTTCATCTGAGGATATTTCCTTTTTCACCATAGCCCTCTATGGGCTTCCAAATATCACTTTGCCAATTCCACAAGAACTGTCTTAGCGAAAGGCTTCTTAAGGGGAAAGCTGTAACTCTGTGAGCTCATTTCACAGAACACAAAGAAGTTTCACAGAAAGCTTCTTTCTCTTAGTTTTCGGAGGATATTTCTTGTGGCCCTATAGTCTTCAAAGGGATCCGAAATATCTGTTCTCAGATTCCACAGAAATAAGCCTAGCAAAGAGATACACGAAATACAGATGTAACTCTGTGAGATGAATTAACAGAACCCTAAGCCGTTTCTCAGAAAGCTTCTTTCCAGATTTCATCGGAGGATATTTCCTTTTTCACCATAGTCCTCTATGGGCTTCCAAATATCACTTGGCCAATTCCACAACAACTGTCTTAGCGAAAGGCTTCTTTGGGGGAAAGCTGTAACTCTGTGAGATGATTTCACAGAACACAAAGAAGTTTCTCAGAAAGCTTCTTTCTCTTAGTTATCGGAGGATATTTCCTTTGGCCCTATAGTCTTCAAAGGGATCCGAAATATCTGTTTTCAGATTCCACAGAAATAAGGCTAGCAAAGAGATCCACGAAATACAGATGTAACTCTGTGAGATGAATTAACAGAACACTAAGCAGTTTCTCAGAAAGCTTCTTTCCAGATTTCATCTGAGGATATTTCCTTTTTCACCATAGCCCTCTATGGGCTTCCAAATATCACTTTGCCAATTCCACAAGAACTGTCTTAGCGAAAGGCTTCTTGAGGGGAAAGCTGTAACTCTGTGAGATGATTTCACAGAACACAAAGAAGTTTCTCAGAAAGCTTCTTTCTCTTTGTTATCGGAGGATATTTCCTTTGGCCCTATAGTCTTCAAAGGGATCCGAAATATCTGTTCTCAGATTCCACAGAAATAAGGCTAGCAAAGAGATCCACGAAATATAGAAGTAACTCTGTGAGATGAATTAACAGAACACTAAGTAGTTTCTCAGAAAGCTTCTTTCCAGATTTCATCTGAGGATATTTCCTTTTTCACCATAGCCCTCTATGGGCTTCCAAATATCACTTTGCCAATTCCACAAGAACTGTCTTAGGGAAAGGCTTCTTGAGGGGAAAGCTGTAACTCTGTGAGATGATTTCACAGAACACAAAGAAGTTTCTCAGAAAGCTTCTTTCTCGTAGTTATCGGAGGATATTTCCTTTGGCCCTATAGTCTTCAAAGGGATCCGAAATATCTGTTCTCAGATTCCACAGAAATAAGGCTAGCAAAGAGATCCACGAAATACAGATGTAACTCTGTGAGATGAATTAACAGAACACTAAGCAGTTTCTCAGAAAGCTTCTTTCCAGATTTCATCTGAGGATATTTCCTTTTTCACAATAGCCCTCTATGGGCTTCCAAATATCACTTTGCCAATTCCACAAGAACTGTCTTAGCGAAAGGCTTCTTGAGGGAAAGCTGTAACTCTGTGAGATGATTTCACAGAACACAAAGAAGTTTCTCAGAAAGCTTCTTTCTCTTTGTTATCGGAGGATATTTCCTTTGGCCCTATAGTCTTCAAAGGGATCCGAAATATCTGTTGTCAGATTCCACAGAAATAAGGCTAGCAAAGAGATCCACGAAATACAGATGTAACTCTGTGAGATGAATTAACAGAACACTAAGCAGTTTCTCAGAAAGCTTCTTTCCAGATTTCATGTGAGGATATTTCCTTTTTCACCATAGCCCTCTATGGGCCTCCAAATATCACTTTGCCAATTCCACAAGAACTGTCTTAGCGAAACGCTTCTTGAGGGGAAAGCTGTAACTCTGTGAGATGATTTCACAGAACACAAAGAAGTTTCTCAGAAAGCTTCTTTCTCTTTGTTATCGGAGGATATTTCCTTTGGCCCTTTAGTCTTCAAAGGGATCCGAAATATCTGTTCTAAGATTCCACAGAAATAAGGCTAGCAAAGAGATCCACGAAATATAGAAGTAACTCTGTGAGATGAATTAACAGAACACTAAGCAGTTTCTCAGAAAGCTTCTTTCCAGATTTCATCGGAGGATATTTCCTTTTTCACCATAGCCCTCTATGGGCTTCCAAATATCACTTTGCCAATTCCACAAGAACTGTCTTAGGGAAAGGTTTCTTGAGGGGAAAGCTGTAACTCTGTGAGATGATTTCACAGAACACAAAGAAGTTTCTCAGAAAGCTTCTTTCTCTTCGTTATCCGAGGATATATCCTTTGGCCCTATAGTCTTCAAGGGATCCGAAATATCTGTTCTCAGATTCCACAGAAATAAGGCTAGCCAAGTGATCCACGAAATACAGATGTAACTCTGTGAGATGAATTAACAGAACACTAAGCAGTTTCTCAGAAAGCTTCTTTCCAGATTTCTTCTGAGGATATTTCCTTTTTCACCATAGCCCTCTATGAGCTTCCAAATATCACTTTGCCAATTCCACAAGAACTGTCTTAGCGAAAGGCTTCTTGAGGGGAAAGCTGTAACTCTGTGAGATGATTTCACAGAACACAAAGAAGTTTCTCAGAAAGCTTCTTTCTCTTTGTTATCCGAGGATATTTCCTTTGGCCCTATAGTCTTCAAAGGGATCCGAAATATCTGTTCTCAGATTCCACAGAAATAAGGCTAGCAAAGAGATCCACGAAATACTGATGTAACTCTGTGAGATGAATTAACAGAACACTGAGCAGTTTCTCAGAAAGCTTCTTTCCAGATTTCATCTGAGGATATTTCCTTTTTCACCATAGCCGTCTATGGGCTTCCAAATATCACTTTGCCAATTCCACAAGAACTGTCTTAGCGAAAGGCTTCTTGAAGGGAAAGCTGTAACTCTGTGAGATGATTTCACAGAACACAAAGAAGTTTCTCAGAAAGCTTCTTTCTCTTAGTTATCGGAGGATATTTCCTTTGGCCCTATAGTCTTCAAAGGGATCCGAAATATCTGTTTTCAGATTCCACAGAAATAAGGCTAGCCAAGTGATCCACGAAATACAGATGTAACTCTGTGAGATGAATTAACAGAACACTAAACAGTTTCTCAGAAAGCTTCTTTCCAGATTTCATCTGAGGATATTTCCTTTTTCACCATAGCCCTCTATGGGCTTCCAAATATCACTTGGCCAATTAAACAAGAATTGTCTTAGTGAAAGGCTTCTTGAGGGGAAAGCTGTAACTCTGTGAGATGATTACATAGAACACAAAGAAATTTCTCACAAAGCTTCTTTCTCTTTGTTATCGGAGGATATTTCCTTTGGCCCTTTAGTCTTCAAAGGGATCCGAAATATCTGTTCTCAGATTCCACAGAAATAAGGCTAGCAAAGAGATCCACGAAATACAGATGTAACTCTTTGAGATGAATTAACAGAACACTAAGCAGTTTCTCAGAAAGCTTCTTTCCAGATTTCATCTGAGGATATTTCCTTTTTCACCATAGCCCTCTATGGGCTTCCAAATATCACTTTGCCAATTCCACAAGAACTGTCTTAGCGAAAGGCTTCTTGAGGGGAAAGCTGTAACTCTGTGAGCTCATTTCACAGAACACAAAGAAATTTCGCAGAAAGCTTCTTCCTCTTTGTTATCGGAGGATATTTCCTTTGGCCCTATAGTCTTCAAATGGATCCGAAATATCTGTTCTCAGATTCTACAGAAATAAACCTAGCAAAGAGATCCACGAAATACAGATGTAACTCTGTGAGATGAATTAACAGAACACTGAGCAGTTTGTCAGAAAGCTTCTTTCCAGATTTCATCTGAGGATATTTCCTTTTTCACCATAGCCCTCTATGGGCTTCCAAATATCACTTTGTCAATTCTACAAGAACTGTCTTAGCGAAAGGCTTCTTGAGGGGAAAGCTGTAACTCTGTGAGATGATTTCAAAGAACACAAAGAAGTTTCTCAGAAAGCTTCTTTTTCTTTGTTATCCGAGGTAATTCCTTTGGCCCTATAGTCTTCAAAGGGATCCGAAATATCTGTTCTCAGATTCCACAGAAATAAGGCTAGCAAAGAGATCCACGAAATACAGATGTAAATCTGTGAGATGAATTAACAGAACACTAAGCAGTTTCTCAGAAAGCTTCTTTCCAGATTTCATCTGAGGATATTTCCTTTTTCACCATAGCCCTCTATGGGCTTCCAAATATCACTTTGCCAATTCCACAAGAACTGTCTTAGCGAAAGGCTTCTTGAGGGGAAAGCTCTAACTCTGTGAGCTCATTTCACAGAACACAAAGAAGTTTCTCAGAAAGCTTCTTTCTCTTAGTTTTCGGAGGATATTTCCTTTGGCCCTATAGTCTTCAAAGGGATCCGAAATATCTGTTCTCAGATTCCACAGAAATAAGGCTAGCAAAGAGATCCATGAAATATAGATGTAACTCTGTGAGATGAATTAACAGAACACTAAGCAGTTTCTCAGAAAGCTTCTTTACAGATTTCATCGGAGGATATTTCCTTTTTCACCATAGCCCTCTATGGGCTTCCAAATATCACTTTGCCAATTCCACAAGAACTGTCTTAGCGAAAGGCTTCTTGAGGGGAAAGCTGTAACTCTCTGAGATGATTTCACAGAACACAAAGAAGTTTCTCAGAAAGCTTCTTTCTCTTTGTTATCGGAGGATATTTCCTTTGGCCCTATAGTCTTCAAAGGGATCCGAAATATCTGTTTTCAGATTCCACAGAAATAAGGATAGCAAAGAGATCCACGAAATACAGATGTAACTCTGTGAGATGAATTAACAGAACACTAAGCAGTTTCTCAGAAAGCTTCTTTCCAGATTTCATCTGAGGATATTTCCTTTTTCACCATAGCCCTCTATGGGCTTCCAAATATCACTTTGCCAATTCCACAAGAACTGTCTTAGCGAAAGGCTTCTTGAGGGGAAAGCTGTAACTCTGTGAGATGATTTCACAGAACACAAAGAAGTTTCTCAGAAAGCTTCTTTCTCTTTGTTATCGGAGGATATTTCTTTTGGCCCTAGAGTCTTCAAAGGGATCCGAAATATCTGTTTTCAGATTCCACAGAAATAAGGCTAGCAAAGAGCTCCACGAAATACAGATGTAACTCTGTGAGATGGATTAACAGAACACTAAGCAGTTTCTCAAAAAGCTTCTTTCCAGATTTCATTGGAGGATATTTCCTTTTTCACCATAGCCCTCTATGGGCTTCCAAATATCACTTTACCAATTACACAAGAACTGTCTTAGCGAAAGGTTTCTTGAGGGGAAAGCTGTAACCCTGTGAGATGATTTCACAGAACACAAAGAAGTTTCTCAGAAAGCTTCTTTCTCTTAGTTATCGGAGGATATTTCCTTTGGCCCTATAGTCTTCAAAGGGATCCGAAATATCTGTTCTCAGATTCCACAGAAATAAGGCTAGCCAAGTGATCCACGAAATACAGATGTAACTCTGTGCGATGAATTAACAGAACACTAAGCAGTTTCTCAGAGGGCTTTTTTCCAGATTTCATCTGAGGATATTTCCTTTTTCACCATAGCCCTCTATGGGCTTCCAAATATCACTTTGCCAATTCCACAAGAACTGTCATAGCGAAAGGCTTCTTGAGGGGAAAGCTGTAACTCTGTGAGATGATTACATAGAACACAAAGAAATTTCTAACAAAGCTTCTTTCTCTTAGTTATCGGAGGATATTTCCTTTGGCCCTATAGTCTTCAAAGGTATCCGAAATATCTGTTATCAGATTCCACAGAAATAAGGCTAGCAAAGAGATCCACGAAATAAAGATGTAACTCTGTGAGATGAATTAACAGAACACTAAGCAGTTTCTCAGAAAGCTTCTTTCCAGATTTCATCTGAGGATATTTCCTTTTTCACCATAGCCCTCTATGGGCTTCCAAATATCACTTTGCCAATTCCACAAGAACTGTCTTAGCGAAAGGCTTCTTGAGGGGAAAGCTGTAACTCTGTGAGCTCATTTCACAGAACACAAAGAAGTTTCTCAGAAAGCTTCTTTTTCTTTGTTATCAGAGGATATTTCCTTTGGCCCTATAGTCTTCAAAGGGATCTGAAATATCTGTTCTCAGATTCCACAGAAATAAGGCTAGCAAAGAGATCCTATAAATACAGATGTAACTCTGTGAGATGAATTAACAGAACACTGAGCAGTTTCTCAGAAAGCTTCTTTCCAGATTTCATCTGAGGATATTTCCTTTTTCACCATAGCCCTCTATGGGCTTCCAAATATCACTTTGCCAATTCCACAAGAACTGTCTTAGCGAAAGGCTTCTTGAGGGGAAAGCTGTAACTCTGTGAGATGATTTCACAGAACACAAAGAAGTTTCTCAGAAAGCTTCTTTTTCTTTGTTATCCGAGGTAATTCCTTTGGCCCTACAGTCTTCAAAGGGATCCGAAATATCTGTTCTCAGCTTCCACAGAAATAAGGCTATCCAAGTGATCCACGAAATAAAGATGTAAATCTGTGAGATGAATTAACAGAACACTAAGAAGTTTCTCAGAAAGCTTCTTTCCAGATTTCATCTGAGGATATTTCCTTTTTCACCATAGCCCTCTATGGGCTTCCAAATATCACTTTGCCAATTCCACAAGAACTGTCTTAGCGAAAGGCTTCTTGAGGGGATAGCTGTAACTCTGTGAGCTCATTTCACAGAACACAAAGAAGTTTCTCAGAAAGCTTCTTTCTCTTAGTTTACGGAGGATATTTCCTTTGGCCCTATAGTCTTCAAAGGGATCCGAAATATCTGTTCTCAGATTCCACAGAAATAAGGCTAGCAAAGAGATCCACGAAATACAGATGTAACTCTGTGAGATGAATTAAAAAGAACACTAAGCAGTTTCTCAGAAAGCTTCTTTCCAGATTTCATCGGAGGATATTTCCTTTTCCACCACAGCCCTCTATGGGCTTCCAAATATCACTTTGCAATTCCACAAGAACTGTCTTAGCGAAAGGCTTCTTGTGGGGAAAGCTGTAACTCTGTGAGCTCATTTCACAGAACACAAAGAAGTTTCTCAGAAAGCTTCTTTCTCTTAGTTTTCGGAGGATATTTCCTTTGGCCCTATAGTCTTCAAAGGGATCCGAAATATCTGTTGTCAGATTCCACAGAAATAAGGCTAGCAAAGAGATCCACGAAATACAGATGTAACTCTGTGAGATGAATTAACAGAACACTAAGCAGTTTCTCAGAAAGCTTCTTTCCAGATTTCATTGGAGGATATTTCCTTTTTCACCATAGCCCTCTATGGGCTTCCAAATATCACTTTACCAATTACACAAGAACTGTCTTAGCGAAAGGTTTCTTGAGGGGAAAGCTGTAACTCTGTGAGATGATTTCACAGAACACAAAGAAGTTTCTCAGAAAGCTTCTTTCTCTTTGTTATCGGAGGATATTTCCTTTGGCCCTATAGTCTTCAAAGGGATCCGAAATATCTGTTCTCAGATTCCACAGAAATAAGGCTAGCCAAGTGATCCACGAAATACAGATGTAACTCTCTGCGATGAATTAACAGAACACTAAGCAGTTTCTCAGAAAGCTTTTTTCCAGATTTCATCAGAGGATATTTCCTTTTTCACCATAGCCCTCTATGGGCTTCCAAATATCACTTTGCCAATTCCACAAGAACTGTCTTAGCGAAAGGCTTCTTGAGGGGAAAGCTGTAACTCTGTGAGATGATTACATAGAACACAAAGAAATTTCTCACAAAGCTTCTTTCTCTTTGTTATCGGAGGATATTTCCTTTGGCCCTATAGTCTTCAAAGGGATCCGAAATATCTGTTATCAGATTCCACAGAAATAAGGCTAGCAAAGAGATCCACGAAATAAAGATGTAACTCTGTGAGATGAATTAACAGAACACTAAGCAGTTTCTCAGAAAGTTTCTTTCCAGATTTCATCTGAGGATATTTCCTTTTTCACCATAGCCCTCAATGGGCTTCCAAATATCACTTTGCCAATTCCACAAGAACTGTCTTAGCGAAAGGCTTCTTGAGGGGAAAGCTGTAACTCTGTGAGATGATTTCACAGAACACAAAGAAGTTTCTCAGAAAGCTTCTTTCTCTTTGTTATCGGAGGATATTTCTTTTGGCCCTAGAGTCTTCAAAGGGATCCGAAATATCTGTTCTCAGATTCCACAGAAAAAAGGCTAGCAAAGAGCTCCACGAAATACAGATGTAACTCTGTGAGATGAATTAACAGAACCCTAAGCAGTTTCTCAGAAAGCTTCTTTCCAGATTTCATTGGAGGATATTTCCTTTTTCACCATAGCCCTCTATGGGCTTCCAAATATCACTTTACCAATTACACAAGAACTGTCTTAGCGAAAGGTTTCTTGAGGGGAAAGCTGTAACCCTGTGAGATGATTTCACAGAACACAAAGAAGTTTCTCAGAAAGCTTCTTTCTCTTAGTTATCGGAGGATATTTCCTTTGGCCCTATAGTCTTCAAAGGGATCCGAAATATCTGTTCTCAGATTCCACAGAAATAAGGCTAGCCAAGTGATCCACGAAATACAGATGTAACTCTGTGCGATGAATTAACAGAACACTAAGCAGTTTCTCAGAGGGCTTTTTTCCAGATTTCATCTGAGGATATTTCCTTTTTCACCATAGCCCTCTATGGGCTTCCAAATATCACTTTGCCAATTCCACAAGAACTGTCATAGCGAAAGGCTTCTTGAGGGGAAAGCTGTAACTCTGTGAGATGATTACATAGAACACAAAGAAATTTCTCACAAAGCTTCTTTCTCTTAGTTATCGGAGGATATTTCCTTTGGCCCTATAGTCTTCAAAGGTATCCGAAATATCTGTTATCAGATTCCACAGAAATAAGGCTAGCAAAGAGATCCACGAAATAAAGATGTAACTCTGTGAGATGAATTAACAGAACACTAAGCAGTTTCTCAGAAAGCTTCTTTCCAGATTTCATCTGAGGATATTTCCTTTTTCACCATAGCCCTCTATGGGCTTCCAAATATCACTTTGCCAATTCCACAAGAACTGTCTTAGCGAAAGGCTTCTTGAGGGGAAAGCTGTAACTCTGTGAGCTCATTTCACAGAACACAAAGAAGTTTCTCAGAAAGCTTCTTTTTCTTTGTTATCAGAGGATATTTCCTTTGGCCCTATAGTCTTCAAAGGGATCTGAAATATCTGTTCTCAGATTCCACAGAAAGAAGGCTAGCAAAGAGATCCTATAAATACAGATGTAACTCTGTGAGATGAATTAACAGAACACTGAGCAGTTTCTCAGAAAGCTTCTTTCCAGATTTCATCTGAGGATATTTCCTTTTTCACCATTGCCCTCTATGGGCTTCCAAATATCACTTTGCCAATTCCACAAGAACTGTCTTAGCGAAAGGCTTCTTGAGGGGAAAGCTGTAACTCTGTGAGATGATTTCACAGAACACAAAGAAGTTTCTCAGAAAGCTTCTTTTTCTTTGTTATCCGAGGTAATTCCTTTGGCCCTACAGTCTTCAAAGGGATCCGAAATATCTGTTCTCAGCTTCCACAGAAATAAGGCTATCCAAGTGATCCAAGAAATAAAGATGTAAATCTGTGAGATGAATTAACAGAACACTAAGAAGTTTCTCAGAAAGCTTCTTTCCAGATTTCATCTGAGGATATTTCCTTTTTCACCATAGCCCTCTATGGGCTTCCAAATATCACTTTGCCATTTCCACAAGAACTGTCTTAGCGAAAGGCTTCTTGAGGGGATAGCTGTAACTCTGTGAGCTCATTTCACAGAACACAAAGAAGTTTCTCAGAAAGCTTCTTTCTCTTAGTTTACGGAGGATATTTCCTTTGGCCCTATAGTCTTCAAAGGGATCCGAAATATCTGTTCTCAGATTCCACAGAAATAAGGCTAGCAAAGAGATCCACGAAATACAGATGTAACTCTGTGAGATGAATTAAAAAGAACACTAAGCAGTTTCTCAGAAAGCTTCTTTCCAGATTTCATCGGAGGATATTTCCTTTTCCACCACAGCCCTCTATGGGCTTCCAAATATCACTTTGCCAATTCCACAAGAACTGTCTTAGCGAAAGGCTTCTTGTGGGGAAAGCTGTAACTCTGTGAGCTCATTTCACAGAACACAAAGAAGTTTCTCAGAAAGCTTCTTTCTCTTAGTTTTCGGAGGATATTTCCTTTGGCCCTATAGTCTTCAAAGGGATCCGAAATATCTGTTGTCAGATTCCACAGAAATAAGGCTAGCAAAGAGATCCACGAAATACAGATGTAACTCTGTGAGATGAATTAACAGAACACTAAGCAGTTTCTCAGAAAGCTTCTTTCCAGATTTCATTGGAGGATATTTCCTTTTTCACCGTAGCCCTCTATGGGCTTCCAAATATCACTTTACCAATTACACAAGAACTGTCTTAGCGAAAGGTTTCTTGAGGGGAAAGCTGTAACTCTGTGAGATGATTTCACAGAACACAAAGAAGTTTCTCAGAAAGCTTCTTTCTCTTTGTTATCGGAGGATATTTCCTTTGGCCCTATAGTCTTCAAAGGGATCCGAAATATCTGTTCTCAGATTCCACAGAAATAAGGCTAGCCAAGTGATCCACGAAATACAGATGTAACTCTCTGCGATGAATTAACAGAACACTAAGCAGTTTCTCAGAAAGCTTTTTTCCAGATTTCATCAGAGGATATTTCCTTTTTCACCATAGCCCTCTATGGGCTTCCAAATATCACTTTGCCAATTCCACAAGAACTGTCTTAGCGAAAGGCTTCTTGAGGGGAAAGCTGTAACTCTGTGAGATGATTACATAGAACACAAAGAAATTTCTCACAAAGCTTCTTTCTCTTTGTTATCGGAGGATATTTCCTTTGGCCCTATAGTCTTCAAAGGGATCCGAAATATCTGTTATCAGATTCCACAGAAATAAGGCTAGCAAAGAGATCCACGAAATAAAGATGTAACTCTGTGAGATGAATTAACAGAACACTAAGCAGTTTCTCAGAAAGTTTCTTTCCAGATTTCATCTGAGGATATTTCCTTTTTCACCATAGCCCTCAATGGGCTTCCAAATATCACTTTGCCAATTCCACAAGAACTGTCTTAGCGAAAGGCTTCTTGAGGGGAAAGCTGTAACTCTGTGAGCTCATTTCACAGAATACAAAGAAGTTTCTCAGAAAGCTTCTTTTTCTTTGTTATCGGAGGATATTTCCTTTGGCCCTATAGTCTTCAAAGGGATCCGAAATATCTGTTCTCAGATTCCACAGAAATAAGGCTAGCAAAGAGATCCACGAAATAAAGATGTAACTCTGTGAGATGAATTAACAGAACACTAAGCAGTTTCTCAGAAAGATTCTTTCCAGATTTCATCTGAGGATATTTCCTTTTTCACCATAGCCCTCTATGGGCTTCCAAATATCACTTTGCCAATTCCACAAGAACTGTCTTAGCGAAAGGCTTCTTGAGGGGAAAGCTGTAACTCTGTGAGCTCATTTCACAGAACACAAAGAAGTTTCTCAGAAAGCTTCTTTTTCTTTGTTATCGGAGGATATTTCCTTTGGCCCTATAGTCTTCAAAGGGATCCGAAATATCTGTTCTCAGATTCCACAGAAATAAGGCTAGCAAAGAGATCCACGAAATACAGATGTAACTCTGTGAGATGAATGAACAGAACACTGAGTAGTTTCTCAGAAAGCTTCTTTCCAGATTTCATCTGAGGATATTTCCTTTTTCACCATAGCCCTCTATGGGCTTCCAAATATCACTTTGCCAATTCCACAAGAACTGTCTTAGCGAAAGGCTTCTTGAGGGGAAAGCTGTAACTCTGTGAGATGATTTCACAGAACACAAATAAGTTTCTCAGAAAGCTTCTTTTTGTTTGTTATCCGAGGTATTTCCTTTGGCCCTACATTCTTCAAAGGGATCCGAAATATCTGTTCTCAGCTTCCACAGAAATAAGGCTATCCAAGTGATCCACGAAATAAAGATGTAAATCTGTGAGATGAATTAACAGAACACTAAGCAGTTTCTCAGAAAGATTCTTTCCAGATTTCATCTGAGGATATTTCCTTTTTCACCATAGCCCTCTATGGGCTTCGAAATATCACTTTGCCAATTCCACAAGAACTGTCTTAGCGAAAGGCTTCTTGAGGGGAAAGCTGTAACTCTGTGAGCTCATTTCACAGAACACAAAGAAGTTTCTCAGAAAGCTTCTTTTTCTTTGTTATCGGAGGATATTTCCTTTGGCCCTATAGTCTTCAAAGGGATCCGAAATATCTGTTCTCAGATTCCACAGAAATAAGGCTAGCAAAGAGATCCACGAAATACAGATGTAACTCTGTGAGATGAATTAACAGAACACTGAGCAGTTTCTCAGAAAGCTTCTTTCCAGATTTCATCTGAGGATATTTCCTTTTTCACCGTAGCCCTCTAAGGGCTTCCAAATATCACTTTGCCAATTCCACAAGAACTGTCTTAGCGAAAGGCTTCTTGAGGGGAAAGCTGTAACTCTGTGAGATGATTTCACAGAACACAAAGAAGTTTCTCAGAAAGCTTCTTTTTCTTTGTTATCCGAGGTAATTCCTTTGGCCCTACAGTCTTCAAAGGGATCCGAAATATCTGTTCTCAGCTTCCACAGAAATAAGGCTATCCAAGTGATCCACGAAATAAAGATGTAAATCTGTGAGATGAATTAACAGAACACTAAGAAGTTTCTCAGAAAGCTTCTTTCCAGATTTCATCTGAGGATATTTCCTTTTTCACCATAGCCCTCTATGGGCTTCCAAATATCACTTTGCCAATTCCACAAGAACTGTCTTAGCGAAAGGCTTCTTGAGGGGAAAGCTGTAACTCTGTGAGCTCATTTCACAGAACACAAAGAAGTTTCTCAGAAGGCTTCTTTCTCTTAGTTTACGGAGTATATTTCCTTTGGCCCTATAGTCTTCAAAGGGATCCGAAATATCTGTTCTCAGATTCCACAGAAATAAGGCTAGCAAAGAGATCCACGAAATACAGATGTAACTCTGTGAGATGAATTAAAAAGAACACTAAGCAGTTTCTCAGAAAGCTTCTTTCCACATTTCATCGGAGGATATTTCCTTTTCCACCATAGCCCTCTATGGGCTTCCAAATATCACTTTGCCAATTCCACAAGAACTGTCTTAGCGAAAGGCTTCTTGTGGTGAAAGCTGTAACTCTGTGAGCTCATTTCACAGAACACAAAGAAGTTTCTCAGAAAGCTTCTTTCTCTTAGTTTTCTGAGGATATTTCCTTTGGCCCTATAGTCTTCAAAGGGATCCGAAATATCTGTTGTCAGATTCCACAGAAATAAGGCTAGCAAAGAGATCCACGAAATACAGATGTAACTCTGTGAGATGAATTAACAGAACACTAAGCAGTTTCTCAGAAAGCTTCTTTCCAGATTTCATTGGAGGATATTTCCTTTTTCACCATAGCCCTCTATGGGCTTCCAAATATCACTTTACCAATTACACAAGAACTGTCTTAGCGAAAGGTTTCTTGAGGGGAAAGCTGTAACTCTGTGAGATGATTTCACAGAACACAAAGAAGTTTCTCAGAAAGCTTCTTTCTCTTAGTTATCGGAGGATATTTCCTTTGGCCCTATAGTCTTCAAAGGGATCCGAAATATCTGTTCTCAGATTCCACAGAAATAAGGCTAGCCAAGTGATCCACGAAATACAGATGTAACTCTGTGCGATGAATTAACAGAACACTAAGCAGTTTCTCAGAAAGCTTTTTTCCAGATTTCATCTGAGGATATTTCCTTTTTCACCATAGCCCTCTATTGGCTTCCAAATATCACTTTGCCAATTCAACAAGAACTGTCTTAGCGAAAGGCTTCTTGAGGGGAAAGCTGTAACTCTGTGAGATGATTACATAGAACACAAAGAAATTTCTCACAAAGCTTCTTTCTCTTTGTTATCGGAGGATATTTCCTTTGGCCCTTTAGTCTTCAAAGGTATCCGAAATATCTGTTCTCAGATTCCACAGAAATAAGGCTAGCAAAGAGATCCACGAAATACAGATGTAACTCTGTGAGATGAATTAACAGAACACTAAGCAGTTTCTCAGAAAGCTTCTTTCCAGATTTCATCTGAGGATATTTCCTTTTCACCATAGCCCTCTATGGGCTTCCAAATATCACTTTGCCAATTCCACAAGAACTGTCTTAGCGAAAGGCTTCTTCAGGGGAAAGCTGTAACTCTGTGAGCTCATTTCACAGAATACAAAGAAGTTTCTCAGAAAGCTTCTTTTTCTTTGTTATCGGCGGATATTTCCTTTGGCCCTATAGTCTTCAAATGGATCCGAAATATCTGTTCTCAGATTCTACAGAAATAAACCTAGCAAAGAGATCCACGAAATACAGATGTAACTCTGTGAGATGAATTAACAGAACACTGAGCAGTTTCTCAGAAAGCTTCTTTCCAGATTTCATCTGAGGATATTTCCTTTTTCACCATAGCCCTCTATGGGCTTCCAAATATCACTTTGCCAATTCCACAAGAACTGTCTTAGCGAAAGGCTTCTTGAGGGGAAATCTGTAACTCTGTGAGATGATTTCAAAGAACACAAAGAAGTTTCTCAGAAAGCTTCTATTTCTTTGTTATCCGAGGTAATTCCTTTGGCCCTATAGTCTTCAAAGGGACCCGAAATATCTGTTCTCAGCTTCCACAGAAATAAGGCTAGCAAAGAGATCCACGAAAAACAGATGTAAATCTGTGAGATGAATTAACAGAACACTAAGCAGTTTCTCAGAAAGCTTCTTTCCAGATTTCATCTGAGGATATTTCCTTTTTCACCATAGCCCTCTATGGGCTTCCAAATATCACTTTGCCAATTCCACAAGAACTGTCTTAGCGAAAGGCTTCTTGAGGGGAAAGCTCTAACTCTGTGAGCTCATTTCACAGAACACAAAGAAGTTTCTCAAAAAGCTTCATTCTCTTAGTTTTCGGAGGATATTTCCTTTGGCCCTATAGTCTTCAAAGGGATCCGAAATATCTGTTCTCAGATTCCACAGATATAAGGCTAGCAAAGAAATCCATGAAATATAGATGTAACTCTGTGAGATGAATTAACAGAACACTAAGCAGTTTCTCAGAAAGCTTCTTTCCAGATTTCATCGGAGGATATTTCCTTTTTCACCATAGCCCTCTATGGGCTTCCAAATATCACTTTGCCAATTCCACAAGAACTGTCTTAGCGAAAGGCTTCTTGAGGGGAAAGCTGTAACTCTCTGAGATGATTTCACAGAACACAAAGAAGTTTCTCAGAAAGCTTCTTTCTCTTAGTTATCGGAGGATATTTCCTTTGGCCCTATAGTCTTCAAAGGGATCCGAAATATCTGTTTTCAGATTCCACAGAAATAAGGATAGCAAAGAGATCCACGAAATACAGATGTAACTCTGTGAGATGAATTAAGAGAACACTAAGCAGTTTCTCAGAAAGCTTCTTTCCAGATTTCATCTGAGGATATTTCCTTTTTCACCATAGCCCTCTATGGGCTTCCAAATATCACTTTGCCAATTCCACAAGAACTGTCTTAGCGAAAGGCTTCTTGAGGGGAAAGCTGTAACTCTGTGAGATGATTTCACAGAACACAAAGAAGTTTCTCAGAAAGCTTCTTTCTCTTTGTTATCGGAGGATATTTCTTTTGGCCCTAGAGTCTTCAAAGGGATCCGAAATATCTGTTCTCAGATTCCACAGAAAAAAGGCTAGCAAAGAGATCCACGAAATACAGATGTAACTCTGTGAGATGAATTAACAGAACACTAAGCAGTTTCTCAGAAAGCTTCTTTCCAGATTTCATTGGAGGATATTTCCTTTTTCACCATAGCCCTCTATGGGCTTCCAAATATCACTTTGCCAATTCCACAAGAACTGTCTTAGCGAAAGGCTTCTTGAGGGGAAAGCTGTAACTCTGTGAGATGATTACATAGAACACAAAGAAATTTCTCACAAAGCTTCTTTCTCTTAGTTATCGGAGGATATTTCCTTTGGCCCTATAGTCTTCAAAGGTATCCGAAATATCTGTTATCAGATTCCACAGAAATAAGGCTAGCAAAGAGATCCACGAAATAAAGATGTAACTCTGTGAGATGAATTAACAGAACACTAAGCAGTTTCTCAGAAAGATTCTTTCCAGATTTCATCTGAGGATATTTCCTTTTTCACCATAGCCCTCTATGGGCTTCCAAATATCACTTTGCCAATTCCACAAGAACTGTCTTAGCGAAAGGCTTCTTGAGGGGAAAGCTGTAACTCTGTGAGATGATTTCACAGAACACAAAGAAGTTTCTCAGAAAGCTTCTTTCTCTTTGTTATCGGAGGATATTTCTTTTGGCCCTAGAGTCTTCAAAGGGATCCGAAATATCTGTTCTCAGATTCCACAGAAAAAAGGCTAGCAAAGAGATCCACGAAATACAGATGTAACTCTGTGAGATGAATTAACAGAACACTAAGCAGTTTCTCAGAAAGCTTCTTTCCAGATTTCATTGGAGGATATTTCCTTTTTCACCATAGCCCTCTATGGGCTTCCAAATATCACTTTACCAATTACACAAGAACTGTCTTAGCGAAAGGTTTCTTGAGGGGAAAGCTGTAACCCTGTGAGATGATTTCACAGAACACAAAGAAGTTTCTCAGAAAGCTTCTTTCTCTTAGTTATCGGAGGATATTTCCTTTGGCCCTATAGTCTTCAAAGGGATCCGAAATATCTGTTCTCAGATTCCACAGAAATAAGGCTAGCCAAGTGATCCACGAAATACAGATGTAACTCTGTGCGATGAATTAACAGAACACTAAGCAGTTTCTCAGAGGGCTTTTTTCCAGATTTCATCTGAGGATATTTCCTTTTTCACCATAGCCCTCTATGGGCTTCCAAATATCACTTTGCCAATTCCACAAGAACTGTCTTAGCGAAAGGCTTCTTGAGGGGAAAGCTGTAACTCTGTGAGATGATTACATAGAACACAAAGAAATTTCTCACAAAGCTTCTTTCTCTTTGTTATCGGAGGATATTTCCTTTGGCCCTATAGTCTTCAAAGGTATCCGAAATATCTGTTATCAGATTCCACAGAAATAAGGCTAGCAAAGAGATCCACGAAATAAAGATGTAACTCTGTGAGATGAATTAACAGAACACTAAGCAGTTTCTCAGAAAGATTCTTTCCAGATTTCATCTGAGGATATTTCCTTTTTCACCATAGCCCTCTATGGGCTTCCAAATATCACTTTGCCAATTCCACAAGAACTGTCTTAGCGAAAGGCTTCTTGAGGGGAAAGCTGTAACTCTGTGAGCTCATTTCACAGAACACAAAGAAGTTTCTCAGAAAGCTTCTTTTTCTTTGTTATCGGAGGATATTTCCTTTGGCCCTATAGTCTTCAAAGGGATCTGAAATATCTGTTCTCAGATTCCACAGAAATAAGGCTAGCAAAGAGATCCACGAAATACAGATGTAACTCTGTGAGATGAATTAACAGAACACTGAGCAGTTTCTCAGAACGCTTCTTTCCAGATTTCATCTGAGGATATTTCCTTTTTCACCATAGCCCTCTATGGGCTTCCAAATATCACTTTGCCAATTCCACAAGAACTGTCTTAGCGAAAGGCTTCTTGAGGGGAAAGCTGTAACTCTGTGAGATGATTTCACAGAACACAAAGAAGTTTCTCAGAAAGCTTCTTTTTCTTTGTTATCCGAGGTAATTCCTTTGGCCCTACAGTCTTCAAAGGGATCCGAAATATCTGTTCTCAGCTTCCACAGAAATAAGGCTATCCAAGTGATCCACGAAATAAAGATGTAAATCTGTGAGATGAATTAACAGAACACTAAGAAGTTTCTCAGAAAGCTTCTTTCCAGATTTCATCTGAGGATATTTCCTTTTTCACCATAGCCCTCTATGGGCTTCCAAATATCACTTTGCCAATTCCACAAGAACTGTCTTAGCGAAAGGCTTCTTGAGGGGATAGCTGTAACTCTGTGAGCTCATTTCACAGAACACAAAGAAGTTTCTCAGAAAGCTTCTTTCTCTTAGTTTACGGAGGATATTTCCTTTGGCCCTATAGTCTTCAAAGGGATCCGAAATATCTGTTCTCAGATTCCACAGAAATAAGGCTAGCAAAGAGATCCACGAAATACAGATGTAACTCTGTGAGATAAATTAAAAAGAACACTAAGCAGTTTCTCAGAAAGCTTCTTTCCAGATTTCATCGGAGGATATTTCCTTTTCCACCATAGCCCTCTATGGGCTTCCAAATATCACTTTGCCAATTCCACAAGAACTGTCTTAGCGAAAGGCTTCTTGTGGGGAAAGCTGTAACTCTGTGAGCTCATTTCACAGAACACAAAGAAGTTTCTCAGAAAGCTTCTTTCTCTTAGTTTTCGGAGGATATTTCCTTTGGCCCTATAGTCTTCAAAGGGATCCGAAATATCTGTTGTCAGATTCCACAGAAATAAGGCTAGCAAAGAGATCCACGAAATACAGATGTAACTCTGTGAGATGAATTAACAGAACACTAAGCAGTTTCTCAGAAAGCTTCTTTCCAGATTTCATTGGAGGATATTTCCTTTTTCACCATAGCCCTCTATGGGCTTCCAAATATCACTTTACCAATTACACAAGAACTGTCTTAGCGAAAGGTTTCTTGAGGGGAAAGCTGTAACTCTGTGAGATGATTTCACAGAACACAAAGAAGTTTCTCAGAAAGCTTCTTTCTCTTTGTTATCGGAGGATATTTCCTTTGGCCCTATAGTCTTCAAAGGGTTCCGAAATATCTGTTCTCAGATTCCACAGAAATAAGGCTAGCCAAGTGATCCACGAAATACAGATGTAACTCTCTGCGATGAATTAACAGAACACTAAGCAGTTTCTCAGAAAGCTTTTTTCCAGATTTCATCAGAGGATATTTCCTTTTTCACCATAGCCCTCTATGGGCTTCCAAATATCACTTTGCCAATTCCACAAGAACTGTCTTAGCGAAAGGCTTCTTGAGGGGAAAGCTGTAACTCTGTGAGATGATTACATAGAACACAAAGAAATTTCTCACAAAGCTTCTTTCTCTTTGTTATCGGAGGATATTTCCTTTGGCCCTATAGTCTTCAAAGGGATCCGAAATATCTGTTATCAGATTCCACAGAAATAAGGCTAGCAAAGAGATCCACGAAATAAAGATGTAACTCTGTGAGATGAATTAACAGAACACTAAGCAGTTTCTCAGAAAGATTCTTTCCAGATTTCATCTGAGGATATTTCCTTTTTCACCATAGCCCTCTATGGGCTTCCAAATATCACTTTGCCAATTCCACAAGAACTGTCTTAGCGAAAGGCTTCTTGAGGGGAAAGCTGTAACTCTGTGAGCTCATTT
This sequence comes from Macaca fascicularis, assembly GCF_037993035.2. Taxonomy (NCBI): domain Eukaryota; kingdom Metazoa; phylum Chordata; class Mammalia; order Primates; family Cercopithecidae; genus Macaca; species Macaca fascicularis. The sequence continues at coordinate 87,501,498 of NC_088379.1, forward strand.
CACAGAACACAAAGAAGTTTCTCAGAAAGCTTCTTTTTCTTTGTTATCGGAGGATATTTCCTTTGGCCCTATAGTCTTCAAAGGGATCCGAAATATCTGTTCTCAGATTCCACAGAAATAAGTTTAGCAAAGAGATCCACGAAATAAAGATGTAACTCTGTGAGATGAATTAACAGAACACTAAGCAGTTTCTCAGAAAGATTCTTTCCAGATTTCATCTGAGGATATTTCCTTTTTCACCATAGCCCTCTATGGGCTTCCAAATATCACTTTGCCAATTCCACAAGAACTGTCTTAGCGAAAGGCTTCTTGAGGGGAAAGCTGTAACTCTGTGAGCTCATTTCACAGAACACAAAGAAGTTTCTCAGAAAGCTTCTTTTTCTTTGTTATCGGAGGATATTTCCTTTGGCCCTATAGTCTTCAAAGGGATCCGAAATATCTGTTCTCAGATTCCACAGAAATAAGTCTAGCAAAGAGATCCACGAAATACAGATGTAACTCTGTGAGATGAATTAACAGAACACTGAGCAGTTTCTCAGAAAGCTTCTTTCCAGATTTCATCTGAGGATATTTCCTTTTTCACCGTAGCCCTCTATGGGCTTCCAAATATCACTTTGCCAATTCCACAAGAACTGTCTTAGCGAAAGGCTTCTTGAGGGGAAAGCTGTAACTCTGTGAGATGATTTCACAGAACACAAAGAAGTTTCTCAGAAAGCTTCTTTTTCTTTGTTATCCGAGGTAATTCCTTTTGCCCTATAGTCTTCAAAGGGATCCGAAATATCTGTTCTCAGCTTCCACAGAAATAAGGCTATCCAAGTGATCCACGAAATAAAGATGTAAATCTGTGAGATGAATTAACAGAACACTAAGAAGTTTCTCAGAAAGCTTCTTTCCAGATTTCATCTGAGGATATTTCCTTTTTCACCATAGCCCTCTATGGGCTTCCAAATATCACTTTGCCAATTCCACAAGAACTGTCTTAGCGAAAGGCTTCTTGAGGGGAAAGCTGTAACTCTGTGAGCTCATTTCACAGAACACAAAGAAGTTTCTCAGAAGGCTTCTTTCTCTTAGTTTACGGAGGATATTTCCTTTGGCCCTATAGTCTTCAAAGGGATCAGAAATATCTGTTCTCAGATTCCACAGAAATAAGGCTAGCAAAGAGATCCACGAAATACAGATGTAACTCTGTGAGATGAATTAAAAAGAACACTAAGCAGTTTCTCAGAAAGCTTCTTTCCAGATTTCATCGGAGGATATTTCCTTTTCCACCATAGCCCTCTATTGGCTTCCAAATATCACTTTGCCAATTCCACAAGAACTGTCTTAGCGAAAGGCTTCTTGTGGTGAAAGCTGTAACTCTGTGAGCTCATTTCACAGAACACAAAGAAGTTTCTCAGAAAGCTTCTTTCTCTTAGTTTTCGGAGGATATTTCCTTTGGCCCTATAGTCTTCAAAGGGATCCGAAATATCTGTTGTCAGATTCCACAGAAATAAGGCTAGCAAAGAGATCCACGAAATACAGATGTAACTGTGTGAGATGAATTAACAGAACACTAAGCAGTTTCTCAGAAAGCTTCTTTCCAGATTTCATTGGAGGATATTTCCTTTTTCACCATAGCCCTCTATGGGCTTCCAAATATCACTTTACCAATTACACAAGAACTGTCTTAGCGAAAGGTTTCTTGAGGGGAAAGCTGTAACTCTGTGAGATGATTTCACAGAACACAAAGAAGTTTCTCAGAAAGCTTCTTTCTCTTAGTTATCGGAGGATATTTCCTTTGGCCCTATAGTCTTCAAAGGGATCCGAAATATCTGTTCTCAGATTCCACAGAAATAAGGCTAGCCAAGTGATCCACGAAATACAGATGTAACTCTGTGCGATGAATTAACAGAACACTAAGCAGTTTCTCAGAAAGCTTTTTTCCAGATTTCATCTGAGGATATTTCCTTTTTCACCATAGCCCTCTATGGGCTTCCAAATATCACTTTGCCAATTCCACAAGAACTGTCTTAGCGAAAGGCTTCTTGAGGGGAAAGCTGTAGCTCTGTGAGATGATTACATAGAACACAAAGAAATTTCTCACAAAGCTTCTTTCTCTTTGTTATCGGAGGATATTTCCTTTGGCCCTATAGTCTTCAAAGGTATCCGAAATATCTGTTATCAGATTCCACAGAAATAAGGCTAGCAAAGAGATCACGAAATAAAGATGTAACTCTGTGAGATGAATTAACAGAACACTAAGCAGTTTCTCAGAAAGATTCTTTCCAGATTTCATCTGAGGATATTTCCTTTTTCACCATAGCCCTCTATGGGCTTCCAAATATCACTTTGCCAATTCCACAAGAACTGTCTTAGCGAAAGGCTTCTTGAGGGGAAAGCTGTAACTCTGTGAGCTCATTTCACAGAACACAAAGAAGTTTCTCAGAAAGCTTCTTTTTCTTTGTTATAGGAGGATATTTCCTTTGGCCCTATAGTCTTCAAAGGGATCCGAAATATCTGTTCTCAGATTCCACAGAAATAAGGCTAGCAAAGAGATCCACGAAATACAGATGTAACTCTGTGAGATGAATTAACAGAACACTGAGCAGTTTCTCAGAAAGCTTCTTTCCAGATTTCATCTGAGGATATTTCTTTTTTCACCATAGCCCTCTATGGGCTTCCAAATATCACTTTGCCAATTCCACAAGAACTGTCTTAGCGAAAGGCTTCTTGAGGGGAAAGCTGTAACTCTGTGAGATGATTTCACAGAACACAAAGAAGTTTCTCAGAAAGCTTCTTTCTCTTTGTTATCGGAGGATATTTCCTTTGGCCCTATAGTCTTCAAAGGGATCCGAAATATCTGTTCTCAGATTCCACAGAAATAAGGGTAGCAAAGAGATCCACGAAAGACAGATGTAACTCTGTGAGATGAATTAACAGAACACTAAGCAGTTTCTCAGAAAGCTTCTTTCCAGATTTCATCTGAGGATATTTCCTTTTTCACCATAGCCCTCTATGGGCTTCCAAATATCACTTTGCCAATTCCACAAGAACTGTCTTAGCGAAAGGCTTCTTGAGGGGAAAGCTGTAACTCTGTGAGCTCATTTCACAGAACACAAAGAAGTTTCTCAGAAAGCTTCTTTCTCTTAGTTTACGGAGGATATTTCCTTTGGCCCTATAGTCTTCAAAGGGATCCGAAATATCTGTTCTCAGATTCCACAGAAATAAGGCTAGCAAAGAGATCCACGAAATACAGATGTAACTCTGTGAGATGAATTAAAAAGAACACTAAGCAGTTTCTCAGAAAGCTTCTTTCCAGATTTCATCGGAGGATATTTCCTTTTCCACCATAGCCCTCTATGGGCTTCCAAATATCACTTTGCCAATTCCACAAGAACTGTCTTAGTGAAAGGCTTCTTGTGGGGAAAGCTGTAACTCTGTGAGCTCATTTCACAGAACACAAAGAAGTTTCTCAGAAAGCTTCTTTCTCTTAGTTTTCGGAGGATATTTCCTTTGGCCCTATAGTCTTCAAAGGGATCCGAAATATCTGTTGTCAGATTCCACAGAAATAAGGCTAGCAAAGAGATCCACGAAATATAGATGTAACTCTGTGAGATGAATTAACAGAACACTAAGCAGTTTCTCAGAAAGCTTCTTTCAAGATTTCATCGGAGGATATTTCCTTTTTCACCATAGCCCTCTATGGGCTTCCAAATATCACTTTGCCAATTCCAAAAGAACTGTCTTAGCGAAAGGCTTCTTGAGGGGAAAGCTGTAACTCTGTGAGATGATTTCACAGAACACAAAGAAGTTTCTCAGAAAGCTTCTTTCTCTTTATTATCCGAGGATATTTCCTTTGGCCCTATAGTCTTCAAAGTGATCCGAAATATCTGTTCTCAGATTCCACAGAAATAAGGCTAGCAAAGAGATCCACGAAATACTGATGTAACTCTGTGAGATGAATTAACAGAACACTGAGCAGTTTCTCAGAAATTTTCTTTCCAGATTTCATCTGAGGATATTTCCTTTTTCACCATAGCCCTCTATGGGCTTCCAAAGATCACTTTGCCAATTCCACAAGAACTGTCTTAGCGAAAGGCTTCTTGAGGGGAAAGCTGTAACTCTGTGAGATGATTTCACAGAACACAAAGAAGTTTCTCAGAAAGCTTCTTTCTCTTAGTTATCGGAGGATATTTCCTTTGGCCCTATAGTCTTCAAAGGGATCCGAAATATCTGTTCTCAGATTCCACAGAAATAAGGCTAGCCAAGTGATCCACGAAATACAGATGTAACTCTGTGAGATGAATTAACAGAACACTAAGCATTTTCTCAGAAAGCTTCTTTCCAGATTTCATCTGAGGATATTTCCTTTTTCACCATAGCTCTCTATGGGCTTCCAAATATCACTTGGCCAATTCCACAAGAACTGTCTTAGCGAAAGGCTTCTTGAGGGGAAAGCTGTAACTCTGTGAGATGATTTCACAGAACACAAAGAAGTTTCTCAGAAATCTTCTTTCTCTTTGTTATCGGAGGATATTTCCTTTGGCCCTATAGTCTTCAAAGGGATCCGAAATATCTGTTCTCAGATTCCACAGAAATAAGGCTAGCAAAGAGATCCACGAAATATAGATTTAAATCTGTGAGATGAATTAACAGAACACTAAGCAGTTTCTCAAAAAGCATCTTTCCAGATTTCATCTGAGGATATTTCCTTTGTCACCATAGCCCTCTATGGGCTTCCAAATATCACTTTGCCAATTCCACAAGAAATGTCTTAGCGAAAGGCTTCTTGAGGGGAAAGCTGTAACTCTGTGAGATGATTTCACAGTACACAAAGAAATTTCTCAGAAAGCTTCTTTCTCTTTGTTATCGGAGGATATTTCCTTTGGCCCTATAGTCTTCAAAGGGATCCGAAATATCTGTTCTCAGATTCCACAGAAATAAGGCTAGCAAAGAGATCCACAAAATACAGATGTAAATCTGTGAGATGAATTAACAGAACACTAAGCAGTTTCTCAGAAAGCTTCTTTCCAGATTTCATGTGTGGATATTTCCTTTTTCACCATAGCCCTCTATGGGCCTCCAAATATCACTTTGCCAATTCCACAAGAACTGTCTTAGCGAAAGGCTTCATGAGGGGAAAGCTGTAACTCTGTGAGATGATTTCACAGAACACAAAGAAGTTTCTCAGAAATCTTCTTTCTCTTTGTTATCGGAGGATATTTCCTTTGGCCCTATAGTCTTCAAAGGGATCCGAAATATCTGTTCTCAGATTCCACAGAAATAAGGGTAGCAAAGAGATCCACGAAAGACAGATGTAACTCTGTGAGATGAATTAACAGAACACTAAGCAGTTTCTCAGAAAGCTTCTTTCCAGATTTCATCGGAGGATATTTCATTTTTCACCATAGCCCTCTAAGGGCTTCCAAATATCACTTTGCCAATTCCACAAGAACTGTCTTAGCGAAAGGATTCTTGAGTGGAAAGCTGTAACTCTGAGAGATGATTTCACAGAACACAAAGAAGTTTCTCAGAAAGCTTCTTTCTCTTTGTTATCCGAGGATATTTCCTTTGGCCCTACAGTCTTCAAAGGGATCCGAAATATCTGTTCTCAGATTCCACAGAAATAAGGCTAGCAAAGAGATCCACGAAATACAGATGTAACTCTGTGAGATGAATTAAAAAGAACACTAAGCAGTTTCTCAGAAAGCTTCTTTCCAGATTTCATCGGAGGATATTTCCTTTTCCACCATAGCCCTCTATGGGCTTCCAAATATCACTTTGCCAATTCCACAAGAACTGTCTTAGTGAAAGGCTTCTTGTGGGGAAAGCTGTAACTCTGTGAGCTCATTTCACAGAACACAAAGAAGTTTCTCAGAAAGCTTCTTTCTCTTAGTTTTCGGAGGATATTTCCTTTGGCCCTATAGTCTTCAAAGGGATCCGAAATATCTGTTGTCAGATTCCACAGAAATAAGGCTAGCAAAGAGATCCACGAAATATAGATGTAACTCTGTGAGATGAATTAACAGAACACTAAGCAGTTTCTCAGAAAGCTTCTTTCAAGATTTCATCGGAGGATATTTCCTTTTTCACCATAGCCCTCTATGGGCTTCCAAATATCACTTTGCCAATTCCAAAAGAACTGTCTTAGCGAAAGGCTTCTTGAGGGGAAAGCTGTAACTCTGTGAGATGATTTCACAGAACACAAAGAAGTTTCTCAGAAAGCTTCTTTCTCTTTGTTATCCGAGGATATTTCCTTTGGCCCTATAGTCTTCAAAGTGATCCGAAATATCTGTTCTCAGATTCCACAGAAATAAGGCTAGCAAAGAGATCCACGAAATACTGATGTAACTCTGTGAGATGAATTAACAGAACACTGAGAAGTTTCTCAGAAATTTTCTTTCCAGATTTCATCTGAGGATATTTCCTTTTTCACCATAGCCCTCTATGGGCTTCCAAATATCACTTTGCCAATTCCACAAGAACTGTCTTAGCGAAAGGCTTCTTGAGGGGAAAGCTGTAACTCTGTGAGATGATTTCACAGAACACAAAGAAGTTTCTCAGAAAGCTTCTTTCTCTTAGTTATCGGAGGATATTTCCTTTGGCCCTATAGTCTGCAAAGGGATCCGAAATATCTGTTCTCAGATTCCACAGAAATAAGGCTAGCCAAGTGATCCACGAAATACAGATGTAACTCTGTGAGATGAATTAACAGAACACTAAGCATTTTCTCAGAAAGCTTCTTTCCAGATTTCATCTGAGGATATTTCCTTTTTCACCATAGCTCTCTATGGGCTTCCAAATATCACTTGGCCAATTCCACAAGAACTGTCTTAGCGAAAGGCTTCTTGAGGGGAAAGCTGTAACTCTGTGAGATGATTTCACAGAACACAAAGAAGTTTCTCAGAAATCTTCTTTCTCTTTGTTATCGGAGGATATTTCCTTTGGCCCTATAGTCTTCAAAGGGATCCGAAATATCTGTTCTCAGATTCCACAGAAATAAGGCTAGCAAAGAGATCCACGAAATATAGATTTAAATCTGTGAGATGAATTAACAGAACACTAAGCAGTTTCTCAAACAGCATCTTTCCAGATTTCATCTGAGGATATTTCCTTTGTCACCATAGCCCTCTATGGGCTTCCAAATATCACTTTGCCAATTCCACAAGAAATGTCTTAGCGAAAGGCTTCTTGAGGGGAAAGCTGTAACTCTGTGAGATGATTTCACAGTACACAAAGAAATTTCTCAGAAAGCTTCTTTCTCTTTGTTATCGGAGGATATTTCCTTTGGCCCTATAGTCTTCAAAGGGATCCGAAATATCTGTTCTCAGATTCCACAGAAATAAGGCTAGCAAAGAGATCCACAAAATACAGATGTAAATCTGTGAGATGAATTAACAGAACACTAAGCAGTTTCTCAGAAAGCTTCTTTCCAGATTTCATGTGTGGATATTTCCTTTTTCACCATAGCCCTCTATGGGCCTCCAAATATCACTTTGCCAATTCCACAAGAACTGTCTTAGCGAAAGGCTTCTTGAGGGGAAAGCTGTAACTCTGTGAGATGATTTCACAGAACACAAAGAAGTTTCTCAGAAATCTTCTTTCTCTTTGTTATCGGAGGATATTTCCTTTGGCCCTATAGTCTTCAAAGGGATCCGAAATATCTGTTCTCAGATTCCACAGAAATAAGGGTAGCAAAGAGATCCACGAAAGACAGATGTAACTCTGTGAGATGAATTAACAGAACACTAAGCAGTTTCTCAGAAAGCTTCTTTCCAGATTTCATCGGAGGATATTTCATTTTTCACCATAGCCCTCTAAGGGCTTCCAAATATCACTTTGCCAATTCCACAAGAACTGTCTTAGCGAAAGGATTCTTGAGGGGAAAGCTGTAACTCTGAGAGATGATTTCACAGAACACAAAGAAGTTTCTCAGAAAGCTTCTTTCTCTTTGTTATCCGAGGATATTTCCTTTGGCCCTACAGTCTTCAAAGGGATCCGAAATATCTGTTCTCAGATTCCACAGAAATAAGGCTAGCAAAGAGATCCACGAAATATAGATGTAACTCTGTGAGATGAATTAACAGAACACTAAGCAGTTTCTCAGAAGGCTTCTTTCCAGATTTCATCGTAGGATATTTCCTTTTTCACCATAGCCCTCTATGGGCTTCCAAATATCACTTTGCCAATTCCACAAGAACTCTCTTAGCGAAAGGCTTCTTGAGGTGAAAGCTGTAACTCCGTGAGATGATTTCACAGAACACAAAGAAGTTTCTCAGAAAGCTTCTTTCTCTTTGTTATCGGAGGATATTTCCTTTGGCCCTATAGTCTTCAAAGGGATCCGAAATATCTGTTTTCAGATTCCACAGAAATAAGGCTAGCAAAGAGATCCACGAAATACAGATGTAACTCTGTGAGATGAATTAACAGAACACTAAGCGGTTTCTCAGAAAGCTTCTTTCCAGATTTCATCTGAGGATATTTCCTTTTTCACCATAGCCCTCTATGGGCTTCCAAAGATCACTTTTCCAATTCCACAAGAACTGTCTTAGCGAAAGGCTTCTTGAGGGGAAAGCTGTAACTCTGTGAGATGATTTCACAGAACACAAAGAAGTTTCTCAGAAAGCTTCTTTGTCTTTGTTATCGGAGGATATTTCCTTTGGCCCTATAGTCTTCAAAGGGATCCGAAATATCTGTTCTCAGATTCCACAGAAATAAGGCTAGCAAAGAGATCCACGAAATATAGAAGTAATTCTGTGAGATGAATTAACAGAACACTAAGCAGTTTCTCAGAAAGCTTCTTTCCAGATTTCATCGGAGGATATTTCCTTTTTGACCATAGCCCTCTATGGGCTTCCAAAGATCACTTTGCCAATTCCACAAGAACTGTCTTAGCGAAAGGCTTCTTGAGGGGAAAGCTGTAACTCTGTGAGATGATTTCACAGAACACAAAGAAGTTTCTCAGAAAGCTTCTTTCTCTTAGTTATCGGAGGATATTTCCTTTGGCCCTATAGTCTTCAAAGGATTCCGAAATATCTGTTCTCAGATTCCACAGAAATAAGGCTAGCATAGAGATCCACGAAATACAGATGTAACTCTGTGAGTTGAATTAACAGAACACTAAGCAGTTTCTCAGAAAGCTTCTTTCCAGATTTCATCTGAGGATATTTCCTTTTTCACCATAGCCCTCTATGGGCTTCCAAATATCACTTGGCCAATTCCACAAGAACTGTCTTAGCGAAAGTTTTCTTGAGGGGAAAGCTGTAACTCTGTGAGATGATTTCACAGAACACAAAGAAGTTTCTCAGAAAGCTTCTTTCTCTTTGTTATCGGAGGATATTTCCTTTGGCCCTATAGTCTTCAAAGGGATCCGAAATATCTCTTCTCAGATTCCACAGAAATAAGGCTAGCAAAGAGATCCACGAAATATAGATGTAACTCTGTGAGATGAATTAACAGAACACTAAGCAGTTTCTCAGAAAGCTTCTTTCCAGATTTCATCGGAGGATATTTCCTTTTTCACCATAGCCCTCTATGGGCTTCCAAATATCACTTTTCCAATTCCACAAGAACTGTCTTAGCGAAAGGCTTCTTGAGGGGAAAGCTGTAACTCTGTGAGATGATTTCACAGAACACAAAGAAATTTCTCAGAAAGCTTCTTTCTCTTTGTTATCCGAGGATATTTCCTTTGGCCCTATAGTCTTCAAAGGGATCCGAAATATCTGTTCTCAGATTCCACAGAAATAAGGGTAGCAAAGAGATCCACGAAAAACTGATGTAACTCTGTGAGATGAATTAACAGAACACTGAGTAGTTTCTCAGAAAGCTTCTTTCCAGATTTCATCGGAGGAGATTTCCTTTTTCACCATAGCCCTCTATGGGCTTCCAAATATCACTTTGCCAATTCCACAAGAACTGTCTTAGCGAAAGGTTTCTTGAGGGGAAAGCTGTAACTCTGTGAGATGATTTCACAGAACACAAAGAAGTTTCTCAGAAAGCTTCTTTCTCTTAGTTATCGGAGGATATTTCCTTTGGCCCTATAGTCTTCAAAGGGATCCGAAATATCTGTTCTCAGATTCCACAGAAATAAGGCTAGCCAAGTGATCCACGAAATACAGATGTAACTCTGTGAGATGAATTAACAGAACACTAAGCAGTTTCTCAGAAAGCTTCTTTCCAGATTTCATCTGAGGATATTTCCTTTTTCACCATAGCCCTCTATGGGCTTCCAAATATCACTTTGCCAATTCCACAAGAATTGTCTTAGCGAAAGGCTTCTTGAGGGGAAAGCTGTAACTCTGTGAGATGATTACATAGAACCCAAAAAATTTCTCACAAAGCTTCTTTCTCTTTGTTATCGGAGGATATTTCCTTTGGCCCTATAGTCTTCAAAGGTATCCGAAATATCTGTTCTCAGATTCCAAAGAAATAAGGCTAGCAAAGAGATCCACGAAATACAGATGTAACTCTGTGAGATGAATTAACAGAACACTAAGCAGTTTCTCAGAAAGCTTCTTTCCAGATTTCATCTGAGGATATTTCCTTTTTCACCATAGCCCTCTATGGGCTTCCAAATATCACTTTGCCAATTCCACAAGAACTGTCTTAGTGAAAGGCTTCTTGAGGGGAAAGCTGTAACTCTGTGAGCTCATTTCACAGAACACAAAGAAGTTTCTCAGAAATCTTCTTTCTCTTTGTTATCGGAGGATATTTCCTTTGGCCCTATAGTCTTCAAAGGGATCCGAAATATCTGTTCTCAGATTCCACAGAAATAAGGGTAGCAAAGAGATCCACGAAAGACAGATGTAACTCTGTGAGATGAATTAACAGAACACTAAGCAGTTTCTCAGAAAGCTTCTTTCCAGATTTCATCGGAGGATATTTCATTTTTCACCATAGCCCTCTAAGGGCTTCCAAATATCACTTTGCCAATTCCACAAGAACTGTCTTAGCGAAAGGATTCTTGAGGGGAAAGCTGTAACTCTGAGAGATGATTTCACAGAACACAAAGAAGTTTCTCAGAAAGCTTCTTTCTCTTTGTTATCCGAGGATATTTCCTTTGGCCCTACAGTCTTCAAAGGGATCCGAAATATCTGTTCTCAGATTCCACAGAAATAAGGCTAGCAAAGAGATCCACGAAATATAGATGTAACTCTGTGAGATGAATTAACAGAACACTAAGCAGTTTCTCAGAAGGCTTCTTTCCAGATTTCATCGTAGGATATTTCCTTTTTCACCATAGCCCTCTATGGGCTTCCAAATATCACTTTGCCAATTCCACAAGAACTCTCTTAGCGAAAGGCTTCTTGAGGTGAAAGCTGTAACTCCGTGAGATGATTTCACAGAACACAAAGAAGTTTCTCAGAAAGCTTCTTTCTCTTTGTTATCGGAGGATATTTCCTTTGGCCCTATAGTCTTCAAAGGGATCCGAAATATCTGTTTTCAGATTCCACAGAAATAAGGCTAGCAAAGAGATCCACGAAATACAGATGTAACTCTGTGAGATGAATTAACAGAACACTAAGCAGTTTCTCAGAAAGCTTCTTTGCAGATTTCATCTGAGGATATTTCCTTTTTCACCATAGCCCTCTATGGGCTTCCAAAGATCACTTTGCCAATTCCACAAGAACTGTCTTAGCGAAAGGCTTCTTGAGGGGAAAGCTGTAACTCTGTGAGATGATTTCACAGAACACAAAGAAGTTTCTCAGAAAGCTTCTTTCTCTTTGTTATCGGAGGATATTTCCTTTGGCCCTATAGTCTTCAAAGGGATCCGAAATATCTGTTCTCAGATTCCACAGAAATAAGGCTAGCAAAGAGATCCACGAAATATAGAAGTAATTCTGTGAGATGAATTAACAGAACACTAAGCAGTTTCTCAGAAAGCTTCTTTCCAGATTTCATCGGAGGATATTTCCTTTTTGACCATAGCCCTCTATGGGCTTCCAAAGATCACTTTGCCAATTCCACAAGAACTGTCTTAGCGAAAGGCTTCTTGAGGGGAAAGCTGTAACTCTGTGAGATGATTTCACAGAACACATAGAAGTTTCTCAGAAAGCTTCTTTCTCTTAGTTATCGGAGGATATTTCCTTTGGCCCTATAGTCTTCAAAGGGTTCCGAAATATCTGTTCTCAGATTCCACAGAAATAAGGCTAGCATAGAGATCCACGAAATACAGATGTAACTCTGTGAGATGAATTAACAGAACACTAAGCAGTTTCTCAGAAAGCTTCTTTCCAGATTTCATCTGAGGATATTTCCTTTTTCACCATAGCCCTCTATGGGCTTCCAAATATCACTTGGCCAATTCCACAAGAACTGTCTTAGCGAAAGGTTTCTTCAGGGGAAAGCTGTAACTCTGTGAGATGATTTCACAGAACACAAAGAAGTTTCTCAGAAAGCTTCTTTCTCTTTGTTATCGGAGGATATTTCCTTTGGCCCTATAGTCTTCAAAGGGATCCGAAATATCTGTTCTCAGATTCCACAGAAATAAGACTAGCAAAGAGATCCACGAAATATAGATGTAACTCTGTGAGATGAATTAACAGAACACTAAGCAGTTTCTCAGAAAGCTTCTTTCCAGATTTCATCGGAGGATATTTCCTTTTTCACCATAGCCCTCTATGGGCTTCCAAATATCACTTTTCCAATTCCACAAGAACTGTCTTAGCGAAAGGCTTCTTGAGGGGAAAGCTGTAACTCTGTGAGATGATTTCACAGAACACAAAGAAATTTCTCAGAAAGCTTCTTTCTCTTTGTTATCCGAGGATATTTCCTTTGGCCCTATAGTCTTCAAAGGGATCCGAAATATCTGTTCTCAGATTCCACAGAAATAAGGCTAGCAAAGAGATCCACGAAAAACTGATGTAACTCTGTGAGATGAATTAACAGAACACTGAGTAGTTTCTCAGAAAGCTTCTTTCCAGATTTCATCGGAGGAGATTTCCTTTTTCACCATAGCCCTCTATGGGCTTCCAAATATCACTTTGCCAATTCCACAAGAACTGTCTTAGCGAAAGGTTTCTTGAGGGGAAAGCTGTAACTCTGTGAGATGATTTCACAGAACACAAAGAAGTTTCTCAGAAAGCTTCTTTCTCTTAGTTATCGGAGGATATTTCCTTTGGCCCTATAGTCTTCAAAGGGATCCGAAATATCTGTTCTCAGATTCCACAGAAATAAGGCTAGCCAAGTGATCCACGAAATACAGATGTAACTCTGTGAGATGAATTAACAGAACACTAAGCAGTTTCTCAGAAAGCTTCTTTCCAGATTTCATCTGAGGTTATTTCCTTTTTCACCATAGCCCTCTATGGGCTTCCAAATATCACTTTGCCAATTCCACAAGAATTGTCTTAGCGAAAGGCTTCTTGAGGGGAAAGCTGTAACTCTGTGAGATGATTACATAGAACCCAAAAAATTTCTCACAAAGCTTCTTTCTTTTTGTTATCGGAGGATATTTCCTTTGGCCCTATAGTCTTCAAAGGTATCCGAAATATCTGTTCTCAGATTCCAAAGAAATAAGGCTAGCAAAGAGATCCACGAAATACAGATGTAACTCTGTGAGATGAATTAACAGAACACTAAGCAGTTTCTCAGAAAGCTTCTTTCCAGATTTCATCTGAGGATATTTCCTTTTTCACCATAGCCCTCTATGGGCTTCCAAATATCACTTTGCCAATTCCACAAGAACTGTCTTAGTGAAAGGCTTCTTGAGGGGAAAGCTGTAACTCTGTGAGCTCATTTCACAGAACACAAAGAAGTTTCTCAGAAAGCTTCTTTTTCTTTGTTATCGGAGGATATTTCCTTTGGCCCTATAGTCTTCAAATGGATCCGAAATATCTGTTCTCAGATTCTACAGAAATAAACCTAGCAAAGAGATCCACGAAATACAGATGTAACTCTGTGAGATGAATTAACAGAACACTGAGCAGTTTCTCAGAAAGCTTCTTTCCAGATTTCATCTGAGGATATTTCCTTTTTCACCATAGCCATCTATGGGCTTCCAAATATCACTTTGCCAATTCCACAAGAACTGTCTTAGCGAAAGGCTTCTTGAGGGGAAAGCTGTAACTCTGTGAGATGATTTCAAAGAACACGAAGAAGTTTCTCAGAAAGCTTCTTTTTCTTTGTTATCCGAGGTAATTTCTTTGGCCCTATAGTCTTCAAAGGGATCCGAAATATCTGTTCTCAGCTTCCACAGAAATAAGGCTAGCCTAGTGATCCACGAAATACAGATGTAAATCTGTGAGATGAATTAACAGAACACTAAGCAGTTTCTCAGAAAGCTTCTTTACAGATTTCATCTGAGGATATTTCCTTTTTCACCATAGCCCTCTATGGGCTTCCAAATATCACTTTGCCAATTCCACAAGAACTGTCTTAGCGAAAGGCTTCTTGAGGGGAAAGCTGTAAATCTGTGAGCTCATTTCACAGAACACAAAGAAGTTTCTCCGAAAGCTTCTTTCTCTTAGTTTTCGGAGGATATTTCCTTTGGCCCTATAGTCTTCAAAGGGATCCGAAATATCTGTTCTCAGATTCCACAGAAATAAGGCTAGCAAAGAGATCCATGAAATATAGATGTAACTCTGTGAGATGAATTAACAGAACACTAAGCAGTTTCTCAGAAAGCTTCTTTCCAGATTTCATCGGAGGATATTTCCGTTTTCACCATAGCCCCCTATGGGCTTCCAAATATCACTTTGCCAATTCCACAAGAACTGTCTTAGCGAAAGTCTTCTTGAGGTGAAAGCTGTAACTCTGTGAGCTCATTTCACAGAAAACAAAGAAGTTTCTCAGAAAGCTTCTTTCTCTTAGTTATCGGAGGATATTTCCTTTGGCCCTATAGTCTTCAAAGGGATCCGAAATATCTGTTTTCAGATTCCACAGAAATAAGGCTAGCAAAGAGATCCACGAAGTACAGATGTAACTCTGTGAGATGAATTAACAGAACACTAAGCAGTTTCTCAGAAAGCTTCTTTCCAGATTTCATCTGAGGATATTTCCTTTTTCACCATAGCCCTCTATGGGCTTCCAAATATCACTTTGCCAATTCCACAAGAACTGTCTTAGCGAAAGGCTTCTTGAGGGGAAAGCTGTAACTCTGTGAGATGATTTCACAGAACACAAAGAAGTTTCTCAGAAAGCTTCTTTCTCTTTGTTATCGGAGGATATTTCCTTTGGCCCTATAGTCTTCAAAGGGATCCGAAATATCTGTTCTCAGATTCCACAGAAATAAGGCTAGCAAAGAGATCCACGAAATACAGATGTAACTCTGTGAGATGAATTAACAGAACACTAAGCAGTTTCTCAGAAAGCTTCTTTCCAGATTTCATCGGAGGATATTTCCTTTTTCACCATAGCCCTCTATGGGCTTCCAAATATCACTTTGCCAATTCCACAAGAACTGTCTTAGCGAAAGGTTTCTTGAGGGGAAAGCTGTAACTCTGTGAGATGATTTCACAGAACACAAAGAATTTTCTCAGAAAGCTTCTTTCTCTTAGTTATCGGAGGATATTTCCTTTGGCCCTATAGTCTTCAAAGGGATCCGAAATATCTGTTCTCAGATTCCACAGAAATAAGGCTAGCCAAGTGATCCACGAAATACAGATGTAACTCTGTGAGATGAATTAACAGAACACTAAGCAGTTTCTCAGAAAGCTTCTTTCCAGATTTCATCTGAGGATATTTCCTTTTTCACCATAGCCCTCTATGGGCTTCCAAATATCACTTTGCCAATTCCACAAGAACTGTCTTAGCGAAAGGCTTCTTGAGGGGAAAGCTGTAACTCTGTGAGATGATTACATAGAACACAAAGAAATTTCTCTCAAAGCTTCTTTCTCTTAGTTATCGGAGGATATTTCCTTTGGCCCTATAGTCTTCAAAGGTATCCGAAATATGTGTTCTCAGATTCCACAGAAATAAGGCTAGCAAAGAGATCCACGAAATACAGATGTAACTCTGTGAGATGAATTAACAGAACACTAAGCAGTTTCTCAGAAAGCTTCTTTCCAGATTTCATCTGAGGATATTTCCTTTTTCACCATAGCCCTCTGTGGGCTTCCAAATATCACTTTGCCAATTCCACAAGAACTGTCTTAGCGAAAGGCTTCTTGAAGGGAAAGCTGTAACTCTGTGAGCTCATTTCACAGAATACAAGGAAGTTTCCCAGAAAGCTTCTTTTTCTTTGTTATCGGAGGATATTTCCTTTGGCCCTATAGTCTTCAAAGGGATCCGAAATATCGGTTCTCAGATTCCACAGAAATAAGGCTAGCAAAGAGATCCACGAAATACAGATGTAACTCTGTGAGATGAATTAACAGAACACTGAGCATTTTCTCAGAAAGCTTCTTTCCAGATTTCATCTGAGGATATTTCCTTTTTCACCATAGCCCTCTATGGGCTTTCAAATATCACTTTGCCAATTCCACAAGAACTGTCTTAGCGAAAGGCTTCTTGAGGGGAAAGCTGTAACTGTGTGAGATGATTTCACAGAACACAAAGAAGTTTCTCAGAAAGCTTCTTTTGCATTGTTATCCCAGGTAATTCCTTTGGCCCTACAGTCTTAAAGGGATCCGAAATATCTGTTCTCAGCTTCCACAGAAATAAGGCTAGCCAAGTGATCCACGAAATACAGATGTAAATCTGTGAGATGAATTAACAGAACACTAAGAAGTTTCTCAGAAAGCTTCTTTCCAGATTTCATCTGAGGATATTTCCTTTTTCACCATAGCCCTCTATGGGCTTCCAAATATCACTTTGCCAATTCCACAAGAACTGTCTTAGCGAAAGGCTTCTTGAGGGGAAAGCTGTAACTCTGTGAGATGATTTCACAGAACACAAAGAAGTTTCTCAGAAAGCTTCTTTCTCTTAGTTTTCGGATGATATTTCCTTTGGCCCTATAGTCTTCAAAGGGATCCGAAATATCTGTTCTCAGATTCCACAGAAATAAGGGTAGCAAAGAGATCCACGAAATACAGATGTAACTCTGTGAGATGAATTAACAGAACACTAAGCAGTTTCTCAGAAAGCTTCTTTCCAGATTTCATCTGAGGATATTTCCTTTTTCACCATAGCCCTCTATGGGCTTCCAAATATCACTTTTCCAATTCCACAAGAACTGTCTTAGCGAAAGGCTTCTTGAGGGGAAAGCTGTAACTCTGTGAGATGATTTCACAGAACACAAAGAAGTTTCTCAGAAAGCTTCTTTCTCTTTGTTATCGGAGGATATTTCCTTTGGCCCTATAGTCTTCAAAGGGATCCGAAATATCTGTTCTCAGATTCCACAGAAATAAGGCTAGCAAAGAGATCCACGAAATACAGATGTAACTCTGTGAGATGAATTAACAGAACACTAAGCAGTTTCTCAGAAAGCTTCTTTCCAGATTTCATCGGAGGATATTTCCTTTTTCACCATAGCCCTCTATGGGCTTCCAAATATCACTTTGCCAATTCCACAAGAACTGTCTTAGCGAAAGGTTTCTTGAGGGGAAAGCTGTAACTCTGTGAGATGATTTCACAGAACACAAAGAAGTTTCTCAGAAAGCTTCTTTCTCTTAGTTATCGGAGGATATTTCCTTTGGCCCTATAGTCTTCAAAGGGATCCGAAATATCTGTTCTCAGATTCCACAGAAATAAGGCTAGCCAAGTGATCCACGAAATACAGATGTAACTCTGTGAGATGAATTAACAGAACACTAAGCAGTTTCTCAGAAAGCTTCTTTCCAGATTTCATCTGAGGATATTTCCTTTTTCACCATAGCCCTCTATGGGCTTCCAAATATCACTTTGCCAATTCCACAAGAACTCTCTTAGCGAAAGGCTTCTTGAGGTGAAAGCTGTAACTCTGTGAGATGATTTCACAGAACACAAAGAAGTTTCTCAGAAAGCTTCTTTCTCTTTGTTATCGGAGGATATTTCCTTTGGCCCTATAGTCTTCAAAGGGATCCGAAATATCTGTTTTCAGATTCCACAGAAATAAGGCTAGCAAAGAGATCCACGAAATACAGATGTAACTCTGTGAGATGAATTAACAGAACACTAAGCAGTTTCTCAGAAAGCTTCTTTCCAGATTTCATCTGAGGATATTTCCTTTTTCACCATAGCCCTCTATGGGCTTCCAAAGATCACTTTGCCAATTCCACAAGAACTGTCTTAGCGAAAGGCTTCTTGAGGGGAAAGCTGTAACTCTGTGAGATGATTTCACAGAACACAAAGAAATTTCTCAGAAAGCTTCTTTCTCTTTGTTATCCGAGGATATTTCCTTTGGACCTATAGTCTTCAAAGGGATCCGAAATATTTGTTCTCAGATTCCACAGAAATAAGGCTAGCAAAGAGATCCACGAAAAACTGATGTAACTCTGTGAGATGAATTAACAGAACACTGAGTAGTTTCTCAGAAAGCTTCTTTCCAGATTTCATCGGAGGAGATTTCCTTTTTCACCATAGCCCTCTATGGGCTTCCAAATATCACTTTGCCAATTCCACAAGAACTGTCTTAGCGAAAGGTTTCTTGAGGGGAAAGCTGTAACTCTGTGAGATGATTTCACAGAACACAAAGAAGTTTCTCAGAAAGCTTCTTTCTCTTAGTTATCGGAGGATATTTCCTTTGGCCCTATAGTCTTCAAAGGGATCCGAAATATCTGTTCTCAGATTCCACAGAAATAAGGCTAGGCAAGTGATCCACGAAATACAGATGTAACTCTGTGAGATGAATTAACAGAACACTAAGCAGTTTCTCAGAAAGCTTCTTTCCAGATTTCATCTGAGGATATTTCCTTTTTCACCATAGCCCTCTATGGGCTTCCAAATATCACTTTGCCAATTCCACAAGAATTGTCTTAGCGAAAGGCTTCTTGAGGGGAAAGCTGTAACTCTGTGAGATGATTACATAGAACCCAAAAAATTTCTCACAAAGCTTCTTTCTCTTTGTTATCGGAGGATATTTCCTTTGGCCCTATAGTCTTCAAAGGTATCCGAAATATCTGTTCTCAGATTCCAAAGAAATAAGGCTAGCAAAGAGATCCACGAAATACAGATGTAACTCTGTGAGATGAATTAACAGAACACTAAGCAGTTTCTCAGAAAGCTTCTTTCCAGATTTCATCTGAGGATATTTCCTTTTTCACCATAGCCCTCTATGGGCTTCCAAATATCACTTTGCCAATTCCACAAGAACTGTCTTAGTGAAAGGCTTCTTGAGGGGAAAGCTGTAACTCTGTGAGCTCATTTCACAGAACACAAAGAAGTTTCTCAGAAAGCTTCTTTCTCTTTGTTATCGGAGGATATTTCCTTTGGCCCTATAGTCTTCAAATGGATCCGAAATATCTGTTCTCAGATTCTACAGAAATAAACCTAGCAAAGAGATCCACGAAATACAGATGTAAATCTGTGAGATGAATTAACAGAACACTGAGCAGTTTCTCAGAAAGCTTCTTTCCAGATTTCATCTGAGGATATTTCCTTTTTCACCATAGCCCTCTATGGGCTTCCAAATATCACTTTGCCAATTCCACAAGAACTGTCTTAGCGAAAGGCTTCTTGAGGGGAAAGCTGTAACTCTGTGAGATGATTTCAAAGAACACGAAGAAGTTTCTCAGAAAGCTTCTTTTTCTTTGTTATCCGAGGTAATTTCTTTGGCCCTATAGTCTTCAAAGGGATCCGAAATATCTGTTCTCAGCTTCCACAGAAATAAGGCTAGCCTAGTGATCCACGAAATACGGATGTAAATCTGTGAGATGAATTAACAGAACACTAAGCAGTTTCTCAGAAAGCTTCTTTACAGATTTCATCTGAGGATATTTCCTTTTTCACCATAGCCCTCTATGGGCTTCTAAATATCACTTTGCCAATTCCACAAGAACTGTCTTAGCGAAAGGCTTCTTGAGGGGAAAGCTGTAACTCTGTGAGCGCATTTCACAGAACACAAAGAAGTTTCTCCGAAAGCTTCTTTCTCTTAGTTTTCGGAGGATATTTCCTTTGGCCCTATAGTCTTCAAAGGGATCCGAAATATCTGTTCTCAGATTCCACAGAAATAAGGCTAGCAAAGAGATCCATGAAATATAGATGTAACTCTGTGAGATGAATTAACAGAACACTAAGCAGTTTCTCAGAAAGCTTCTTTCCAGATTTCATCGGAGGATATTTCCGTTTTCACCATAGCCCTCTATGGGCTTCCAAATATCACTTTGCCAATTCCACAAGAACTGTCTTAGCGAAAGTCTTCTTGAGGTGAAAGCTGTAACTCTGTGAGATGATTTCACAGAAAACAAAGAAGTTTCTCAGAAAGCTTCTTTCTCTTAGTTATCGGAGGATATTTCCTTTGGCCCTATAGTCTTCAAAGGGATCCGAAATATCTGTTTTCAGATTCCACAGAAATAAGGCTAGCAAAGAGATCCACGAAATACAGATGTAACTCTGTGAGATGAATTAACAGAACACTAAGCAGTTTCTCAGAAAGCTTCTTTCCAGATTTCATCTGAGGATATTTCCTTTTTCACCATAGCCCTCTATGGGCTTCCAAATATCACTTTGCCAATTCCACAAGAACTGTCTTAGCGAAAGGCTTCTTGAGGGGAAAGCTGTAACTCTGTGAGATGATTTCACAGAACACAAAGAAGTTTCTCAGAAAGCTTCTTTCTCTTTGTTATCGGAGGATATTTCCTTTGGCCCTATAGTCTTCAAAGGGATCCGAAATATCTGTTCTCAGATTCCACAGAAATAAGGCTAGCAAAGAGATCCACGAAATACAGATGTAACTCTGTGAGATGAATTAACAGAACACTAAGCAGTTTCTCAGAAAGCTTCTTTCCAGATTTCATCGGAGGATATTTCCTTTTTCACCATAGCCCTCTATGGGCTTCCAAATATCACTTTGCCAATTCCACAAGAACTGTCTTAGCGAAAGGCTTCTTGTGGGGAAAGCTGTAACTCTGTGAGATGATTACATAGAACACAAAGAAATTTCTCACAAAGCTTCTTTCTCTTAGTTATCGGAGGATATTTCCTTTGGCCCTATAGTCTTCAAAGGTATCCGAAATATCTCTTCTCAGATTCCACAGAAATAAGGCTAGCAAAGAGATCCACGAAATACAGATGTAACTCTGTGAGATGAATTAACAGAACACTAAGCAGTTTCTCAGAAAGCTTCTTTCCAGATTTCATCTGAGGATATTTCCTTTTTCACCATAGCCCTCTGTGGGCTTCCAAATATCACTTTGCCAATTCCACAAGAACTGTCTTAGCGAAAGGCTTCTTGAAGGGAAAGCTGTAACTCTGTGAGCTCATTTCACAGAACACAAAGAAGTTTCCCAGAAAGCTTCTTTTTCTTTGTTATCGGAGGATATTTCCTTTGGCCCTATAGTCTTCAAAGGGATCCGAAATATCGGTTCTCAGATTCCACAGAAATAAGGCTAGCAAAGAGATCCACGAAATACAGATGTAACTCTGTGAGATGAATTAACAGAACACTGAGCATTTTCTCAGAAAGCTTCTTTCCAGATTTCATCTGAGGATATTTCCTTTTTCACCATAGCCCTCTATGGGCTTTCAAATATCACTTTGCCAATTCCACAAGAACTGTCTTAGCGAAAGGCTTCTTGAGGGGAAAGCTGTAACTGTGTGAGATGATTTCACAGAACACAAAGAAGTTTCTCAGAAAGCTTCTTTTGCATTGTTATCCCAGGTAATTCCTTTGGCCCTACAGTCTTAAAGGGATCCGAAATATCTGTTCTCAGCTTCCACAGAAATAAGGCTAGCCAAGTGATCCACGAAATACAGATGTAAATCGGTGAGATGAATTAACAGAACACTAAGAATTTTCTCAGAAAGCTTCTTTCCAGATTTCATCTGAGGATATTTCCTTTTTCACCATAGCCCTCTATGGGCTTCCAAATATCACTTTGCTAATTCCACAAGAACTGTCTTAGCGAAAGGCTTCTTGAGGGGAAAGCTGTAACTCTGTGAGATGATTTCACAGAACACAAAGAAGTTTCTCAGAAAGCTTCTTTCTCTTAGTTTTCGGATGATATTTCCTTTGGCCCTATAGTCTTCAAAGGGATCCGAAATATCTGTTCTCAGATTCCACAGAAATAAGGGTAGCAAAGAGATCCACGAAATACAGATGTAACTCTGTGAGATGAATTAACAGAACACTAAGCAGTTTCTCAGAAAGCTTCTTTCCAGATTTCATCTGAGGATATTTCCTTTTTCACCATAGCCCTCTATGGGCTTCCAAATATCACTTTGCCAATTCCACAAGAACTGTCTTAGCGAAAGGCTTCTTGAGGGGAAAGCTGTAACTCTGTGAGATGATTTCACAGAACACAAAGAAGTTTCTCAGAAAGCTTCTTTCTCTTTGTTATCGGAGGATATTTCCTTTGGCCCTATAGTCTTCAAAGGGATCCGAAATATCTGTTCTCAGATTCCACAGAAATAAGGCTAGCAAAGAGATCCACGAAATACAGATGTAACTCTGTGAGATGAATTAACAGAACACTAAGCAGTTTCTCAGAAAGCTTCTTTCCAGATTTCATCGGAGGATATTTCCTTTTTCACCATAGCCCTCTATGGGCTTCCAAATATCACTTTGCCAATTCCACAAGAACTATCTTAGCGAAAGGTTTCTTGAGGGGAAAGCTGTAACTCTGTGAGATGATTTCACAGAACACAAAGAAGTTTCTCAGAAAGCTTCTTTCTCTTAGTTATCGGAGGATATTTCCTTTGGCCCTATAGTCTTCAAAGGGATCCGAAATATCTGTTCTCAGATTCCACAGAAATAAGGCTAGCCAAGTGATCCACGAAATACAGATGTAACTCTGTGAGATGAATTAACAGAACACTAAGCAGTTTCTCAGAAAGCTTCTTTCCAGATTTCATCTGAGGATATTTCCTTTTTCACCATAGCCCTCTATGGGCTTCCAAATATCACTTTGCCAATTCCACAAGAACTGTCTTAGCGAAAGGCTTCTTGAGGGGAAAGCTGTAACTCTGTGAGATGATTTCACAGAACACAAAGAAGTTTCTCAGAAAGCTTCTTTCTCTTAGTTTTCGGATGATATTTCCTTTGGCCCTATAGTCTTCAAAGGGATCCGAAATATCTGTTCTCAGATTCCACAGAAATAAGGGTAGCAAAGAGATCCACGAAATACAGATGTAACTCTGTGAGATGAATTAACAGAACACTAAGCAGTTTCTCAGAAAGCTTCTTTCCAGATTTCATCTGAGGATATTTCCTTTTTCACCATAGCCCTCTATGGGCTTCCAAATATCACTTTACCAATTCCACAAGAACTGTCTTAGCGAAAGGCTTCTTGAGGGGAAAGCTGTAACTCTGTGAGATGATTTCACAGAACACAAAGAAGTTTCTTCGAAAGCTTCTTTCTCTTTGTTATCGGAGGATATTTCCTTTGGCCCTATAGTCTTCAAAGGGATCCGAAATATCTGTTCTCAGATTCCACAGAAATAAGGCTAGCAAAGAGATCCACGAAATACAGATGTAACTCTGTGAGATGAATTAACAGAACACTAAGCAGTTTCTCAGAAAGCTTCTTTCCAGATTTCATCGGAGGATATTTCCTTTTTCACCATAGCCCTCTATGGGCTTCCAAATATCACTTTGCCAATTCCACAAGAACTGTCTTAGCGAAAGGTTTCTTGAGGGGAAACCTGTAACTCTGTGAGATGATTTCACAGAACACAAAGAAGTTTCTCAGAAAGCTTCTTTCTCTTAGTTATCGAAGGATATTTCCTTTGGCCCTATAGTCTTCAAAGGGATCCGAAATATCTGTTCTCAGATTCCACAGAAATAAGGCTAGCCAAGTGATCCACGAAATACAGATGTAACTCTGTGAGATGAATAAACAGAACACTAAGCAGTTTCTCAGAAAGCTTCTTTCCAGATTTCATCTGAGGATAATTCCTTTTTCACCATAGCCCTCTATGGGCTTCCAAATATCACTTTGCCAATTCCACAAGAACTGTCTTAGCGAAAGGCTTCTTGAGGGGAAAGCTGTAACTCTGTGAGATGATTACATAGAACACAAAGAAATTTCTCACAAAGCTTCTTTCTCTTAGTTTTCGGAGGATATTTCCTTTGGCCCTATAGTCTTCAAAGGGATCCGAAATATCTGTTCTCAGATTCCACAGAAATAAGGCTAGCAAAGAGATCCACGAAATACAGATGTAACTCTGTGAGATGAATTAACAGAACACTAAGCAGTTTCTCAGAAAGCTTCTTTCCAGATTTCATCGGAGGATATTTCCTTTTTCACCATAGCCCTCTATGGGCTTCCAAATATCACTTTGCCAATTCCACAAGAACTGTCTTAGCGAAAGGCTTCTTGTTGGGAAAGCTGTAACTCTGTGAGATGATTTCACAGAACACAAAGAAGTTTCTCAGAAATCTTCTTTCTCTTAGTTTTCGGAGGATATTTCCTTTGGCCCTATAGTCTTCAAAGGGATCAGAAATATCTGTTTTCAGATTCCACAGAAATAAGCTAGCAAAGAGATCCATGAAATATAGATGTAACTCTGCGAGATGAATTAACAGAACACTAAGCAGTTTCTCAGAAGGCTTCTTTCCAGATTTCATCGGAGGATATTTCCTTTTTGACCATAGCCCTCTATGGGCTTCCAAATATCACTTGGCCAATTCCACAAGAACTGTCTTAGCGAAAGGCTTCTTGAGGGGAAAGCTGTAACTCTGTGAGATGATTTCACAGAACACAAAGAAGTTTCTCAGAAAGCTTCTTTCTCTTTGTTATCGGAGGATATTTCCTTTGGCCCTATAGTCTTCAAAGGGATCCGAAATATCTGTTCTCAGATTCCACAGAAATAAGGCTAGCTAAGAGATCCACGAAATATAGATGTAACACTGTGAGATGAATTAACAGAACACTAAGCAGTTTCTCAAAAATCATCTTTCCAGATTTCATCGGAGGATATTTCCTTTTTCACCATAGCCCTCTATGGGCTTCCAAATATCACTTTGCCAATTCCACAATAACTGTCTTAGCGAAAGGCTTCTTGAGGGGAAAGCTGTAACTCTGTGAGGTGATTTCACAGAACACAAAGAAGTTTCTCAGAAAGCTTCTTTCTCTTTGATATCGGAGGATATTTCCTTTGGCCCTATAGTCTTCAAAGGGATCCGAAATATCTGTTCTCAGATTCCACAAAAATAAGGCTAGCAAAAAGAATCACGAAATACAGATGTAAATCTGTGAGATTAATTAACAGAACACTAAGCAGTTTCTCAGAAAGCTTCTTTCCAGATTTCATGTGTGGATATTTCCTTTTTCACCATAGCCCTCTATGGGCCTCCAAATATCACTTTGCCAATTCCACAAGAACTGTCTTAGCGAAAGGCTTCTTGAGGGGAAAGCTGTAACTCTGTGAGATGATTTCACAGAACACAAAGAAGTTTCTCAGAAAGCTTCTTTCTCTTAGTTATCGGAGGATATTTCCTTTGGCCCTATAGTCTTCAAAGGGATCCGAAATATCTGTTCTCAGATTCCACAGAAATAAGGCTAGCAAAGAGATCCACGAAATACAGATGTAACTCTGTGAGATGAATTAACAGAACACTAAGCGGTTTCTCAGAAAGCTTCTTTCCAGATTTCATCGGAGGATATTTCCTTTTTCACCATAGCCCTCCATGGGCTTCCAAATATCACTTTGCCAATTCCACAAGAACTGTCTTAGCGAAAGGCTTCTTGAGGGGAAATCTGTAACTCTTTGAGCTCATTTCACAGAACACAAAGAAGTTTCTCAGAAAGCTTCTTTTTCTTTGTTTTCGGAGAATATTTCCTTTGGCCCTATAGTCTTCAAAGGGATCCGAAATATCTGTTCTCAGATTCCACAGAAATAAACCTAGCGAAGAGATCCACGAAATACAGATGTAACTCTGTGAAATGAATTAACAGAACACTGAGCAGTTTCTCAGAAAGCTTCTTTCCAGATTTCATCTGAGGATATTTCCTTTTTCACCATAGCCCTCTATGGGCTTCCAAATATCACTTTGCCAATTCCACAAGAACTGTCTTAGCGAAAGGCTTCTTCAGGGGAAAGCTGTAACTCTGTGAGGTCATTTCACAGAACACAAAGAAGTTTCTCAGAAAGCTTCTTTCTCTTTGATATCGGAGGATATTTCCTTTGGCCCTATAGTCTTCAAAGGGATCCGAAATATCTGTTCTCAGATTCCACAAAAATAAGGCTAGCAAAGAGATCCACGAAATACAGATGTAAATCTGTGAGATTAATTAACAGAACACTAAGCAGTTTCTCAGAAAGCTTCTTTCCAGATTTCATGTGTGGATATTTCCTTTTTCACCATAGCCCTCTATGGGCCTCCAAATATCACTTTGCCAATTCCACAAGAACTCTCTTAGCGAAAGGCTTCTTGAGGGGAAAGCTGTAACTCTGTGAGATGATTTCACAGAACACAAAGAAGTTGCTCAGAAAGCTTCTTTCTCTTAGTTATCGGAGGATATTTCCTTTGGCCCTATAGTCTTCAAAGGGATCCGAAATATCTGTTCTCAGATTCCACAGAAATAAGGCTAACAAAGAGAACCACGAAATACAGATGTAACTCTGTGAGATGAATTAACAGAACACTAAGCAGTTTCTCAGAAATCTTCTTTCCAGATTTCATCGGAGGATATTTCCTTTTTCACCATAGCCCTCTATGGGCTTCCAAATATCACTTTGCCAATTCCACAAGAACTGTCTTAGCGAAAGGTTTCTTGAGGGGAAAGCTGTAACTCTGTGAGATGATTTCACAGAACACAAAGAAGTTTCTCAGAAAGCTTCTTTCTGTTAGTTATTGGAGGATATTTCCTTTGGCCCTATAGTCTTCAAAGGGATCCGAAATATCTGTTCTCAGATTCCACAGAAATAAGGCTAGCCAAGTGATCCACGAAATACAGATGTAACTCTGTGAGATGAATTAACAGAACACTAAGCAGTTTCTCAGAAAACTTCTTTCCAGATTTCATCTGAGGATATTTCCTTTTTCACCATAGCCCTCCATGGGCTTCCAAATATCACTTTGCCAATTCCACAAGAACTGTCTTAGCGAAAGGCTTCTTGAGGGGAAATCTGTAACTCTTTGAGCTCATTTCACAGAACACAAAGAAGTTTCTCAGAAAGCTTCTTTTTCTTTGTTATCGGAGAATATTTCCTTTGGCCCTATATTCTTCAAAGGGATCCGAAATATCTGTTCTCAGATTCCACAGAAATAAACCTAGCGAAGAGATCCACGAAATACAGATGTAACTCTGTGAGGTGAATTAACAGAACACTAAGCAGTTTCTCAGAAAGCTTCTTTCCAGATTTCATCTGAGGATATTTCCTTTTTCACCATAGCCCTCTATGGGCTTCCAAATATCACTTTGCCAATTCCACAAGAACTGTCTTAGCGAAAGGCTTCTTGAGGGGAAAGCTGTAACTCTGTGAGATGATTTCACAGAACACAAAGAAGTTTCTCAGAAAGCTTCTTTTTCTTTGTTATCCGAGGTAATTCGTTTGGCCCTATAGTCTTCAAAGGGATCCGAAATATCTGTTCTCAGCTTCCACAGAAATAAGGCTAGCAAAGAGATCCACGAAATACAGATGTAACTCTGTGAGATGAATTAACAGAACACTAAGCAGTTTCTCAGAAAGCTTCTTTCCAGATTTCATCGGAGGATATTTCCTTTTTCACCATAGCCCTCTATGGGCTTCCAAATATCACTTTGCCAATTCCACAAGAACTGTCTTAGCGAAAGGCTTCTTGAGGGGAAAGCTGTAACTCTGTGAGGTCATTTCACAGAACACAAAGAAGTTTCTCAGAAAGCTTCTTTCTCTTAGTTTTCGGAGGATATTTCCTTTGGCCCTATAGTCTTCAAAGGGATCCGAAATATCTGTTCTCAGATTCCACAGAAATAAGGCTAGCAAAGAGATCCATGAAATATAGATGTAACTCAGTGAGATGAATTAACAGAACACTAAGCAGTTTCTCAGAAAGCTTCTTTCCAGATTTCATCTGAGGATATTTCCTTTTTCACCATAGCCCTCTAAGGGCTTCCAAATATCTCTTTGCCAATTCCACAAGAACTGTCTTAGCGAAAGGCTTCTTGAGGGGAAAGCTGTAACTCTGTGAGCTCATTTCACAGAACACAAAGAAGTTTCTCAGAAAGCTTCTTTCTCTTTGTTATCGGAGGATATTTCCTTTGGCCCTATAGTCTTCAAAGGGATCCGAAATATCTGTTCTCAGATTCCACAGAAATAAGCCTAGCAAAGAGATCCACGAAATACAGATGTAACTCTGTGAGATGAATTAACAGAACACTAAGCAGGTTCTCAGAAAGCTTCTTTCCAGATTTCGTCTGAGGATATTTCCTTTTTCACCATAGCCCTCTATGGGCTTCCAAATATCACTTTGCCAATTCCACAAGAACTGTCTTAGCGAAAGGCTTCTTGTGGGGAAAGCTGTAACTCTGTGAGCTCATTTCACAGAACACAAAGAAGTTTCTCAGAAAGCTTCTTTCTCTTAGTTTTCGGAGGATATTTCCTTTGGCCCTATAGTCTTCAAAGGGATCCGAAATATCTGTTTTCAGATTCCACAGAAATAAGGCTAGCAAAGAGATGCATGAAATATAGATATAACTCTGTGAGATGAATTAACAGAACACTAAGCAGTTTCTCAGAAAGCTTCTTTCCAGATTTCATCTGAGGATATTTCCTTTTTCACCATAGCCCTCTATGGGCTTCCAAATATCACTTTTCCAATTCCACAAGAACTGTCATAGCGAAAGGCTTCTTGAGGGGAAAGCTGTAACTCTGTGAGATGATTTCACAGAACACAAAGAAGTTTCTCAGAAAGCTTCTTTCTCTTTGTTATCGGAGGATATTTCCTTTGGCCCTATAGTCTTCAATAGGATCCGAAATATCTGTTTTCAGATTCCACAGAAATAAGGCTAGCAAAGAGATCCACGAAATATAGATGTAACTCTGTGAGATGAATTAACAGAACACTAAGCAGTTTCTCAGAAAGCTTCTTTCCAGATTTCATCGGAGGATATTTCCTTTTTCACCATAGCCCTCTATGGGCTTCCAAATATCACTTTGCCAATTCCACAAGAACTGTCTTAGCGAAAGGCTTCTTGAGGGGCAAGCTGTAACTCTGTGAGATGATTTCACAGAACACAAAGAAGTTTCTCAGAAAGCTTCTTACTCTTTGTTATCGGAGGATATTTCCTTTGGCCCTATAGTCTTCAAAGGGATCCGAAATATCTGCTCTCAGATTCCACAGAAATAAGGCTAGCAAAGAGATCCACGAAATATAGATGTAACTCTGTGAGATGAATTAATAGAACACTAAGCAGTTTCTCAGAAAGCTTCTTTCCAGATTTTATCGGAGGATATTTCCTTTTTGACCATAGCCCTCTATGGGCTTCCAAATATCACTTTGCCAATTCCACAAGAAATGTCTTAGCGAAATGCTTCTTGAGGGGAAAGCTGTAACTCTGTGAGATGATTTCACAGAACACAAAGAAGTTTCTCAGAAAGCTTCTTTCTCTTAGTTATCGGAGGATATTTCCTTTGGCCCTAAAATCTTCAAAGGGTTCCGAAATATCTGTTCTCAGATTCCACAGAAAAAAGGCTAGCAAAGAGATCCACGAAATACAGATGTAACTCTGTGAGATGAATTAACAGAACACTAAGCAGTTTCTCAGAAACTTCTTTTCAGATTTCATCTGAGGATATTTCCTTTTTCACCATAGCCCTCTATGGGCTTCCAAATATCACTTTGCCAATTCCACAAGAACTGTCTTAGCGAAAGGCTTCTTGAGGGGAATGCTGTAACTCTGTGAGATGATTTCACAGAACACCAAGAAGTTTCTCAGAAAGCTTCTTTCTCTTAGTTATCGGAGAATATTTCCTTTGGCCCTATAGTCTTCAAAGGGATCCGAAATATCTGTTCTCAGATTCCACAGAAATAAGGCTAGCAAAGAGATCCACGAAATACAGATGTAACTCTGTGAGATGAATTAACAGAACACTAAGCAGTTTCTCAGAAAGCTTCTTTCCAGATTTCATCGGAGGATATTTCCTTTTTCACCATAGCCCTCTATGGGCTTCCAAATATCACTTTGCTAATTCCACAAGAACTGTCTTAGCGAAAGGCTTCTTGAGGGGAAAGCTGTAACTCTGTGAGATGATTTCACAGAACACAAAGAAGTTTCTCAGAAAGCTTCTTTCTCTTAGTTTTCGGATGATATTTCCTTTGGCCCTATAGTCTTCAAAGGGATCCGAAATATCTGTTCTCAGATTCCACAGAAATAAGGGTAGCAAAGAGATCCACGAAATACAGATGTAACTCTGTGAGATGAATTAACAGAACACTAAGCAGTTTCTCAGAAAGCTTCTTTCCAGATTTCATCTGAGGATATTTCCTTTTTCACCATAGCCCTCTATGGGCTTCCAAATATCACTTTGCCAATTCCACAAGAACTGTCTTAGCGAAAGGCTTCTTGAGGGGAAAGCTGTAACTCTGTGAGATGATTTCACAGAACACAAAGAAGTTTCTCAGAAAGCTTCTTTCTCTTTGTTATCGGAGGATATTTCCTTTGGCCCTATAGTCTTCAAAGGGATCCGAAATATCTGTTCTCAGATTCCACAGAAATAAGGCTAGCAAAGAGATCCACGAAATACAGATGTAACTCTGTGAGATGAATTAACAGAACACTAAGCAGTTTCTCAGAAAGCTTCTTTCCAGATTTCATCGGAGGATATTTCCTTTTTCACCATAGCCCTCTATGGGCTTCCAAATATCACTTTGCCAATTCCACAAGAACTGTCTTAGCGAAAGGTTTCTTGAGGGGAAAGCTGTAACTCTGTGAGATGATTTCACAGAACACAAAGAAGTTTCTCAGAAAGCTTCTTTCTCTTAGTTTTCGGATGATATTTCCTTTGGCCCTATAGTCTTCAAAGGGATCCGAAATATCTGTTCTCAGATTCCACAGAAATAAGGGTAGCAAAGAGATCCACGAAATACAGATGTAACTCTGTGAGATGAATTAACAGAACACTAAGCAGTTTCTCAGAAAGCTTCTTTCCAGATTTCATCTGAGGATATTTCCTTTTTCACCATAGCCCTCTATGGGCTTCCAAATATCACTTTGCCAATTCCACAAGAACTGTCTTAGCGAAAGGCTTCTTGAGGGGAAAGCTGTAACTCTGTGAGATGATTTCACAGAACACAAAGAAGTTTCTTCGAAAGCTTCTTTCTCTTTGTTATCGGAGGATATTTCCTTTGGCCCTATAGTCTTCAAAGGGATCCGAAATATCTGTTCTCAGATTCCACAGAAATAAGGCTAGCAAAGAGATCCACGAAATACAGATGTAACTCTGTGAGATGAATTAACAGAACACTAAGCAGTTTCTCAGAAAGCTTCTTTCCAGATTTCATCGGAGGATATTTCCTTTTTCACCATAGCCCTCTATGGGCTTCCAAATATCACTTTGCCAATTCCACAAGAACTGTCTTAGCGAAAGGTTTCTTGAGGGGAAACCTGTAACTCTGTGAGATGATTTCACAGAACACAAAGAAGTTTCTCAGAAAGCTTCTTTCTCTTAGTTATCGAAGGATATTTCCTTTGGCCCTATAGTCTTCAAAGGGATCCGAAATATCTGTTCTCAGATTCCACAGAAATAAGGCTAGCCAAGTGATCCACGAAATACAGATGTAACTCTGTGAGATGAATAAACAGAACACTAAGCAGTTTCTCAGAAAGCTTCTTTCCAGATTTCATCTGAGGATATTTCCTTTTTCACCATAGCCCTCTATGGGCTTCCAAATATCACTTTGCCAATTCCACAAGAACTGTCTTAGCGAAAGGCTTCTTGAGGGGAAAGCTGTAACTCTGTGAGATGATTACATAGAACACAAAGAAATTTCTCACAAAGCTTCTTTCTCTTAGTTTTCGGAGGATATTTCCTTTGGCCCTATAGTCTTCAAAGGGATCCGAAATATCTGTTCTCAGATTCCACAGAAATAAGGCTAGCAAAGAGATCCACGAAATACAGATGTAACTCTGTGAGATGAATTAACAGAACACTAAGCAGTTTCTCAGAAAGCTTCTTTCCAGATTTCATCGGCGGATATTTCCTTTTTCACCATAGCCCTCTATGGGCTTCCAAATATCACTTTGCCAATTCCACAAGAACTGTCTTAGCGAAAGGCTTCTTGTGGGGAAAGCTGTAACTCTGTGAGATGATTTCACAGAACACAAAGAAGTTTCTCAGAAATCTTCTTTCTCTTAGTTTTCGGAGGATATTTCCTTTGGCCCTATAGTCTTCAAAGGGATCAGAAATATCTGTTTTCAGATTCCACAGAAATAAGCTAGCAAAGAGATCCATGAAATATAGATGTAACTCTGCGAGATGAATTAACAGAACACTAAGCAGTTTCTCAGAAGGCTTCTTTCCAGATTTCATCGGAGGATATTTCCTTTTTGACCATAGCCCTCTATGGGCTTCCAAATATCACTTGGCCAATTCCACAAGAACTGTCTTAGAGAAAGGCTTCTTGAGGGGAAAGCTGTAACTCTGTGAGATGATTTCACAGAACACAAAGAAGTTTCTCAGAAAGCTTCTTTCTCTTTGTTATCGGAGGATATTTCCTTTGGCCCTATAGTCTTCAAAGGGATCCGAAATATCTGTTCTCAGATTCCACAGAAATAAGGCTAGCTAAGAGATCCACGAAATATAGATGTAACACTGTGAGATGAATTAACAGAACACTAAGCAGTTTCTCAAAAATCATCTTTCCAGATTTCATCGGAGGATATTTCCTTTTTCACCATAGCCCTCTATGGGCTTCCAAATATCACTTTGCCAATTCCACAATAACTGTCTTAGCGAAAGGCTTCTTGAGGGGAAAGCTGTAACTCTGTGAGGTGATTTCACAGAACACAAAGAAGTTTCTCAGAAAGCTTCTTTCTCTTTGATATCGGAGGATATTTCCTTTGGCCCTATAGTCTTCAAAGGGATCCGAAATATCTGTTCTCAGATTCCACAAAAATAAGGCTAGCAAAAAGAATCACGAAATACAGATGTAAATCTGTGAGATTAATTAACAGAACACTAAGCAGTTTCTCAGAAAGCTTCTTTCCAGATTTCATGTGTGGATATTTCCTTTTTCACCATAGCCCTCTATGGGCCTCCAAATATCACTTTGCCAATTCCACAAGAACTGTCTTAGCGAAAGGCTTCTTGAGGGGAAAGCTGTAACTCTGTGAGATGATTTCACAGAACACAAAGAAGTTTCTCAGAAAGCTTCTTTCTCTTAGTTATCGGAGGATATTTCCTTTGGCCCTATAGTCTTCAAAGGGATCCGAAATATCTGTTCTCAGATTCCACAGAAATAAGGCTAGCAAAGAGATCCACGAAATACAGATGTAACTCTGTGAGATGAATTAACAGAACACTAAGCAGTTTCTCAGAAAGCTTCTTTCCAGATTTCATCTGAGGATATTTCCTTTTTCACCATAGCCCTCCATGGGCTTCCAAATATCACTTTGCCAATTCCACAAGAACTGTCTTAGCGAAAGGCTTCTTGAGGGGAAATCTGTAACTCTTTGAGCTCATTTCACAGAACACAAAGAAGTTTCTCAGAAAGCTTCTTTTTCTTTGTTTTCGGAGAATATTTCCTTTGGCCCTATAGTCTTCAAAGGGATCCGAAATATCTGTTCTCAGATTCCACAGAAATAAACCTAGCGAAGAGATCCACGAAATACAGATGTAACTCTGTGAGATGAATTAACAGAACACTGAGCAGTTTCTCAGAAAGCTTCTTTCCAGATTTCATCTGAGGATATTTCCTTTTTCACCATAGCCCTCTATGGGCTTCCAAATATCACTTTGCCAATTCCACAAGAACTGTCTTAGCGAAAGGCTTCTTCAGGGGAAAGCTGTAACTCTGTGAGGTCATTTCACAGAACACAAAGAAGTTTCTCAGAAAGCTTCTTTCTCTTTGATATCGGAGGATATTTCCTTTGGCCCTATAGTCTTCAAAGGGATCCGAAATATCTGTTCTCAGATTCCACAAAAATAAGGCTAGCAAAGAGATCCACGAAATACAGATGTAAATCTGTGAGATTAATTAACAGAACACTAAGCAGTTTCTCAGAAAGCTTCTTTCCAGATTTCATGTGTGGATATTTCCTTTTTCACCATAGCCCTCTATGGGCCTCCAAATATCACTTTGCCAATTCCACAAGAACTCTCTTAGCGAAAGGCTTCTTGAGGGGAAAGCTGTAACTCTGTGAGATGATTTCACAGAACACAAAGAAGTTGCTCAGAAAGCTTCTTTCTCTTAGTTATCGGAGGATATTTCCTTTGGCCCTATAGTCTTCAAAGGGATCCGAAATATCTGTTCTCAGATTCCACAGAAATAAGGCTAACAAAGAGAACCACGAAATACAGATGTAACTCTGTGAGATGAATTAACAGAACACTAAGCAGTTTCTCAGAAATCTTCTTTCCAGATTTCATCGGAGGATATTTCCTTTTTCACCATAGCCCTCTATGGGCTTCCAAATATCACTTTGCCAATTCCACAAGAACTGTCTTAGCGAAAGGTTTCTTGAGGGGAAAGCTGTAACTCTGTGAGATGATTTCACAGAACACAAAGAAGTTTCTCAGAAAGCTTCTTTCTGTTAGTTATTGGAGGATATTTCCTTTGGCCCTATAGTCTTCAAAGGGATCCGAAATATCTGTTCTCAGATTCCACAGAAATAAGGCTAGCCAAGTGATCCACGAAATACAGATGTAACTCTGTGAGATGAATTAACAGAACACTAAGCAGTTTCTCAGAAAACTTCTTTCCAGATTTCATCTGAGGATATTTCCTTTTTCACCATAGCCCTCCATGGGCTTCCAAATATCACTTTGCCAATTCCACAAGAACTGTCTTAGCGAAAGGCTTCTTGAGGGGAAATCTGTAACTCTTTGAGCTCATTTCACAGAACACAAAGAAGTTTCTCAGAAAGCTTCTTTTTCTTTGTTATCGGAGAATATTTCCTTTGGCCCTATATTCTTCAAAGGGATCCGAAATATCTGTTCTCAGATTCCACAGAAATAAACCTAGCGAAGAGATCCACGAAATACAGATGTAACTCTGTGAGGTGAATTAACAGAACACTAAGCAGTTTCTCAGAAAGCTTCTTTCCAGATTTCATCTGAGGATATTTCCTTTTTCACCATAGCCCTCTATGGGCTTCCAAATATCACTTTGCCAATTCCACAAGAACTGTCTTAGCGAAAGGCTTCTTGAGGGGAAAGCTGTAACTCTGTGAGATGATTTCACAGAACACAAAGAAGTTTCTCAGAAAGCTTCTTTTTCTTTGTTATCCGAGGTAATTCGTTTGGCCCTATAGTCTTCAAAGGGATCCGAAATATCTGTTCTCAGCTTCCACAGAAATAAGGCTAGCAAAGAGATCCACGAAATACAGATGTAACTCTGTGAGATGAATTAACAGAACACTAAGCAGTTTCTCAGAAAGCTTCTTTCCAGATTTCATCGGAGGATATTTCCTTTTTCACCATAGCCCTCTATGGGCTTCCAAATATCACTTTGCCAATTCCACAAGAACTGTCTTAGCGAAAGGCTTCTTGAGGGGAAAGCTGTAACTCTGTGAGGTCATTTCACAGAACACAAAGAAGTTTCTCAGAAAGCTTCTTTCTCTTAGTTTTCGGAGGATATTTCCTTTGGCCCTATAGTCTTCAAAGGGATCCGAAATATCTGTTCTCAGATTCCACAGAAATAAGGCTAGCAAAGAGATCCATGAAATATAGATGTAACTCACTGAGATGAATTAACAGAACACTAAG
The DNA here is from genome assembly GCF_037993035.2 of Macaca fascicularis. Lineage (NCBI taxonomy): Eukaryota > Metazoa > Chordata > Mammalia > Primates > Cercopithecidae > Macaca > Macaca fascicularis. The sequence goes on from NC_088379.1 coordinate 87,537,342, forward strand.
CAGTTTCTCAGAAAGCTTCTTTCCAGATTTCATCTGAGGATATTTCCTTTTTCACCATAGCCCTCTAAGGGCTTCCAAATATCTCTTTGCCAATTCCACAAGAACTGTCTTAGCGAAAGGCTTCTTGAGGGGAAAGCTGTAACTCTGTGAGCTCATTTCACAGAACACAAAGAAGTTTCTCAGAAAGCTTCTTTCTCTTTGTTATCGGAGGATATTTCCTTTGGCCCTATAGTCTTCAAAGGGATCCGAAATATCTGTTCTCAGATTCCACAGAAATAAGCCTAGCAAAGAGATCCACGAAATACAGATGTAACTCTGTGAGATGAATTAACAGAACACTAAGCAGGTTCTCAGAAAGCTTCTTTCCAGATTTCGTCTGAGGATATTTCCTTTTTCACCATAGCCCTCTATGGGCTTCCAAATATCACTTTGCCAATTCCACAAGAACTGTCTTAGCGAAAGGCTTCTTGTGGGGAAAGCTGTAACTCTGTGAGCTCATTTCACAGAACACAAAGAAGTTTCTCAGAAAGCTTCTTTCTCTTAGTTTTCGGAGGATATTTCCTTTGGCCCTATAGTCTTCAAAGGGATCCGAAATATCTGTTTTCAGATTCCACAGAAATAAGGCTAGCAAAGAGATGCATGAAATATAGATATAACTCTGTGAGATGAATTAACAGAACACTAAGCAGTTTCTCAGAAAGCTTCTTTCCAGATTTCATCTGAGGATATTTCCTTTTTCACCATAGCCCTCTATGGGCTTCCAAATATCACTTTTCCAATTCCACAAGAACTGTCTTAGCGAAAGGCTTCTTGAGGGGAAAGCTGTAACTCTGTGAGATGATTTCACAGAACACAAAGAAGTTTCTCAGAAAGCTTCTTTCTCTTTGTTATCGGAGGATATTTCCTTTGGCCCTATAGTCTTCAATAGGATCCGAAATATCTGTTTTCAGATTCCACAGAAATAAGGCTAGCAAAGAGATCCACGAAATATAGATGTAACTCTGTGAGATGAATTAACAGAACACTAAGCAGTTTCTCAGAAAGCTTCTTTCCAGATTTCATCGGAGGATATTTCCTTTTTCACCATAGCCCTCTATGGGCTTCCAAATATCACTTTGCCAATTCCACAAGAACTGTCTTAGCGAAAGGCTTCTTGAGGGGCAAGCTGTAACTCTGTGAGATGATTTCACAGAACACAAAGAAGTTTCTCAGAAAGCTTCTTACTCTTTGTTATCGGAGGATATTTCCTTTGGCCCTATAGTCTTCAAAGGGATCCGAAATATCTGCTCTCAGATTCCACAGAAATAAGGCTAGCAAAGAGATCCACGAAATATAGATGTAACTCTGTGAGATGAATTAATAGAACACTAAGCAGTTTCTCAGAAAGCTTCTTTCCAGATTTTATCGGAGGATATTTCCTTTTTGACCATAGCCCTCTATGGGCTTCCAAATATCACTTTGCCAATTCCACAAGAAATGTCTTAGCGAAATGCTTCTTGAGGGGAAAGCTGTAACTCTGTGAGATGATTTCACAGAACACAAAGAAGTTTCTCAGAAAGCTTCTTTCTCTTAGTTATCGGAGGATATTTCCTTTGGCCCTAAAATCTTCAAAGGGTTCCGAAATATCTGTTCTCAGATTCCACAGAAAAAAGGCTAGCAAAGAGATCCACGAAATACAGATGTAACTCTGTGAGATGAATTAACAGAACACTAAGCAGTTTCTCAGAAACTTCTTTTCAGATTTCATCTGAGGATATTTCCTTTTTCACCATAGCCCTCTATGGGCTTCCAAATATCACTTTGCCAATTCCACAAGAACTGTCTTAGCGAAAGGCTTCTTGAGGGGAATGCTGTAACTCTGTGAGATGATTTCACAGAACACCAAGAAGTTTCTCAGAAAGCTTCTTTCTCTTAGTTATCGGAGAATATTTCCTTTGGCCCTATAGTCTTCAAAGGGATCCGAAATATCTGTTCTCAGATTCCACAGAAATAAGGCTAGCAAAGAGATCCACGAAATACAGATGTAACTCTGTGAGATGAATTAACAGAACACTAAGCAGTTTCTCAGAAAGCTTCTTTCCAGATTTCATCGGAGGATATTTCCTTTTTCACCATAGCCCTCTTTGGGCTTCCAAATATCCCTTTGCCAATTCCACAAGAACTGTCTCAGCGAAAGGCTTCTTGGGGTGAAAGCTGTAACTCTGTGAGCTCATTTCACAGAACACAAAGAAGTTTCTCAGAAAGCTTCTTTCTCTTAGTTTTCGGAGGATATTTCCTTTGGCCCTATAGTCTTCAAAGGGATCCGAAATATCTGTTTTCAGATTCCACAGAAATAAGGCTAGCAAAGAGATGCATGAAATATAGATATAACTCTGTGAGATGAATTAACAGAACACTAAGCAGTTTCTCAGAAAGCTTCTTTCCAGATTTCATCTGAGGATATTTCCTTTTTCACCATAGCCCTCTATGGGCTTCCAAATATCACTTTGCCAATTCCACAAGAACTGTCTCAGCGAAAGGCTTCTTGGGGTGAAAGCTGTAACTCTGTGAGATAATTTCACAGAACACAAAGAAGTTTCTCAGAAAGCTTCTTTCTCTTAGTTATCGGAGGATATTTCCTTTGGCCCTATAGTCTTCAAAGTGATCCGAAATATCTGTTTTCAGATTCCACAGAAATAAGGTTAGCAAAGAGATCCACGAAATACAGATGTAACTCTGTGAGATGAATTAACAGAACACTAAGCAGTTTCTCAGAAAGCTTCTTTCCAGATTTCATCTGAGGATATTTCCTTTTTCACCATAGCCCTCTATGGGCTTCCAAATATCACTTTGCCAATTCCACAAGAACTGTCTTAGCGAAAGGCTTCTTGAGGTAAAAGCTGTAACTCTGTGAGATGATTTCACAGAACACAAAGAAGTTTCTCAGAAAGCTTCTTTCTCTTTGTTATCGGAGGATATTTCCTTTGGCCCTATAGTCTTCAAAGGGATCCGAAATATCTGCTCTCAGATTCCACAGAAATAAGGCTAGCAAAGAGATCAACGAAATATAGATGTAACTCTCTGAGAAGAATTAACAGAACACTAAGAAGTTTCTCAGAAAGCTTCTTTCCAGATTTCATCGGAGGATATTTCCTTTTTGACCATAGCCCTCTATGGGCTTCCAAATATCACTTTGCAAATTCCAGAAGAAATGTCTTAGCGAAAGGCTTCTTGAGGGGAAAGCTGTAACTCTGTGAGATGATTTCACAGAACACAAAGAAGTTTCTCAGAAAGCTTCTTTCTCTTAGTTATCGGAGGATATTTCCTTTGGCCCTATAGTCTTCAAAGGGTTCCCAAATATCTGTTCTCAGATTCCACAGAAATAAGGCTAGCAAAGAGATCCACGAAATACAGATGTAACTCTGTGAGATGAATTAACAGAACACTAAGCAGTTTCTCAGAAACTTCTTTCCAGATTTCATCTGAGGATATTTCCTTTTTCACCATAGCCCTCTATGGGCTTCCAAATATCACTTTGCCAATTCCACAAGAACTGTCTTACCGAAAGGCTTCTTGAGGGGAAAGCTGTAACTCTGTGAGATGATTTCAAAGAACACAAAGAAGTTTCTCAGAAAGCTTCTTTCTCTTAGTTATCGGAGGATATTTCCTTTGGCCCTATAGTCTTCAAAGGGATCCGAAATATCTGTTCTCAGATTCCACAGAAATAAGGCTAGCAAAGAGATCCACGAAATAAAGATGTAACTCTGTGAGATGAATTAACAGAACACTAAGCAGTTTCTCAGAAACCTTCTTTCCAGATTTCATCTGAGGATATTTTCTTTTTCACCATAGCCCTCTATGGGCTTCCAAATATCTCTTTGCCAATTCCACAAGAACTGTCTTAGCGAAAGGCTTCTTGAGGGGAAAGCTGTAACTCTGTGAGCTCATTTCACAGAACACAAAGAAGTTTCTCAGAAAGCTTCTTTCTCTTTGTTATCGGAGGATATTTCCTTTCGCCCTATAGTCTTCAAAGGGATCCGAAATATCTGTTCTCAGATTCCACAGAAATAAGTCTAGCAAAGAGATCCACGAAATACAGATGTAACTCTGTGAGATGAATTAACAGAACACTGAGCAGTTTCTCAGAAAGCTTCTTTCCAGATTTCGTCTGAGGATATTTCCTTTTTCACCATAGCCCTCTATGGGCTTCCAAATATCACTTTGCCAATTCCACAAGAACTGTATTAGTGGAAGGCTTCTTGTGGTAAAAGCTGTAACTCTGTGAGCTCATTTCACAGAACACAAAGAAGTTTCTCAGAAAGCTTCTTTCTCTTAGTTATCGGAGGATATTTCCTTTGGCCCTATAGTCTTCAAAGGGATCCGAAATATCTGTTCTCAGATTCCACAGAAATAAGGCTAGCAAAGAGATCCACGAAATACAGATGTAACTCTGTGAGATGAATTAACAGAACACTAAGCAGTTTCTCAGAAAGCTTCTTTCCAGATTTCATCTGAGGATATTTCCTTTTTCACCACAGCCCTCTATGGGCTTCCAAAGATCACTTTGCCAATTCCACAAGAACTGTCTTAGCGAAAGGCTTCTTGAGGGGAAAGCTGTAACTCTGTGAGATGATTTCACAGAACACAAAGAAGTTTCTCAGAAAGCTTCTTTCTCTTAGTTATCGGAGGATATTTCCTTTGGCCCTATAGTCTTCAAAGGGATCCGAAATATCTGTTCTCAGATTCCACAGAAATAAGGCTAGCAAAGAGGTCAACGAAATACAGATGTTACTCTGTGAGAGGAAGTCACACATCACAGAGCAGTTTCTCAGAAAGCTTCTTTCCAGATTTCATCTGAGGATATTTCCTTTTTCACCATAGCCCTCTATGGGCTTCCAAATATCACTTTGCCAATTCCACAAGAACTGTCTTAGCGAAAGGCTTCTTGAGGGGAAAGGTGTAACTCTGTGAGATGATTTCACAGTACACAAAGAAGTTTCCCAGAAAGCTTCTTTCTCTTTGTTATCGGAGGATATTTCCTTTGGCCCTATAGTCTTCAAAGGGATCCGAAATATCTGTTCTCAGATTCAACAGAAATAAGGCTAGCAAAGAGATCCACGAAATACAGATGTAACTCTGTGAGATGAATTAACAGAACACTAAGCAGTTTCTCAGAAAGCTTCTTTCCAGATATCATTGGAGGATATTTCCTTTTTCACAATATCCCTCTATGGCCTTCCAAATATCACTTTGCCAATTCCACAAGAACTGTCTTAGCGAAAGGCTTCTTGAGGGGAAAGCTGTAACTCTGTGAGCTCATTTCACAGAACACAAAGAAGTTTCTCAGAAAGCTTCTTTCTCTTAGTTTTCGGAGGATATTTCCTTTGGCCCTATAGTCTTCAAAGGGATCCGAAATATCTGTTCTCAGATTCCACAGAAATAAGGCTAGCAAAGAGATCCATGAAATATAGATGTAACTCAGTGAGATGAATTAACAGAACACTGAGCAGATTCTCAGAAAGCTTCTATCCAGATTTCATCTGAGGATATTTCCTTTTTCACCATAGCCCTCTATGGGCTTCCAAATATCACTTTGCCAATTCCACAAGAACTGTCTTAGCGAAAGGCTTCTTGAGGTGAAAGCTGTAACTCTGTGAGATGATTTCACAGAACACAAAGAAGTTTCTCAGAAAGCTTCTTTCTCTTAGTTATCGGAGGATATTTCCTTTAGCCCTATAGTCTTCAAAGGGATCCGAAATATCTGTTTTCAGATTCCACAGAAATAAGGCTAGCAAAGAGATCCACGAAATACAGATGTAACTCTGTGAGATGAATTAACATAACACTGAGCAGTTTCTCAGAAAGCTTCTTTCCAGATTTCGTCTGAGGATATTTCCTTTTTCACCATAGCCCTCTATGGGCTTCCAAATATCACTTTGCCAATTCCACAAGAACTGTCTTAGCGAAAGGCTTCTTGAGAGGAAAGCTGTAACTCTGTGAGCTCATTTCACAGAACACAAAGAAGTTTCTCAGAAAGCTTCTTTCTCTTAGTTTTCGGAGGATATTTCCTTTGGCCCTATAGTCTTCAAAGGGATCCGAAATATCTGTTTTCAGATTCCACAGAAATAAGGCTAGCAAAGAGATGCATGAAATATAGATATAACTCTGTGAGATGAATTAACAGAACACTAAGCAGTTTCTCCGAAAGCTTCTTTCCAGATTTCATCTGAGGATATTTCCTTTTTCACCATAGCCCTCTATGGGTTTCCAAATATCTCTTTCCAATTCCACAAGAACTGTCTTAGCGAAAGGCTTCTTGAGGGGAAAGCTGTAACTCTGTGAGCTCATTTCACAGAACACAAAGAAGTTTCTCAGAAAGCTTCTTTCTCTTTGTTATCGGAGGATATTTCCTTTCGCCCTATAGTCTTCAAAGGGATCCGAAATATCTGTTCTCAGATTCCACAGAAATAAGTCTAGCAAAGAGATCCACGAAATACAGATGTAACTCTGTGAGATGAATTAACAGAACACTGAGCAGTTTCTCAGAAAGCTTCTTTCCAGATTTCGTCTGAGGATATTTCCTTTTTCACCATAGCCCTCTATGGGCTTCCAAATATCACTTTGCCAATTCCACAAGAACTGTATTAGTGGAAGGCTTCTTGTGGTAAAAGCTGTAACTCTGTGAGCTCATTTCACAGAACACAAAAAAGTTTCTCAGAAAGCTTCTTTCTCTTAGTTATCGGAGGATATTTCCTTTGGCCCTATAGTCTTCAAAGGGATCCGAAATATCTGTTCTCAGATTCCACAGAAATAAGGCTAGCAAAGAGATCCACGAAATACAGATGTAACTCTGTGAGATGAATTAACAGAACACTAAGCAGTTTCTCAGAAAGCTTCTTTCCAGATTTCATCTGAGGATATTTCCTTTTTCACCATAGCCCTCTATGGGCTTCCAAAGATCACTTTGCCAATTCCACAAGAACTGTCTTAGCGAAAGGCTTCTTGAGGGGAAAGCTGTAACTCTGTGAGATGATTTCACAGAACACAAAGAAGTTTCTCAGAAAGCTTCTTTCTCTTAGTTATCGGAGGATATTTCCTTTGGCCCTATAGTCTTCAAAGGGATCCGAAATATCTGTTCTCAGATTCCACAGAAATAAGGCTAGCAAAGAGGTCAACGAAATACAGATGTTACTCTGTGAGAGGAAGTCACACATCACAGAGCAGTTTCTCAGAAAGCTTCTTTCCAGATTTCATCTGAGGATATTTCCTTTTTCACCATAGCCCTCTATGGGCTTCCAAATATCACTTTGCCAATTCCACAAGAACTGTCTTAGCGAAAGGCTTCTTGAGGGGAAAGGTGTAACTCTGTGAGATGATTTCACAGTACACAAAGAAGTTTCCCAGAAAGCTTCTTTCTCTTTGTTATCGGAGGATATTTCCTTTGGCCCTATAGTCTTCAAAGGGATCCGAAATATCTGTTCTCAGATTCCACAGAAATAAGGCTAGCAAAGAGATCCACGAAATACAGATGTAACTCTGTGAGATGAATTAACAGAACACTAAGCAGTTTCTCAGAAAGCTTCTTTCCAGATATCATTGGAGGATATTTCCTTTTTCACAATATCCCTCTATGGCCTTCCAAATATCACTTTGCCAATTCCACAAGAACTGTCTTAGCGAAAGGCTTCTTGAGGGGAAAGCTGTAACTCTGTGAGCTCATTTCACAGAACACAAAGAAGTTTCTCAGAAAGCTTCTTTCTCTTAGTTTTCGGAGGATATTTCCTTTGGCCCTATAGTCTTCAAAGGGATCCGAAATATCTGTTCTCAGATTCCACAGAAATAAGGCTAGCAAAGAGATCCATGAAATATAGATGTAACTCAGTGAGATGAATTAACAGAACACTGAGCAGATTCTCAGAAAGCTTCTATCCAGATTTCATCTGAGGATATTTCCTTTTTCACCATAGCCCTCTATGGGCTTCCAAATATCACTTTGCCAATTCCACAAGAACTGTCTTAGCGAAAGGCTTCTTGAGGTGAAAGCTGTAACTCTGTGAGATGATTTCACAGAACACAAAGAAGTTTCTCAGAAAGCTTCTTTCTCTTAGTTATCGGAGGATATTTCCTTTGGCCCTATAGTCTTCAAAGGGATCCGAAATATCTGTTTTCAGATTCCACAGAAATAAGGCTAGCAAAGAGATCCACGAAATACAGATGTAACTCTGTGAGATGAATTAACATAACACTGAGCAGTTTCTCAGAAAGCTTCTTTCCAGATTTCGTCTGACGATACTTCCTTTTTCACCATAGCCCTCTATGGGCTTCCAAATATCACTTTGCCAATTCCACAAGAACTGTCTTAGCGAAAGGCTTCTTGAGAGGAAAGCTGTAACTCTGTGAGCTCATTTCACAGAACACAAAGAAGTTTCTCAGAAAGCTTCTTTCTCTTAGTTTTCGGAGGATATTTCCTTTGGCCCTATAGTCTTCAAAGGGATCCGAAATATCTGTTTTCAGATTCCACAGAAATAAGGCTAGCAAAGAGATGCATGAAATATAGATATAACTCTGTGAGATGAATTAACAGAACACTAAGCAGTTTCTCCGAAAGCTTCTTTCCAGATTTCATCTGAGGATATTTCCTTTTTCACCATAGCCCTCTATGGGTTTCCAAATATCTCTTTCCAATTCCACAAGAACTGTCTTAGCGAAAGGCTTCTTGAGGGGAAAGCTGTAACTCTGTGAGCTCATTTCACAGAACACAAAGAAGTTTCTCAGAAAGCTTCTTTCTCTTTGTTATCGGAGGATATTTCCTTTGGCCCTATAGTCTTCAAAGGGATCCGAAATATCTGTTCTCAGATTCCACAGAAATAAGGCTAGCAAAGAGATGCACGAAATACAGATGTAACTCTGTGAGATGAATTAACAGAACACTGAGCAGTTTCTCAGAAAGCTTCTTTCCAGATTTCGTCTGAGGATATTTCCTTTTTCACCATAGCCCTCTATGGGCTTCCAAATATCCCTTTGCCAATTCCACAAGAACTGTCTTAGCGAAAGGCTTCTTGTGGGGAAAGCTGTAACTCTGTGAGCTCATTTCACAGAACACAAAGAAGTTTCTCAGAAAGCTTCTTTCTCTTAGTTTTCGGAGGATATTTCCTTTGGCCCTATAGTCTTCAAAGGGATCCGAAATATCTGTTTTCAGATTCCACAGAAATAAGGCTAGCAAAGAGATGCATGAAATATAGATATAACTCTGTGAGATGAATTAACAGAACACTAAGCAGTTTCTCAGAAAGCTTCTTTCCAGATTTCATCTGAGGATATTTCCTTTTTCACCATAGCCCTCTATGGGCTTCCAAATATCACTTTGCCAATTCCACAAGAACTGTCTTAGCGAAAGGCTTCTCGGGGTGAAAGCTGTAACTCTGTGAGATGATTTCACAGAACACAAAGAAGTTTCTCAGAAAGCTTCTTTCTCTTAGTTATCGGAGGATATTTCCTTTGGCCCTATAGTCTTCAAAGGGATCCTAAATATCTGTTTTCAGATTCCACAGAAATAAGGCTAGCAAAGAGATCCACGAAATACAGATGTAACTCTGTGAGATGAATTAACAGAACACTAAGCAGTTTCTCCGAAAGCTTCTTTCCAGATTTCATCTGAGGATATTTCCTTTTTCACCATAGCCCTCTATGGGCTTCCAAATATCACTTTGCCAATTCCACAAGAACTGTCTTAGCGAAAGGCTTCTTGAGGGGAAAGCTGTAACTCTGTGAGATGATTTCACAGAACACAAAGAAGTTTCTCAGAAAGCTTCTTTCTCTTTGTTATCGGAGGATATTTCCTTTGGCCCTATAGTCTTCAAAGGGATCCGAAATATCTGCTCTCAGATTCCACAGAAATAAGGCTAGCAAAGAGATCCACGAAATATAGATGTAACTCTGTGAGAAGAATTAACAGAACACTAAGAAGTTTCTCAGAAAGCTTCTTTGAAGATTTCATCGGAGGATATTTCCTTTTTGACCATAGCCCTCTATGGGCTTCCAAATATCACTTTGCCAATTCCAGAAGAAATGTCTTAGCGAAAGGCTTCTTGAGGGGAAAGCTGTAACTCTGTGAGATGATTTCACAGAACACAAAGAAGTTTCTCAGAAATCTTCTTTCTCTTAGTTATCGGAGGATATTTCCTTTGGCCCTATAGTCTTCAAAGGGTTCCGAAATATCTGTTCTCAGATTCCACAGAAATAAGGCTAGCAAAGAGATCCACGAAATACAGATGTAACTCTGTGAGATGAATTAACAGAACACTAAGCAGTTTCTCAGAAACTTCTTTCCAGATTTCATCTGAGGATATTTCCTTTTTCACCATAGCCCTCTATGGGCTTCCAAATATCACTTTGCCAATTCCACAAGAACTGTCTTAGCGAAAGGCTTCTTGAGGGGAAAGCTGTAACTCTGTGAGATGATTTCAAAGAACACAAAGAAGTTTCTCAGAAAGCTTCTTTCTCTTAGTTATCGGAGGATATTTCCTTTGGCCCTATAGTCTTCAAAGGGATCCGAAATATCTGTTCTCAGATTCCACAGAAATAAGTCTAGCAAAGAGATCCACGAAATACAGATGTAACTCTGTGAGATGAATTAACAGAACACTGAGCAGTTTCTCAGAAAGCTTCTTTCCAGATTTCGTCTGAGGATATTTCCTTTTTCACCATAGCCCTCTATGGGCTTCCAAATATCACTTTGCCAATTCCACAAGAACTGTATTAGTGGAAGGCTTCTTGTGGTAAAAGCTGTAACTCTGTGAGCTCATTTCACAGAACACAAAGAAGTTTCTCAGAAAGCTTCTTTCTCTTAGTTATCGGAGGATATTTCCTTTGGCCCTATAGTCTTCAAAGGGATCCGAAATATCTGTTCTCAGATTCCACAGAAATAAGGCTAGCAAAGAGATCCACGAAATACAGATGTAACTCTGTGAGATGAATTAACAGAACACTAAGCAGTTTCTCAGAAAGCTTCTTTCCAGATTTCATCTGAGGATATTTCCTTTTTCACCATAGCCCTCTATGGGCTTCCAAAGATCACTTTGCCAATTCCACAAGAACTGTCTTAGCGAAAGGCTTCTTGAGGGGAAAGCTGTAACTCTGTGAGATGATTTCACAGAACACAAAGAAGTTTCTCAGAAAGCTTCTTTCTCTTAGTTATCGGAGGATATTTCCTTTGGCCCTATAGTCTTCAAAGGAATCCGAAATATCTGTTCTCAGATTCCACAGAAATAAGGCTAGCAAAGAGGTCAACGAAATACAGATGTTACTCTGTGAGAGGAAGTCACACATCACAGAGCAGTTTCTCAGAAAGCTTCTTTCCAGATTTCATCTGAGGATATTTCCTTTTTCACCATAGCCCTCTATGGGCTTCCAAATATCACTTTGCCAATTACACAAGAACTGTCTTAGCGAAAGGCTTCTTGAGGGGAAAGGAGTAACTCTGTGAGATGATTTCACAGTACAGAAAGAAGTTTCTCAGAAAGCTTCTTTCTCTTTGTTATCGGAGGATATTTCCTTTGGCCCTATAGTCTTCAAAGGGATCCGAAATATCTGTTCTCAGATTCCACAGAAATAAGGCTAGCAAAGAGATCCACGAAATACAGATGTAACTCTGTGAGATGAATTAACAGAACACTAAGCAGTTTCTCAGAAAGCTTCTTTCCAGATATCATTGGAGGATATTTCCTTTTTCACAATATCCCTCTATGGCCTTCCAAATATCACTTTGCCAATTCCACAAGAACTGTCTTAGCGAAAGGCTTCTTGAGGGGAAAGCTGTAACTCTTTGAGCTCATTTCACAGAACACAAAGAAGTTTCTCAGAAAGCTTCTTTCTCTTAGTTTTCGGAGGATATTTCCTTTGGCCCTATAGTCTTCAAAGGGATCCGAAATATCTGTTCTCAGATTCCACAGAAATAAGGCTAGCAAAGAGATCCATGAAATATAGATGTAACTCAGTGAGATGAATTAACAGAACACTGAGCAGATTCTCAGAAAGCTTCTATCCAGATTTCATCTGAGGATATTTCCTTTTTCACCATAGCCCTCTATGGGCTTCCAAATATCACTTTGCCAATTCCACAAGAACTGTCTTAGCGAAAGGCTTCTTGAGGTGACAGCTGTAACTCTGTGAGATGATTTCACAGAACACAAAGAAGTTTCTCAGAAAGCTTCTTTCTCTTAGTTATCGGAGGATATTTCCTTTGGCCCTATAGTCTTCAAAGGGATCCGAAATATCTGTTTTCAGATTCCACAGAAATAAGGCTAGCAAAGAGATCCACGAAATACAGATGTAACTCTGTGAGATGAATTAACAGAACACTAAGCAGTTTCTCAGAAAGCTTCTTTCCAGATTTCATCTGAGGATATTTCCTTTTTCACCATAGCCCTCTATGGGCTTCCAAATATCACTTTGCCAATTCCACAAGAACTGTCTTAGCGAAAGGCTTCTTGAGGGGAAAGCTGTAACTCTGTGAGATGATTACATAGAACACAAAGAAATTTCTCACAAAGCTTCTTTCTGTTTGTTATCGGAGGATATTTCCTTTGGCCCTATAGTCTTCAAAGGGATCCGAAATATCTGTTCTCAGTTTCCACAGAAATAAGGCTAGCAAAGAGATCCACGAAATATAGATGTAACTCTGTGAGATGAATTCACAGAATACTAAGCAGTTTCTCAGAAAGCTTCTTTCCAGATTTCATCGGAGGATATTTCCTTTTTCACCATAGCCCTCTATGGGCTTCCAAATATCACTTTGCCAATTCCACAAGAACTGTCTTAGCGAAAGGCTTCTTGAGGGGAAAGCTGTAACTCTGTGAGATGATTTCACAGAACACAAAGAAGTTTCTCAGAAAGCTTCTTTCTCTTAGTTATCGGAGGATATTTCCTTTGGCCCTATAGTCTTCAAAGGGATCCGAAATATCTGTTCTCAGATTCCACAGAAATAAGGCTAGGAAAGAGATCCACGAAATACAGATGTAACTCTGTGAGTGGAAGTCACACATCACAGAGCAGTTTCTCACAAAGCTTCTTTCCAGTTTTCATCGGAGGATATTTCCTTTTTCACCATAGCCCTCTATGGGCTTCCAAATATCACTTTGCCAATTCCACAAGAACTGTCTTAGCGAAAGGCTTCTTGAGGGGAAAGCTGTAACTCTGTGAGATGATTTCACAGAACACAAAGAAGTTTCTCAGAAAGCTTCTTTTCTTAGTTATCGGAGGATATTTCTTTTTGCCCTATAGTCTTCAAAGGGATCCGAAATATCTGTTCTCAGATTCCACAGAAATAAGGCTAGCAAACAGATCCACGAAATATAGATGTAACTATGTGAGATGAATTAACAGAACACTAAGCAGTTTCTCAGAAAGCTTCTTTCCAGATTTCATCGGAGGATATTTCCTTTTTCACCATAGCCCTCTATGGGCTTCCAAATATCACTTGGCCATTTCTACAAGAACTTTCTTAGCGAAAGGCTTCTTGAGGGGAAAGCTGTAACTCTGTGAGATGATTTCGCAGAACACAAAGAAGTTTCTCAGAAAGCTTCTTTCTCTTTGTTATCGGAGGATATTTCCTTTGGCCCTATAGTCTTCAAAGGGATCCGAAATATCTGTTCTCAGATTCCACAGAAATAAGGCTAGCAAAGAGATCCAGGAAATATAGATGTAACTCTGTGAGATGAATTAACAGAACACTAAGCAGTTTCTCAGAAAGCTTCTTTCCAGATTTCATCGGAGGATATTTCCTTTTTCACCATAGCCGTCTATGGGCTTCCAAATATCACTTTGCCAATTCCACAAGAACTGTCTTAGCGAAAGGCTTCTTGAGGGGAAAGCTGTAACTCTGTGAGATGATTTCACAGAACACAAAGAAGTTTCTCAGAAAGCTTCTTTCTCTTAGTTATCGGAGGATATTTCCTTTGGCCCTATAGTCTTCAAAGGGATCCGAAATATCTGTTGTCAGATTCCACAGAAATAAGGCTAGCAAAGAGATCCACGAAATACAGATGTAACTCTGTGAGATGAATTAACAGAACACTAAGCAGTTTCTCAGAAAGCTTCTTTCCAGATTTCATCGGAGGATATTTCCTTTTTCGCCATAGCCCTCTATGGGCTTCCAAACATCACTTTGCCAATTCCACAAGAACTGTCTTAGCGAAAGGCTTCCTGAGGGGAAAGCTGTAACTCTGTGAGCTCATTTCACAGAACACAAAGAAGTTTCTCAGAACGCTTCTTTCTCTTAGTTATCAGAGGATATTTCCTTTGGCCCTATAGTCTTCAAAGGGATCCGAAATATCTGTTCTCAGATTCCACAGAAATAAGGCTAGCAAAGAGATCCACGAAATACAGATGTAACTCTGTGAGATGAATTAACAGAACACTAAGCAGTTTCTCAGAAAGCTTCTTTCCAGATTTCATCGGAGGATATTTCCTTTTTCGCCATAGCCCTCTATGGGCTTCCAAACATCACTTTGCCAATTCCACAAGAACTGTCTTAGCGAAAAGCTTCTTGAGGGGAAAGCTGTAACTCTCTGAGATGATTTCACAGAACACAAAGAAGTTTCTCAGAAAGTTCTTTCTCTTAGTTTTCGGAGGATATTTTTTTTGGCCCTATAGTCTTCAAAGGGATCCGAAATATCTGTTCTCAGATTCCACAGAAATAAGGCTAGCAAAGAGATCCACGAAATACAGATGTAACTCTGTGAGATGAATTAACAGAGCACTAAGCAGTTTCTCAGAAAGCTTATTTAAAGATTTCATCTGAGGATATTTCCTTTTTCACCGTAGCTCACTATGGGCTTCCAAATATCACTTTGCCAATTCCACAAGAACTGTCTTATCGAAAGGCTTCTTGAGGGGAAAGCTGTAACTCTGTGAGATGATTTCACAGAACACAAAGAAGTTTCTCAGAGAGCTTCTTTCTCTTTGTTATCGGAGTATATTTCCTTTGGCCCTATAGTCTTCAAGGGATCCGAAATATCTGTTCTCAGATTCCACAGAAATAAGGCTAGCAAAGAGATCCACGAAAGACAGATGTAACTACGTGAGTGGAAGTCACAGAACACTAAGCGGTTTCTCAGAAAGCTTCTTTGCAGATTTCATCTGAGGATATTTCCTTTTTCACCATAGCCCTCTATGGGCTTCCAAATATCACTTTGCCAATTCCACAAGAACTGTGTTAGCGAAAGGTTTCTTGAGGGGAATGATGTAACTCTGTGAGATGATTTCACAGAACACAAAAAAGTTTCTCAGAGATCTTGTTTCTCTTTGTTATCGGAGGATATTTCCTTTGGCCCTATAGTCTTCAAAGGGATCCGAAATATCTGTTCTCAGATTCCACAGAAATAAGGCTAGCAAAGAGATCCACGAAAGACAGATGTAACTCTGTGAGATGAATTAACAGAACACTAAGCAGTTTCTCAGAAAGCTTCTTTCCAGATTTCATCTGAGGATATTTCTTTTTTCAACATAGGCCTCTATGGGCTTCCAAATATCACTTTGCCAATTCCACAAGAACTGTCTTAGCGAAAGGCTTCTTGAAGGGAAAGCTGTAACTCTGTGAGATGATTTCACAGAACACAAAGAAGTTTCTCAGAGAGCTTGTTTCTCTTTGTTATCGGATGATATTTCCTTTTGCCCTATAGTCTTCAAAGGGATCCGAAATATCTGTTCTCAGATTCCACAGAAATAAGGCTAGCAAAGAGATCCGCGAAATACAGTTGTAACTCTGTGAGATGAATTAACAGAACACTAAGCAGTTTCTCAGAAAGCTTCTTTCCAGATTTCATCTGGGGATGATTCCTTTTTCACCATAGCCCTCTAAGGGCTTCCAAATATCACTTTGCCAATTCCACAAGAACTGTCTTAGGGAAAGGCTTCTTGAGGGGAAGCTGTAACTCTGTGAGATGATTTCACAAAACACCAAGAAGTTTCTCAGAAAGCTTCTTTCTCTTTGTTATCGTAGGATTTTTCCTTTGACCCTATAATCTTCAAAAGGATCCGAAATATGTTTTCTCAGATTCCACAGAAATAAGGCTAGCAAAGAGAGCCACGAAACACAGATATAACTCTGTGAGTGAAAGTCACAGAACACTAAGCGGTTTCTCAGAAAGCTTCTTTGCAGATTTCATCTGAGGATATTTCCTTTTTTACCATAGCCCTCTATGGGCTTCCAAATATCACTTTGCCAATTCCACAAGAACTGTCTTAGCGAAAGGCTTCTTGAGGGGAAAGCTGTAACTCTGTGAGATGATTTCACAGAACACAAAGAAGTTTCTCAGAAAGCTTCTTTCTATTTGTTATCGGAGGATTTTTCCTTTGGCACTATAGTCTTCAAAGGGATCCGAAATATCTGTTCTCAGATTCCAAAGAAATAAGGCTAGCAAAGAGATCCACGAAATACAGATGTAACTCTGTGAGATGAATTAACAGAACACTAAGCAGTTTCTCAGAAAGCTTCTTTCCAGATTTCATCTGAGGATATTTCCTTTTTCACCATACCGTCTATGGGCTTCCAAATATCACTTTGCCAATTCCAGAAGAACTGTCTTAGCGAAAGGCTTCTTGAGGGGAAAGCTGTAACTCTGTGAGATGATTTCACAGAACACAAAGAAGTTTCTCAGAAAGCTTCTTTCTATTTGTTATCGGAGGATTTTTCCTTTGGCCCTATATTCTTAAAAGGGATCCGAAATTTCTGTTCTAAGATTCCACAGAAATAAGGCTAGCAAAGAGATCCACGAAATACAGATGTAACTCTGTGAGATGAATTAACAGAACACTAAGCAGTTTCTCAGAAAGCTTCTTTCCAGATTTCATCTGAGGATATTTCCTTTTTCACCATAGCCCTCTATGGGCTTCCAAATATCACTTTGCCAATTCCACAAGAACTGTCTTAGCGAAAGGCTTCTTGAGGGGAAAGCTGTATCTCTGTGAGATGATTTCACAGAACACAAAGAAGTTTCTCAGAAAGCTTCTTTCTCTTTGTTGTCAGAGGATATTTCCTTTGGCCCTATAGGCTTCAAAGGGATCCGAAATATCTGTTCTCAGATTCCACAGAAATAAGGCTAGCAAAGAGATCCACGAAATACAGATGTAACTCTTTGAGTGGAAGTCACAGAACACTAAGCGGTTTCTCAGAAAGCTTCTTTCCAGATTTCATCTGAGGATATTTCCTTTTTCACCATAGCCGTCTATGGGCTTCCAAATATCACTTTGCCAATTCTACAAGAACTGTCTTAGCGAAAGGCATCTTGAGGGGAAAGCTGTAACTCTGTGAGATGATTTCACAGAACACAAAGAAGTTTCTCAGAAAGCTCCTTTCTCTTTGTTATCGGCGGATTTTTCCTTTGGCCCTATAGTCTTCAAAGGGATCCGAAATATCTGTTCTCAGATTCCCCAGAAATAAGGCTAGCAAAGAGATCCACGAAATACAGATGTAACTCTGTGAGATGAATTAACAGAACACTAAGCAGTTTCTCAGAAACCTTCTTTAAAGATTTCATCTGAGGATATTTCCTTTTTCACCGTAGCCCTCTATGGGCTTCCAAATATCACTTTGCCAATTCCACAAGAACTGTCTTAGCGAAAGGCTTCTTGAGGGGAAAGCTGTAACTCTGTGAGATGATTTCACAGAACACAAAGAAGTTTCTCAGGAAGCTTCTTTCTCTTTGTTATCAGAGGATATTTCCTTTGGCCCTATAGTCTTCAAAGGGATCCGAAATATCTGTTCTCAGATTCCACAGAAATAAGGCTAGCAAAGAGATCCACGAAAGACAGATGTAACTCTGTGAGATGAATTTACAGAACACTAAGCAGTTTCTCAGAAAGCTTCTTTCCAGATTTCATCTGAGGATATTTCCTTTTTCACCATAGCCGTCTATGGGCTTCCAAATATCACTTTGCCAATTCCACAAGAACTGTCTTAGCGAAAGGCTTCTTGAGGGGAAAGCTGTAACTCTGTCAGATGATTTCACAGAACACAAAGAAGTTTCTCAGAAAGCTTCTTTCTCTTTGTTATCGGAGGATTTTTCCTTTGGCCCTATATTCTTAAAAGGGATCCGAAATATCTGTTCTAAGATTCCACAGAAATAAGGCTAGCAAAGAGATCCACGAAATACAGATGTAACTCTGTGAGATGAATTAACAGAACACTAAGTAGTTTCTCAGAAAGATTCTTTCCAGATTTCATCTGAGGATATTTCCTTTTTCACCATAGCCCTCTATGGGCTTCCAAAGATCACTTTGCCAATTCCACAAGAACTGTCTTAGCGAAAGGCTTCTTGAGGGGAAAGCTGTATCTCTGTGAGATGATTTCACAGAACACAAAGAAGTTTCTCAGAAAGCTTCTTTCTCTTTGTTATCGGAGGATTTTTCCTTTGGCCCTATATTCTTAAAAGGGATCCGAAGTATCTGTTCTCAGATTCCACAGAAATAAGGCTAGCAAAGAGATCCACGAAATACAGATGTATCTCTGTGAGTGGAAGTCTCAGAACACTAAGCGGTTTCTCAGAAAGCTTCTTTCCAGATTTCATCTGAGGATATTTCCTTTTTCACCATAGCCCTCTATGGGCTTCCAAACATCACTTTGCCAATTCCACAACAAATGTCTTAGCGAAAGGCTTCTTGAGGGGAAAGCTGTAACTCTGTGAGATGATTTCACAGAACCCAAAGAAGTTTCTCAGAAAGCTTCTTTCTCTTTGTTATCGGAGGATTTTTCCTTTGGCCCTATAGTCTTCAAAGGGATCCGAAATATCTGTTCTCAGATTCCACAGAAATAAGGCTAGCAAAGAGATCCACGAAATACAGATGTAACTCTGTGAGATGAATTAACAGAACACTAAGCAGTTTCTCAGAAAGCTTCTTTAAATATTTCATCTGAGGATATTTCCTTTTTCACCGTAGCCCTCTATGGGCTTCCAAATATCACTTTGCCAATTCCACAAGAACTGTCTTAGCGAAAGGCTTCTTGAGGGGAAAGCTGTAACTCTGTGAGATGATTTCACAGAACACAAACAAGTTTCTCAGGAAGCTTCTTTCTCTTTGTTATCGGAGGATATTTCCTTTGGCCCTATAGTCTTCAAAGGGATCAGAAATATCTGATCTCAGATTCCACAGAAAAAAGGCTAGCAAAGAGATCCACGAAATACAGATGTAACTCTGTGAGATGAATTAACAGAACTCTAAGCAGTTTCTCAGAAAGCTTCTTTCCAGATTTCATCTGAGGATATTTCCTTTTTCACCATAGCCCTCTATGGGCTTCAAATATCACATTGCCAATTTCACAAGAACTGTCTTAGCGAAAGGCTTCTTGAGGGGAAAGCTGTAACTCTGTGAGATGATTTCACAGAACACAAAGAAGTTTCTCAGAAAGCTTCTTTCTCTTTCTTATCGGAGGATATTTCCTTTGGCCCTATAATCATCAAAGGGATCCGAAATATCTGTTCTCAGATTCCACAGAAATAAGGCTAGCAAAGAGATCCACGAAAGACAGATGTAACTCTGTGAGATGAATTAACAGAACACTAAGCAGTTTCCCAGAAAGCTTCTTTAAAGATTTCATCTGAGGATATTTCCTTTTTCACCATAGCCCTCTATTGGCTTCCAAATATCACTTTGCCAATTCCACAAGAACTGTCTTAGCGAAAGGCTTCTTGAGGGGAAAGCTGTAACTCTGTGAGATGATTTCACAGAACACAAAGAATTTTCTCAGAGTGCTTCTTTCTCTTTTTTTATCGGAGGATATTTGCTTTGGTCCTATAGTCTTCAAAGGGATCCGAAATATCTGTTCTCAGATTCCACAGAAATAAGGCTAGCAAAGAGATCCACGAAATACAGATGTAACTTTGTGAGTGGAAGTCACAGAACACTAAGCGGTTTCTCAGAAAGTTTCTTTCCAGATTTCATCTGAGGATATTTCCTTTTTCACCATAGCCCTCTACGGGCTTCCAAATATCACTTTGCGATTCCACAAGAACTGTCTTAGCGAAAGGCTTCTTGTGGGGAAAGCTGTAACTCTGTGAGATGATTTCACAGAACACAAAGAAGTTTCTCAGAAAGCTTCTTTCTCTTTGTTGTCGGAGGATATTTCCTTTGGCCCTATATTCTTCAAAGGGATCCGAAATATCTGTTCTCAGATGCCACAGAAATAAGGCTAGCAAAGAGATCCACGAAATACAGATGTAACTCTCTGAGTGGAAGTCACAGAACACTAAGCGGTTTCTCAGAAAGCTTCTTTCCATATTTCATCTGAGGATATTTCCTTTTTCACCGTAGCCCTCTATGGGCTTCCAAATATCACTTTGCCAATTCCACAAGAACTGTCTTAGCGAAAGGCTTCTTGAGGGGAAAGCTGTAACTCTGTGAGATGATTACATAGAACACAAAGAAGTTTCTCAGGAAGCTTCTTTCTCTTTGTTAACAGAGGATATTTCCTTTGGCCCTATAGTCTTCAAAGGGATCCGAAATATCTGTTCTCAGATTCCACAGAAATAAGGCTAGCAAAGAGATCCACGAAAGACAGATGTAACTCTGTGAGATGAATTTACAGAACACTAAGCAGTTTCTCAGAAAGCTTCTTTCCAGATTTCATCTGAGGATATTTCCTTTTTCACCATACCGTCTATGGGCTTCCAAATATCACTTTGCCAATTCCACAAGAACTGTCTTAGCGAAAGGCTTCTTGAGGGGAAAGCTGTAACTCTGTCAGATGATTTCACAGAACACAAAGAAGTTTCTCAGAAAGCTTCTTTCTCTTTGTTATCGGAGGATTTTTCCATTGGCCCAATATTCTTAAAAGGGATCCGAAATATCTGTTCTAAGATTCCACAGAAATAAGGCTAGCAAAGAGATCCACGAAATACAGATGTAACTCTGTGAGATGAATTAACAGAACACTAATTAGTTTCTCAGAAAGATTCTTTCCAGATTTCATCTGAGGATATTTCCTTTTTCACCATAGCCCTCTATGGGCTTCCAAATATCACTTTGCCAATTCCACAAGAACTGTCTTAGCGAAAGGCTTCTTGAGGGGAAAGCTGTATCTCTGTGAGATGATTTCACAGAACACAAAGAAGTTTCTCAGAAAGCTTCTTTCTCTTTGTTATCGGAGGATTTTTCCTTTGGCCCTATATTCTTAAAAGGGATCCGAAGTATCTGTTCTCAGATTCCACAGAAATAAGGCTAGCAAAGAGATCCAGGAAATACAGATGTAACTCTGTGAGTGGAAGTCTCAGAACACTAAGCGGTTTCTCAGAAAGCTTCTTTCCAGATTTCATCTGAGGATATTTCCTTTTTCAACATAGCCCTCTACGGGCTTCCAAATATCACTTTGCCAATTCCACAACAACTGTCTTAGCGAAAGGCTTCTTGAGGGGAAAGCTGTAACTCTGTGAGATGATTTCACAGAACCCAAAGAAGTTTCTCAGAAAGCTTCTTTCTCTTTGTTATCGGAGGATTTTTCCTTTGGCCCTATAGTCTTCAAAGGGATCCGAAATATCTGTTCTCAGATTCCACAGAAATAAGGCTAGCAAAGAGATCCACGAAATACAGATGTAACTCTGTGAGATGAATTAACAGAACACTAAGCAGTTTCTCAGAAAGCTTCTTTAAATATTTCATCTGAGGATATTTCCTTTTTCACCGTAGCCCTCTATGGGCTTCCAAATATCACTTTGCCAATTCCACAAGAACTCTCTAAGCGAAAGGCTTCTTGAGGGGAAAGCTGTAACTCTGTGAGATGATTTCACAGAACACAAACAAGTTTCTCAGGAAGCTTCTTTCTCTTTGTTATCGGAGGATATTTCCTTTGGCCCTATAGTCTTCAAAGGGATCAGAAATATCTGATCTCAGATTCCACAGAAAAAAGGCTAGCAAAGAGATCCACGAAATACAGATGTAACTCTGTGAGATGAATTAACAGAACACTAAGCAGTTTCTCAGAAAGCTTCTTTCCAGATTTCATCTGAGGATATTTCCTTTTTCACCATAGCCCTCTATGGGCTTCAAATATCACATTGCCAATTTCACAAGAACTGTCTTAGCGAAAGGCTTCTTGAGGGGAAAGCTGTAACTCTGTGAGATGATTTCACAGAACACAAAGAAGTTTCTCAGAAAGCTTCTTTCTCTTTCTTATCGGAGGATATTTCCTTTGGCCCTATAACCATCAAAGGGATCCGAAATATCTGTTCTCAGATTCCACAGAAATAAGGCTAGCAAAGAGATCCACGAAAGACAGATGTAACTCTGTGAGATGAATTAACAGAACACTAAGCAGTTTCCCAGAAAGCTTCTTTAAAGATTTCATCTGAGGATATTTCCTTTTTCACCATAGCCCTCTATTGGCTTCCAAATATCACTTTGCCAATTCCACAAGAACTGTCTTAGCGAAAGGCTTCTTGAGGGGAAAGCTGTAACTCTGTGAGATGATTTCACAGAACACAAAGAATTTTCTCTGAGTGCTTCTTTCTCTTTTTTTATCGGAGGATATTTGCTTTGGTCCTATAGTCTTCAAAGGGATCCGGAATATCTGTTCTCAGATTCCACAGAAATAAGGCTAGCAAAGAGATCCACGAAATACAGATGTAACTTTGTGAGTGGAAGTCACAGAACACTAAGCGGTTTCTCAGAAAGCTTCTTTCCAGATTTCATCTGAGGATATTTCCTTTTTCACCATAGCCCTCTATGGGCTTCCAAATATCACTTTGCGATTCCACAAGAACTGTCTTAGCGAAAGGCTTCTTGTGGGGAAAGCTGTATCTCTGTGACATGATTTCACAGAACACAAAGAAGTTTCTCAGAAAGCTTCTTTCTCTTTGTTGTCGGAGGATATTTCCTTTGGCCCTATAGTCTTCAAAGGGATCCGAAATATCTGATCTCAGATGCCACAGAAATAAGGCTAGCAAAGAGATCCACGAAATACAGATGTAACTCTCTGAGTGGAAGTCACAGAACACTAAGCGGTTTCTCAGAAAGCTTCTTTCCATATTTCATCTGAGGATATTTCCTTTTTCACCGTAGCCCTCTATGGGCTTCCAAATATGACTTTGCCAATTCCACAAGAACTGTCTTAGCGAAAGGCTTCTTGAGGGGAAAGCTGTAACTCTGTGAGATGATTACATAGAACACAAAGAAGTTTCTCAGGAAGCTTCTTTCTCTTTGTTATCAGAGGATATTTCCTTTGGCCCTATAGTCTTCAAAGGGATCCGAAATATCTGTTCTCAGATTCCACAGAAATAAGGCTAGCAAAGAGATCCACGAAAGACAGATGTAACTCTGTGAGATGAATTTACAGAACACTAAGCAGTTTCTCAGAAAGCTTCTTTCCAGATTTCATCTGAGGATATTTCCTTTTTCACCATACCGTCTATGGGCTTCCAAATATCACTTTGCCAATTCCACAAGAACTGTCTTAGCGAAAGGCTTCTTGAGGGGAAAGCTGTAACTCTGACAGATGATTTCACAGAACACAAAGAAGTTTCTCAGAAAGCTTCTTTCTCTTTGTTATCGGAGGATTTTTCCTTTGGCCCTATATTCTTAAAAGGGATCCGAAATATCTGTTCTAAGATTCCACAGAAATAAGGCTAGCAAAGAGATCCACGAAATACAGATGTAACTCTGTGAGATGAATTAACAGAACACTAAGTAGTTTCTCAGAAAGATTCTTTCCAGATTTCATCTGAGGATATTTCCTTTTTCACCATAGCCCTCTATGGGCTTCCAAATATCACTTTGCCAATTCCACAAGAACTGTCTTAGCGAAAGGCTTCTTGAGGGGAAAGCTGTATCTCTGTGAGATGATTTCACAGAACACAAAGAAGTTTCTCAGAAAGCTTCTTTCTCTTTGTTATCGGAGGATTTTTCCTTTAGCCCTATATTCTTAAAAGGGATCCGAAGTATCTGTTCTCAGATTCCACAGAAATAAGGCTAGCAAAGAGATCCAGGAAATACAGATGTAACTCTGTGAGTGGAAGTCTCAGAACACTAAGCGGTTTCTCAGAAAGCTTCTTTCCAGATTTCATCTGAGGATATTTCCTTTTTCACCATAGCCCTCTACGGGCTTCCAAATATCACTTTGCCAATTCCACAACAACTGTCTTAGCGAAAGGCTTCTTGAGGGGAAAGCTGTAACTCTGTGAGATGATTTCACAGAACCCAAAGAAGTTTCTCAGAAAGCTTCTTTCTCTTTGTTATCGGAGGATTTTTCCTTTGGCCCTATAGTCTTCAAAGGGATCCGAAATATCTGTTCTCAGATTCCACAGAAATAAGGCTAGCAAAGAGATCCACGAAATACAGATGTAACTCTGTGAGATGAATTAACAGAACACTAAGCAGTTTCTCAGAAAGCTTCTTTAAATGTTTCATCTGAGGATATTTCCTTTTTCACCGTAGCCCTCTATGGGCTTCCAAATATCACTTTGCCAATTCCACAAGAACTCTCTTAGCGAAAGGCTTCTTGAGGGGAAAGCTGTAACTCTGTGAGATGATTTCACAGAACACAAACAAGTTTCTCAGGAAGCTTCTTTCTCTTTGTTATCGGAGGATATTTCCTTTGGCCCTATAGTCTTCAAAGGGATCAGAAATATCTGATCTCAGATTCCACAGAAAAAAGGCTAGCAAAGAGATCCACGAAATACAGATGTAACTCTGTGAGATGAATTAACAGAACACTAAGCAGTTTCTCAGAAAGCTTCTTTCCAGATTTCATCTGAGGATATTTCCTTTTTCACCATAGCCCTCTATGGGCTTCAAATATCACATTGCCAATTTCACAAGAACTGTCTTAGCGAAAGGCTTCTTGAGGGGAAAGCTGTAACTCTGTGAGATGATTTCACAGAACACAAAGAAGTTTCTCAGAAAGCTTCTTTCTCTTTCTTATCGGAGGATATTTCCTTTGGCCCTATAATCATCAAAGGGATCCGAAATATCTGTTCTCAGATTCCACAGAAATAAGGCTAGCAAAGAGATCCACGAAATACAGATGTAACTTTGTGAGTGGAAGTCACAGAACACTAAGCGGTTTCTCAGAAAGCTTCTTTCCAGATTTCATCTGAGGATATTTCCTTTTTCACCATAGCCCTCTATGGGCTTCCAAATATCACTTTGCGATTCCACAAGAACTGTCTTAGCGAAAGGCTTCTTGTGGGGAAAGCTGTAACTCTGTGAGATGATTTCACAGAACACAAAGAAGTTTCTCAGAAAGCTTCTTTCTCTTTGTTGTCGGAGGATATTTCCTTTGGCCCTATAGTCTTCAAAGGGATCCGAAATATCTGTTCTCAGATTCCACAGAAATAAGGCTAGCAAAGAGATCCACGAAATACAGATGTAACTCTCTGAGTGGAAGTCACAGAACACTAAGCGTTTTCTCAGAAAGCTTCTTTCCATATTTCATCTGAGGATATTTCCTTTTTCACCGTAGCCCTCTATGGGCTTCCAAATATCACTTTGCCAATTCCACAAGAACTGTCTTAGCGAAAGGCTTCTTGAGGGGAAAGCTGTAACTCTGTGAGATGATTTCACAGAACACAAAGAAGTTTCTCAGAAAGCTTCTTTCTCTTTGTTGTCGGAGGATATTTCCTTTGGCCCTATAGTCTTCAAAGGGATCCGAAATATCTGTTCTCAGATTCCACAGAAATAAGGCTAGCAAAGAGATCCAGGAAATACAGATGTAACTCTGTGAGTGGAAGTCACAGAACACTAATCGGTTTCTCAGAAAGCTTCTTTGCAGATTTCATCTGAGGATATTTCCTTTTTTACCATAGCCCTCTATGGGCTTCCAAATATCACTTTGCCAATTCCACAAGAACTGTCTTAGCGAAAGGCTTCTTGAGGGGAAAGCTGTAACTCTGTGGGATGATTTCACAGAACACAAGGAAGTTTCTCTGAAAGCTTCTTTCTCTTTGTTATCGGAGGATATTTCCTTTGGCCCTATAGTCTTCAAAGGGATCCGAAATATCTGTTCTCAGATTCCACAGAATAAGGATAGCAAAGCGATCCACGAAATACAGATGTAACTCTGTGAGATGAATTAACAGAACACTAAGCTGTTTCTCAGAAAGCTTCTTTGAAGATTTCATCTGAGGATATTTCCTTTTTAATCGTAGCCCTCTATGGGCTTCCAAATATCACTTTGCCAATTCCACAAGAACTGTCTTAGCGAAAGGCTTCTTGAGGGGAAAGCTGTAACTCTGTGAGATGATTTCACAGAACACAAAGAAGTTTCTCAGGAAGCTTCTTTCTCTTTGTTATCGGAGGATATTTCCTTTGGCCCTATAGTCTTCAAAGGGATCCGAAATATCTGTTCTCAGATTCCACAGAAATAAGGGTAGCAAAGAGATCCACGAAAGACAGATGTAACTCTGTGAGATGAATTAACAGAACACTAACCAGTTTCTCAGAAAGCTTCTTTCCAGATTTCATCTGAGGATATTTCCTTTTTCACCATAGCCGTCTAGGGGCTTCCAAATATCACTTTGCCAATTCCACAAGAACTGTCTTAACGAAAGGCTTCTTGAGGGGAAAGCTGTAACTCTGTGAGATGATTTCACAGAACACAAAGAAGTTTCTCAGAAAGCTTCTTTGTATTTGTTATCGGAGGATTTTTCCTTTGGCCCTATAGTCTTCAAAGGGATCCGAAATATCTGTTCTCAGATTCCACAGAAATAAGGCTAGCAAAGATATCCACGAAATACAGATGTAACTCTGTGAGATGAATTAACAGAACACTAAGCAGTTTCTCAGAAAGCTTCTTTCCAGATTTAATCTGAGGATATTTCCTTTTTCACCATAGCCGTCTATGGGCTTCCAAATATCACTTTGCCAATTCCACAAGAACTGTCTTAGCGAAAGGCTTCTTGAGGGGAAAGCTGTAACTCTGTGAGATGATTTCACAGAACACAAAGAAGTTTCTCAGAAAGCTTCTTTCTATTTGTTATCGGAGGATTTTTCCTTTGGCTCTATAGTCTTCAAAGGGATCCGAAATATCTGTTCTCAGATTCCAAAGAAATAAGGCTAGCAAAGAGATCCACGAAATACAGATGTAACTCTGTGAGATGAATTAACAGAACACTAAGCAGTTTCTCAGAAAGCTTCTTTCCAGATTTCATCTGAGGATATTTCCTTTTTCACCATACCGTCTATGGGCTTCCAAATATCACTTTGCCAATTCCAGAAGAACTGTCTTAGCGAAAGGCTTCTTGAGGGGAAAGCTGTAACTCTGTGAGATGATTTCACGGAACACAGAGAAGTTTCTCAGAAAGCTTCTTTCTATTTGTTATCGGAGGATTTTTCCTTTGGCCCTATATTCTTAAAAGGGATCCGAAATATCTGTTCTAAGATTCCACAGAAATAAGGCTAGCAGAGAGATCCACGAAATACAGATGTAACTCTGTGAGATGAATTAACAGAACACTAAGCAGTTTCTCAGAAAGCTTCTTTCCAGATTTCATCTGAGGATATTTCCTTTTTCACCATAGCCCTCTATGGGCTTCCAAATATCACTTTGCCAATTCCACAAGAACTGTCTTAGCGAAAGGCTTCTTGAGGGGAAAGCTGTATCTCTGTGAGATGATTTCACAGAACACAAAGAAGTTTCTCAGAAAGCTTCTTTCTCTTTGTTGTCAGAGGATATTTCCTATGGCCCTATAGTCTTCAAAGGGATCCGAAATATCTGTTCTCAGATTCCACAGAAATAAGGCTACCAAAGAGATCAACGAAATACAGATGTAACTCTTTGAGTGGAAGTCACAGAACACTAAGCGGTTTCTCAGAAAGCTTCTTTCCAGATTTCATCTGAGGATATTTCCTTTTTCACCATAGCCGTCTATGGGCTTCCAAATATCACTTTGCCAATTCCACAAGAACTGTCTTAGCGAAAGGCATCTTGAGGGGAAAGCTGTAACTCTGTGAGATGATTTCACAGAACACAAAGAAGTTTCTCAGAAAGCTCCTTTCTCTTTGTTATCGGAGGATTTTTCCTTTGGCCCTATAGTCTTCAAAGGGATCCGAAATATCTGTTCTCAGATTCCCCAGAAATAAGGCTAGCAAAGAGATCCACGAAATACAGATGTAACTCTGTGAGATGAATTAACAGAACACTAAGCAGTTTCTCAGAAACCTTCTTTAAAGATTTCATCTGAGGATATTTCCTTTTTCACCGTAGCCCTCTATGGGCTTCCAAATATCACTTTGCCAATTCCACAAGAACTGTCTTAGCGAAAGGCTTCTTGAGGGGAAAGCTGTAACTCTGTGAGATGATTTCACAGAACACAAAGAAGTTTCTTAGGAAGCTTCTTTCTCTTTGTTATCAGAGGATATTTCCTTTGGCCCTATAGTCTTCAAAGGGATCCGAAATATCTGTTCTCAGATTCCACAGAAATAAGGCTAGCAAAGAGATCCACGAAAGACAGATGTAACTCTGTGAGATGAATTTACAGAACACTAAGCAGTTTCTCAGAAGGCTTCTTTCCAGATTTCATCTGAGGATATTTCCTTTTTCACCATACCGTCTATGGGCTTCCAAATATCACTTTGCCAATTCCACAAGAACTGTCTTAGCGAAAGGCTTCTTGAGGGGAAAGCTGTAACTCTGTCAGATGATTTCACAGAACACAAAGAAGTTTCTCAGAAAGCTTCTTTCTCTTTGTTATCGGAGGATTTTTCCTTTGGCCCTATATTCTTAAAAGGGATCCGAAATATCTGTTCTAAGATTCCACAGAAATAAGGCTAGCAAAGAGATCCACGAAATACAGATGTAACTCTGTGAGATGAATTAACAGAACACTAAGTAGTTTCTCAGAAAGATTCTTTCCAGATTTCATCTGAGGATATTTCCTTTTTCACCATAGCCCTCTATGGGCTTCCAAATATCACTTTGCCAATTCCACAAGAACTGTCTTA
Organism: Macaca fascicularis; assembly: GCF_037993035.2. NCBI lineage: Eukaryota > Metazoa > Chordata > Mammalia > Primates > Cercopithecidae > Macaca > Macaca fascicularis. The sequence goes on from NC_088379.1 coordinate 87,566,247, forward strand.
GCGAAAGGCTTCTTGAGGGGAAAGCTGTATCTCTGTGAGATGATTTCACAGAACACAAAGAAGTTTCTCAGAAAGCTTCTTTCTCTTTGTTATCGGAGGATATTTCCTTTGGCCCTATATTCTTAAAAGGGATCCGAAATATCTGTTCTCAGATTCCACAGAAATAAGGCTAGCAAAGAGATCCACGAAATACAGATGTAACTCTGTGTGTGGAAGTCTCAGAACACTAAGCGGTTTCTCAGAAAGCTTCTTTCCAGATTTCATCTGAGGATATTTCCTTTTTCACCATAGCCCTCTATGGGCTTCCAAATATCACTTTACCAATTCCACAAGAACTGTCTTAGCGAAAGGCTTCTTGAGGGGAAAGCTGTAACTCGGTGAGATGATTTCACAGAACCCAAAGAAGTTTCTCAGAAAGCTTCTTTCTCTTTGTTATCGGAGGATTTTTCCTTTGGCCCTATAGTCTTCAAAGGGATCCGAAATATCTGTTCTCAGATTCCACAGAAATAAGGCTAGCAAAGAGATCCACGAAATACAGATGTAAGTCTGTGAGATGAATTAACAGAACACTAAGCAGTTTCTCAGAAAGCTTCTTTAAATATTTCATCTGAGGATATTTCCTTTTTTACCGTAGCCCTCTATGGGCTTCCAAATATCACTTTGCCAATTCCACAAGAACTGTCTTAGCGAAAGACTTCTTGAGGGAAAAGCTGTAACTCTGTGAGATGATTTCACAGAACACAAAGAAGTTTCTCAGAAAGCTTCTTTCTCTTTCTTATCGGAGGATATTTCCTTTGGCCCTATAATCATCAAAGGGATCCGAAATATCTGTTCTCAGATTCCACAGAAATAAGGCTAGCAAAGAGATTCACGAAATACAGATGTAACTCTGTGAGATGAATTAACAGAACACTAAGCAGTTTCCCAGAAAGCTTCTTTAAAGATTTCATCTGAGGATATTTCCTTTTTCACCATAGCCCTCTATGGGCTTCCAAATATCACTTTGCCAATTCCACAAGAACTGTCTTAGCGAAAGGCTTCTTGAGGGGAAAGCTGTAACTCTGTGAGATGATTTCACAGAACACAAAGAATTTTCTCAGAGTGCTTCTTTCTCTTTTTTTATCGGAGGATATTTGCTTTGGTCCTATAGTCTTCAAAGGGATCCGAAATATCTGTTCTCAGATTCCACAGAAATAAGGCTAGCAAAGAGATCCACGAAATACAGATGTAACTTTGTGAGTGGAAGTCACAGAACACTAAGCGGTTTCTCAGAAAGCTTCTTTCCAGATTTCATCTGAGGATATTTCCTTTTTCACCATAGCCCTCTATGGGCTTCCAAATATCACTTTGCGATTCCACAAGAACTGTCTTAGCGAAAGGCTTCTTGAGGGGAAAGCTGTAACTCTGTGAGATGATTTCAAAGAACACAAAGAAGTTTCTCAGAAAGCTTCTTTCTCTTTGTTGTCGGAGGATATTTCCTTTGGCCCTATAGTCTTCAAAGGGATCCGAAATATCTGTTCTCAGATTCCACAGAAATAAGGCTAGCAAAGAGATCCACGAAATACAGATGTAACTCTGTGAGTGGAAGTCACAGAACTCTAAGCGGTTTCTCAGAAAGCTTCTTTCCAGATTTCATCTGAGGACATTTCCTTTTTCACCATAGCCCTCTATGGGCTTCCAAATATCACTTTGCCAATTCCACAAGAACTGTCTTAGCAAAAGGCTTCTTGAGGGGAAAGCTGTAACTCTGTGAGATGATTTCACAGAACACAAAGAAGTTTCTCAAAAACCTTCTTTCTCTTTGTTGTCGGAGGATATTTCCTTTGGCCCTATAGTCTTCAAAGGGATCCGAAATATCTGTTCTCACATTCCACAGAAATAAGGCTAGCAAAGAGATCCAGGAAATACAGATGTAACTCTGTGAGTGGAAGTCACAGAACACTAAGCGGTTTCTCAGAAAGCTTCTTTGAAGATTTTATCTGAGGATATTTCCTTTTTCATCGTAGCCCTCTATGGGCTTCCAAATATCACTTTGCCAATTCCACAAGAACTGTCTTAGCGAAAGGCTTCTTGAGGGGAAAGCTGTAACTCTGTGAGATGATTTCACAGAACACAAAGAAGTTTCTCAGGAAGCTTCTTTCTCTTTGTTATCGGAGGATATTTCCTTTGGCCCTATAGTCTTCAAAGGGATCCGAAATATCTGTTCTCAGATTCCACAGAAATAAGGGTAGCAAAGAGATCCACGAAAGACAGATGTAACTCTGTGAGATGAATTAACAGAACACTAAGCAGTTTCTCAGAAAGCTTCTTTCCAGATTTCATCTGAGGATATTTCCTTTTTCACCATAGCCGTCTATGGGCTTCCAAATATCACTTTGCCAATTCCACAAGAACTGTCTTAGCGAAAGGCTTCTTGAAGGGAAAGCTGTATCTCTGTGAGATGATTTCACAGAACACACAGAAGTTTCTCAGAAAGCTTCTTTCTCTTTGTTGTCAGAGGATATTTCCTTTGGCCCTGTAGTCTTCAAAGGGATCCGAAATATCTGTTCTCAGATTCCACAGAAATAAGGCTAGCAAAGAGATCCACGAAATACAGATGTAACTCTGTGAGTTAAAGTCGCAGAACACTAAGCGGTTTCTCAGAAAGCTTCTTTCCAGATTTCATCTGAGGATATTTCCTTTTTCACCATAGCCCTCTATGGGCTTCCAAATATCACTTTGCCAATTCCACAAGAACTGTCTTAGCGAAAGACTTCTTGAGGGGAAAGCTGTAACTCTGTGAGATGATTTCACAGAACACAAAGAAGTTTCTCAGAAAGCTTCTTTCTCTTTGTTATCGGAGGATTTTTCCTTTGGCCCAATAGTCTTCAAAGGGATCCGAAATATCTGTTCTCAGATTCCACAGAAATAAGGCTAGCAAAGAGATCCACGAAATACAGATGTAACTCTGTGAGATGAATTAACAAAACACTAAGCAGTTTCTCAGAAAACTTATTTAAAGATTTCATTTGAGGATATTTCCTTTTTCACCGTAGCCCTCTATGGGCTTCCAAATATCACTTTGCCAATTCCACAAGAACTGTCTTAGCGAAAGGCTTCTTGAGGGGAAAGCTGTAACTCTGTGAGATGATTTCACAGAACACAAAGAAGTTTCTCAGGAAGCTTCTTTCTCTTTGTTATCGGAGGATATTTCCTTTGGCCCTATAGTCTTCTAAGGGATCAGAAATATCTGATCTCAGAATCCACAGAAATAAGGCTAGCAAAGAGATCCACGAAATACAGATGTAACTCTGTGAGATGAATTAACAGAACACTAAGCAGTTTCACAGAAAGCTTCTTTCCAGATTTCATCTGAGGATATTTCCTTTTTCACATTAGGCCTCTATGGGCTTCCAAATATCACTTTGCCAATTCCACAAGAACTGTCTTAGCGAAAGGCCACTTGAAGGGAAAGCTGTAACTCTGTGAGATGATTTCACAGAACACAAAGAAGTTTCTCAGAGAGCTTGTTTCTCTTTGTTATCGGAGGATATTTCCTTTTGCCCTATAGTCTTCAAAGGGATCAGAAATATCTGTTCTCAGATTCCACAGAAATAAGGCTAGCAAAGAGATCCGCGAAATACAGATGTACCTCTGTGAGATGAATTAACAGAACACTAAGCAGTTTCTCAGAAAGCTTCTTTCCAGATTTCATCTGGGGATATTTCCTTTTTCACCATAGCCCTCTAAGGGCTTCCAGATATCACTTTGCCAATTCCACAAGAACTGTCTTAGCGAAAGGCTTCTTGAGGGGAAGCTGTAACTCTGTGAGATGATTTCACAAAACACCAGGAAGTTTCTCAGAAAGCTTGTTTCTCTTTGTTATCGTAGGATTTTTCCTTTGGCCCTATAGTCTTCCAAGGGAACCGAAATATCTGTTCTCAGATTCCACAGAAATAAGGCTAGCAAAGAGAGCCACGAAACACAGATATAACTCTGTGAGTGGAAGTCACAGAACACTAAGCGGTTTCTCAGAAAGCTTCTTTGCAGATTTCATCTGAGGATATTTCCTTTTTTACCATAGCCCTCTATGGGCTTCCAAATATCACTTTGCCAATTCCACAAGAACTGTCTTAGCGAAAGGCTTCTTGAGGGGAAAGCTGTAACTCTGTGAGATGATTTCACAGAACACAAAGAAGTTTCTCTGAAAGCTTCTTTCTCTTTGTTATCGGAGGATATTTCCTTTGGCCCTATAGTCTTCAAAGGGATCCGAAATATCTGTTCTCAGATTCCACAGAATAAGGCTAGCAAAGCGATCCACGAAATACAGATGTAACTCTGTGATATGAATTAAGAGAACACTAAGCTGTTTCTCAGAAAGCTTCTTTGAAGATTTCATCTGAGGACATTTCCTTTTTCATCGTAGCCCTCTATGGGCTTCCAAATATCACTTTGCCAATTCCACAAGAACTGTCTTAGCGAAAGGCTTCTTGAGGGGAAAGCTGTAACTCTGTGAGATGATTTCACAGAACACAAAGAAGTTTCTCAGAAAACTTCTTTCTCTTTGTTATCGGAGGATATTTCCTTTGGCCCTATAGTCTTCAAAGGGATCCGAAATATCTGTTCTCAGATTCCACAGAAATAAGGGTAGCAAAGAGATCCACGAAAGACAGATGTAACTCTGTGAGATGAATTAACAGAACACTAAGCAGTTTCTCAGAAAGCTTCTTTCCAGATTTCATCTGAGGATATTTCCTTTTTAACCATAGCCCTCTATGGGCTTCCAAATATCACTTTGCCAATTCCACAAAAACTGTCTTAACGAAAGGCTTCTTGAGGGGAAAGCTGTAACTCTGTGAGATGATTTCACAGAACACAAAGAAATTTCTCAGAAAGCTTCTTTCTATTTGTTATCGGAGGATTTTTCCTTTGGCCCTATAGTCTTCAAAGGGATCCGAAATATCTGTTCTCAGATTCCACAGAAATAAGGCTAGCAAAGAGATCCACGAAATACAGATGTAACTCTGTGAGATGAATTAACAGAACACTAAGCAGTTTCTCAGAAAGCTTCTTTCCAGATTTCATCTGAGGATATTTCCTTTTTCACCATTGGCCTCTATGGGCTTCCAAATATCACTTTGCCAATTCCACAAGAACTGTCTTAGCGAAAGGCTTTTGAGGGGAAGGCTGTATCTCTGTGAGATGATTTCACAGAACACAAAGAAGTTTCTCAGAAAGCTTCTTTCTCTTTGTTGTCAGAGGATATTTCCTTTGGCCCTGTAGTCTTCAATGGGATCCGAAATATCTGATCTCAGATTCCACAGAAATAAGGCTAGCAAAGAGATCCACGAAATACAGATGTAACTCTGTGAGTGGAAGTCACAGAACACTAAGCGGTTTCTCAGAAAGCTTCTTTCCAGATTTCATCTGAGGATATTTCCTTTTTCACCATACCGTCTAAGGGCTTCCAAATATCACTTTGCCAATTCCACAAGAACTGTCTTAGCGAAAGGCTTCTTGAGGGGAAAGCTGTAACTCTGTCACATGATTTCACAGAACACAAAGAAGTTTCTCAGAAAGCTTCGTTCTCTTTGTTATCGGAGGATTTTTCCTTTGGCCCTATATTCTTAAAAGGGATCCGAAATATCTGTTCTAAGATTCCACAGAAATAACGCTAGCAAAGAGATCCACGAAATACAGATGTAACTCTGTGAGATGAATTAACAGAAACCTAAGCAGTTTCTCAGAAAGCTTCTTTCCAGATTTCATCTGAGGATATTTCCTTTTTCACCATAGCCCTCTATGGGCTTCCAAATATCACTTTGCCAATTCCACAAGAACTGTCTTAGCGAAAGGCTTCTTGAGGGGAAACCTGTATCTCTGTGAGATGATTTCACAGAACACACAGAAGTTTCTCAGAAAGCTTCTTTCTCTATGTTGTCAGAGGATATTTCCTTTGGCCCTGTAGTCTTCAAAGGGATCCGAAATATCTGTTCTCAGATTCCACAGAAATAAGGCTAGCAAAGAGATCCACGAAATACAGATGTAACTCTGTGAGTGGAAGTCGCAGAACACTAAGCGGTTTCTCAGAGAGCTTCTTTCCAGATTTCATCTGAGGATATTTCCTTTTTCACCATAGCCCTCTATGGGCTTCCAAATATCACTTTGCCAATTCCACAAGAACTCTCTTAGCGAAAGGCTTCTTGAGGGGAAAGCTGTAACTCTGTGAGATGATTTCACAGAACACAAAAAGTTTCTCAGAGAGCTTCTTTCTCTTTTTTATCGGTGGATTTTTCCTTTGGCCCTATAGTCTTCAAAGGGATCCGAAATATCTGTTCTCAGATTCCACAGAAATAAGGCTAGCAAAGAGATCCACGAAATACAGATATAACTCTGTGAGATGAATTAACAAAACACTAAGCAGTTTCTCAGAAAACTTATTTAAAGATTTCATCTGAGGATATTTCCTTTTTCACCGTAGCCCTCTATGCGCTTCCAAATATCACTTTGCCAATTCCACAAGAACTGTCTTAGCGAAAGGCTTCTTGAGGGGAAAGCTGTAACTCTGTGAGATGATTTCACAGAACACAAAGAAGTTTCTCAGGAAGCTTCTTTCTCTTTGTTATCGGAGGATATTTCCTTTGGCCCTATAGTCTTCTAAGGGATCAGAAATATCTGATCTCAGATTCCACAGAAATAAGGCTAGCAAAGAGATCCACGAAATACAGATGTAACTCTGTGAGATGAATTAACAGAACACTAAGCAGTTTCACAGAAAGCTTCTTTCCAGATTTCATCTGAGGATATTTCCTTTTTCACATTAGGCCTCTATGGGCTTCCAAATATCACTTTGCCAATTCCACAAGAACTGTCTTAGCGAAAGGCCACTTGAAGGGAAAGCTGTAACTCTGTGAGATGATTTCACAGAACACAAAGAAGTTTCACAGAGAGCTTGTTTCTCTTTGTTATCGGAGGATATTTCCTTTTGCCCTATAGTCTACAAAGGGATCAGAAATATCTGTTCTCAGATTCCACAGAAATAAGGCTAGCAAAGAGATCCGCGAAATACAGATGTAACTCTGTGAGACGAATTAACAGAACAGTAAGCAGTTTCTCAGAAAGCTTCTTTCCAGATTTCATCTGGGGATATTTCCTTTTTCACCATAGCCCTCTAAGGGCTTCCAAATATCACTTTGCCAATTCCACAAGAACTGTCTTAGCGAAAGGCTTCTTGAGGGGAAGCTGTAACTCTGTGAGATGATTTCACAAAACACCAAGAAGTTTCTCAGAAAGCTTCTTTCTCTTTGTTATCGTAGGATTTTTCCTTTGGTCCTATAGTCTTCCAAGGGAACCGAAATATCTGTTCTCAGATTCCACAGAAATAAGGCTAGCAAAGAGAGCCACGAAACACAGATATAACTCTGTGAGTGGAAGTCACAGAACACTAAGCGGTTTCTCAGAAAGCTTCTTTGCAGATTTCATCTGAGGATATTTCCTTTTTTACCATAGCCCTCTATGGGCTTCCAAATATCACTTTGCCAATTCCACAAGAACTGTCTTAGCGAAAGGCTTCTTGAGGGGAAAGCTGTAACTCTTTGAGATGATTTCACAGAACACAAAGAAGTGTCTCTGAAAGCTTCTTTCTCTTTGTTATCGGAGGATATTTCCTTTGGCCCTATAGTCTTCAAAGGGATCCGAAATATCTGTTCTCAGATTCCACAGAATAAGGCTAGCAAAGAGATCCACGAAATACAGATGTAACTCTGTGAGATGAATTAACAGAACACTAAGCTGTTTCTCAGAAAGCTTCTTTGAAGATTTCATCTGAGGATATTTCCTTTTTCATCGTAGCCCTCTATGGGCTTCCAAATATCACTTTGCCAATTCCACAAGAACTGTCTTAGCGAAAGGCTTCTTGAGGGGAAAGCTGTAACTCTGTGAGATGATTTCACAGAACACAAAGAAGTTTCTCAGGAAGCTTCTTTCTCTTTGTTATCGGAGGATATTTCCTTTGGCCCTATAGTCTTCAAAGGGATCCGAAATATCTGTTCTCAGATTCCACAGAAATAAGGGTAGCAAAGAGATCCACGAAAGACAGATGTAACTCTGTGAGATGAATTAACAGAACACTAAGCAGTTTCTCAGAAAGCTTCTTTCCAGATTTCATCTGAGGATATTTCCTTTTTCACCATAGCCGTCTATGGGCTTCCAAATATCACTTTGCCAAATCCACAAGAACTGTCTTAACGAAAGGCTTCTTGAGGGGAAACTGTAACTCTGTGAGATGATTTCACAGAACACAAAGAAGTTTCTCAGAAAGCTTCTTTCTATTTGTTATCGGAGGATTTTTCCTTTGGCCCTATAGTCTTCAAAGGGATCCGAAATATCTGTTCTCAGATTCCACAGAAATAAGGCTAGCAAAGAGATCCACGAAATACAGATGTAACTCTGTGAGATGAATTAACAGAACACTAAGCAGTTTCTCAGAAAACTTCTTTCCAGATTTCATCTGAGGATATTTCCTTTTTCACCATACCGCCTATGGGCTTCCAAATATCACTTTGCCAATTCCACAAGAACTGTCTTAGCGAAAGGCTTCTTGAGGGGAAAGCTGTAACTCTGTGAGATGATTTCACAGAACACAAAGAAGTTTCTCTGAAAGCTTCTTTCTCTTTGTTATCGGAGGATTTCTCCTTTGGCCCTATATTCTTCAAAGGGATCCGAAATATCTGTTCTAAGATTCGACAGAAATACGGCTAGCAAAGAGATCCACGAAATACAGATGTAACTCTGTGAGATGAATTAACAGAACACTAAGCAGTTTCTCAGAAAGCTTCTTTCCAGATTTCATCTGAGGATATTTCCTTTTTCACCGTAGCCCTCTATGGGCTTCCAAATATCACTTTGCCAATTCCACAAGAACTGTCTTAGCGAAAGGCTTCTTGAGGGGAAAGCTGTATCTCTGTGAGATGATTTCACAGAACACACAGAAGTTTCTCAGAAAGCTTCTTTCTCTTTGTTGTCAGAGGATATTTCCTTTGGCCCTGTAGTCTTCAAAGGGATCCGAAATATCTGTTCTCAGATTCCACAGAAATAAGGCTAGCAAAGAGATCCACGAAATACAGATGTAACACTGTGAGTGGAAGTCGCAGAACACTAAGCGGTTTCTCAGAAAGCTTCTTTCCAGATTTCATCTGCGGATATTTCCTTTTTCACCATAGCCCTCTATGGGCTTCCAAATATCACTTTGCCAATTCCACAAGAACTGTCTTAGCGAAAGGCTTCTTGAGGGGAAAGCTGTAACTCTGTGAGATGATTTCACAGAACACAAAGAAGTTTCTCAGAAAGCTTCTTTCTCTTTGTTATCGGAGGATTTTTCCTTTGGCCCTATAGTCTTCAAAGGGATCCGAAATATCTGTTCTCAGATTCCACAGAAATAAGGCTAGCAAAGAGATCCACGAAATACAGATGTAAGTCTGTGAGATGAATTAACAAAACACTAAGCAGTTTCTCAGAAAACTTATTTAAAGATTTCATCTGAGGATATTTCCTTTTTCACCATAGCCCTCTATGGGCTTCCAAATATCACTTTGCCAATTCCACAAGAACTGTCTTAGCGAAAGGCTTCTTGAGGGGAAAGCTGTAACTCTGTGAGATGATTTCACAGAACACAAAGAAGTTTCTCAGGAAGCTTCTTTCTCTTTGTTATCGGAGGATATTTCCTTTGGCCCTATAGTCTTCTAAGGGATCAGAAATATCTGATCTCAGATTCCACAGAAATAAGGCTAGCAAAGAGATCCACGAAATACAGATGTAACTCTGTGAGATGAATTAACAGAACACTAAGCAGTTTCACAGAAAGCTTCTTTCCAGATTTCATCTGAGGATATTTCCTTTTTCACATTAGGCCTCTATGGGCTTCCAAATATCACTTTTCCAATTCCACAAGAACTGTCTTAGCGAAAGGCCACTTGAAGGGAAAGCTTTAACTCTGTGAGATGATTTCACAGAACACAAAGAAGTTTCTCAGAGAGCTTGTTTCTCTTTGTTATCGGAGGATATTTCCTTTTGCCCTATAGTCTTCAAAGGGATCAGAAATATCTGTTCTCAGATTCCACAGAAATAAGGCTAGCAAAGAGATCCGCGAAATACAGATGTAACTCTGTGAGATGAATTAACAGAACACTAAGCAGTTTCTCAGAAAGCTTCTTTCCAGATTTCATCTGGGGATATTTCCTTTTTCACCATAGCCCTCTAAGGGCTTCCAAATATCACTTTGCCTATTCCACAAGAACTGTCTTAGCGAAAGGCTTCTTGAGGGGAAGCTGTAACTCTGTGAGATGATTTCACAAAACACCAAGAAGTTTCTCAGAAAGCTTGTTTCTCTTTGTTATCGTAGGATTTTTCCTTTGGCCCTATAGTCTTCCAAAGGATCCGAAATATCTGTTCTCAGATTCCACAGAAATAAGGCTAGCAAAGACAGCCACGAAACACAGATATAACTCTGTGAGTGGAAGTCACAGAACACTAAGCGGTTTCTCAGAAAGCTTCTTTGCAGATTTCATCTGAGGATATTTCCTTTTTTACCATAGCCCTCTATGGGCTTCCAAATATCACTTTGCCAATTCCACAAGAACTGTCTTAGCGAAAGGCTTCTTGAGGGGAAAGCTGTAACTCTGTGAGATGATTTCACAGAACACAAAGAAGTTTCTCTGAAAGCTTCTTTCTCTTTGTTATCGGAGGATATTTCCTTTGGCCCTATAGTCTTCAAAGGGATCCGAAATATCTGTTCTAAGATTCCACAGAATAAGGCTAGCAAAGAGATCCACGAAATACAGATGTAACTCTGTGAGATGAATTAACAGAACACTAAGCAGTTTCTCAGAAAGCTTCTTTCCAGATTTCATCTGAGGATATTTCCTTTTTCACCATACCGTCTAAGGGCTTCCAAATATCACTTTGCCAATTCCACAAGAACTGTCTTAGCGAAAGGCTTCTTGAGGGGAAAGCTGTAACTCTGTGAGATGATTTCACAGAACACAAAGAAGTTTCTCAGAAAGCTTCTTTCTCTTTGTTATCGGAGGATTTTTCCTTTGGCCCTATATTCTTAAAAGGGATCCGAAATATCTGTTCTAAGATTCCACAGAAATAACGCTAGCAAAGGGATCCACGAAATACAGATGTAACTCTGTGAGATGAATTAACAGAAACCTAAGCAGTTTCTCAGAAAGCTTCTTTCCAGATTTCATCTGAGGATATTTCCTTTTTTACCATAGCCCTCTATGGGCTTCCAAATATCACTTTGCCAATTCCACAAGAACTGTCTTAGCGAAAGGCTTCTTGAGGGGAAAGCTGTATCTCTGTGAGATGATTTCACAGAACACACAGAAGTTTCTCAGAAAGCTTCTTTCTCTATGTTGTCAGAGGATATTTCCTTTGGCCCTGTAGTCTTCAAAGGGATCCGAAATATCTGTTCTCAGATTCCACAGAAATAAGGCTAGCAAAGAGATCCACGAAATACAGATGTAACTCTGTGAGTGGAAGTCGCAGAACACTAAGCGGTTTCTCAGAAAGCTTCTTTCCAGATTTCATCTGAGGATATTTCCTTTTTCACCATAGCCCTCTATGGGCTTCCACATATCACTTTGCCAATTCCACAAGAACTCTCTTAGCGAAAGGCTTCTTGAGGGGAAAGCTGTAACTCTGTGAGATGATTTCACAGAACACAAAAAGTTTCTCAGAGAGCTTCTTTCTCTTTTTTATCGGAGGATTTTTCCTTTGGCCCTATAGTCTTCAAAGGGATCCGAAATATCTGTTCTCAGATTCCACAGAAATAAGGCTAGCAAAGAGATCCACGAAATACAGATATAACCTGTGAGATGAATTAACAAAACACTAAGCAGTTTCTCAGAAAACTTATTTAACGATTTCATCTGAGGATATTTCCTTTTTCACCGTAGCCCTCTATGCGCTTCCAAATATCACTTTGCCAATTCCACAAGAACTGTCTTAGCGAAAGGCTTCTTGAGGGGAAAGCTGTAACTCTGTGAGATGATTTCACAGAACACAAAGAAGTTTCTCAGGAAGCTTCTTTCTCTTTGTTATCGGAGGATATTTCCTTTGGCCCTATAGTCTTCTAAGGGATCAGAAATATCTGATCTCAGATTCCACAGAAATAAGGCTAGCAAAGAGATCCACGAAATACAGATGTAACTCTGTGAGATGAATTAACAGAACACTAAGCAGTTTCACAGAAAGCTTCTTTCCAGATTTCATCTGAGGATATTTCCTTTTTCACATTAGGCCTCTATGGGCTTCCAAATATCACTTTGCCAATTCCACAAGAACTGTCTTAGCGAAAGGCCACTTGAAGGGAAAGCTGTAACTCTGTGAGATGATTTCACAGAACACAAAGAAGTTTCACAGAGAGCTTGTTTCTCTTTGTTATCGGAGGATATTTCCTTTTGCCCTATAGTCTTCAAAGGGATCAGAAATATCTGTTCTCAGATTCCACAGAAATAAGGCTAGCAAAGAGATCCGCGAAATACAGATGTACCTCTGTGAGACGAATTAACAGAACAGTAAGCAGTTTCTCAGAAAGCTTCTTTCCAGATTTCATCTGGGGATATTTCCTTTTTCACCATAGCCCTCTAAGGGCTTCCAAATATCACTTTGCCAATTCCACAAGAACTGTCTTAGCGAAAGGCTTCTTGAGGGGAAGCTGTAACTCTGTGAGATGATTTCACAAAACACCAAGAAGTTTCTCATAAAGCTTCTTTCTCTTTGTTATCGTAGGATTTTTCCTTTGGCCCTATAGTCTTCCAAGGGAACCGAAATATCTGTTCTCAGATTCCACAGAAATAAGGCTAGCAAAGAGAGCCACGAAACACAGATATAACTCTGTGAGTGGAAGTCACAGAACACTAAGCGGTTTCTCAGAAAGCTTCTTTGCAGATTTCATCTGAGGATATTTCCTTTTTTACCATAGCCCTCTATGGGCTTCCAAATATCACTTTGCCAATTCCACAAGAACTGTCTTAGCGAAAGGCTTCTTGAGGGGAAAGCTGTAACTCTGTGAGATGATTTCACAGAACACAAAGAAGTTTCTCAGGAAGCTTCTTTCTCTTTGTTATCGGAGGATATTTCCTTTGGCCCTATAGTCTTCAAAGGGATCCGAAATATCTGTTCTCAGATTCCACAGAAATAAGGGTAGCAAAGAGATCCACGAAAGACAGATGTAACTCTGTGAGATGAATTAACAGAACACTAAGCAGTTTCTCAGAAAGCTTCTTTCCAGATTTCATCTGAGGATATTTCCTTTTTCACCATAGCCGTCTATGGGCTTCCAAATATCACTTTGCCAATTCCACAAGAACTGTCTTAACGAAAGGCTTCTTGAGGGGAAAGCTGTAACTCTGTGAGATGATTTCACAGAACACAAAGAAGTTTCTCAGAAAGCTTCTTTCTATTTGTTATCGGAGGATTTTTCCTTTGGCCCTATAGTCTTCAAAGGGATCCGAAATATCTGTTCTCAGATTCCACAGAAATAAGGCTAGCAAAGAGATCCACGAAATACAGATGTAACTCTGTGAGATGAATTAACAGAACACTAAGCAGTTTCTCAGAAAACTTCTTTCCAGATTTCATCTGAGGATATTTCCTTTTTCACCATACCGTCTATGGGCTTCCAAATATCACTTTGCCAATTCCACAAGAACTGTCTTAGCGAAAGGCTTCTTGAGGGGAAAGCTGTAACTCTGTGAGATGATTTCACAGAACACAAAGAAGTTTCTCTGAAAGCTTCTTTCTCTTTGTTATCGGAGGATTTCTCCTTTGGCCCTATATTCTTAAAAGGGATCCGAAATATCTGTTCTAAGATTCGACAGAAATACGGCTAGCAAAGAGATCCACGAAATACAGATGTAACTCTGTGAGATGAATTAACAGAACACTAAGCAGTTTCTCAGAAAGCTTCTTTCCAGATTTCATCTGAGGATATTTCCTTTTTCACCGTAGCCCTCTATGGGCTTCCAAATATCACTTTGCCAATTCCACAAGAACTGTCTTAGCGAAAGGCTTCTTGAGGGGAAAGCTGTATCTCTGTGAGATGATTTCACAGAACACACAGAAGTTTCTCAGAAAGCTTCTTTCTCTTTGTTGTCAGAGGATATTTCCTTTGGCCCTGTAGTCTTCAAAGGGATCCGAAATATCTGTTCTCAGATTCCACAGAAATAAGGCTAGCAAAGAGATCCACGAAATACAGATGTAACTCTGTGAGTGGAAGTCGCAGAACACTAAGCGGTTTCTCAGAAAGCTTCTTTCCAGATTTCATCTGCGGATATTTCCTTTTTCACCATAGCCCTCTATGGGCTTCCAAATATCACTTTGCCAATTCCACAAGAACTGTCTTAGCGAAAGGCTTCTTGAGGGGAAAGCTGTAACTCTGTGAGATGATTTCACAGAACACAAAGAAGTTTCTCAGAAAGCTTCTTTCTCTTTGTTATCGGAGGATTTTTCCTTTGGCCCTATAGTCTTCAAAGGGATCCGAAATATTTGTTCTCAGATTCCACAGAAATAAGGCTAGCAAAGAGATCCACGAAATACAGATGTAAGTCTGTGAGATGAATTAACAAAACACTAAGCAGTTTCTCAGAAAACTTATTTAAAGATTTCATCTGAGGATATTTCCTTTTTCACCATAGCCCTCTATGGGCTTCCAAATATCACTTTGCCAATTCCACAAGAACTGTCTTAGCGAAAGGCTTCTTGAGGGGAAAGCTGTAACTCTGTGAGATGATTTCACAGAACACAAAGAAGTTTCTCAGGAAGCTTCTTTCTCTTTGTTATCGGAGGATATTTCCTTTGGCCCTATAGTCTTCTAAGGGATCAGAAATATCTGATCTCAGATTCCACAGACATAAGGCTAGCAAAGAGATCCACGAAATACAGATGTAACTCTGTGAGATGAATTAACAGAACACTAAGCAGTTTCACAGAAAGCTTCTTTCCAGATTTCATCTGAGGATATTTCCTTTTTCACATTAGGCCTCTATGGGCTTCCAAATATCACTTTTCCAATTCCACAAGAACTGTCTTAGCGAAAGGCCACTTGAAGGGAAAGCTTTAACTCTGTGAGATGATTTCACAGAACACAAAGAAGTTTCTCAGAGAGCTTGTTTCTCTTTGTTATCGGAGGATATTTCCTTTTGCCCTATAGTCTTCAAAGGGATCAGAAATATCTGTTCTCAGATTCCACAGAAATAAGGCTAGCAAAGAGATCCGCGAAATACAGATGTAACTCTGTGAGATGAATTAACAGAACACTAAGCAGTTTCTCAGAAAGCTTCTTTCCAGATTTCATCTGGGGATATTTCCTTTTTCACCATAGCCCTCTAAGGGCTTCCAAATATCACTTTGCCTATTCCACAAGAACTGTCTTAGCGAAAGGCTTCTTGAGGGGAAGCTGTAACTCTGTGAGATGATTTCACAAAACACCAAGAAGTTTCTCAGAAAGCTTGTTTCTATTTGTTATCGTAGGATTTTTCCTTTGGCCCTATAGTCTTCCAAAGGATCCGAAATATCTGTTCTCAGATTCCACAGAAATAAGGCTAGCAAAGACAGCCACGAAACACAGATATAACTCTGTGAGTGGAAGTCACAGAACACTAAGCGGTTTCTCAGAAAGCTTCTTTGCAGATTTCATCTGAGGATATTTCCTTTTTTACCATATCCCTCTATGGGCTTCCAAATATCACTTTGCCAATTCCACAAGAACTGTCTTAGCGAAAGGCTTCTTGAGGGGAAAGCTGTAACTCTGTGAGATGATTTCACAGAACACAAAGAAGTTTCTCTGAAAGCTTCTTTCTCTTTGTTATCGGAGGATATTTCCTTTGGCCCTATAGTCTTCAAAGGGATCCGAAATATCTGTTCTCAGATTCCACAGAATAAGGCTAGCAAAGAGATCCACGAAATACAGATGTAACTCTGTGAGATGAATTAACAGAACACTAAGCTGTTTCTCAGAAAGCTTCTTTCCAGATTTCATCTGAGGATATTTCCTTTTTCACCATACCGTCTAAGGGCCTCCAAATATCACTTTGCCAATTCCACAAGAACTGTCTTAGCGAAAGGCTTCTTGAGGGGAAAGCTGTAACTCTGTCAGATGATTTCACAGAACACAAAGAAGTTTCTCAGAAAGCTTCTTTCTCTTTGTTATCGGAGGATTTTTCCTTTGGCCCTATATTCTTAAAAGGGATCCGAAATATCTGTTCTAAGATTCCACAGAAATAACGCTAGCAAAGGGATCCACGAAATACAGATGTAACTCTGTGAGATGAATTAACAGAAACCTAAGCAGTTTCTCAGAAAGCTTCTTTCCAGATTTCATCTGAGGATATTTCCTTTTTCACCATAGCCCTCTATGGGCTTCCAAATATCACTTTGCCAATTCCACAAGAACTGTCTTAGCGAAAGGCTTCTTGAGAGGAAAGCTGTATCTCTGTGAGATGATTTCACAGAACACACAGAAGTTTCTCAGAAAGCTTCTTTCTCTTTGTTGTCAGAGGATATTTCCTTTGGCCCTGTAGTCTTCAAAGGGATCCGAAATATCTGTTCTCAGATTCCACAGAAATAAGGCTAGCAAAGAGATCCACGAAATACAGATGTAGCTCTGTGAGTGGAAGTCGCAGAACACTAAGCGGTTTCTCAGAAAGCTTCTTTCCAGATTTCATCGGAGGATATTTCCTTTTTCAACATAGCCCTCTATGGGCTTCCAAATATCACTTTGCCAATTCCACAAGAACTGTCTTAGCGAAAGGCTTCTTGAGGGGAAAGCTGTAACTCTGTGAGATGATTTCACAGAACACATAGAAGTTTCTCAGAGAGCTTCTTTCTCTTTGTTATCGGAGGATTTTTCCTTTGGCCCTATAGTCTTCAAAGGGATCCGAAATATCTGTTCTCAGATTCCACAGAAATAAGGCTAGCAAAGTGATCCACGAAATACAGATATAACTCTGTGACTTGAATTAACAAAACACTAAGCAGTTTCTCAGAAAACTTATTTAAAGATTTCATCTGAGGATATTTCCTTTTTCACCGTAGCCCTCTATGGGCTTCCAAATATCACTTTGCCAATTCCACAAGAACTGTCTTAGCGAAAGGCTTCTTGAGGGGAAAGCTGTAACTCTGTGAGATGATTTCACAGAACACAAAGAAGTTTCTCAGGAACCTTCTTTCTCTTTGTTATCGGAGGATATTTCCTTTGGCCCTATAGTCTTCTAAGGGTCAGAAATATCTGATCTCAGATTCCACAGAAATAAGGCTAGCAAAGAGATCCACGAAATACAGATGTAACTCTGTGAGATGAATTAACAGAACACTAAGCAGTTTCACAGAAATCTTCTTTCCAGATTTCATCTGAGGATATTTCCTTTTTCACATTAGGCCTCTATGGGCTTCCAAATATCACTTTGCCAATTCCACAAGAACTGTCTTAGCGAAAGGCCACTTGAAGGGAAAGCTGTAACTCTGTGAGATGATTTCACAGAACACAAAGAAGTTTCTCAGAGAGCTTGTTTCTCTTTGTTATCGGAGGATATTTCCTTTTGCCCTATAGTCTTAAAAGGGATCAGAAATATCTGTTCTCAGATTCCACAGAAATAAGGCTAGCAAAGAGATCCGCGAAATACAGATGTAACTCTGTGAGATGAATTAACAGAACACTAAGCAGTTTCTCAGAAAGCTTCTTTCCAGATTTCATCTGGGGATATTTCCTTTTTCACCATAGCCCTCTAAGGGCTTCCAAATATAACTTTGCCCATTCCACAAGAACTGTCTTAGCGAAAGGCTTCTTGAGGGGAAGCTGTAACTCTGTGAGATGATTTCACAAAACACCAAGAAGTTTCTCAGAAAGCTTGTTTCTCTTTGTTATCGTAGGATTTTTCCTTTGGCCCTATAGTCTTCCAAGGGAACCGAAATATCTGTTCTCAGATTCCACAGAAATAAGGCTAGCAAAGAGAGCCACGAAACACAGATATAACTCTGTGAGTGGAAGTCACAGAACACTAAGCGGTTTCTCAGAAAGCTTCTTTGCAGATTTCATCTGAGGATATTTCCTTTTTTACCATAGCCCTCTGTGGGCTTCCAAATATCACTTTGCCAATTCCACAAGAACTGTCTTAGCGAAAGGTTTCTCGAGGGGAAAGCTGTAACTCTGTGAGATGATTTCACAGAACACAAAGAAGTTTCTCTGAAAGCTTCTTTCTCTTTGTTATCGGAGGATATTTCCTTTGGCCCTATAGTCTTCAAAGGGATCCGAAATATCTGTTCTCAGATTCCACAGAATAAGGCTAGCAAAGAGATCCACGAAATACAGATGTAACTCTGTGAGATGAATTAACAGAACACTAAGCTGTTTCTCACAAAGCTTCTTTGAAGATTTCATCTGAGGATATTTCCTTTTTCATCGTAGCCCTCTATGGGCTTCCAAATATCACTTTGCCAATTCCACAAGAACTGTCTTAGCGAAAGGTTCTTGAGGGGAAAGCTGTAACTCTGTGAGATGATTTCACAGAACCCAAAGAAGTTTCTCAGGAAGCTTCTTTCTCTTTGTTATCGGAGGATATTTCCTTTGGCCCTATAGTCTTCTAAGGGATCCGAAATATCTGTTCTCAGATTCCACAGAAATAAGGCTAGCAAAGAGATCCACGAAATACAGATGTAACTCTGTGAGATGAATTAACAGAACACTAAGCAGTTTCACAGAAAGCTTCTTTCCAGATTTCATCTGAGGATATTTCCTTTTTCACATTAGGCCTCTATGGCCTCCAAATATCACTTTGCCAATTCCACAAGAACTGTCTTAGCGAAAGGCCACTTGAAGGGAAAGCTGTAACTCTGTGAGATGATTTCACAGAACACAAAGAAGTTTCACAGAGAGCTTGTTTCTCTTTGTTATCGGAGGATATTTCCTTTTGCCCTATAGTCTTCAAAGGGATCAGAAATATCTGTTCTCAGATTCCACAGAAATAAGGCTAGCAAAGAGATCCGCGAAATACAGATGTACCTCTGTGAGACGAATTAACAGAACAGTAAGCAGTTTCTCAGAAAGCTTCTTTCCAGATTTCATCTGGGGATATTTCCTTTTTCACCATAGCCCTCTAAGGGCTTCCAAATATCACTTTGCCAATTCCACAAGAACTGTCTTAGCGAAAGGCTTCTTGAGGGGAAGCTGTAACTCTGTGAGATGATTTCACAAAACACCAAGAAGTTTCTCATAAAGCTTCTTTCTCTTTGTTATCGTAGGATTTTTCCTTTGGCCCTATAGTCTTCCAAGGGAACCGAAATATCTGTTCTCAGATTCCACAGAAATAAGGCTAGCAAAGAGAGCCACGAAACACAGATATAACTCTGTGAGTGGAAGTCACAGAACACTAAGCGGTTTCTCAGAAAGCTTCTTTGCAGATTTCATCTGAGGATATTTCCTTTTTTACCATAGCCCTCTATGGGCTTCCAAATATCACTTTGCCAATTCCACAAGAACTGTCTTAGCGAAAGGCTTCTTGAGGGGAAAGCTGTAACTCTGTGAGATGATTTCACAGAACACAAAGAAGTTTCTCAGGAAGCTTCTTTCTCTTTGTTATCGGAGGATATTTCCTTTGGCCCTATAGTCTTCAAAGGGATCCGAAATATCTGTTCTCAGATTCCACAGAAATAAGGGTAGCAAAGAGATCCACGAAAGACAGATGTAACTCTGTGAGATGAATTAACAGAACACTAAGCAGTTTCTCAGAAAGCTTCTTTCCAGATTTCATCTGAGGATATTTCCTTTTTCACCATAGCCGTCTATGGGCTTCCAAATATCACTTTGCCAATTCCACAAGAACTGTCTTAACGAAAGGCTTCTTGAGGGGAAAGCTGTAACTCTGTGAGATGATTTCACAGAACACAAAGAAGTTTCTCAGAAAGCTTCTTTCTATTTGTTATCGGAGGATTTTTCCTTTGGCCCTATAGTCTTCAAAGGGATCCGAAATATCTGTTCTCAGATTCCACAGAAATAAGGCTAGCAAAGAGATCCACGAAATACAGATGTAACTTGTGAGATGAATTAACAGAACACTAAGCAGTTTCTCAGAAAACTTCTTTCCAGATTTCATCTGAGGATATTTCCTTTTTCACCATACCGTCTATGGGCTTCCAAATATCACTTTGCCAATTCCACAAGAACTGTCTTAGCGAAAGGCTTCTTGAGGGGAAAGCTGTAACTCTGTGAGATGATTTCACAGAACACAAAGAAGTTTCTCTGAAAGCTTCTTTCTCTTTGTTATCGGAGGATTTCTCCTTTGGCCCTATATTCTTAAAAGGGATCCGAAATATCTGTTCTAAGATTCGACAGAAATACGGCTAGCAAAGAGATCCACGAAATACAGATGTAACTCTGTGAGATGAATTAACAGAACACTCAGCAGTTTCTCAGAAAGCTTCTTTCCAGATTTCATCTGAGGATATTTCCTTTTTCACCGTAGCCCTCTATGGGCTTCCAAATATCACTTTGCCAATTCCACAAGAACTGTCTTAGCGAAAGGCTTCTTGAGGGGAAAGCTGTATCTCTGTGAGATGATTTCACAGAACACACAGAAGTTTCTCAGAAAGCTTCTTTCTCTTTGTTATCAGAGGATATTTCCTTTGGCCCTGTAGTCTTCAAAGGGATCCGAAATATCTGTTCTCAGATTCCACAGAAATAAGGCTAGCAAAGAGATCCACGAAATACAGATGTAACTCTGTGAGTGGAAGTCGCAGAACACTAAGCGGTTTCTCAGAAAGCTTCTTTCCAGATTTCATCTGCGGATATTTCCTTTTTCACCATAGCCCTCTATGGGCTTCCAAATATCACTTTGCCAATTCCACAAGAACTGTCTTAGCGAAAGGCTTCTTGAGGGGAAAGCTGTAACTCTGTGAGATGATTTCACAGAACACAAAGAAGTTTCTCAGAAAGCTTCTTTCTCTTTGTTATCGGAGGATTTTTCCTTTGGCCCTATAGTCTTCAAAGGGATCCGAAATATTTGTTCTCAGATTCCACAGAAATAAGGCTAACAAAGAGATCCACGAAATACAGATGTAAGTCTGTGAGATGAATTAACAAAACACTAAGCAGTTTCTCAGAAAACTTATTTAAAGATTTCATCTGAGGATATTTCCTTTTTCACCATAGCCCTCTATGGGCTTCCAAATATCACTTTGCCAATTCCACAAGAACTGTCTTAGCGAAAGGCTTCTTGAGGGGAAAGCTGTAACTCTGTGAGATGATTTCACAGAACACAAAGAAGTTTCTCAGGAAGCTTCTTTCTCTTTGTTATCGGAGGATATTTCCTTTGGCCCTATAGTCTTCTAAGGGATCAGAAATATCTGATCTCAGATTCCACAGACATAAGGCTAGCAAAGAGATCCACGAAATACAGATGTAACTCTGTGAGATGAATTAACAGAACACTAAGCAGTTTCACAGAAAGCTTCTTTCCAGATTTCATCTGAGGATATTTCCTTTTTCACATTAGGCCTCTATGGGCTTCCAAATATCACTTTTCCAATTCCACAAGAACTGTCTTAGCGAAAGGCCACTTGAAGGGAAAGCTTTAACTCTGTGAGATGATTTCACAGAACACAAAGAAGTTTCTCAGAGAGCTTGTTTCTCTTTGTTATCGGAGGATATTTCCTTTTGCCCTATAGTCTTCAAAGGGATCAGAAATATCTGTTCTCAGATTCCACAGAAATAAGGCTAGCAAAGAGATCCGCGAAATACAGATGTAACTCTGTGAGATGAATTAACAGAACACTAAGCAGTTTCTCAGAAAGCTTCTTTCCAGATTTCATCTGGGGATATTTCCTTTTTCACCATAGCCCTCTAAGGGCTTCCAAATATCACTTTGCCTATTCCACAAGAACTGTCTTAGCGAAAGGCTTCTTGAGGGGAAGCTGTAACTCTGTGAGATGATTTCACAAAACACCAAGAAGTTTCTCAGAAAGCTTGTTTCTCTTTGTTATCGTAGGATTTTTCCTTTGGCCCTATAGTCTTCCAAAGGATCCGAAATATCTGTTCTCAGATTCCACAGAAATAAGGCTAGCAAAGACAGCCACGAAACACAGATATAACTCTGTGAGTGGAAGTCACAGAACACTAAGCGGTTTCTCAGAAAGCTTCTTTGCAGATTTCATCTGAGGATATTTCCTTTTTTACCATATCCCTCTATGGGCTTCCAAATATCACTTTGCCAATTCCACAAGAACTGTCTTAGCGAAAGGCTTCTTGAGGGGAAAGCTGTAACTCTGTGAGATGATTTCACAGAACACAAAGAAGTTTCTCTGAAAGCTTCTTTCTCTTTGTTATCGGAGGATATTTCCTTTGGCCCTATAGTCTTCAAAGGGATCCGAAATATCTGTTCTCAGATTCCACAGAATAAGGCTAGCAAAGAGATCCACGAAATACAGATGTAACTCTGTGAGATGAATTAACAGAACACTAAGCTGTTTCTCAGAAAGCTTCTTTCCAGATTTCATCTGAGGATATTTCCCTTTTCACCATACCGTCTAAGGGCTTCCAAATATCACTTTGCCAATTCCACAAGAACTGTCTTAGCGAAAGGCTTCTTGAGGGGAAAGCTGTAACTCTGTCAGATGATTTCACAGAACACAAAGAAGTTTCTCAGAAAGCTTCTTTCTCTTTGTTATCGGAGGATTTTTCCTTTGGCCCTATATTCTTTAAAGGGATCCGAAATATCTGTTCTAAGATTCCACAGAAATAACGCTAGCAAAGGGATCCACGAAATACAGATGTATCTCTGTGAGATGAATTAACAGAAACCTAAGCAGTTTCTCAGAAAGCTTCTTTCCAGATTTCATCTGAGGATATTTCCTTTTTCACCATAGCCCTCTATGGGCTTCCAAATATCACTTTGCCAATTCCACAAGAACTGTCTTAGCGAAAGGCTTCTTGAGAGGAAAGCTGTATCTCTGTGAGATGATTTCACAGAACACACAGAAGTTTCTCAGAAAGCTTCTTTCTCTTTGTTGTCAGAGGATATTTCCTTTGGCCCTGTAGTCTTCAAAGGGATCCGAAATATCTGTTCTCAGATTCCACAGAAATAAGGCTAGCAAAGAGATCCACGAAATACAGATGTAGCTCTGTGAGTGGAAGTCGCAGAACACTAAGCGGTTTCTCAGAAAGCTTCTTTCCAGATTTCATCGGAGGATATTTCCTTTTTCAACATAGCCCTCTATGGGCTTCCAAATATCACTTTGCCAATTCCACAAGAACTGTCTTAGCGAAAGGCTTCTTGAGGGGAAAGCTGTAACTCTGTGAGATGATTTCACAGAACACATAGAAGTTTCTCAGAGAGCTTCTTTCTCTTTGTTATCGGAGGATTTTTCCTTTGGCCCTATAGTCTTCAAAGGGATCCGAAATATCTGTTCTCAGATTCCACAGAAATAAGGCTAGCAAAGTGATCCACGAAATACAGATATAACTCTGTGACTTGAATTAACAAAACACTAAGCAGTTTCTCAGAAAACTTATTTAAAGATTTCATCTGAGGATATTTCCTTTTTCACCGTAGCCCTCTATGGGCTTCCAAATATCACTTTGCCAATTCCACAAGAACTGTCTTAGCGAAAGGCTTCTTGAGGGGAAAGCTGTAACTCTGTGAGATGATTTCACAAAACACAAAGAAGTTTCTCAGGAAGCTTCTTTCTCTTTGTTATCGGAGGATATTTCCTTTGGCCCTA